>NC_069780.1:120119239-120744239 GCF_027406575.1 Nycticebus coucang | reverse complement strand
CTCACTTTATGGCCCTTGGTAGAGTGCCGTGGCCTCACCCAGCTCACAGCAACCTCCAACTCCTGGGCCCAAGCGATTCTCTTGCCTCAGCCTCCCGAGTAGCTGGGACTACAGGTGCCCGCCACAATGCCCGGCTATTTTTTGGTTACAGTTTTGGCCGGAGCCGGGTTTGAACCCGCCACCCTCGGTATATGGGGCCGGCGCCCTACCGACTGAGCCACAGACGCCGCCCTGTAACATTTTTTTTTAAAACAGGGTCTTGTTCTATCACCCAAGCTAGAGTGCAGTGGCACAATCACAGCTCACAGCAACCTCAAACTAGTGGGGTAAAGGAATCCTTCTGCCTTAGCCTTTCAAGTAGCTAAGACTACAGGTACGTGTCACCACATCTGGCTAAGTTTATATTTTTTTGTAAAGCTAATGTCTCACTCTTTCTCAGGTTGGTCTTGAACTCTTGACCTCAAGCAATCCTCTTGCCCCAGCTTCCTAGAGTGATGGAATACAGGTAATTCACCACGCCCAGCTATTTGTAACATTCCTGATGATATAGTTTTAAAGTCTTATAGATAATATTTTTTAATTTTTTTTTTTTTGAGACAGAGCCTCAAGCTGTCACTCTGGGTAGAGTGCTGTGACATCGCAGCTCACAGCAACCTCTAACTCCTGGGTTCAAGTGATTCTCCTGCATCCGCCTCCCAAGTAGCTGGGACTATAGGTGCCCGCCACAACACCTGGCTATTTTTGGGTTTCAGCCCTCATTGTTGTTTGGCGGGCTCGGGCTGGATTTGAACCTGCCAGTTCAAGAAAAACTATGACTAGTTTTTCTCTTTTTAGTAGAAGATAGAAAAAGAAACTTGCTCTTGCTCAGGCTGGTCTGGAATTCCTAAGCTCAAGCAGTCCACCCATGTCGGCTTCCCAGAGTGCTAGGATTGCAGGCGTGAGCCACCACGCCCTGCCAAGATCTTGTTTTTTTACATGAAATTTGTGAGAAAAGTGAAGCCAAATGAAGCCAAACTACACAATGAGGATCCTAAGTCTGATGTGAATTAGCATGAGCACTCACAGCCCTCTCTAATTCTTAGACAATTTCATAGTGCCGGAGTCCCCTCAGGAAGTTCTTGATTATAAATGTTTTCATCATGTTAACTCATTATAATACCTTTAAATGTTTTCAGAGAACTGCTATCATTTTGTTGTACTCTGACTCAGCCCAATTCCTCTGTTGTGTGTTAGTTTGAATTTGGGTCGTTTTTTCTCTGCTTCCCTCTTATTTACCTACTGTGTAATGTTTATGGTTAAGTTGAAGATGATAGTGTATCTGTAATATGTAGGCGAGCTGGCAAGACTGCAAATATCCAGATATCACCAAGAAAAGGGGAAATCTTTTACTTTTATTTTCACTTAAAAACCAGAAACACATGTATTAATTGGCACTGTACAATGTTTTAGTACAAAACACTATTACTTCTTAAAGTAAGAATTATTAACTCTAAATACATTAACTAGTTTATTAAGCAAAGTAATTGCTTCCTTACGTAAAAATTAAGTTTGATTAGCAATAGAAAAGACAGACAAGCAATGAACCAGTATGTGAATATGTCAGAAGGGAGTTAACTTGAAATACACACTCATGGGAATTAAGCTTTTGAAGCACAATTAAATTGAAAATTTCATAGATGTTATGTTGCATTCTTAAGAGTATATTTCCCCCACATGAGGTCTTTTAGAATATCAGAAAACTTCACATTCATGTCATCATTCAAAAGCACATTACCATATAAACTTTGAAAAATGGCAATTAGATTGGGATAGCTTTTGCCTATTACTTAGGGTAGTATAATAATAGTTACCCCAAATGCCAGAGTATCTTTGAGAATGCACTTTGAAGCTAAGCCATAGTCTATTTTTAGACAATGGTATTACAGATCTCTACATCTATTCAACTCAACATAATGTGCCTGTTCTACACCCACACTGAAAATAATGTGTGGTAGGGCATGAGGATTTATTATTAATTCCTTTTGATTATGTAGTTTAGAAAAACTGGCTGATTGCAATTCAAAGAAAACTTAAATCCATTTCTTTCATATCTCTTAATCAGACTACTTGGCTTCTTTTGTATAATTTAAAATAATGTTTATTGCTGGGTAAGTTTGAACAAACATAATCAATTAATTGGTATTGTGCTTTTATAGTGAAGACCCCAGTAGAGAAAAGTCTGTTTGACATGACAATGATAAGCTGAGGGATGTGGGAAAAGACATTTTACAACATATATTTATTCAGAAATGCACTGCAAGACTAGCCTGTTGAGGATGAACAGTTACTTTACTGAGCAGTTTCCCAAATTATATATGTTTTCAGTAGTATGGTAGATATAGATGATAATTAGCAGTGTAAGAAATATTCAGAACCTAGTAGACTTGCAAAAGATGGGTAAGTATAATATAAATTTCAGCCCCAATTTTCCTATCTTGAATTCAAATCAGTTGGAATGCAGGTTATTTTTCTAGTTGTTAAGTAGAGCACATTTTGAGTCTTTGTCAAGTGACTATTCTTACAATGCAACCAAATCCCTCTTTGCATACAAATTTTCACATTGCTTATTGTTTATCTTCAGAGGCCTGTCTCACTATTTCCTACTTTCTCTTACCCATTCCATGTGGAATACAAACACAATGATACAGAGGAGGGATTTTTACAAATGTGTAGTTGATCCAGCTTCCTTATGTCAACCATCATCCCATCCAGGTTTCCCTCTTGAAAAAGATAGGACAGAGCAATCCCACAGGCCGCTCAAAATTACTGCCTACTTTGTCTTCTCCCTGAGTCAGCATAATGAGCTGTTGTGGAATATATATAGTTTTTCCTTTAGTGCAATTAGTGTGTTTGGTTAAGGAGATCAGTTTTGCTACCTATATTCTGCAGGTTTGAAACCTTGTACTCTTCTTTGTACTCTTCCTCTGTGCCAAAAACTCAAGTTGGAGTTGAGAATTTGTTCAATTGAACTAAGTCACTCCAAGAGCTCACATCTTTGTATGTGGAAGGAGGGTAGATTATAATGAAATGTGTGCACACTCACATAGAAAGAAAGAGGCTCATGAGATATAGTGAATTGACGATGGAGCCCTTTGAAGATCTGGGGAATGTTATTACTGATGGCAGTGGTAATGGATACTGTGGAAGGAGGTTATTTTTTTAGGACACTGAACTTCTTTTCCCCTTGAGTCCTTGCACTAATTTTGGCCTTTTATCTTGTCTTTGTAAGAAGCAAAGCCCACTATTTTCCCAATCAATACGTAATATATGAGTGAAAAGGCATCTCTTGGTTGCAGATTGCTTTTTGGAACAGATGACTTCTAGAAGATGAAAATGTTTATTATTTTTTTACTTGGTAAGTTGCCTGGTAAATACCTTACAGACAGCAAAGAATTCTGATTATAACAAAGATGACTATATTTGTCAAAGAGAAAATCTCAGTTCCTAAGGAATTTTTCCAAGTGATGTGCAGCTAGTTTGCACCAACCTTGGTTTTATAAATTATAACCTGACAAAGCTACATGGAGCTGACTTCTGGAGCTTAAAAACGTTCGATGTGCCACAGCGCAGGGAGCAGCGCATTTCACATGTTTTTATTTTTTGTTCTTCACAGGCCCTCTGCAGTGCCACTGCTGACTTTCGGATGGCACCGTAGAATTTTAATAGTCCCAATTTCAGGCACAATTTGTTTTTTGTTGAAGTGTCAGACCTATTTTAATGGAAGCCAAAGCCATGCAACTAGTCAGGTGCAAAACAGCTTAGGGGAAATATCAGAGAATCTAGGAGAATGGAGAATGCAATGACAGACTTTCATTTATAGCCTCAATTTACATATTCAGCTCCCCATATTCTTTCAAAAATAACGATGAAATAAACCCAATAATCAAGTGCATGAATGTAGTTCCTTATGTGACTCATTTGCATGTGGATAAGAAGGTATTTTCAGTAGGACATGATCATCTTAGCAGATTAATAACCAAGCCAGTGCTATAATAGCATCAAAGAGGAAAAGAGCCTTCCTCAGGAATTATTTCTTTCATAAAGTGAACAATCTTGTCCTGTGTTGGCCAGTATACACCTTGGGATGAATAAATTATGGTTGTGAATGAATACAGGAAAAGTGCCTGTAACATACAGTCCTGCACTTGTGATAACAAGGGGACAATGTTATTTGCTATACAAATGCAAAAGGAAAACATGACAATAATAAGTCTTAGTAAGTTTCAAGTCTTAAACATGGATATGTAAAACAGAAAAATTTAGAAATACACAAAACTATGATTATCTTTGTTCTAGTAATAATGTAATATTTAACTTATTGCCAATGATGAAGTATCTATCTAATTATGCCCATCTTTTCTCTCTTCACTTGTTTGTTTTTCTGTAACCAGCAAATTTATATATTTCAGCTGAAATTATCTCTGGATTTTTACATTTTATTCTAGTTCAATCCTGTATCTTTACTGTTATCAAAAGGCTTTTCAATTGCCTGTTTTCCAGAATGTAAAGATACAGCTTAAATAGAAAGATGAGATCACAGAATTTTACCAAATAGTTCATATGAATAATGAGATGGGGCAGTGCAAGAAATTGAAGTGCTTTCTAAAAACAGAACAAACAATAATAATGCATAACATTTTCTAAGTGAATTTTCTCTCATGGGAAAGGACAGCATTAATAATATCTTAAACCGTGCCTCTTACTCTTATTATCTTTCTTACTATAATTAAAATAGCGATAGTAACAACAGCAGAAATATCCCTCCAAAGAAATATTTACAATGTTACTTTTATATATGCAGTTTTCCCCACCTATACTTAATGTGTTTATCAAAGACATTTGTGTTTTATTTTAATGAATAACCTTAGTATAAAATGGCATTAAATATTTTTTCAAGAATAAAACTCTAACTTTATAACATGAAGGGATTGACTTACAAGGGCTTTACTTGATAGAAATCAATTATCTTGTTAAGGCAGGGATCATCTGCATTTTAGCTCAAGTAAAATTGGTAAACTGTGCATAAAAACATTTCCTATAAAAAAAAAAGGGGATGAGTCAAACACAGCTACTACGGATGTTTAAAACTAGCAAATTCTACTGTAATAATTGTTGCTTGTTTATGTACATATGTATACACACATACATACACACAGTTTTAATAAAAAGTAAGCTCCTTGAGAACATGACTTGTGTTTCATTTATTTTTTAATATCTTATTGTGTTTTTAGTACACTACACTAAAATAGTTATCATTTGATAAATGCTTATTAAATGAATAGGCAGATAAGATTTTACACTTTACCTATGTGTGAAATTGTTGCTAGGGAATATTCACATATGGATTTATTAGAAAGGCAATATTGCATAGATGAACACGAAGAAAACATCTTGAAAAGATTTTTAAACATTTCTGTATTCCAGGGAACTTAACTGCTTTCATGTGAAATTTTTTTTCTTACCACATGTTTTCCAAAATAATACTACATTTTTGACTCAGACTTTTTGTACAATAACCATCAGATGGCACTCTTTCATGAAGCCTTTCTTCCTTCCCCAACTCCTTCCTCTGAACTTTCAATTGAATTTTGTCTGTACTTTGACTATAACCCTTTCTTCTTTTCAGTTTTTCTTATTGCTTTGTCTTATATTTATATATATTTTATATATCTTACCCTACTGGACTGATAGCGCCTTGAAAATAGGATCTACATTTGTTTCATCTTAGTACCTCAGTAGTAATTCACAGAACATACCAGCAATTCAATGAATTGAACAGATAAGTAAATCATTAACAATGTATTAAGTACCTAATCTGTGTATAGAAGTGTGTTAGACTCTGAGGATACAAGGGAACATAAGAGATAGCTGTTATTCTAGAAGAGCTTATGGTATTTATGAAGGTGTGTGTGTGTGTATATATGTGTGTGTATCAAGTATTCATGGGTTCACAATCACCATCACTTTTGCTCGTCTTTTTTTCTATTTAGGAGTTTCTTTTTTCATAATCTTCAATTGTCATAGATGAACTTTTAAAATACCTTATATTAAATTGAATTTTAATATTTGATATAAAAATAGTTTCATTTCTGCATTTTGGCATGAACTGAATTCAAATAACAATTTTATCAAAACCAAACAGACTTCAATCCTTCATGAGACTCAGAATGAACCTTCCCTCTGGACAAGTACACCTCTAATGCCTACTCTGTGTTCCTACTAAAATTTAAGGCAGTGCATGTGTGTGTGTGTGTGTGTGTGTGTGTAACCACACCGGAGGCAGGCCTACAGAGAGTATCTGGTGTAACTATAAAAGTAGTTTATTATTCCTTAGGATTTACAGGGTAAATTATTTATTTTTTTAATTAAATCATAGCTATGTACATTAATGAGATCATGGGGCACCATACACTGGTTTTATAGACTGTTTGACAATTTTTAATCACACTGGTTAACATAGACTTCCCGGCATTTTCTTAGTTATTGTGTTAAGACATTTACATTCCACATTTACTAAGTTTCACATATACCCTTGTCAGATGTACCGCAGGTGTAATCCCACCAATCACCCTCCCTCCGCCCCCCTCCCTTTCCCCCTTCTTCCTATTCTTAGGTTATAACTGGGTTATAGCTTTCATGTGAAAGCCATAAATTAGTTTCATAGTAGGGCTGAGTACATTGGATACCTTTTCTTCCATTCTTGAGCTACTTTACTAAGAAGAATATGTTCCAGCTCCATCCAAACAGGAAAGAGGTAAAGTTTCCATCTTTCTTTAAGGATGCATAATATTCCATGGTGTACATATATCACAATTTATTAATCCATTCATGGATCGATGGGCACTTGGGCTTTTTCCATGACTCAGCAATTATGAATAGGGCTGCAATAAACATTCTGGTACAAATATCTTTGTTATGATGTGATTTTTGGTCTTCTGGGTATATGCCTAGTAGAGGAATTATAGGATTGAATGGCAGATCTATTTTTAGAGATCTAAGTGTTCTCCAAACATCTTTCCCAAAAGGAATGTATTAATTTGCATTCCCACCAGCAGTGCAGAAGTGTTCCCTTTACTCCACATCCATGCCAACATCTCTGGTCTTGAGATTTTGTGATATGGGCTAGTCTCACTGGAGTTAGATGGTATCTCAAAGTAGCTTTGATTTGCATTTCTCTGATGATTAAAGATGATGAGCATTTTTTCATATGTTTATAGGCTGTGCGCCTGTCTTCTTCAGAGAAGTTTCTCTTCAAGTCCCTTGCCCAGCCTGCGATGGGATCACTTGTTCTTTTCTTGCTTATACGTTTGAGTTCTCTGTGAATTCTGGTTATTAAACCTTTGTTGGAAACATAACCTGCAAATATCTTCTCCCATTCTGAGGGCTATTTGCTTGCTTTACTTACTGTGTAAAGTAAGTGTGTAAAGTACTGTGTAAAGTAGTGTATTTTTGAAGCTGCTTCAATTGCCCGGGGGGTCCTCCTCATAAAATACTCACCCAGACCAATTTCTTCAAGGGTTTTCCCTGCACTCTCTTCTAGTATTTTTATAGTTTCATGTCTTAAGTTTAAATCTTTAATCCAGTGAGAGTCTATCTTAGTTAATGGTGAAAGGTGTTGGTCCAGTTTCAGTCTTCTACAGGTCGCCAGTCAGTTCACCCAGCACCATTTGTTAAATAGGGAATCTTTTCCCCACTTAATGTTGTTTTTTTTTTTTCCATTTATTGTTTTTATTGTTAAATCATAGCTGTGTACATTAGTGCAATCAAGGGGTACAATGTGCTGGTTTCATATACAATCTGAAATATTCTCATCAAACTGTTCAACGTAGCCTTCATGGCATTTTCTTAGTTACTGTATGTAGACATTTGTATTCTGCACTTAGTAAGTTTCGCCTGTACTCATTCTAAGATGCACCATAGGTGTGGCCCCACCAATTACCCTCCCTCCACCCTAACTTCCCCGCTCCTTTCCCCTTTGGCTTGTCAAAGATCAAATAATGGTAAGTAGCTGGGTTCATCTATTGGTTCTCTATTTTGTTGCAGACACCTACTCTGTTTTTGTGCAAGTACCATGCTGTTTTGATCACTATCAATTTATAGTATAGTCTGAGGTCTGGTACCGTGATTCTTCCTGCTTTGCTTTTATTTCTGAGTAATGTCTTGGCTATTCAATGTTTTTTCTGATTCCATATAAAACGAAGTATTATTTTTTCAAGATCTTTGAAGTATGACAGTGGCGCTTTAATAGGGATTGCATTAAAATTGTATATTGCTTTGGGTAGTATGGACATTTTAATAATGTTGATTCTTCCCAGCCATGAGCATGGTATGTTTTTCCATTTGTTAACATTTTCAGCCTTATTCTTTTCTTAGAGTTTCCTAGTTCACTTTATAGAGATTTTTCACATCCTTTGTTAGATAAACTCCCAAATATTTCATCTTCTTTGGCACTACTGTGAATGGGATAGAGTCCTTAACTGTTTTTTCAACTTGACTATTGTTGGTATATATAATGGCTACCGATTTATGAATGTTGATTTTGTAACCTGAGACACTGCTGTATTCCTTGATCATTTCTAAGAGTTTTGTAGTAGAATCCTTGGTGTTTTCCAGATATACAATCATCTCATTTGCAAAGAGCGAAAGTTTGATCTCTTCTGACCCTATATGGATACCCTTGATCGCCTTTTCTTCCCTAATTGCAGTGGCTAAAACTTCCATTACAATGTTAAAGAGCAGTGGAGACAATGGGCAGCCTTGTCTGGTTCCTGAACTGAGTGGAAAAGATTTCAATTTAACTCCATTCAATACGATTTTGGCTGTGGGTTTGCTGTAGATGGCATATATCAGTTTAAGAAATGTCCCTTCTATAACAATTTTCATAAGTGTTCTGATCAGGAAGGGATGCCGTATATTATTAAAAGCTTTCTCTGCATCAATTAGAGAATTGTATGATCTTTGTTTTTTAATTTGTTTATGTGCTGAATTATAGTTATAGATTAACGTATATTGAACCAGCCTTGAGACCCTGGGATAAAACCGCCTTGGTTATGATGTATAATTTGTTTGATGTGTTGCTGGATTCTGTTTGTTAGGATCTTGTTGAATATTTTTGCATCTATATTCATTAGTGATATTGGTCTATAATTTTCTTTTCTTGTTGGGTCTTTTCCTGGTTTGGGGATCAGGGTGATATTTGCTTCATAGAATGTGTTGGGTAGTCTTCCTTCTTTTTCTATATTTAGGAACAGGTTGAGTATGATAGGTACTAATTCCTCTTTAAAGGTTTGGTAGAATTCTGATGTGAAGCCATCTCATCCTGGGCTTTTTTTTTTTTTTTTTAGGGAGGTTTTGTATGTTTGATGTTATTTCCGAACTTGATGTGGGCCTGTTCAACATTTCCACTTGATTCTGGCTAAGTCTTGGAGGGTGACGTGCTTCCAAGTATTGGTCAATTTCCTTCAGATTTTCATATTTCTGAGAATAAAGTTTCTTGTAATATTCATTAAGGATTTTTTGAATTTCTCAGGAGTCTGTTGTTATTTAGTCTTTGTTGTTTCTGATTGATGAAATTAGAGATTTACTCTTTTTTCCTGGTTAGGTTAGCCAAAGGTTTATCAATTTTATTGACCTTTTCAAAAAACCTACTTTTTGATTTATGGATCTGTTGTATAATGCTTTTGTTTTCAATTTCATTTAGTTCTGCTCTAATTTGGTTATTTGTTTTCTTCTAGTGGGTTTGGAGTTGGAATGTTCTTCCTTTTCCAGTTGCTTGAGATGTCCCATTAAGTTGCTAACTTCCTCTCTTTCCATTCTCTTGAGGAAGGCTTGCAGTGCTATAAATTTCCCTCTTAGGACTGCCTTTGCGGTATCCCAGAGGTTCTGATAATTTGTGTCTTCATTGTCATTTTGTTCCAAAAATTTGGCGATTTCCTTCTTAATCTCATCTCTGACCCGGCTATAATTCAGCATAAGGTTATTTAACTTCCATGTTTTTGTATGAATATGCAGATTCCTGTTGTTACTGAGCTCAAATTTTATTCCATGGTGGTTCGAGAAGATGAAAGGAATAATTTTTATTCCTTTAAATTTACTTAGGTTAGACTTGTGACCTAAGATGTGATCGATTTGGACTATGTTCCATGGGCTGATGAGAAGTATGTGAATTCAGTTTTGTTAGGTTGAAATGTTCTGTAGATGTCTGCTAAATCCAAATGTTGGATGGTTAGGTTTTAACCTAAAATTTCTTTGTTCACCTTCTTATTGGAAGATCTATCCAACACTGCCAAAGGAGTGTTGAAATCTCCAACTATTATGGAGCTGGAGGAAATCAAGTTGCTCATGTCTGTTAGAGTTTCTCTTATAAATTGTGATGCATTCTGGTTGGGTTCATAAATATTAATAATTGAAATCTGATTATATTGAGTATTACCCTTAACAAATATGAAGTGACCATTCTTATCCTTCCTTACTTTTGTTGTTTCAAAGCCTATTATATCTGCAAGTAGAACTGTAACACCTCCTTTTTCTGATTAGCATTTGTCTGAAATATGGATGACCATCCTTTCACCCTGAGTCTATATTTATCTTTTAAGGTAAGATGTGATTCTTGTATGCAGCAAATATCTGGCATGAATTTTTGTTTCCAGTCAGCCAACCTGTGCCTCTTTAGAGGACAGTTTAAGTCGTCTACATTAATGGAGATTATATAAGTCTGGTAAAATTTGGGTATTGAGTTTTTCTACCACTGGACATTTTTAATCCTTTCACCACTGTGGAAGTTGGAGTTTGATCAAAAGTTTCTGAGTGAGTTTACTTTTGTGGTAGAGGATTGAGCTGGTCATTATGGAGGTTAGGTCTGAGAATATCCTGAAGAGCTGGTTTGGTTATGACAAATTTCTTCAACATATGAATGTCATTAAAGTATTTAATTTCTCCATCATAAATGAAACTCATTTTAGCTGGATACAGGATCTGGGGTTGAAAGGTATTTTGCTTTAGGAGATTAAAAGTCAATGACCACCCTCTTCTGGCTTCAAAAGGGAAGGAGGGAGAGGGGTGTGGCCTTGGTGTGTGCCACACCTTCTGGGGGAAGACATGATTGCAAGAGGGACTTTACCTAACAAATGCAATCAGTGTAACCTGGCTTATTGTACCCTCAATGAATCCCCAATAATTAAAAGAAAAAAAAAAGGAATAAACAATGGGCCATATTCCCAGCGGAACTGGAAAAAAAAAAAAAAGAAAGAAAAGTTTCAGCAGAGACTTCTGCAGTCTTACTAATATTCTTCCCTTTGTAGGTAATGGATTTCTTACGTCTGGCTGCTTTGGGAATTTTCTCCTTCACATTAACTTTAGTGAAGTTAATTATGATATGCCTGTGGGATGTCTTATTGGGATTGAGTCGTGCTGGGGTTCTGAAACTGTCTGCTCTCTGAATTTCAGAATCTCTTGGCATGTCTGGAAAATTCTCTTTCATAATTTCATGGAGAAGGGCCTCTGTGCCTAGCGAGGCTACTTCATCAGTTTCAGGGATTCCAATGAGGTGGATATTAGCCTTTGAATTATCCCAGAGCTCTCTGAGAGAATGATCCATTTTTGCTCTCCATTTCTCTTCCTCTTTGAGAGTTTGGGAGTGTTCAAAGGCTTTGTCTTCAATGTCAGAAATCCTTTCTTCTGCTTGGTCTAGCTGTTACTGAGGGATTCTACGGTATTTTTCATATCTTTGAGGGCTGCAAATTCTTGCTTCAATGCATCAAAATCTTTGGTGGTTTTGTCTTCAAATTTGTTGAATTCTTGAGACAACTTTTGAATTTCTCCTCGAATTTCTAATTCCCACTTTTGAATTTCTGCTTGAATTTCTAATTCTAAATTTTCCTCCATTTTATTGATTCTGTTTGCAGTTCAAATTCTGAACTCGATTTCTGACATCTCAGCCAGCTGTTTATGAATGGGATCCTCAGTTACATCTGCCATATCTTTCCTTGGGGTGGGGGGGGGGTTGATCTATTCTGATTGTTCGTGTTACCAGAGTTTTTCCACTGATTCTGCACCATGACTGTTTTACACTGTTTGATTTTTCACTGTTTGATTGTTTTACACCATTTGATTTTTTCAGCTTTGTCGAGGACCTGTACAGTGCTGTGGCCTGAGAAACTGGGGCCCTGTTTAGTGTGGTGGGGCTAAGTGGTTCTTTCTTGTTTTCAGCTGGTCTCTGTTTGACCCTAGTGAAACAGTTACACTGGGTTGAAGTCTCAGCTGTGGAGAAATAGCAGCAATTAAGTCCCCTCATCCCTCACAGGCAACAATCTGAAAAGGAAAATCAAACCTTCCTACAACCACACACCCAGGGCACCACCTGAATAGTCCTTGGGTGATTGGCTCAGTTCAAAAGGTCCAAATCAATTGTCTCAGTCAGCACCTGTCTCAGGTGGGAGAGTTTAAAAGGTCTCTGGCAACTGGATCTCAGGGGTCTTGGTGACTACTCTGAAATGGCTTGCTCTAGTGCTCCATGGAGTCAGGAGGACCCACCCAGCAAATAGATCAATCTGGGAATGTTGATGCCTGCTTCTCCACCTTGCATCTCTGTCACACCCAGTCACTGATAGTCCCGCAGGGCTTTGACCCAGTTGCCTGTAGTGAATAGATACTCCAGGCATTTGCACCTGCCTGAATTGCAAGGAAATCCATTTCTGGTCAGTCAGGCTGCTGCACTCTGCCTCAATCTAGCATGGGGAGGTGAGGCCTGACAACCTTGGGTGCTTGATGGAGGCTGGGGGATGTTCACTCAGTTCCAGCCCCATCCCTGATTGATGTTACTGACAGAACAGAACAGAACAACTTTGCGGGGATTTGTTTCTGTCCCTGCTAAATTTCCCTGCAGAAGAGAAGCTGTTTTGAGTTCCCAGAGCCTGCGCCTCAGGCCATCTTTGCTCCTGCAGGTTTGTATTTGATTAGCTGTCAGTTCTAGCCTCCTGTCTTCCTTTGTCTATAGGATGACCATCCCCTGAGTACCAGGTGCATCTTAGGCTCAGTAAAGTGGTCCTCTGGGTCAGCCCCACCCTGGGAACTTCCCGGCTCTGCACATGCATTTCTAGTCCCTGTACTCCACCCAGGCCGGTACCGCCTCAGTCAAACCCTTTCCTCCCGGGGCCTGCGTTTCCGTTCCAGATATGTTCCATGGTGGTTGCCACCTGAGTAGATGCCTGGCCTCCTCTGGTTGCCCAGGGAGACAGGGAGTGTGGCTTCATAATATCTGGAATTGAGCCCTATTGTTGCTAAAACAGGTGCTCCTCTGCGCCTCAGGGCACCACTCCGGTGTGGTTCCCTCTCAGCCGACCATCCTCTCCTCACTCCTGTGCCCCAGAGTCAGTACTGACCAGCTGCAGTTTAGGCCCTGTCCACACCCCTCAAGAAATCACCCAAGAATCTGGACTCATGGGGGACAGGACTCCAGACCTCAGAATGACAGTGGAGGGGAGTGCTGGGAGCTCAGAGTTGCCGGTAGAGAATATATACAGTTTTATACAATTTTATGCCTGGTAGGAGAATGCTGTGGCACCCTGGTAGGGGAGGAGGGTCCAGTTTTTAGAGGGTCTCTCCCGTGGTGTGTAGTGGGAGGAACTTTGAACTCTGCTCCTTTGTTTGTGGGGCACTCTGAGCCATTCTCATGGGTGAGGGGACTCCCTTCCACTTGGTGATGGATTTTGTACCTTTTGTTTGTATCCTTGGGGTCGCAGCTCTCCTCAGTGGGGTTGACGGGCGTTCTTCAACCTTCTCTCTTGGTGTAGCTCATATCCACCCAGTTACTTGTTAAATTTCTGTCCTTTAACTCTCCTTGTGGACGGGAGCCTCTGTGGAAAGCTGACTTTAGTCAGCCATCTTGTCTCCGCCCCAGTAAATTATTCATATGTGGCTTTGTGAAGCACATTGAGTAAGTGGACTACCTTTTCACTCTACTTTAAATATTCCTATCCCAAGCTTTAAAAGTACAAGCACTTTATTTGGGGGAGCAAATCTATACAGTTCTCTTAGCAAATACCTGAGGGCTATTAAATACAAGACTTAAATGTAATCTTTATGATTTTCTTTTTAAGTCTTACCATCCCTTTCTCCTCTTTTGGAACTAGATAATTAAATGTTTTTAGAGAATCCTAAAGCATCCAGGACACAAAACAGATATGAGCTTAGTAACCACTGTGAGAAGTTGAAAAGCAGCATAGGGAGAGAATCAGATCTTCATAATCTGACCCTTCCCCTCTCCAAGAGATCTTGCCCAGAGCACCTATGTATTTTCCATTAAAAAGTGCTGCAATTGGTACATCGTTCTTCCTTTTTGTCATTATGTAACAGATTTTCAGCTGTATTTAAAATTTTTAAAGAACTGTGTTTTAGATGATAGGTGTTTTAAACTACTAAATAGAGTATTGATGTGTGGGTGGATAGTTGTCTCTCTTTGCACTCTGCAGCTGAATGCCTGAGGCATTTGCTGCTGAACAGTGGAGGAGATTTCAAGAAGCAGAAGTCCCTGTATGCACCCATGCCAGCTAACAATCTCCCTCCTTCCTGCTCTCTAAGTGTGTTTACAGGCAATTGCACACACAAGCAACATGCATACATATTACATAGGGAAAAGGTTCCTTTGCATGCATAAATTAAAATTTTCAACTCTATTTCCCATATTGTAACATTTCTGATAGTTGGATAGGTCAAGCAATCAATTGCATCTTGTTACACAGGAAAAATGCCATAATGGAAGCTAAATCATCTTGCAAGTTTTGGCATTGTAGAATACAGAAAAGATTATGAGTATACATATAATTTTCAGTTTTCTTGCCCAAAGTTTATTGACTTCAAAAAGCAACTTGGGTTATGCTCTTCTGTTCAGTTTTTTCCTTTAACTCTGACACATACATAAATATTTAGTATAGTTCTAAAAGAATGGAAAATAGTGATCTGTTCCACTTCATATAAAAGACGCCTTTTAAAAAAACATGTAAATAATGTTCACACATGTAAGGAGATGAAGAAAGTTGCTATTTAGAGCAATATTCTTCTGAATTATTTCATGTAGTGAAAGTCTTTTAGGTTCAAAAAAGAAACTTCAACTTACCTTTGCTTTTTAATATTTCAAGTGACATAGATTGGATTTTATAAAATGTTATTGCTTTATCTTAGGAGTGTTTTTTGATGTATTTAGGTGTTGATGCAAACACAAATTGGAGTCTGAAAGCTGGACACACAACAGCCTCACTATCTGTCTTTTGTTGCAATGGATTTAAATGTTAAAGTGATTTGTAATTTCCCATTTTATATGCTTGCATACCAAGATAAAAATGTTGTCATTCCATTGATGATTTTATTGTCTTATTTTAGATATTTAGTAAGAAAGACTAAAGTTAATTTCTATGGTAATAAAAGTTTGATTCTTCTAGGAATGAATTATCTAATAGACAGAGAGAGAGAGGTGTGTGTGTGTGGGTTGTGTGTGTTTAGTATATTTCACATTGGATCAGCAAATTTATTTGTTGGAAAATTATAGTATTATTTGAGGTCTGTGTGTGTGAGAGGGAGAGAAAGGGTTATTAGTGCATTCCACACCAATAAAATCTGCAAAAGAACAAAACATAAAATAAATTCCAAACTTCATGAATTGAATTAATGTCTTGCAATAGATGGCGTTCAGCCACATAAAATCAGTATAGAGAGTTTTTCAACATACAAGAAGGAAAATTGGCTTAAATAATATCTCAAAATAGCACAACTTGCAGCAAGTATATAATTTGTGAAGTAATTGGGTAATTAATTGAAAAAAATGTTGAGCAGTGCATGAAGCTTGTCCATCTTTCAAAAATTGGAGCTCAGATGGCATATGGCAGAATGTAAATGCATCTTTTTACTGTGGCGTTGAATGTTAATTTTATAGACTATTCTAGTTTATCCAATTTGTGATAGTAAAGATAAATTTTAATTCACAGGGGAATTTTTGACCTAAAATAAAATTTATATTTCTTGCTTTTTCAATTAATACAAGTTTTATGGACTATTCCTAATATTTTAAAGTATCTTCATTTTTCTTAATTTTTTTCTATCAATGTTTCCTTTCCTTCGTAGTTTCTTAATATACATTATATCTTAGGAAACATGGTTCTAGCCAAAGTTCAAGGTCACTGTGTATTTTATTTCTATTGCCTCAATCTTTATCATTTCCCCCTGATACACTTAAAACCTCAATCTTGCAGAATCCCCTTCTCCAGCCTGCAAACACTCCCCCCACTACCATTGTGCCAATCTCAGGTGCCTCTGCACTTCTATCCAAAATGCCTGCACTGTTCTAGTTATTTGGAATATGCTTTCTGTTATCTTTTGCCTGTTATCCCTCTAGTCTCTTTATCACTGTGCTGGAATACAACCTTCCCTAAAACTATATCTTCTTTTTCCCCATCTGAGTTAATACCTCCTTCATTCAAGCTCCTCTTGTATTAGTCCCATTGTGTTAGAACTCTTTATGAAGCTGTCTCTCCTTCCAGATTAAGTAATACTCAGAGGAGGAAGTCAGGAGTTATTAATATTTGTGTCATCAATATGGAACGCAGTGTCTGAAATATACTCAGTAATGCTAATTAATTTGGAAAACTTTGGCTTGAGAAAGATGGCAGTTTTCTTCAAATATTAAGGGACATTAAAAAACCACATAATTACTAAGAATAATAATAATAAAGAAAAATACTTCTTTGTTAGCTGGGCAGGTTATTTTCTTCTCTTTATAAATTTTTAAGCTTATATGACTCTGATACTCAATAATTTATAAACATAAGTCTTCAGTCAAAGTCTTTTAAGTTTACCAAGAGTGACCTTGGAATACTTACTTAAATATGTTTTTCTTCTTTGTAGAGGAGGGACAATAAAAATGCCAGCCGCATGGTTGGTTGCGAGGATCACATGGTGTAGCATGTGTGCACAGATCACAGGGCTGTGCTATGGTTCAACAGACACTGGCTACTATTATTATCTCTGCCTTTGCTCCTCCTTTGAAATTTATAGTTTTTATCAAGTTGGGTCCTGATCTCTATTTTGCATTAAAACACAAAATTAAATAACTGATCTATGTTTGGCAGTTAAGGTGCCATCTCTGTAATTTCTATATTATTAGCACAAGTTAACATACAGAAGCCTTTTAAACATAATAGAAGATTTCTCCTTGATAAATACAACTAGTAGTTTGAGTAAAACTCAACCTAATTGATTTAACTTAGAATCACTAAGTTCCCTTTGAATAAACTCCCATTTTTACTCTCACTGTCAAAGTCAAATTTATGTCCTAAGAAGTTTAAATATTTTATCTTTTCCTTTTCTGATACCACTTTATTTCATTTCCTATATTTATCAAAGAAGACACAGTATAATAAGCCAGTATCACTTCCCAAATTGATGCTGCTTTCTGTTTGCTACATTAACACTGGCAATAAAGTGTTTAGGTAAGAAATCATCTATGATTTCTTATATACTGATGAGGCCTGAGCTCACAGCTTGCTCTTCCCTACTCAAAGAGTCATTATGTGTTCCTTATTCTGACAAAGAAGGGAACCAGTGAAGGAGCTAAAATTATACAGATCTGAAAGTACACAGAGGCAAGAGAGGCAACATTTTCACCAAGCTCATTTTAACTCTCACTATATATATATTTTTTGAAGACAGAGTTTCACTTTGTTACCCTTGGTAGAGCACGTGGTGTCATAGCTCACAGCAACCTCAAACTTTTGGGCTCAAGTGATTCTCTTGCCTCAGCCTCCCAAATAGCTGGGATTACAGGCACCCACCACAATGCCTGGCTATTTTTAGAGAGGAGGTCTCATTCTGGCTGAGGCTGGTCTTGAACCTGTGAACTCAGGCAATCCACCTGCCTCAGCCTCCCAGAGTGCTAGGATTACAGACGTGAGCCACCATGCCTGGCCTTCTCAGTATATTTTTTAAAGTTTAGCATGGTTTTCCATTTCCTTCTTCAAATCACTCCTGAAACCCTTCTGAGCTACCCATCACTGTCTTTATGCTGAGAAATATGTTCTCATGTCAAATTCTGGGGCCTTCACACAAACACACAATGTTCTCAGGGATTGTAACTAAGGTAATATACATTGGGAACCTAGTGGTATGAGGGAGAAAGAATGGGAATGAAAACATGCATTGCCTCCAAGCAAATAATTAATCGTCTCTCTGCAACTTTATATTTTATCAGACCACTAAAACAAATGATTTCAGACTTTCAACCAAAGGACAACATTACTGCAACATGCTCAATTGACGAACAGCAAAAGATGATGACAGCTTTCTGCTCAACCCAGGATGATCATTAATAACTGAAATCATGTCTTCTTTCTTTCTTTCTTTTTTCAGTTTCTGGCCAGGGCTGGGTTTGAACCCGCCACCTCCAGCATATGGGGCTGGCGCCCTACTTCTTTGAGCCACAGGCACTGCCCCATCATGTCTTCTTTCATTCTTCTTACAGCAATCAGTTAATGAGCGAGAGTTTATCCAGCACTGATATACTCAGTAATCGTAAATTAGATGCATTTGGATACTGAACTAAGTTCAACTTTCTCTTTTTTTGTTAATAATTAAAGCCTGAAAGAATGTTGCTTCCAAATATTCTTATCTTTTGGTCAAAGAACACCTTAAGAATTGAGATTCTGGCTTGGCACCTGTAGCTCAATGATTGGGGCACCGGCCACATACACTGGGGCTAGCAGGTTTGAACCCAGCCTGGGGCTGCCAAACAACAATGAACTACAATACAAAAAAAAAAAAAAAAGCCAGGCGCCTGTACTCCCAGCTACTTGGGAGGCTGAGTCAAAGAGAAGTGCTTAAGCCCAAGAGTTTGAGGTTGCTGTGAGCTGTGGCACCACAGCACTCTACCAAGGGTGACACAGTGAGATTCTGTCTCAAAAAAAAGAAGAATTAAGGAGATTCTGATTTAAAATCAGAGTTTATTGATAATTTAATTATTTGTTATTAATTTAATTCAGTAAGTATAGACAAATCTTTACATTTAAATGAAAGCATGCTATAGATGCAGAAAAGGGGTTTATGGAGAAAGTAAAAAATAGTAAAGAGTACTATGACCAGAAGAATGAAGAAAAAGAAATGAGACTGGAATAGATTAATCACAAATTTTGTAATGATTGATGGTTACAATTTGTGGCATTTAAGCAAAGTAGAAAAGTACTTTGTTGTGTATGAAAATATTAAACATAATAAAATAGGCAATATTAAGAGGCTTTCTTTTGGCAAAACAAAATGAATTTTATAATTTCAATAATCAAAAGTGCATCAGTAAGATTAATCATCTTAAATAAGAATTAAATATGGGCAAATTATTTTTCAAATAACTTTTAATAGGATCTAAGCTTATTATTTTGGTGGGCAACAATTGGCTTACAGTTCTGCACATATAAGAAAACCCCAAACATTTTTTTTTTTTTTTGCAGTTTTTGGCCAGGGCCAGGTTTGAACCCACCACCTCCAGTATATGGGGCTGGCGCCCTACTCGTTTGAACCATAGGCGCCACCCCCCAGACATTTTTAAATGGAGAGATGAGAAAATATCAATTTGTGGTCCCCCAAATCAAACTTATGGCACAAATGTTTTTTTTTTTTTTATAGAGACAGAGTCTCACTGTACCGCCCTCGGGTAGAGTGCCATGGCGTCACACGGCTGACAGCAACCTCTAACTCTTGGGCTTACGCGATTCTCTTGCTTCAGCCTCCCGAGCAGCTGGGACTACAGGCACCTGCCACAACACCCGGCTATTTTTTTGTTGCAGTTTGGCCGGGGCTGGGTTTGAACCCGCCACCTTCGGCATATGGGGCCGGTGCCCTACTCACTGAGCCACAGGCGCCACCCAGCACAAATGTTTTTGAAAATTATATCTATCAAAGAATAATTTCAGCTAGATATTAATAAGTTAGTTTCTATCACAATGAATAGTGTTCTAGCCATGTTAACTAAAAAAATCCAGATTCACTGAAATTTTAAAATAAGAGTCTGAGATTTCTCTTTTTATTTTTCTGTGTAACATATTGAAAATATGCTCAGATTTCTGAAGCTGAGTTTGAAAATGTCATAGGTTGGATTGTTAAAATTGGTTTGTAAATGCTACCAATTACTGACAATTTATCGAAATGTTGAAAAGATAGACAATGCATCTAGTGATCCTGTGTTCTTTGCCAATGCCCATTGCTTGAGCTAGGAAAAGTATCATAAAGATCTATTGTTTTGAAAACACTTGCTGATAATTCAAAGTACAGATTTTCTTGGAAATTTGAATTCATAAGCTTATTTATGACCTACTTGAGTGGGTACAAAATACTGAAAAGGATAGTTTTCAAAGTACAAAATAATAATGACTTATGTATTTCAAAAAGCATGATTAATACACAGGTATTAATTGTAATTTATATTTTTATATAAATTACCTGCAAATAGCTACTAAAAAAATTTGATGAATCTTTTGTGGATACATTTAAAGTTGGTTTTTAATTTAGCAGCAGTGAACTAAGTTAATTTGAACAGGTATACTTCTGAAACATGCTTTCGTGTTAGAGATCAATAAGTTCTTCTAAAAAAAATGAACCAATTTCATCAATGAGGACGTAGATATTACAAGAATTGGTACTCAATTTAGTTATTTTAAAATTTTTTTTTTTTTTTGTAGAGACAGAGTCTCACTTTATGGCCCTTGGTAGAGCGCCGTGGCCTCACACAGCTCACAGCAACCTCCAACTCCTGGGCTTAAGCGATTCTCTTGCCTCAGTCTCCCGAGTGGCTGGGACTACAGGCACCCGCCACAATGCCCGGCTATTTTTTGGTTGCAGTTTGGCCGGGACCGGGTTTGAACCCGCCACCCTCGGTATATGGGGCCGGTGCCTTACCGACTGAGCCACAGGCGCCGCCCCAAGTTATTTAAAAATTTTAAGAATCTTTGGCATAATCTTATGGGAATCTACCATTTCAACTTTATATTTTATGAAATCTAAAATGAGTGTTTTTCATGAAAATTTGGTGTTCAAATTGAGTGTAAAATATATAATGGATTTTGAAGACAGCACGACAATATTTTTATGTTAACTACATGTTCAAATGATAATTTTGCATCTATTGAATCAGATAAAATGTATTGCTCAAATTAATTTCATTTTTCTTTTTACTTTTTAAAATATAGCTACTAGAAATTTAAAATTGTACACGTGGCATCTATTATGCTTTGATTAGATTTTATTGGGATTGTAGAATTGCTCACTATTAACATTGCAACATTTTCCATCTTCCTTTGTTTTCTCTTATTTTATATGATTAGTGGTAAGTATTACAAATATTTAGCTATAACAAAAGTATTTAGTATTTTTATTGTACACTATGAATCCTTTTCCTAACTCATTCTTTACTAAGAATATTTGGCAAGTGAATATGGAAATTATATTTTATAACTAATCTGTAAATTATCTCACTCATTTTGGGCAATATTGAGAATTTAAAAGATATTAGCATCTTTTAAATCTCGTCTTTCCTCTTATTTTGGATTATTTATTCTTTTTAAAAGTAGAAACACTGAAATCAGAACTTGGCAAGAGAGTTTGAAGTGAGAATGAAAGTACATAAAGTTAAATATTTTCAGCTTGGTGCTTGTAGCTCAAGTGGCTAAGGTGCCAGCAACATACACCAGAGCTGGTGGGTTTGAATCCAGCCTGGGCCTGCCAAACAACATGACAACTACAACCAAAAAATAGCCAGGCATTGTGGTGGGCACCTGTAGTCCCAGCTACTTTGGAGGCTGAGGCAAGAGACTTGTTTAAGCCCAGGAGTTGGAGGTTGCTGTGAGCTGTGATGACACAGCACTCTACGCAGGGTGACAGCTTGAGGCTCTGTCTCAAAAAAAAAAAAGTTAAATATTTTTTACTTGTAAGAGGGTTAAAGCAGTCATAGGAGAGAAATATTTTAAAATAAGACTTACTAGGAAAGTGGGCAAGAATAGATGGGCCTATCTATGAGATTATCTGTGTTATGTCTTGGTGCTTATGTAAAATCTTCTTCACTAAGTCATACAGGAGGTAAATCAGAAATTAGATAAAAACTATGGGATGGCGGAGGGGGGAGGAGAAAAGATGGCTGACTGAAGCCAGCTTTCCACAGAGGCTCCCGTCCAGTAGGAGAGTTAAAGGACAAAAATACAGCAAGTAACCTGGTGGATTTGAGCTGCACTAAGAGAGAAGGTTGAAGAACGCACGTCAACCCCGCTGAGGTGAGCTGCGACCACAAGGATACAAACAAAAGGTACAAAATCCATCACCAAGTGGACGGTAGTCCCCTCCCCCATGAGAATGGCTCAGAGTGCCCCACAAACAATCGGGCAGAGTTCAAAGGTCCTCCCACTACACTCCACGAGAGAGACCCTCTAAAAACTGGACCTACCTCCCATACTAGGGTGCCACAGTGTCCTCCTGCCAGGCATAAAACTGTATAAACTGTATTTAGTCTCTACCTGGAATTCTGAGCTCCCAGCGCTCCCCCTTTACTCACACTGAGGTCTGGAGGCCAGTCCTGGTCGGTGGAGAGGGGACCGCACCCGAGTGGCAGTTCCCTGAGGCACAGTGCAACAGCCGTCTTTTGGTGACAATACGGCCAGGCATAAAACTGTGTAAAGCTGTGTGTGTTCTTTGCCCGCAACCCCAGGCTCCCAGCGCTCCCCGCACACCCCTCTGCTCTCACTCCAAGGTCTGGAGGCCTGTCACCCAGGGGTCCAGACTCTTGGGTGATTGCTCCAGGGGTGTAGACAGTGCTGGGCTGCAGCCAGTCAGTGCAGACTCTGGGGTATGGGAGCAGAGAGAGGACGGTTGGCCGGAAGGGAGCTGCACTGGAGCAGCGGTTGCCTGAGCCATAAAACAGCAGCCCTCTTTTGCTAGCAATACAGCTTGCTACCAAATATTCTGAAGCCACACCCCCTGTCTCCCTGGGCAACCAGAGACTCTGAGTATGGGATTTGCCTGAGGCTACTCCAATTTGCAAACCGGGGAAACTCCCAGGGCGGGGCTGACCCAGATGTCCGCTTACTAAACCTAAGACGCACCTGGCCCTCAGGGGATCGTCAGTCTATAGACAATACAAGAGCAAAGACAAGCTGATTTGGAACTCAATTCAGCTTCTCTTCTGCAGGGGAACCACAGAGTTGTTCTGTTCTGTTCTGTCAGTAACATTAATCAGGGGCGAGACTGGACCTGAGTGAAAACTCCCAACCTTCATCAAGCGCCCGAGGTTGTCTGGCCTCATCTCCTCCTGCTAGAGAGAGGCAGAGTGCAGCGGCCTGGCAGACTTCCTTGTGATTCAGGCAGGTGCAAACTCCTGGAGTACCGATTCACTACAGGCAACTGGGTCAGCCAACTGCAGGGCTATCAGTGACTGGGTGTGACAGCGGAGCAAGGTGGGGAAGGAGGCATCAATCTTCTCAGACTGATCTATTGGCTGGGTGGCTCCTCCTGACTCCACGCAGCACTGGAGCAAGCCACACCAGAGTAGTCACCAGATCCCTGTGATCCAGTTCCCAGAGATCTCTTAAACTCTCTCACCTGAGACAGGTGCAGACTGAGACAATTGGTTTGGACTTTTTGAACTGAACCAATTGCCTGAGGACAAATCAGGTGGTGCCCTGGGTGCACGGTGGTAGGAAGGTTTGATTTTCCTTTTCCAATTGTTTGCTGGTGGGGCATGGGGTGACTTAATTGCTGATATTTCTCCACAGCTGAGACTTCAATCCAGACTATCTGTTTCACTAGGGTGGAACAGAAACCAGCTAAAAATAAGACAGAACCACTTAGCGCCACCACACCAGACAGGGCCCTAGTTTCTCAGGCCACAACACTGTATAGGCCCTCGACAAAGCCCCAGGGGAAAAAATCAGAGGGAGTAAAACAACCATTGGGCAGAATCAGCGGAAAAACTCTGGTAGCATGAATAACCAGAATAGATCAACCCCCCCAAGGAAAGATATGGCAGATGCAATTGAAGATCCCATTCATAAACAACTGGCTGAGATGTCAGAAATCGAATTCAGAATTTGGATTGCAGACAAGATTAAGAAAGTGGAGTTAGGAATTCGAGGAGAAATTCAAAAGTTGTCTCAAGAGTTTAACGAATTTAAAGACAAAACCACCAAAGACTTAGACACATTGAAGCAAGAATTTGCAGCCCTCAAAGATATGAAAAATACAGTAGAATCCCTCAGCAACAGAATGGAGCAAGCAGCAGAAAGGATTTCTGACATTGAAGATAAAGCCTTTGAACACTCCCAAACTCTCAAAGAGGAAGAGAAATGGAGAGCAAAAATGGATCATTCTCTCAGAGAGCTCTGGGATAATTCAAGGAAGGCTAATATCCACCTCATTGGAATCCCTGAAACTGATGAAGTAGCCTCGCTAGGCACAGAGGCCCTTCTGCATGAAATTATGAAAGAGAATTTTCCAGACATGCCTAGAGAACCTGAAATTCAGATAGCGGACAGCTTCAGAACCCCAGCATGACTCAACCCCAATAAGACATCCCCCAGGCATATCATAATTAACTTCACTAAAGTTAATATAAAGGAGAAAATCCTCAAAGCTGCCGGGAGAAAGAAAACCATTACCTTCAAAGGGAAGAATATTAGAATGACGGTAGATCTCTCTGCTGAAACTTTTCAGCCAGAAGAGGGTGGTCACCGACTTTTAATCTCCTAATGCAAAATAACTTTCAACCCCGGATCTTGTATCCAGCTAAACTGAGTTTCATTTATGATGGAGAAATTAAATACTTTAATGACATTCATATGTTGCAGAAATTTGCCATAAGCAAACCAGCTCTTCAGGATATTCTCAGACCTATCCTCCATAATGACCAACCCAGTCCTATACTACAAAAGTAAACTCACTCAGAAACTTTGGATCAAACTCCAATTTCCACACTGGTGAAAGGATAAAAAATGGCCACTGGACTTTTGAAAAACTCAATACCCAAAACTTCACCAGACTTATCAATATTCTCCATTAATGTGAATGGCTTAAACTGTCCTCTAAAGAGGCATAGGTTAGCTGACTGGATACAAAAGCTCAGGCCAGATATCTGTTGCATATAAGAGTCACATCTTAACTTAAAAGACAAATACAGACTCAGGGTGAAAGGATGGTCATCCATATTTCAGGCAAATGGTAATCAGAAAAAAGCAGGTATTGCAATTCTATTTGTAGATACAATAGGCTTTAAACCAACAAAAGTAAGGAAGGACAAGAATGGTCACTTCATATTTGTTTAGGGTAATACTCACTATGATGAGATCTCAATTATTAATATCTATGCACCCAGCCAGAATGCACCTCAATTTATAAGAGAAACTCTAACAGAAATGAGTAACTTGATTTCCTCCAGCTCCATAATAGTCAGAGATTTCAAACACTCTTTTACAGTGTTGGATCGATCCTCCAACAAGAAGCTGAGCAAAGAAATCTTAGATTTAAACTTAACCATCCAACATTTGTATTTAGCAGACATCTACAGTACATTTCATCCCAACAAAACTGAATACACATACTTCTCATCAGCCCATGGAACTTACTCCAAAATAGATCACATCTTAGGTTACAAGTCTAACCTCAGTAAATTTAAAGGAATAGAAATTATTCCATGCATCTTCGTGGACCACCATGGAATAAAACTTGAGCTGAGTAACAACAGGAATCTGCATACTCATACAAAAACATGGAAGTTAAATAACCTTATGCTGAATGATAGCTGGGTCAGAGATGAGACTAAGAAAGAAATTGCCAACTTTTTGGAACAAAACAACAATGAAGACATGAACTATCAGAACTTCTGGGACCCCGCAAAGGCAGTTCTAAGAGGGAAATTTATAGCACTGCAAGCCTTCCTCAAGAGAACCGAAAGAGAGGAAGTTAACAACTTAATGTGAACATCTCAAGCAACTGTAAAAGGAAGAACATTCCAACCCCAAACCCAGTAGAACAAAAGAAATAACCAAAATAAGAGCAGAATTAAATGAAATTGAAAACAAAAGAATAATACAACAGATCAATAAATCAAAAAGCTGGTTTTTTGAAAAGTCAATAAAATAGGTAAACCTTTGGCCAACCTAATCAGGAAAAAAAGAGTAAAATCTCTAATCTCATCAATCAGAAACAACAAAGATGAAATAACAACAGACTCCTCAGAAATCCAAAAAATCCTTAATGAATATTACAAGAAACTGTACTCTCAGAAATATGAAAATATGAAGGAAATTGACCGATATTTGGAAGCACGTCACCTTCCATGACCTAGCCAGAATCAAGTGAAAATGTTGAACAGGCCTATATCAAGTTCTGAAATAGCATCAACCATACAAAACCTCCCTAAAAAGAAAAGCCCAGGACCAGATGGTTTCACGTCTGGTTTCACGTACCAAACTTCTAAAGAGGAATTAGTACCTATATTATTCAACCTGTTCCAAAAGGTAGAAAAAGAAGGAAGATTACCTAACACATTCTATGAAGCAAACATCACCCTGATCCCCAAATCAGGAAAAGACCCAACAAGAAAAGAAAATTATAGACCAATATCACTAATGAATATAGATGCAAAAATATTCAACAAGATCCTAACAAACAGAATCCAGCAACACATCAAACAAATTATACATCATAACCAAGTCAGTTTTATCCCAGGGTCTCAAGGCTGGTTCAATATACGTAAATGTATAAATCTAATCCAGCACATAAACAAATTAAAAAACAAAGAGCATATGAGTCTCCCAATCGATGCAGAAAAAGCTTTTGATAATATCCAGCATCTCTTCATGATGAGAACACTTAAGAAAATCGGTATAGAAGGGACATTTCTTAAACTGATAGAGACCATCTACAGCAACCCCACAGCCAATATCATATTGAATGGAGTTAAATTGGAATCATTCCCACTCAGATCAGGAACCAGACAAGGCTGCCCATTGTCTCCATTGCTTTTTAACATTGTAATGGAAGTTTTAGCCACCACAATTAGGGAAGAAAAGGTGATCAAGGGTATCCATATAGGGTCAGAAGAGATCAAACTTTCGCTCTTCGCAGATTATGTGATTGTATGTCTGGAAAGCACTAGGGAATCTACTACAAAACTCTTAGAAGTGATCAAGCAATACAGCAGCATTTCAGGTTACAAAATCAACATTCATAAATCAGTAGCCTTTATATATACACCAACAATAGTCAAGTTGAAAAAACAGTTAAGGACTCTATCCCATTCACAGTAGTGCCAAAGAAGATGAAATATTTGGGAATTTATCTAACAAAGGACGTGAAAGATCTCTATAAAGAGAACTTTGAAACTCTAAGAAAAGAAATAGCTGAAAATATTAACAAATGGAAAAACATACCATGCTCATGGCTGAGAAGAATCAACATTGTTAAAATGTCCATACTACCCAAAGCAATATATAATTTCAACGCAATCCCTATTAAAGCTCCACTTTCATACTTCAAAGATCTTGAAAAAACAATACTTCGTTTTATATGGAAGACATTACTCAGAAATAAAAACAAAGCAGGAGGAATTATGCTACCAGACCTCAGACTATACTACAAATTGATAGTGATCAAAACAGCATGGTATTGGCATAAAAAGAGAGAAGTAGATGTCTGGAACAGAATAGAGAACCAAGAGATGAACCCAGCTACTTACTGTCATTTAATCTCTGACAAGCCAATTAAAAACATTCAGTGGGGAAAAGATTCCCTATTTAACAAATGGTGCTGGGTGAACTGGCTAGCAACCTGTAGAAGACTGAAACTGGACCCACACCTTTCACCATTAACTAAGATAGACTCTCACTGGATCAAAGATTTAAACTTAAGACATGAAACTATAAAGATACTAGAGGAGAGTGCAGGGAAAAGACTTGAAGAAATCGTTCTGGGCGAGTATTTTATGAGGAGGACTCCCCGGGGAATTGAAGCAGCTTCAAAAATACACTACTGGAACTTGATCAAACTAAAAAGCTTCTGCACAGCCAAGAACACAGTAAGTAAAGCAAGCAAACAGCCTTCAGAATGGGAGAAGATATTTGCAGGTTTTGTCTCCGACAAGGATTTAATAACCAGAATCCACAGAGAATTCAAACGCATTAGCAAGAATAGAACAAGGGATCCCATTGCAGGCTGGGCAAGGGATTTGAAGAGAAACTTCTCTGAAGAAGACAGGCGTGCGGCCTTCAGACATATGAAAAAATGCTCATCATCTTTAATCATCAGAGAAATGCAAATCAAAACTGCTTTGAGATACCATCTAACTCCAGTGAGACTAGCCTATATCACAAAATCCCAAGACCAGAGATGTTGGCGTGGATGTGGAGAAAAGGGAACACTTTTGCACTGCTGGTGGGAATGCAAATTAATACACTCCTTTTGGAAAGAGATATGGAGAACACTTAGAGATCTGAAAATAGATCTGCCATTCAATCCTGTAATCCCTCTACTGGGCATATACCCAGAAGACCAAAAATCACATCATAACAAAGATATTTGTGCCAGAATGTTTATTGCAGCCCAATTCATAATTGCTAAGTCATGGAAGAAGCCCAAGTGCTCATTGATCCACGAATGGATTAATAAATTGTGGTATATGTACACCATGGAATATTATGCAGCCTTAAAGAAAGATGGAGACTTTACCTCTTTCATGTTTACATGGATGGAGCTAGAACATATTCTTCTTAGTAAAGTATCTCAATAATGGAAGAAAAAGTACCCAATGTACTCAGCCCTATTATGAAACTAATTTAGGGTTTCCACATGAAAGCTATAACCCAGTTACAACCTAAGAATAGGGGGAAGGGAGGGGAGGGATGGGGGAGGTGGGAAGAGGGAAGGGGGTTGGTGGGATTACACCAGCGGTGCATCTTACAAGGGTATATGTGAAACTTGGTAAACGGTCTGTGAAGCTAGTGAATGATGCCCCATGAATATATCAATGTACACAGCTATGATTTAATGAAAAAATAAAAATAAAAATAAAATAAAATACTATTAAGAAAAAAAAGACATACAAAAAAAACTATGGGATCCTCGACACAGACAATATCACTGTCTTCAAAGACTCCTAGAAGTAGTTAAATCACAGCCTCTGGGTAATTTGCACAGAGACACTTAAAATTATGTGTTGGAACCACATATCTCTGCAACTAATTTAATTATGCTCAGAACCACTAAGATCTGGTCCAGAAGGGATATTAAGGTTGACTTTGAAATGTGAATAATGCTGATTTGTCACAGGCCCAGCTTAAAGTGTGTTAATGTTATAGACTGTGGTACAGATTTGATGTCTCTCTGGTAGATTTATTACCTCCAACTTTCGAGTCTTGGCTCTGAAAACAGAAACAAAACAAAAAGGAAGGAAGGGAGAAAGGGAGAAAGGGAGAGTGAGGGAGGAAGGTAGGGAAGGAACAAAAGTCAGTAAAACCTCAAAAACTTTAGAAGAAATTCCTGTGCACCTTATATAGAGTGTGTTGTGCAGTCCCATATTTTATCCTCTTGTGAGGGAGGGATGGAGTAGAAACTATAATCACGTTTTATTTTAACAGAGATTTGTTTTCTAACCCTCCATTTCTTTTGTGACCCTTCATTCTCTTGTGATTTGGGGTTACATCAGCACCACAGTTACACTCCCCTATTCTGACAAATCTCTGTTTGAGAAGAATCAGTAGAGTAGAACCCTAAATTGTATTCAACTGTCATTCAAAACAACAAATTCAGTTAAATGCATGGGCTTATGAACATATGCACATGCAAATGCATACACACTCACACAGGTGCCATAGATCCCACTGGGATGAGTTGTTTAGAGCTTAGAATAATTCTGCTTATCCGTTATTACAGCAGCTGACAGTACAGGTAGGCAGACCATTGGTGCTTTCAAAATTCCATAAATACTCTATTTCCACCATTTGTAGATGAGTTGTCTGAAAACAATGCCTTCATGATCAAGTAGACTCACAGGTCAGGGTGAACTACAATTTTGCCAGCAACATTTTTTCTTTTAGTAGGGGAAATTAGCAAACCAACAGTTTGTAAGAAGAGACCATTGAACTAATATAAATTACTATCACAATATAGACCCTAGGGGGCGGTGCCTGTGGCTCAAAGGAGTAGGGCGCCAGCCCCATATGCCTGAGGTGGTAGGTTCAAACCCAGCCCTGGCCAAAAACTGCAAAAAAAAAAAAGCCAATATAGGCCCCAGGCAATGTGGTAAGGCTTTTGGTGGGTAGAAAGTCTCTATACATGGAGCACATATACAAAGATACTCATGACATGTAGAACCTTATTTGCTGAAGATGTTCTATATAAAATACAAATACATGGAAAAATAAGAGAACTATGTAAAAGTATAAACAGAATATTATTATTCTTTTTTTTTTTAACTCCTATATCATTTCCCAAATTAGTTCTATTTTTTACTTTACACATACCATCATAACTGAAAAAACCTTAGGGGATGTATGTGAATTGCCCTACCTTTTATTTTCTAAAAAGGGTTAAAATGATTCAAGATAATTGTTTTTTAATTCACCTCTTTCAACACTTTCACTTTAGTTTTCATCAAAGCTGTACTGAGGCCAACTAGACTTTCTGCTTAAACAATAACAAAGCCATGTGAGGAAGAAAGACAGCCAGACCAACCCTGCATGGGACCAACAGGCACTAATTAGGCTGGACTGCATACCAGCGCCTCTGTGATTACTCTGTGCTCTTTGCCGTAGTACTTTGCAGCACTTCACTGAATATGTCAAATATTGCTGGCTGGAGACAATCTAGGAAAGATGATGTCTTCTGATCCACTTTAGTTCATTATGATTTCTGAGCATCGAAAGAACCTGGACCCAGCTTTAGATGCTCAGACATCATAATGATTTCTTTGTTGTGTTGACAAAATTCCTTGGCATAAAATTTGCAAACACGCTATACACCTTCTTTTTTTTCTTTTGCAGGTTTTGGCCGGGGCTAGTTTTGAACCTGCCACCTCCAGTGTATGGGGCCAGCACCCTACTCCCTTGAGCCACAGGTGCCGCCCACACTATATACCTTAATCATAGGTTTCATACAACCGTGATGTTCCTATGATCTTTTTCTACTCAATTTTGTCTTAGGCAAGTTGGCCTTATGTATGCAGTATTGATACATATATATTTTTCCTTCCCCAAAATATAGAATCCTAAATTGTAAATACCTATCTCCCAACTAGTCTAGTAAGAAATAGAGTCTTTTCCTTATAAAGTTTCCTTACCGTCATTAAAACACATAACTGGGACAGTTATTTTTACTTTTCTGTCCCATGAAGTAGAATTTAAATGGTCAAGCAAAGAATTTATTTGTTTCCAACATATTTCTGCAGTGGTATAGTTAAAAATTCATAATTTTTATTCACTATTTACCTAAGTCTATGTTATGTAATTTTTTTTTACATTTAAATAATCTTTAACTGGACAATTTATGTTAATTGTAGTGCCAGCTAAAAATAATGCATCATGTTAAAAAAATTCACAATTGCATGTATATGGAAATGTCATGTATTTTTTATGAAACTTAAAATTGTTTCAGTAAGTGTGGGCATTTCAAAGAATTATTGATGAAGCATTTAAGTGTACATGCATAATTTTCAAAAGATAATTAAAGAAAAATGTATTAAGTCAATGTTGTCTTAAAGTTCTTATGCTTCCCTCCAACTACTGTAACTCTACAGATCTCATACTATTTGAATAAGAGGAATATTTATTACTTATATATCTTAACCAAAGTAATTTAAGTATAAGTATCACACAATATTTTATATGTTAAATGTTTAGAAATTCTGAGAAGGATTGCCTATTTCTAAGCTATAAAATAATGTGTTGTTTACCAATTTTTGAATAATTTTTATTTGAAAATATTAAGGGGAACAAGCATTCCTGTTGCATGAATGAATTGTATAATACTGCAATCAGGATTTCCAATGTTCCCATCACCAGGATAGCGTGCATTGTTTTGATGGTAAGTTTTTATCACTCCTTGCTCCTCTCTTCTTAGTGCCCAATGTCTTTTACACCATTTCATGACCATGTGCTCCAACTTACTAGTGTAAACATATGGTGTTTGTTTTTTCATTCTTGAGATACTTCAGCTTGGATAATGGTCCCCAATTCCATCCAATTTTCTTCAAATGACATTATTTTATTCTTTTTTTATGGCTGAGTAGAAATCCATGGTATACATATATCACGTTTTCTTTATCTGCTCATCAATTGATGGGCATTTAGGTTGATTTACATCTTGGTAACATTAATTGTGCCACAGAAACATTTGCATACAGGTGTCTTTTTGATATGAGGACTTGTACCTAGTAGCAAGATTGCCAGACTGAATAATAGGTCTACTTTTATTTATCTGAGGAATCTGCATACTGTTTTCCATAGAGGTTGTACTAATTTATATTTCCATCAACAGTGCATAAGCATTCCCTTTATCCACATTCACATCAAAATCTATTATTTATTGAGTTGTTATAATAACAGCTAGTTTGACAAGGGTAAGGTGGTATGTCACTGTTTTGTTTTTTTTTGAGACAGAGTCTCACTATGTCGCCCTTTGTAGAGTGCTGTGGTGTTACAGCTCACAGCAACATCAAACTCCTGGGCTTAAGCGATTTTCTTGCCTCAGCCTCCCAAGTAGCTGGGCCTATGGGCACTCACCACAACGCCCGGCTATTTTTGTTTCTTTGTTTATTTTTGTTGTTGTTGCAGTTGTCCTTGCTGTTTAGCTGGCAGGGGCCAGGTTCAAACCTGCCACCCTCAGTGCATGTGGCCAGCGCTGTAACACTGTGCTACAGGTGCTGCCTCATTGTGGTTTTTTTTTTTTTTTTTTTGTAGAAACAGAGTCTCACTGTACCGCCCTCGGGTAGAGTGCCGTGGCGTCACACAGCTCACAGCAACCTCTACTCTTGGGCTTACGTGATTCTCTTGCCTCAGCCTCCCGAGCAGCTGGGACTACAGGCGACCGCCACAACGCCCGGCTATTTTTTTGTTGCAGTTTTGCCGGGGCTGGGTTTGAACCTGCCACCCTCGGCATATGGGGCCGGCGCCCTACTCACGGAGCCACAGGCGCCACCCGTCATTGTGGTTTTAATTTGTATTTCCATGATGGTTAGTGATGTTAAGCATTTCTTCTTTTTTTATTTTTATTTATTTATTTTATTAAATCATAGCTGTGTACATTGATATAATCATGGGGCATCATTCACTAGCTTCACAGACCGTTTACCAAGTTTCACATATACCCTTGTAAGATGCACCGCTGGTGTAATCCCACCAATCCCCTTCCCTCTATCCACCTTCCCCCCCTTCCCCCTATTCTTAGGTTGTAACTGGGTTATAGCTTTCATGTGAAAACCCTAAATTAGTTTCATAGTAGGGCTGAGTACATTGGGTACTTTTTCTTCCATTCTTGAGATACTTTACTAAGAAGAATATGTTCCAGCTCCATCCATGTAAACATGAAAGAGGTAAAGTCTCCATCTTTCTTTAAGGCTGCATAATATTCCATGGTGTACATATACTACAATTTATTAATCCATTCGTGGATCGATGGACACTTGGGCTTCTTCCATGACTTAGCAATTATGAATAGGGCTGCAATAAACATTCTGGTACAAATATCTTTGTTATGATGTGATTTTTGGTCTTCTGGGTATATGCCCAGTAGAGGGATTACAGGATTGAATGGCAGATCTATTTTTAGATCTCTAAGTGTTCTCCAAACATCTTTCCCAAAAGGAATGTATTAATTTGCATTCCCACCAACAGTGCAAAAGTCATTTTTTCTTATCTTTGTCGGCCACTTGTCTATCTTCTTTAGAAGGAAATCTGTATCTTTGGTTTACTTTTTGATGTTTTGTTTGTTTTTCTCTTGCTGATTTGTTTGAGTTCTTTGTAAATTCTAGATTTCAGCCCTTTGTCAGATTTATAGTTTGTGAATATTTTCTTCCACTCTGTAGATTGGCTCTTTACTCCGTTGATTATTTCATTTTATTTCATAATAAATATTTCATAATTAATCCCATTTATTTATTTCGTTGTTGGGATATTTGCCTTTGGGATCTTAGTCATAAATTCTTTGCCTGGACTGATTTATAGAAAAGAGTTTTTCCTATAGTTTCTTCTATAATTTTTATGATTTCAGGTCTTACCTTTAGGCCTTTAATCCATTTAATATTTTTATATAACAAGAGATAGGGATCTCATTTCCTTCTGTGACACATGGCTATCCAATATTGGTAGTACTACTTATTGAATATGATATCCTTTTCCCAGTGTATGCTTTTGTCGGTTTTGTCAAAAATCAGGTATTGCTATATGGTTTTACTTTTGAGTTCTCTGGTCTGCGTCTCTACCTTTATACCAGTATGATGGTGTTTTTGTTACTAGAGCCTTGTAGTATAATTTTAAGTCAGACAAGCGAAGCTTCCAGATTCATTCTGTTTAATTAAAATCACTTTGGTTAGTTGGGCTCTTTTTGAGTTCCATATGAAGTCTAGGATTATTTCTTTTAGATTTGTGAATAATGATGTTGGCATCTTGATGAATATTGTGTTAAATGTGTAAATCACATTGAGCTCTATGAACATTTTCGTGATGTTGATTCTTCCAATCCATTGTTTTGTAGTACTTCGTCAATAAATTTTTTTACCACTTTGATAAATTACATTCCTAGGTATTTTATTTTCTTTGCAGCCATTATAAATAGTATTGTGTTCTTAATTTGACTCTCATCGTAACTGTTATTTGTATATAGGAATGCTACTAATTTGTGTACATTGATTTTGTTACCTGAGACTTTTCTGATTTTATTTATTAGTTCTAAGAGTCTTTTGGTGGAGATTTTAGGATTTTCTAGATACAATATCATATTATTGGCAAACTGGGATAGTTTGACCTCCTCTTTCCTGATTTGGATGATCTTTATTTCCTCCTCTTGCAAGCCTTGCTCTTGGCTAGGACTTCCAATTCTATGTTAGATAGAAGTGGTGACAGTGGGCACCTTTGTCTTATTCCAGGGTTTAGGGCAGTGGTTCTCAACCTGTGGAACCCACAGGAACTGTATTAAAGGGCCGTGGCATTAAGAAGGTTGAGAATCACTAGCTTAGGGAGAATTGCTTTCTTTGCCCCATTTAATAGGATGTAGCTGTGGGTTTATTGTACATAGTTTTTATTATTTTGAGGTATGTTTCTTCTATGCTTAATTTTTGGAGGGTGTTTATCATGAAGGAGTGCTAGCATCTATGGAGATAATGATATAGTCTTTGTTTTTACTTCTATTTATGCAATTAATCATATTTATTGATTTGTGTATATTAAGCTATTTTTGTATTACCATCTCTTGATATCGTGGATTATCTTTTAGATATGTTATTCAATTTGGTTTGGTAGTATTTTGTTGAGGATTTTTTCATCTATGTCCATAAGGGATATTGGTTTATAGTGTTTTGTTTATTTGTTTGCTGGGTCATTTCCTGGCTTTGTGTCAAGGTGATACTGGCTTTGTGGAATGAGTTAGGGAGGATTCCCTCCTTCTCAATGTTATGGAACAGTTTCAGTAGAATGAATGCCAGTTCTTTTTTATAGGTCTGGTAGAATTTAGCTGTGACTCCATCTGGGTCAGAGCTTTTGTTGTTCTTTTTGTTGTTGGGAGTTTTTAAAATTACTCTTTTAGTCCCACTATTCATTGTTGGTCCGTTGAGAATTTCTATTTCTTCCTGATTCAGACCTGGGAGATTGTGTGTTTCCAAAAGTTTATACATTTCCTTTGGGTTTACTAGTTTGTGTGCATAGCAGCTTTCTTAGTAGTTACAAATGGTTCTTAATATTTCTGTGGTATCATCCATAATGTCTCCATTTTGATTTTTGATCAAGTTTATTTTAGTCCATTCTCTTCTGTTTCTTATCCATCTAGCTAGTGGTCTATTCACCATGTTTATCTTTTCAAAGAGAACCAACTTTTGTTTTGTTGATCCTTTGTACTGCTTTTTTTGGTTTTCATTTCATTTAATTCTGCTGTAAGAATTTCCTTGTGCTAGCTGTAGGTTTGGTTGTTCATCTTTTTCTAGTTCCTTGAGGTATAACATTGGGTTGTTGGTTTGTGATCTTTCTATATTTTTATATAAGAATTTAAAGCTATGAACTTTCCCTTTAGCATTGATTTTTCTATATTCCACAGATTTTGAAAGCTTGTGTTACCATTTTCACTCAATTAAAAAAAATTTGATTTCAATCTTGATTTTGTTAATAATCCAAGGGTTGTTCAGTAGGTTGTTTAATACCTATGTATTTGTGTAGTTTTAGAGTTCCTCTTAGGCTTGATGTTTAGTTTTATTCCACTGTCTGAGAAGATAAATGACATAATTTCAGTTTTTTGAATAAGTTCTTTGAATTTGCTAAGACTTATTTTGTGGCCTAATGTATGACCTATCTTGGAAAATTTCCAGTGTGCTGATAATATATATACAGTTTGAGAGTAGAATGTTGTATAAATGTCAGTTAGGTATATTTGTTCTAGAATCATATTTAAGTTCAGTGCTCCTTTCTTGACTTTCTCCCTTGTTGATCTGTCTAGTTCTGTCAGTAGAATTTTGAAGTCCCTGGCTATTATAATGTCGCTATTTCTTTCCTTAGCTCTTGTTGAATTTGTTTTGTGGATGTGGGAGCTCCTGTGTTAGAAGCATATATATTTAAGATAATTACATCTTTTTGTTGAATTGATAACCTTATCATTATATAATGGCCATCTTTGTCCTTTTTTATTTTTATAATTGTCAATTCAAAGTCTATTTTATCTTATGCAAGAATAGCTGCTTCTGCTCATTTTTAATTCCATTTGCATATGATACTTTCCCTTTACCTTGAGCTTATGAGAATTTATGATTTAAGTGAGGTTTCTTGAAGACAGTATAGATATGAGTTCTTTTTTTCTATTCATTTAGGTAATATGCATCTTTTTTTTTATTAAATCATAGCTGTGTACATTAATGCAATCATAGTGTACAATGTGCTGGTTATATATACAATTTGAAATATTTTCATCAAACTGGTTAACATAGCCTTCATGGCATTTTCTTAGTTATTGTAAGACATTTATATTCTACACTTATTAAATTTCAAATGTACCCTTGTAAGATGCATCATAGGTGTGGTCCCACCCATTACCCTCCCTCTACCCATCCTCCCCTCTCCCCTCCTCTCCCTCTCTCCTCTCCCTTTCTTCTTGGGCTAATTGGGTTATAGCTTTCATATGAAAACTATAAATTGGTTTCATACTAGGGCTGAAAGGTAATCTACATCTTTTGAGGGGAGCTTTAAGACTGTTCGTATTCAATATTAGTATTGACATGTGAGATACTATTCTGGTCATTATGTTGATCGGTACCTCATTGCCTTTTGTTTTCTCTTGTGTTTTCCTATCTGCCAGTAGATGGTGCTTGCAGGGAAAAGCCTGTTGCAGAGGTATTTTTTATAAGAGCTTCAAGTTTAACTTTGTGGTGTTTTCACACTGGTAGGTGTTGATCGTTCTATTCCATGTATGGAACACTTTTAAGCATTTCTTGCAGCTCAGATCTAGTGGTAGCAAATTCCCTAAGTGTTTCCTTATCTTGGAAAGACTTTATTTCTCCTTTATTTATAAAACTTAGTTTTGCTGGATGCAAAATTCTTGGCTGGTAGTTATTCTAGTTAAGGAAACAAATTATAGGACCCCATTTCTTTCTGGCTTGTATGATTTCTGTTAAGAAGTCTGCTATTAATCTATGACTTCCAATGTAAGTTACTTGATGTTTTTCCTTCACCTAGCTCATAAATAATTCTTTCTTCATGGTGATTTTGGTCATTTCTGATGACTATATGCCTTTATAAGGCTTATTTGTAATAAATTTCCCAAGTGTTCATTGAGCTTTCTTTTCTTTTCTTTTTTCTTTTGAGACAGAGTCTCAAGCTGTTTCCCTTGGTAGAGGGCTGTAGCATAATAGCTCACAGCAACCTCAAACTCTTGGGGTTAAGTGATTCTCTTGCCTCAGACTCCCAAGTAGCTGGGACTACAGGTGCCCACCACAATGCTCAGCTATTTTTTGATTGTAGTTGTCATCATTGTTGTTTGGCAGGCCCAGGCCAAGTTTGAACCTGCCAGGTCTGGTGTATGTGGCTGGTTGCCTAGCTGCTGAGCACAGGCACCGAGCCTATTGAGCCTTTTGTATGTGGATGTATAAATCACTAGCAAGACCAGAGAAGTTTTCCTCAATTATTCCCTGAGAACAAACAGGCATTTTGCTTTTTCTTTTTCACCCTAAGGATGCCTATGATTCTTATATTTGGCTGTTTTATATAATCTCATATTTTCCATAAACTTGTTCCTTCCTCTCAATTCTTTATTTTTGGCTCATTGGATTATTTCAAAAGAGGTGTATGTCTTCAGGCTCTAAAATTCTTTTTTTCTCTTGGTTTAGTTTATTCTTGATAATTTTCCTTGTATTCTGTATTTCTCTAAATGAATATTTGATTTTTCTTTATATATCTTTTTTTTTAGTAAGTTTTAAATTCATTTCTGAATTATTTTTCTGGTTTCCTTGAGTTGGCTTTTCATTTTCTCTTGGATTTCATTGTGTTTTCTTACAATATATGTTTGGAATTCTTTATCTGTCATTTCAGTGTTTTTATTTTGGTTGGGATCCATTGCTTGAGAGTTGGTGCGTTCCTTTGGATAGGGTATTCTCTCACTCTTATTTTTCATACTTTCAGAGTTCTTGTGCTGATTCTTTCACATCTGGATTAACTGTTCCTTCTTTTTTTTGGATTTTCTTTTGTTTAAATGAGTATTTTCCCCTCCTCACTCCTAAGCATGTTTCTGTAGCCTATGTTGGCTAAGGACCTTTGGCTTTGTTTTGAGGTACTTTAATGGGAGTTTAGATTGTGGATGAATGCCTTGGTTATAAATATCCTTAGCATGGTGGTTTTCTCAATCAATAATTATTTGTATGCTGTCGTGGTGATGAATTATATGTGTGGACAGATAATTTGTTTTTTGTTGACAAGAAGAGATGTAGGCTTTTTAAATACTTACTTTTTCACCAGCCCTGTGGTCTTCTTAACAGTATGAATTATGTTGGGGTGCCCAGATAAATCTCTAAGTCAGTACATAGCACTGGTGGGTAGAGTTAGCCATGCCCTGTATAATTGAATCAGTAAATGCTGCAGTGGGCTGTACAAGTTGTCCTCCTTGTCAGTAGGTGGTGGTTGTAGGGAGGAGTTTGCTGCAGTGGTGTTATTTAGGTCTGGCTCTAGTCAATCAGGAGACACACTCAGATACCCCAGGTGGTGGGCAGGGCTGTGAAGCTTCCAGGTCACACTTCCTTTTGCTTTACTACAGCTGAGGTGGGTGGGGAAGTGAGACCCCGAAGGGCTGGGTCAGCTAAGCCTACATTCCACAAAGGCAGGCACAAGAGTTATCTCCCAAGCCTCTGGGAAAAGCCATCAGGAAGGGGCTCAACCAACTTCCCCAATAACCCAAAACTTCTACTCATGAGGGAGTAGTAGTCTGGGATTCACAGCCTGGCAGATGGGAAAGGGTTTTGCTTTTCTCCCTTTCCCTTTACCCCATGGATCTACTTCCAGCATCTGGCCACAAGCAGCATCCCAAACTAGTTTAGCTTACCAATAATAACACTACAGGCTAGGAGCTTCCCTGACCAGGATTCCATTCTTGACCAAAAGGGCGGCTTTCATGTGTGGGGAAGGGTACTTGGCAAGCACATTGTGCTCAGTCCCACACCAAATTCTCCTTTTAGTCTGTCCCCAAAGACTCTGGTATCTCTCAAGATTAGTTCATATATCTCCTCTCTGTGCACCTGAGCAATGGATCAAGTCCTGAGGGTATGGTCTGACCTACGGCCCTGTTCTCCAATTCCCCCAAGTTCAATCCCTAACCATGCCATGGAGAGTTGACCATGGAGTGCTCAGGCAGGTTTAATATACTTCTGCTTTGCCTTGCTGAAGCACCCAGGTGGGCAGCATCTAGAAGGGTTGGCTGGCAGGACGCTCATAGTCTGATCAACCCTTGGTCCACTGCAGGTGTTTAAGGAGGAAAGGAGTGAGTCTCATTCTGTGGAAGCTTGGGTGTGGCAGTCACATGACAACAGAGGGGAAGTAGCTGCTCCTCACCCATGTCAACTCATGTGGAAACTGCCATGGCTGCATCAGCAGCTGTGGGTATGGGAAGGGAGAAGGAGGAGAAGAGTCTGACTGGAAAGGAGCTGGCATTCCGTTCCCCTTTTGTTCTGAGACCCCTCCCCCCACCAGCTTGCTGAGCTCTCCTCTCCCCCAAACACTCTTCCATTAATGTCCAAGCTCTGGGGATACACAGTTCCCCCAGGATGCACTAGAGCCCTAAAATCTCAGCAGGTGTTGGGAAATGTTTTTGTGGAAACCAGTGACAAGAAAACTAAAGGGCTGAAACTCCCTTTGGAGGACAAAGGCACACAGTAGGGTGGAAAAGCAGTAAGGCATCTGCATCCCTGATGAGGAAGGGGGCCAGCCCCTTTCCCCGCCTCCCCCGGCTTGCTGAGCTCTCCTCTCCCCCAAACACTCTTCCATTAATGTTCAAGCTCTGGGATACACAGTTCTCCCAAGATGCACTAGACCCATAAAATCTTGGCAGGTGTTGGGAAATGTTTTTGTGGAAACCAGTGAGGGGCTGGCATCCTGGTGCGTCATTTTCAAGAAGATCCTAGTTCATTGGTAGCAGCAGCTTGTGAGCTTGTGAGGTTAGAGGAGTTCTCCAAAAGTTTGAGAGCTTGCAATCTGTCAGAGGTATGAGGGAGGAAATCAAACACTGCCACTTACCCTTTACATAAGGCTCCAAAGTCTTCAGGGCTTGATCTCTTCTAAAAATCCCTTCTTGTTCTGTTCCACAACTTACTCCCACAGAATCTCTGGTAGTTTGTGGCATTTTCCCCTCAGAGTTATACCTGGGTTACATATTTTCATCTAAAACTTTTCCTTCCTCTTTGAGTCAAACTGGCAACTGATACCTCTAGTCAGTGATCATGTCCCCTAACTCTCACCATTTATAATTTTAAAACAAGTTATTCTTTAAGATTCATGCCAGAAAATACCAAAATGGCAGAAACTATGCCCCAAACTTACCATTTTATTGGCATTTTAGTTGGTATAAAATGGCATGGACTTTAAGGAATACTTGCAGTATGAGGCATATTACATGCTTAAAAGGCTGTAGATGTAATGGATTCTTAAATTGTTTCCTAAGTCTGTACAGCCACAAATTCAGATCCAAATAAGTTTTCCAAAGTTCTTTGTACTGGTCCAGGTTTTCATTGTGACTTCCTAGTCATTTAGGTATTGCTGTAGTTTTGAACTTCATTATGGGAATGACTTTAGCCAACTGTATGTAATCCTGTTCTCTAAAAGTACAACAAAGAGGCTGGTGGAAGTTCAGCATACACATTGTTGAGTCATGTCATTTATATTATTAAGATACATAATCAGATTTATATTATTACAAATGTTTGTTATTCTATTGAGAACTTTGATCTTGACATAAACTTATCCTTATGAAAATTCACTTCAGAACAAGATTTATAAGTTGGTAATATAATCCAGCAAAAAAAAATCAAATCAACTTTTCTTGCTTATTTAAAAGTTTTATGTTTTACCAGGTATTAAATAAAGCATTTAATCTAATAATAATAATAATAATATTGGAAACAAAAGATAATACTTGAAAGCAGACCAAGAAATCAATATTTTTTTCTAATGGGAACACAGTAAAATGGATATATATTTGTGAGTTTATCACTGTAAGCAACATCTATTTCATATTAAGAGCTTGATTGAAAAATACATTTAACATCAATGACTCTTCTAGTTCCAAAACTTAGTGCCCATCAGAATTCTATTTTTGTAAGAACTATGAGACTAGTATTTTCACTGTAAAATGTCTAAATGACTTTGTGTGAGTCTCCCCAGAAATATTTAATTATTTTAAACAAAATGTCTAAAGCATAGACAAACGTAAAATCTAGCATTGTAAATCATTTTCTATCATTTATTTATCACTACAGAAATGCTATGTAACAAACCATAAACCCTAAAACAGTAATTACTTTAAGCATATGTGGGATGGTTGGCTAGGACCCTGCTGATCATGGCTACTGTTGCTCAAATGTCTGTGGTTTTTCTGGCTGTAGACAGATCTATGATGGTCATAGGTGGAACAATGATAATAACTCAGTTTTGTTGCTTGTGTCTCATGTTTCAAAAGGCTAGCTCAGATATGAACTCATGGCAAAGGTATAGAAGCCCCTGCTTGTGTCACATCTATAAATATCCAGGTGCCAAAGGAAGTCAGTCACATGCTCAACTCAGTAACAAAGGGTAGTGGAAGGAGTTTCAGCTTTACATGGCACAGGGCGTTTAATAAGGTAAAAATGAAGAATTGAACTAATAATGCAATTATTCTCCACACATTCTACTGTTTATTTCAGTTTTCTTGAGACATAACTCTATTGATACATTGATAGCTACTAAAACAACAAAGAAATAACGTTTACCAACTCAGAGAAAGAGAAATTTCTGCCATAATAGCAGAACCTGGATGCTTTTATACTTTAGTGTGTATTCTTTCAGGCTTTGCAAAGTATGTATGACAGATGAGATTAAATGACAGATTTTTTTACATTGTTATATAAAATGTTGGCAAATCCAGAATATAAAGAAAATTTTGGAAAAAAGAGTCTGATAACTATGCAAATCTATGGTAAACTTATAGTTAATGATGAAATCTTAGAACTATTTATTTTAAAGTCAGAAATAAAATGAAGCCCACTATCATTTCTTCTAGTCAATATTATCTTGAAGTCCCTATCAAATAAAATAAGAAGGAAAATATCAAAGGTATAAAAAATGAAAAGAGAGAAAATTAACTTTATTCACGAAAACACTGACAATTCAAAAAAATTTGAGACTATCCACAAATGAAACTATTAAAATTATTAAAGGAATTCAATAAAGTTTTTAATCAATAGTGTTTATCTACACCATCAATAACATAATAAAAAGAGAAGTCATTCGTAGTGGAAAAAATATAAAGCACCTCGAAATATTTAACAGAAGATGAGAGAAATAATTATAGAGAAACTTACAAAGTATTCTTGAAGAAGTAAAATACTAGAGTACTTGATGCCATTTGCTATGTTTATGCACAAGCAAGTTAAATATGGAAAATATCTCAATATTTGTCAAATTAATTTAAAATTTAATGCAATTCCAATCAATACCTGAACCAGAAATTTTGAAGAGGTTAATATGATGATCTGAGGCACGATCATGAAAATGCAAAGAAGAGAACAGAGGAAGAGAAGGAAAAAGATGGGCATCAGGATAAATATACCCCTATTAAAATTCCTAGCAATTTAAAAAAATATGACTTTGACACAGAGGTAGACAAACAGAAAATGTACTGGAATAGAAACTCCTCAAACAGACATAATGAATGCACAAAGAAAATAAACGTATCACAGAGATATTAAATAAAAACTATAAAAAATAATGGACCATCAATAAATCTTGCTAAATAAAATTAATTAGCCTACAGAAAAAGGTCCAGTATCTTTTTCAAACTATAATCATAAACTTTGGATGCATAAATACTTAAGTGTGAAAATGAAAATTTTAAAACATTTTAAAGAAAACAATACAAAAATGCAAATATTAAATAAAAATAAATAAATAAATTCCACCATATTAAATAAAGAAAAAGCCCTGTATCACAAAGATCACTATGCATAAATTAAAACAAGCCACAAACTATCATATTAGCAGTGTATATCACCAAAACCATTTGATGTATATCTTACATACATAACTCATGTAAGTTGGAAAGAGAGGTGAAAGGAATTCTAGTGTGGAAAATACACAAACAGCAATTAACAAGAGAAGACATTTGAATGTCCAATGATAATGTGAAAAGTTCACTCGTAATCAGAAAAACAAAAACTAAAAATTCAGTGGGCTATTATTTTCCATTGATTAATTGGCATTTTAAAGAAAAGTCTCATAGAACTTTGGAGACAGTGAGAGTGCCAAGAACTTCTACATTATGGTATAAAAGACTTCAGAGAACAATTTGGTAACATCTAGAAAACTGGGAGATGCTCATATGCACAAAAACATTGCCATAATTATTTATAAATTCTATTATAGATGCACACTTTTTAAAAGATCCAATGCTTTGCTGCTATAATAGCAACCTTCCCCACCCCCCAAAAAAATTTGCAGTTAAGGGTGCAGAGGGTGATGGCACACTAAAACCTTTAGGCATGTTTCCCAAACTCCAGTGTAAAATGACTTCCACCTGTATTCAGCCTATGAAAATGGACTGGAAAATTAAAGGGAAGGAGAAGGAAAAAAACTACCCAGGTAATTTGTTTCTCTCCCTGCCTGCCTTGGGCTATGTCTTTAGTAACAGCTGCATTTCCCCTGAAGTTCACTTTTCTGTTAATATCTATCTCTGAGTTTCCTTCCCATCCTCTGTTTTGTTGCTCAGCAATTGTATCACCTGTATGCTCATTCACTACATTCGATTTTCCATATTTTGAGTCACACAGACATCATGAATCAGAGGTGAGCAAGGGAAGGTTAGGAATGGTGTTGACAAAAAAATGATTCCAGGTCTGACACAGTTCCCTCTTACATAGCATCTTCATATTTCAACTTCGTGCTTCCAGTAAAAATGAAATAGCTATTTAGAGAGTAACAAGAAGAGTGAAAAATACTGTCACTATCTGTCCACCAAGGAAAGAAACAAAGTTTAATCAGTCAAAAGCCCAGAATCTCTAGGAGATAACCAACTGTGTCCATTATGTCTGATTTTGTTAATCATTACTAATACTATTCATATAAAATAATAAAAGAAGGAGGAAGACATAAGGTTCATTGATAAATATACACATAAATATGCACAGACACCACAGGCTTTTGTATTGGTCATGAGTCTGTAACTGATACCTATTATGTCTATTACCAATATTATAATTCCTTTTCTCTTCGAGAATTTATCAGGCCATAGTTATTTTCTTAGAGATTTCACCTAACCCTCTCATTCCTAAAGAAACCGAGTTGTTATTGGTCTTATGTTTATTGAGTTGTTGTGGTTTTCCATTTATTTTAGCCCTAAAAAAGGTAGAAGCACAAGGGGGTACCCACAAAAGGTAATGTTTGCCTGCAACTATGTGTGTCAGAAACCCAATTTACCTTTGCAATCAGAACTTGTTATTCAGCTACAACTCTTCTACTTACTGCTTTGGTGTCATAAGGAGCAAGGTGACAGTCTTAACATTCATAATACATAGGCTCATTGCTTTGTCCCCAGGAACTAAGTCTTTACATCAACAAAACCTGAGATTGTGGGGATGGGCATCAAAAACCCTGCTAGTGGATTAATACGCAAGAGGACTAAGGGACATTTCCACTTCTGGCTTCAAGATTCATGTTTTCTGGTTATGAAATAAACAACTCTAAATATTATTCTCTGATTTAGAGCAATCGCACATGCTTTAGTATAGTACTCTACCACTCAGGGTGTTGCTTCATATCTAACATCATAACTGAGTCTTAATGAGTTATTGCACTATTACATAGGTTATCTGGTTCTAGAGACCAGTGAATGTTTCAGGTTTGAGCTCACTGCTTCACTTATTTAGTGGTAAATGATGTGCTTTAGTTGTGCTTCTGACTTGAATGAGCTCAATCTCCTCTATAGCACTTCTTTTTGATAATGAATTATGACTTCAAACATCCAGAAGCAGAACTAATCTATTTGACAACACATAGTTCACTCTGATTATTGTGTTGAGAATAGATTGAAAGGGGACAAGAGCAAAAGCAATGGACTAGTTAGGACAATAATAACTAAGAATTGATTATTGAATTTAGTAATAGGAACATTATTGATGACTTTGATGGACCAATGGGATGAAAGATTGGAGGAGTTTAGGGAGAAAATGGAATACGAAAGAGGGAATTACTATTGATCTTAACAACCTTTAAGAAGACAATAAGATAAAAATAGGCCAAAGACATTAACAGACATATCATCAGAGAAGATATACAGATGACAATTAGACATATGAAAAGATGCTCCACATTATATCACCAGCAAGATGTAAATAAAAAGAATAAAAAAGATATCATAACATATCTATGAGAATGGCTGAAACCCAAAACACAACAGCAAATGTTAGAGAGAAATTGGAGCAACAAGAACACCAATTGCTGGTGGGAACACCAAATAGTACAGCCACATTGAAAGACAGTTTGAAAGGTAATTTCTTTCAAAACAAAACATATGCTTACTATATAATCCAGCAGTTATGCTCTTTGATATTCATCCAAAAGAGCTGAAAACTTATGTCCACACAAAAACCGAAACACAAATGCATATATCACCTTTATTCATTTTCACAATTTGGAAGGAAGCAACCAAGACGTCTTTTGGTAGGTAAATAGATTAACGGTGGTACACCCAGATAATGGAATATTATTCATCACTAAAAAGACAAAAGCTATCAAGCTATGAAAAGACTCAAGGAAAACTTAAATGCATATTAATTACTAAGTGAGATAAGCCTACATACTAAAAGGCTACATATTACATGATTCCAACTACGTATGATATTCTGGGAAAAACCAAAACTATGGTGAGAGTAAAAATCTGTGTTTATCAGGGGTTGCAGGGAAGGAAGGATGAATAGGCAAAGCTTAGAAAATATTTTAGGGAAGTGAAGCTACTCTGTATGATATTATAATATAATAATATATTCATAATTAATATAATATAATATAAATAATATAATATAAACATAATTTATATATTTACATAATTTATATAATTTTATATATTTACATATATATTTATATAAATATAAATATAATTTATATATAAATGTTTTATATATTTATATAAATATAATATAATATACTAATGTAACACAATATAATATGATATATAATATAATGTTATATGATATAATATATTATAATATGATATTGTAATAAAATAATATATAATTATATAATATAATATAATTATAAATTTACATAAATTTATTTGAAAATTATAAATTGATTTGAATTATAAATTGATAGAATTACGACACCAAATATAAACCCTTGTAAACTAGGCAGTTTGGGTGATAATGATGTATAATATAGGTTCATCCATTGTAATAAATGCACCACTCTAGTGAGGAGACATAATAGAGGGTACTAAGCATGTATGAGTGCAGGGAGCATATATGGAAAATCTCTGCATCTTCTACTCAGTTTTGCTATGAACCTTAAACTGCTCTAAAAACTAAAGTCTATTTTTAAAAAGAGTTAATAGAATATTTTTAATACGTTTGTGTCAATACATCTTGAAATTTAAATAATATGAATAACACAACTTAGCAAAACTAATAGAAGAAAGAAAATTTGAAATAAACCATTATACATTAAAGGAATTGAATTTGTAATTTAAAATTTTCTCATAGAAAAATTTCAGGCCCAGATGGCTTCCCTTGTGAATTCTTCAAAAGATTTAAGAAAGAAACCACCAATCTTATCTAAATGGAATAAAGCAGAACAAAGTTAAAAAGAATGGAACAATTCTCAACACATTTTATGAAATTAGACAATAATCTTATAAGAAAGGAAATTTATAGGTCAATCTGTCATAAACCTAAATGCAAAGTCCCCCCTTCCCCAAGTTAAATAAATAGAATCCAGTAGTTTGAAAAAGCCTAATAAATCATGTAAAATTAATTTATTTATATAATGCAAGATTGATTTCACATTCCACAATTAGTCTCAGCAACCAAATTACTAGAAAAGAAAACAAAAATTGTCAGTTCAATAGATGTAGACATTTACTTGATAAGGTAAAATTTTATATATTCATGATAAAATCTCCTAACAGGCTAGAAATGGAAGGGAACTTCTATGATGAAATAAAGTTTATTTATAAAAAATTTATAACAAAATTAGGCATCTGTTATTATATAAGTTCTTTACACACTGAAAAATTGTATATATATACACATATATGTATACATACACTGAGAAATATTGAAAGATTTCCACCTAAAATTGTAACAAAGACAAATAACCATCAGTGTGTCCATTAATATCATGTTGAAGGTTCAAGCTGATGAAATAAAACTAAAGAAATTAAAATTCTAAGAACTGGAAGGGAAAAGATCAAACCACCATCAAGTACATGTTAGTAGGGTTAGGTATATAAAAAAAAATCAAAAGAATGCATAGATGAACAATACTTTAATGATCAATATACAAATACTTCATAAATCAATATATAAATAGTTTAATGATCAATATACAAAAATAAATTATATTTCCAAATAAGCAATAAATAGAGAAGGAAATTCTAATAAATTACACAATTTATAATAACATAAAATATCTAGAGATAAATAAAAATAAAAACATATAAGACTGCTAACTAAAAACTGCAAAATATTAATGAGAGAAATTAAGATGATCTGAACAAATGGATTAATCGAATTCATGGCAAACTCATAAAAAGATGTTAATTTTCTCCAAATTGATCTATAGGTTCGATAGAATCCTAATACAAGGATTTTTTGTGGGAGTTGATGAACTATTTTAAAATATATATGGTAATTACAAAGCCCAGGAATAGCCTACATTATCTGAAGAAAAAAATGAGTTTGATGACATAAGACTTATTACAATGTGAAGCTGCATTAACTAATGCCATGGGCTACTGGTGAAAAGATACACAAACAGACCGAAGAGAAAGAATGAAGAGATAAGAAACAGACTGATAATATTTGGTGACATACTTGGTAGAGCAGTAAGTAAAAAGTCGTCTTTTTTAAACAAATGATAGTTTGAGTAACTGGAAATGTGGGGGAAAATGAAGCTCGACTTCACTTGATACTATAGACATGATTTATTTCCAGGTTTGTTATAGACCCAAAAGTGAAAGGAAAGCAATAAAACTTCTGGACAAAACCACAGGAGCATGTCTTCATGATCCTGGAAAAAGCACAGGTTTCTTAGATGGGACTTGAAAAATGCTTAATTATAAAGAAAAAAATTTGGCTGTTTTTATTTTGTTAAAAGATACTTTTAAGAAAGTAAAAATGTAAGCCCTGGAGTAGGAGAATACATGCACTACTAAAAATGGTCAAAACATTTCTATCTTGAATGTTTAAAAATTTAAAGACATATAATCCAATAAAAAATAAAACCATACTTGAACACTTCACAGTAGAGGATATCAAAATATCTAATCAACATATGAAAAGTTGGCCTTATTAATAAACAGAAAACTGAAATTAAGACCTCAATGTCACATGCTAGGCTTATAGGAAAAATACTGACATTACTAAGTATAGGTGAGCATGTGGAGCAACAGGAACTCCATACTCTGCTGTTGGCATGTATATTACTTTCAATACATTAAAAAACCTTTGAAAATTGTCTTCTAAATTTGAACCTAGCCTGTAATCTAGCAATTGTGTGTACACATGTGCACATCACCATTTGTGGCAGCACTATTCATAATACTCAAGAATTGGAAACAAGCTAAATGTCCATCAGCGGCAGACTAGAGAAATCATGTGCCTTGGTACAATGGACCATTTCAAAGCAACAAAAATGAAGAAATTATATCTGCACTCACACATGAATCAATCTTACAAGCATAATTTGAGGTAAAAAAACAGAAATGAAATAAATACATGTGCCTATATATCCTAAGATTTAATCTGTAAAAAGTTTCAAAAAATATGCAATACTAACCTATAGTGTTTAGAGACATGTGTGATTTAGAGGAGATGTGAAGCCATTTCTGGGTTGCTGGCAGTGTTCTTGACCTGGTAGGCTAAGACCTAAGGTAGGTGTTTGCTTTGTGTTAATTTACTTAAGCTAAACACCTAAGGTAGGTGTTTGCTTTGTGTTAATTCACTGAGATACACATTTTTCCTGTATTTTGCAAATGTTCTATATATCTTAAAATACTTTTTTAAAAACAGCATTTACAGGCTGAGGCGAGAGAATCGCTTAAGCCCAGGAGTTGGAGGTTGCTGTGAGCTGTGTGAGGCCCCGGCACTCTACCGAGGGCCATAAAGTGAGACTCTGTCTCTACAGAAAAAAAAAAAAAAAAAAAACAGCATTTACTTATTTGAAATCAAGATATTTGGTTGTTTGCAATACTAGAAATAATCTTATTATAGTTGTTGCAGTCACAATGAAACACCAGGATTTTGGAAATAGATTTTCTGGTAAACTTTGGGGATAAATCATTCTTTCGAAGGATGAACATACAACCCCTCCCCACCAAACACAGTTTAATTTCCTCTAAGTACAGTAGAAAGGGTTTTGGCCTTTCTCTTATTTAGAGGAGTCTATAATGTCAGGACATGCAATATATTTTGAATCTATGCAAGATCTTCCTTCCTGCTGTGCTTCATTTCTGAACCCAATGCTGTCACGAAAACAGAAGCAATGGGATGCCCAGCGGAAAGAGCAAGTATCGATTTTCATCAGCACTACCTAGCCCCTCCTGCAAATTGGTCTTGCATACTTTGTTCAGGCAGATGAACTACACATTTTTTAAAAAGGTTTTATATTTAGACGGTAATAGAAAATAAAGTTACTTTTTAAACTGAATAATTTTTCTTCACATTTTGGAACCCAAATCTTCAAAGTAGAGTCACATTTAAAAAAAAATTCCAGTACATAATTCTAGTTTATACCAGAAGCAATATTAACTAAAATTATTGAAAAAATGTTTATTAATCTTGGTAATGCTAAAAGTCTCATAATATCTCTTGTATCTATTTTGAGTCTGATTTCAAACTAATTTGTTGATTGTTACATTCATAACTTAAAGAAAAATGCCACATCTTATAAAACATCTCTAATAATTATAAATGAAAATGGCAACTGCTTATATGCATAAAATGCTGATTTGTATAAGTAACAAAATAACTTTTCTCCTTTCATTGATTATGCAATCAACTCAACTATGAATTGCCTATCTATATAGCAAGCAAACAGATTGCAGAAGGAATTGAGTAAACAAGGATTAGGCAGGTAGTTATTTTTTAACATGGGAATTTGTCTTGCCTTACAAAACGTACCTTGAAAGTATTGAGAGACTGTTTAGATAGTTGGAAGGGTTATCAGACAAAAGTTGAATATTCCTGTTTTTAGGTAGTATTGATAGGAATCAGAAGGCTTTAAACAGGGACTGGGAAATAGGCAAGGAGAAGAACTGGGAGGGGACTCCTTTAGGATGACCTGTGCATGTCACTGGCTGTTGCTAGGCAGGGCAATGCCGGGGAGGAGCACCTTCTGGGGATTGGGCAGAAAAAGGGGACTAGTCAGATAAAGGGCCAATCAACAAAGTCCAGTCAGTTAAGGTTTAAAAAACCAATTAACATAAACCAGGTAGGTTTGAAGGATCCAATTAGGGTTTAACAGATGGTTTAGGTGGCCAAACAAGGTATAAAAGCCCAGCTCAGGCGAGCTGCAAGGGTAACCGTCTCCAGACCCCTTCCATTACATTGGAAAATTTCCATAATTTCAGCTAGTTTCTGCATAAGTTTCTAGATTCATCACTTGCTTTTTTTTTAACCTCAAAAATCTATTACTGGCCATACTGAACTTTATTCATAACCCTCCTAATTTCTGTGGCCCCAAGGCCTTCTCACAAGCAGTTTTAGACTTTTTATTGTTCTTATACTTTTCTTACTTGGTTAACTCACACTCAAATTTCATGTTTGAACTACTGTGTCACTGTTAGGCAGTTAGACAGCTATGGCCAAGATGGATGATGGATATGGTTAGGCTACTTTGGAACAGTTTGGGTCAGGCTGACCTGGACTATTATGGGAATGAGGCTGATTATGACCTTGCAGATGGGTTGCTTTGAATGCAGAGTTAATTAAGACCCCGAGACACCTCCAAGAAATAGCTGATACTCCTCAAAGTTGTGTATAAAATCCCCAACTGCACTTTCCACAGAGCCTGCAGTTACTAGAATGGGGTCAGTTTGCTGTGCAAGTTATTAATAAACTTTCTTTTGCTTGCTAAAACTTTACTTGCTCTTTTCAATTATTTTGGTGACGAGTTTGAGCCACCATGCCATTCTAACATTACCTCCTTTGTGAGGATGTCCTATCTCCTCATTTCCTTAACCCTCCCCCCAATCTTCTGGGTTTGGGTTCCCCTTGATCCTCCTTCGGAACCTTTGGTATTCCCTATCCTAACAATACTGTGCTATACTGTATTGATTTACTGGTCACTATTCCCAATTAGTTGGCAGACTTCAAAATGCTGTTTATTTTTTAATCAGTAGTCTGAAATATCATCTCTCATTTACATCATTCTTGAAGTGAACTGCCATAGTTCATCATTTTTTCCTAAACTCTTTGAGTTTCACGATTTTACTCCTTTGTCCTTAATTCTAGAGGTTATACACTGATTTTACAATCTTTGGTGTAGCATATTTCTGAAAAATCTTGAGAAAGAATGTGTAATAAGTAAATAAGTAAATATTTTAAGATAGTGCTTGTTTTGAAAATATCTTTATTCCACACTCTCAATTAATAATGACTTTCCTGAGTATAGAATTCCAATTTGAAAATAATTAGCTCTCAGAATTTTGAAGGTATGACTTGATTTGCTGTTGTTGTTGCAGTTTTTGGCCAGGGTCAGGTTTGAACCCACCATCTCTGGTATATGGGGCCTGCACTCTACTCCTTGAGCCACAGGCACCACCCAGTATGACTCTATTTTTTTAACCTGATGCTTATTTAGCTAAACACATTAGTGTTATAAGTAGAGTAAATTCAGCCTTTAGTACAGAAAACACTGAGCCTAAAATATCTCTAATTTTAACATTTTCAATTAAACTTTTAATAGTTCTTGTTGTGCAGGATTGGCTAAATAGCAATAACCAACATATAGTCCAAAACATGAAGTAAAGGAAAAAAAATTTACTCATGAAATTAACTTTTTTAGTTAAAACAAACTTAAAAAATGTTGTTGTATATTTTGATGTTTGCAACATGATGTAAGGGATTCATACGGATAGTTAAATGGTTACCATAATGAAGCAGATTAACATGTCTATCATCTAATGAACTTTTAATTTTGATACTACAGTCAAACCTCTATATTTATGGGTTCTGTACTTGTGGGTTCAACCAATGGTGTATTGAATATATTCAGGGAAAAACAAAGATGGTTGTTTCTGTACTGAAAATGTATAGAAAATTTTCTCCTTTTTATTATTCTATAAACAAGACGATATTACAACTATTTACATAGCATTTACATTGTATTAAGCATTGTAAGTAATCTAGACATGATTTAAAGTATATAGGAGAATGTTCACAGGTTCTATGCAAATATTGTGTCATTTTATTTCAGGAACTTGCACATTCATGGATTTTGGCATCTGTAGGGGACAGTGGGGTTCCTGGAATTAGTCCTCACTGATACAGACAGGATGACTGCAATTTCCATCTAAATTATTTAACTTGAAAATAATTTCCAAGATTTTTAGGTTTTAAGATTGTTTAGGTATTTAAAACTAAAATATGGCCAAATTGACTTTGTGTATGTGTGTACAATTCTGAGTTTAAATGCATGTCATGGTCAGGCTACAGAACAGTCTCATTCAAAAAAATGTCCCTTATCATATAAATTTGTAGTGAAATCATCCTTATGATATGTCTATGTTTAACTTTATAAGAAACGATAGAGCTCTTCTTCAGAGAGTAGCTACAAAGGAGTAGCTGTATCATTTTGCATTCTCACCTGCAATGAGTGAGGATTCCTCTGGTTCTACACCTTCCTTAGCATTTGGTATTGCCTGCTTTTTATTGTCATTTTGCTTACTATAGGTGGTAAGCAAACTATAGGTATACAGTAGTGTTTAAATGTGGTTTTAATTTGCATTTCTCTAATGGCAAATAATATCCAGCATTTTTTCCATGGAATTATTTGCCATCCAGAGATATTCTTTAGTGAAGTATATGTTTCAATTTTTTGAATTAAGTTGTATTTTAAATGTCTTTGGATACAAGTTCTTTGTAATGTTTCTATAAGTTTAATCAAAGTCCGTAGCTTCTCTTTTCCTATTCTGAACAATGTCTTTCACAGAAGAAAGTTTCTAATTTTGATAAGCTTCAATTTATCTTTTTAAAAAATGGATTGAATTTTGAGCTCAGGGCCAAGACATCTTTTCTAATGCTATATTGTGAAGAATTTTTTCTACATTAACTTTTGAAATTTGTAGTTTATATTTTGTTTAAATGAGGGTTTTTTGGTTTGTTTGTTTTGCTTTGCTTTGCTTTGTGCTAATGGATGTCTAAATAGTTCCACAGCATTTGTTGAATAGACTTTTCTCTATCCATTGTATTACTTTTGTACATTTGTCAAAATCAACTGGCCATATTGGTATAAGTCTACTTCTAGTCTCTGTTTTACTAATCTCTTGATTATAGCTTTAGATTAATTCTTAAAGTTGAGCTCAATGATTCCTCCAACTTTTTTTCAAAATTATTTTACCTATTCTAGCTCTTTTATTTTTCCATATATGTTTAAGAACCAGCTCATCTATATCTACAAAAATTTCTGCTAGGGTTAAAATTGAGTTTAATCTGTAAGTCAATTGGGGGCGAATTTCATGTCAACTACATTGAGTCTTCCAAATCATGAACATGGTACATTTCACCATTTACTTAGGACTTCTTAAAATTTTTATCAAAACTTTTTAAAATTGTTTTTAACATGTAGATATTTTACATAGTGTTAGGTTTTTACTCATGTATTAATTTTCTATTGCTGCTGCAACAAGTTACTACAAACCTATGGCATAAACAACACAAATCTATTACCTTACACTGTAACTTAGACCTTGCCTTTTTTTCTTTTTTTTTTTTTTTTTTACCTCATAGAGGCTTCCCATATTCCTATGGCCAGCAAAATTACATCTCTCTGTACTTTTTTTGCAGAGTCACCCATCTCCTGATTCTCTTCTGCCTCTCCTACTGTTAAAATCCTTGAATTATATTAGGCTTGCCCAGATGATCTACTAAGATAGCATCACTATTTTAAAGTCAGCTAATTAGCAACTTCAATTATCTGTTGTCATGTAACAGAACATACTCCCAGGTTCCGGGGATTAGAATCCAGTGAACATCTTTTGGTGGCTATTATTTTGCTTATCACACTGAACATTTTATTTACTTTAATTATTTTTATTTTTTATTTTTTCTGAGACAGCGTTTCACTTTGTTACCCTTGGTTGAGTGCTGCAGTGTAATAACTCACAGCAACCTCAAACTCTTGGCTCAAGCAATTCTCTTGCCTCAGCCTCCCAAGTAGCTGGGACTACAGGAACCCGCCACAATGCCTGGCTATTTTTAGAGAAAGGGTCTCACTCTTGCTCAGGCTGGTCTTGAAGTCATGACCTCAAGCAATCCTAGCAATTCGGCCTCCCAGAGTGCCAGGATTACAGACATGAGCCACTGCGCCAGGCCTCATTTTATTTTTTTGAAGATATTATAATGGAATTATTTTTAATTTTAGTATGCATCATTTACTACTAGTATATAGAAATATGGTTGATTTTTGTCATGCTTACTTTGGATCTTGTTATCTTGCTAAGTTCCAGGAACTTTTTTTCCTCATGACTAATGATGTTGAACATCTTTTTATGTGCTTGTTTACCATTTGTGTATCATCTTTGGATGAATGCTTGTTCAAGTCCCTTGCCCATTTTTAAATTGTGTTTTCTTTTTTAGTTGTTGAGTTGTAAGAGTTCCTTACATATTCTATATATTAACTCCTTGTCATATATATGATTGGCAAATAGTTTTTCCCATTTCAAACATAAAGCATTCACTTTCTTTTAGCTTTCACTGTCACTACTGAGAGGTCTCCCTCCTTTATCCTTTATCTGAAATTCTGCCCCCATTCTTCTCCAAAGCTTTTGTGATCTTTTCCCTCCGATGGTACAATACTTCATGGCAAGACAACTTTTGGCATATGCGTTTTCTGCTCCATTATTATGGGTGTGTTTCATTTGAAACTTTCTTCTTTCAGTTCTAGGAAAAATAATTGAATTGGTCCTGTAATAAATTCTTCTGTTTTATTTTTGGTTTCTGTATCTTCTCTTTTTCTAGTACCACCTGGACTTATTTTTGAGATCTATCATTCGTCAGTTAAATTTATCTTTATTATTATTAGCAGTTATTTTAACTTCTCCCTATTTATTGAGTTTTAAATTTACTGCTTCATATTTGCTTCTTTTTGTCCCCTCTTTATATTACTATTGAATTGTTAAAATTTTTGTTCTCTTTTATCTGTTACTGATCTGAAATTTGCAATATTCTTTTTTTTTACATAGTGATTTAGCCTTAAAACCATTATCTTCTGTGTCCATGTGAATGTTATAGCCTGGCCCTATCCTCTGTAGGGTATATTCAGTATCTAGTAGGCTATGGACTGCTTAATAGCTATTGCTATCTATTATGTTTGGTCCCTTCGTAACAACAAAAAAAAATCTGTAATAGATCTATTTGTTCATTAATTATATTTTATCTAGCACTTTTATTTGTAACAGAAAGGGTTATATTACAGATTTCAGTCTACCATGTTACTTTATGGTAGACTTTTTCAAATGTCATCAAATACAAATAAATATATGGTAGAACCTACATAGTTGATCATCTCCTTATATTGATCACCTCAAGTTGACCTAATTTTCATAGACCAGACATGCTACATATGTATTCAATGGAAGTTCCTTATGTTGATCACCTCCATATGTTGATCAGTTTGTTACAGTCCCTTGTGTGGTTAACTTACAGAAGTTCATTGTATCTGGAGTACGTACACTCAACCCTCCACATACCTAGGTTCCATAGTGGTATATTCAAGCAACCACAATCAAAAATATCTGGGGGGAGAAAAGGATGGTTGCATCTGTACCAAATATGCATAGAATTTTTTTGTCATTATTCTTTGAATATTAAAACTATTCATATAGTTTTACATTTTATTCATATAGCATTTACATTTTATTAGGTATTATAAGTAATCAAGAGATGTTTTAAAGTATAAAGGAGAATGTGCATATATTATATGCAAATACTATACTCATCACTCAGTATACAGATATACATATATGTGTGTGTGTATATATATATAGCCTATGTGAATGTATCAATTAAGTGATGAAGTAAAACTACATGATTTTATTTGGTTTCACAAAATATAGCCCATATTACCATTACTTTGTAGTAACCAAAGGCAATTCTTTATAACTGACATATTTCAAAACCTTTGTAATTTTAAAAAGGACTCCCTATAACCATCTCAGCTGAATATGAAAGATAATGAATATTGCAAACAGTAGTATAATCTATTCCCCAGCACAAAAAGCTTGTAGTTGTTGCAGAGAGTGAAATTTGAAAGTACTTATCAGACCTTCTGAACTTTGAACAAAGTTAAAAAGCCTGGCAGCATTTTCTTTTTCTAGACAATGTGCTGGCTGACTTAGAAACAACTAACTTCTCTATTTGAACCATGGCTTGTATGCCTCTATGTTAGCCATAGCAAATGTTCATCATTATTTTAAAAGCTAGAGAATGAGAGAGAAAGTAAATATCTGCCTCAAGCATTTTTTTCTCAAAAATAAAAAAAGAGAAAGGGAGGGGATTCACATAAAACAATATTACCCTGCTTCTTCACTTTGTGTTCAACGCTTTACAAGTGCCTAATTGTTCATCAGCCGCAAAAGAAATGCCTTTTATTTTCTCCAGGCACTTAAAGATGACTAAGTGTCATTTAGTCAATTGGCAGAACAAAGAAGTCAATTTATGGATCACATTTTCTCTGTTTCGTTATTCTTGAAAATAATTCACTTTATTGGTTTAGTGTTCTGGAAAGGTAAGGGATTGACAGGCCTGGAGTACAGAAATACCATCCCACAGATTCAGGCTGCACACACACATTTTTGTTTAAAACAAGAGGTGAAAAGGTAACCGTTTCTCAGTCTCTTCATGTTGAAAACTACTCTAAAAATTAAACAATATTACAAACTCATGACTTCCACCAAGCATATTTTCTTCTAACATAAATTCACACATCCACATTTTTCTTTTTCACATCCATCTTATTAATTAGGGTATTGGTCTATCATCTCTTTGATACATGTATAAAGTAGTAATTTATATTTGTAAAATACACTTCAACATAAAATGCTTAAAGATCATTTTTATCATTTTCCTCTGGTTGAAAAGCAATGTTATTTTTGTAAAAATTTAGAAAATATATACATACAAAAATTAAAATTTCCAGTAATTTCATAGCACAGGAAAAGCCACTATTAACATTTTTGTATGATTTTGCTGTATTTTAAAAATTATGTATGTTTGTATTTATATTAATAAATTATAATCATATGAATTTGCTGTTTTATAACTTCACTTTTATATTTTGTAAGCATTTACGAGAGGTCATCAAATATTCCTCTAAAATGATTTGCAGTTACTAAATTATTTTCCACATATGGATTGTCCTTTATTTATTAAACCAATCTCTTCTTATTGAACAGTTAAATTATTCGCAGTAGTGTGGTAATAAATAACACCGAAATGAATCTCATTGAATATCTGTCTTTGCATGCATCTCTGATTGTTAAAATAACTGCTGTGGTAGACTTACTACACTAAAAAGACAGACTTATAAAGTATGTCCAAACCACTTTCCATAAATTTACTAATTTATTCTGTTAAGAATAGGGTCTGTTTTACTTTATATTGATAATAAATTTTTAGATGGTGAAATAATAACAAGCAATCATGGATGACTTAAGTCAAAGTCAAGAAATGTGTGTTTCTTTATTACTATATTTGTATTTTTCAGCATAAATTAGTACTTGTAGCAATCCTTTAATCCTATATCTCGGAAATAACTTCTTGCTTTTTCAATCACTTTAATGTAAATTCATTACTTAAAAGTATGCAACATATTGACATTAACAATATGCTTCCCTATCTTTTAAAAAGTTGTAATTATAAAATATGAGAACATATTCATTTTAAACAAACATGAACTTAATTGAACAAAAGTCTGTGGAGAGTTTAGTAAAAGTTGGAGAAAAATTTGAAAGAAAGATCCACAGATGTTTGCTATTCCCTTTTAATCACTTTTTTCCAGAAATTATTCATTTTACTAGAAAATACTAAATGAGAGAATAAAACTGCTGCAGAGTACAATCTACACCCACAAATAAAATTATCTAGTTATATTCAATCTATTTTGTATTTTTTAACAGCAAATGGCTTTTCTATATGCAGAGTGAGCACTGAAATGCACCACAGCCACAAATTGTGATTAGAAAAGCTGCTTGTTTAGCAGTTTCAAAGACAACCAACATGACAATCAAACATGGAAAGAGCAGATGGAAAATTTATTTTAGGACATGCAGCAATAATAGGGAAATTAGGGAGCAATTAAAACATGAAAAAAATCAGTTTCGCTGAAAAAGTGAATCCAAAGTTATTTCAGTTCAGTTCCCAATTATGCTTTTTCTTATACCAAGGTCTGAATTAGGAAGAATGAAATGTGATTATTTCTTTAGCAAATAAGGTACAACTCAGAGTGACATGTGGTGATTGTTTAAAACAGTCTTAAAAACCAGACTAGTTATTCAATGCTAGCATTTATTTTTTGACTATTAAATTCTTGGTACCTATATTTAGATTGTTGGTAGATATCAACCGTATGGCAGCTTGTATTTAGCCAAGGATTGATTTAATTAACTGTTTTTTAAAATTATGTTTTAAGTTGGCTGCATGATAGGGCCCCAGGTTTGAGTTTCGCAGACATCTTGTGCCTAATATATCGGGAGAAATTAATATGACCTTTGAAAATAAAGCATTCTATGAGTCACATCTCGATTTGGATGGGACATGCCAGGGCACAAGGATGTCTTAATTAATTAATATTAACATAGACACTATAGACAACAAATAATGTGAACAAAATACAGTAGAACCCCCACAATTGATCACCTTCCCACATTAACCAACTCCTTAAGCAGACCTAATTTTCACAGACTGGTCACACACCACACATATCAGTGTAGTAGGCCCAGTTCCTTATGTTTGCCACCTTTGTATGTTGATTCATTTGTTACAGTCCCTTACTCCCTTGGGTAGTCAACTTACAGAGGTGTTACTGTACTTTTGATACAGGTCAGGGGGCTCCCCAGTTGGTTTGGTGGAGCTGAGGGGTGGACCCGCTGCCTCTGCCTTCGCGGTGTTGGTGCAGGGGCAGCTGGCAGAGGAATCAGCAGGCTGGAGACGAGGCAAGGAGGGGACCCTCACTGGAGGCTCCAGTAGCCAGAAGGGCTGGACAACTTCTGAGGAGACACCAGCACCTTCGTGTCTCCCTCCCCTTGCACTTATGGCTGAACAGGGAGCCCCCATTTCCTACGCCTAGGTCAATTTCATGTAAGTTTCCCAGACCTTAATTCCATGAATGGACTGTATCCATTCATTAATGCACTCATTCACCTTGCCCCTAGCAGAAGGGACTGTATCTATTTATTAATGCACTCATTCACCTAGCCCCAGCGGGAAGGACTGTATCCATTCATTTGTTACCAAGTCCTGGGCTCATGTAACTACAAGGAACCCATGCAGCTATATATACCCCTGGACAAAGAGCACACTGAGAGAGAAAGCGCCCCCAACCAAACTTGTTTTTTTTCCCTCTCTGACAGGAGCTTTGGTGTTTTTGTATTCTTTTCTGTAAAATAAATCTTGTCTTACCACTGATCTGTGGTCTGTGGATTCATTCTTCGAATCACCGAGACCAAGAACCCACTGAAGACGAAATTCCGTTATCACTTTCACAGGAACAGCTCTAAATGTAAATAAATTACAGTGTCAAGTAGCTGTGACTGCAGATTCTTATATAGAATACTATTATTAATACTCTGGTGCTGGAGCTTCATGTAGAGGGCTGCAGGTTTGCCCTGAGGAGATGGGCTTAGCAGAAGAACAATGCACAATGTTCATAATAATAGTATCTTAAGCTGGATTCCCCAGAAACAGACCCTAACCTATGTACAAATGATTTAGTAAGGAAGCGCTTCCAGGGGAAACCAATAAAGGAAAGGAGAAAGCAAGTCGAATAAGCAGTACAGGTTTGGGCAAATGCCCCTGGAGGGTGGCTTCAGCCTAATCCAAAAATAATTTTGAAGTATTAGTCATGCTTGGTTTATCCCAACACACAATTTCACCTCTAGGGAAAACATGGTTTGATTAAGTCAAGTTGTCACCAAATGGCTGATGGGTCTCCTGAAGAGTTGATAACATATTGAGCACTTAGACTGATTTCATAACAAGTCAGGCATGCAGCACTGGTGAGAAGTCCATGCTACCGACACCACGCATATTCTCCATCTCTAACACCAGGTTACCTCATTAACGGGCCTGAGTGGGAAAGATGGTGGTGGAAGCAGGGTTTTGTTTTATTGGGGGGTGGGGTGGGGGCAGAATGAGAGTTAGTGGAGGAGGGTAGGATGGAGCCTAGAAGTTCAGTCCTGCTTTGCTATGAAACGCCCAAACCGTTGGAAATATAAACCTGGAGTTTAGCGGTTTCTGGCCTGAAGTTATACAAATGGAGAGATTTCAGTTTATAGACAATATGTAAAGCTAAGAGATGAAAAAATTTTTTCCACAGATTTACGTGTATGGAGAGGAGGTCCAGGACTAAATCCTGCTTTATTGCATTGTTGAATGTGAGGAGGATGAAGAGGAAACGTGAAACATACCAAGAAGGAGCAAACAGGCAGAAGAAATCCAGGACGGTAAAATGTCATGGAATAGAAGTCAAATGCTACTGATGTGTCACAACAGGAGGAGGAGTCAGAATTACTCACTGGAGTTAGCAAGAGTTATAAATTTGTGACCTTATTAAGACCCACTTTTGATACAGTGTTGGGGACACAAGTCTGGTGGTGGCAGATTCAAAAGAGAATGGGAGGAAAGAAATTGAAGGTGGCAAATATACACATCTCTTTGGATCATTTTTTTGGTAAAAGGAAATAGAGAAATAGGGTGATAGTGGATAAAAAACCTGAGGTAAAGAGAGTTAGAAATGATGGCATAGTTTTATTTGGAAATGAACCAACACCAACAAGATTTTGATTTAAAAAAAAAAAAAGGAAAGAATCAGCAGAACAGTGTCTTCAAATATCAAATGTTAATGGTGTAGGTATAGAACATAAGAAGCAAGCACATATTATCCTAACATTCACTCCTTCTTTTTGAAGAGTGATAAATAGAAACAACATACCTTATCATCTGGACCTTTCCTGAGAATTTTCCTAAATTCTTGAGGAAGACACCCAGAATATGTTTTGTGGGATGGTGGCGGAGGGAGTACAGAAACACAACTGAATGATGCGAAATTGTGGGTCACAAAAACATCACTCATTAGAGCACAGGATTTACCGTAGATTGGTGGAAAACTGGTGTACTCTCATTGACAAATTTCCATGTTGTATTTTTAGAGAAGAGAGGATCAGCACATTGTAGTAGTTATTCAATAAATGGTTGTTGAAAAAGTAAGAGATTATGGTGAATACTTAATGTCAGTCAAAAGAAAAAAAAGATAAAGAAAATTAAGTATCCAATGTACTCAATACGACTATGAAATCAATATATAATCACCTACACATTCATACGAATGATAAAACATAACCATAGTCCAGAAAGTAGAAGGGAAGAGGAGAGAGAGGGGAGGGATACGGGGAGGCGGGAGGAGTGAGGTTATTTGAGGGAACCTCACGTAATACACATGATGCAATGGTACATTTCACAACTATTAAGAACAGAGTGTAATTGTGATGGCTGTGCTAATCAGTTCAATGTAAGCATTTCACATTGTATGTCAAATAAGTACATTGAACCCCATAAATGCATCAATGTACAGTAAAGATTTAATAAAATAAAAATTGAAATAATGGCTTACTTCATATAAGTATTAGTTTATAAAATACACTTCTAATGTTGAGGGGAATAAAGATCACAAATCCATTAGGAATTAAAATAAAATCTTAATGGCATAAAAAAATTTCAAGATGATACCAATGAACTTCCTAATATTAAATATAAGTTAAATCTGATATTTCTTTCCATTGCAAATTTTCAAATGTGCCTACAAATTCTTTATTATTCTTTACTTTAAGAGGTGACATTAACTCACCTCCCATACCCTACTCATTTTGAAGGCAGGAAGAAATAAATCTGAGCTTGGGACGTGAAATGTGAAAGGAATTGTGGCTTGTGCTCTGTCTCTACCTCTCCCCCTTTCTGACCAATTATTCTGGGTAAATCAAGATATGATGTTATTAGGATATTCAGGCAAAGTTTTAGACCTATAGAAAAATTGTGAAGATTATGCACAATTTTTCAAGCAACCCTGGGGAGATGTCTACTTGGTTGGTGAGGAATCTCAGACGCCTCCTGAAAACAGCAATAAGGAACTCAGTTCTTTTGCCTTCAGCTTTGGAATAATACTCTAACAGATCTCCCAACCTTAGTCAAGTCTTCATGTGACTTCATTCCTGGATCACATCTTTTCTCATGAGAAGAGTTCAAGTCAGAACCACCAGCTATGCTACTCCTGACTCTCAGAAGCCCTCAGAATTTATGAAAAAGTAAATTTGTTCTAAGCTGAAAGTTTTGGGAGATTTGTTGTGCAGCAATAGATAACTAATACATTTTTTCCTGAAATTGAAAACAAATTTTTTTTTGTTTGTTTTTTTGAGACAGAGCCTCACGCTATGGCCCTGGGTAGAGTGCCCTGATGTCACAGCTCACAGCAACCTCCAACTCCTGGGCTTAAGTGAGTCTCTTGCCTCAGCCTCCAGAGTAGCTGAGACTACAGGTTCCCGCCACAACGCCAGGCTATTTTTTGGTTGTAGTTGTCATTGTTGTTTAGCAGGCCCAGGCCGGATTCGAACCTGCCACTGCTTGGTGTATGTGGCTGGAGCCTTATCCGCTTGAGCTACAGGCACGGAGCCTAAAATTGAAAATTTTAATTCATTTTTTTAAAGCTGGATTTTGTTGCCTCATTTCCTTTTTTCAGGAGAGTCAAGAGTTTGTTTCTACCTTTAAATCAAAGGCCAACCTGGATGAGCATGAAATCCTGGGATCAGATTTCCTTTCCTCCATAATTTTGTATAGATTGATATTCCATTTTCCAGCACTGGATGTTCTACTAGTTCCTTTTCCATAGGTTCTTCATTCATCCATTGAATTTTTTAATTTGTTCCCATGATTTTTAAAGTAAAGTTTAATTTTTCAAAAACATTTTAGATTTATAGAAAAATTATAAAGATCATACAGAGACTTCCCATATACCCTGCACTCAGTTTTCCCTTATCAACATGTTAAATTACATTGCATTGGAGGATTTAAAGATTTACAAAATGGGAGGAGTGATTCTGTCTAGATAGTAAATATGAGATTATTACACAAGAGTTTTTGAAGCTCTCATCATAAAAGAAAGTACCCAAGGAGTGAGTATAATAGGAGAAAGGCTAAGACAAAGCCTTAAGAAAACCCAATTCTTAACAGCTAGGTGGAGGGGAAGCAGCTACAAAGTAAACATATAGGGAGAAGGGTTAGAAATATTGGGGAAACCAGGGAAGCATAGTGTTAAAAGAGCCAACATAAGAGTATGAAATGAGAGGAGATTAGTTAAGATTCCTGAATGCTACAGAAGGATCAAGCAAAATGAGTATCCCTTAGATGTATGACATAAAGGTTCTTCTCTAAGTAGAGAAAGAGAAAACTCACCAATAATGAACATATTCAGTGTTTCAAAAGGAAGGTGATATTTTGGGGAATATTAATAAAGACAGTGAAATATATTTTGAAACTTTCTAATGAGAATTTTCAATGAAATTTAAGGCGAAATTGCATTCATAAAGAAGAGCTGATATCTTCAAGTTCTACATTTCTGGTTCTTATATACATGTCCTAACCTATGTGTTTTGGGGACATTTCAAGATACAGAGTTCATCTGGTCATAGTTGATTAGACCATGGGTGGACGCTTGATGATATATGGTCTGTCAGAGCCCTTTTCCAGTCCCAGATTGGGAGTGGAAGAATAAGAGCTAATTTCCTCACAAAACAGTAATAATAATAAATTGACTTGAAAACCATTTTTGCCTCCAGCGAGTTTTATATTAACCAGAATGGCATTTGCCCTAAAATAGGCAGCTTGATCTGATGTACCACTGTCTTATTTGCCATTTACTACCCAGAACGTTCTTACTTTATTGCATGCATTTTTAGCCAAAGAATTTCTAGTTACTTTTTTCAAAGAGGTTATGTCACTTCTCATAATTTCTAGTTCTTAGCTGATATTTAAGCTTTTAATTCTAAGATAATAGTAAGCATAGTTATTTTATAGTCTGCGTCTATCATGTTGATTGTTTCTTATGTGTTCTTTTCCCCTCATCTTTGGTTGTGTGCTGGATATTTTGTTTGAAAAATTACATGTAGAAATAATTTTTTTTTTTTTTTTTTGTGGTTTTTGGCCAGGGCTGGGTTTGAACCCTCCACCTCCGGCATATGGGACCGGCGCCCTACTCCTTTAGCCACAGGCGCCACCCCAGAAATAATTTTTTTTTTTAATTGAGACAGAGTCTTACCTTGTCACCCTCAGAGGAGTGCCATGGAGTATCAAGCTGTCACCCTTGGTAGAGCACTTGTGGTGTCATAGCTCACAGCAACCTCAAACTCTTGGGCTCAAGTGATTCTCTTGCCTCAGCCTTCCTAGTAGCTGGAACTATAGGCACCTGCCACAACACCTGGCTTTTTTTTTTTTTTTCTTTACCAAGCCCCAGCTGGATTTGAACCCAGTAGCCCCAGAGCATGTGGCTGGCCCCCTAACCATTGAGCTACCAGTGCCCAGCCCATGTAGAAATAATTTTAAGCTTAAGGGAGAATTTTCTTCTGCTTTTTCCAGGTAGTATGGGCACAAACAAAACCGGTGACCATAAGTTAATTTCAAAGTTTGAGGTTTTCTGGGTAACCCAGATAACTTTCGGTTTGACTTCAGTGCTTCTAAGATCACATTACTTTCTCTTCATTCTTACTACAAGTGTGTGGCCCTTAGGAGTTTTTGCTAGGGCCACCCTTCCTTGCCAAACCTTAAACTCTACTTTTGTTACTCTAGATCAAATAATTTGTCAGTTACTCCTGAGCTTCTCAGTAGTCATTCTAGATCTGTAAATTATTCCTGCACAGAAGTAGCCCCAAAGACTCAGTTTGCCTGAACTTCTATATTTTCTTGGATCATGACATAGTTATTTTTCAGTATCATTTTTGTGGTCATGCTAATGCAGGATGTAACAGAGGACTCCAGGCAGAGGTGAAATAATTTTTAATCACTCAGGATGAGTGATTTAGATGTTCAAAACTAGCATCTGCTCAAGTTTTGAACATCTAAATTTTAACTTCAATTTTGGAGATGAGCTAGTCATACACTGATCAAAAGATGCAGAAGAAAAATAAAAATGATTCTAAGTATACAAGCTTTGCTTTACTCTACAATCAGGGGTTCATTTGAGCCTGGCCTCTTTCCTCATATCCTCAAACACCTAAAGATAATACTCAAAATATTTAATAATCAATACGGCAAAGATACAGAACAATTAAATCACATTTTTCTCGGGAGGCTGAGGCAAGAGAATTGCCTAAGCCCAAGAGCTGGAGGTTGCTGTGAGCTGTGATGCCATAGCACTGTACTGGTGACAAAGTGAGACTCAGTCTCTAAAAATAAATACATAAATAAAACATATTTTTATACAATAATTAACAGAGTATCAGCTGGATATCAGTTCTGGAACACTGTCTTAGAAATCAAGAGGGAGGGATAAAAATAAGGGAGAATAAGCAATTAGTGTCAATATGTAGCATTATCTAAAGAAATTATATCACTTATTGCATTGGGCTAAATTTTAGAAAGGGCTTGAAAACTTTCTTTTCAGTTCCCGATACGTGAAGGAGGGCTTGAAAACTTTCTTTTCAGTTCCTGATACGTGAGGGCTTATGAAGAAGACCAGATAGACCTTTGTAGGTCTGAATTGTTTGTAAATTTGTGATTTAAAATACACACACACACACACACACACACACACACACACTTTCTAGGCCAGGAATGAGAAGCCAGAGAGGAGTTCATTCATTCACTATCATATTGAAAAATGATTTCTGAGCTGGGGTAAGCTCCATTTAGTTTTTTGATTCAGTGGAACATTCTGGGCATGTCCAATTAGATGTGGTTTTTTCAAGAGAAATTTCTTCATCTGCAGTACATTTTGTAATCATATATAGAAATGGCATTTGAGTATATGGGAGAATAAAAGATTGCACAATAACAAAAATAAAATGACCAATCTGTATCTAATTTATGGACATAACGGGAGTAGGTAATTGGTGTTTTGTTTTGTTTTGTTTTTTTGAGACAGAGTCTCATACTGTCACCCTGAGTAGAGTGCTGTGGCGTCATCATAGCTCACTGCAACCTCAAACTCTTGGGCTCAAGAGATCTCGTTGCCTCAGCCACCTAAGTAGCTGGAACTACAGGCACCCATTATTATGCCCAGCCAATTTTTTTTCTTAGTATAGATGGGGTTCATTCTTGCTCAGGCTGGTGTCGAACCTGAGCTCAGGCAATCCACCCACCTTGGCCTCCCAGAGTGCTAAAATTATAGGCATGAGCCACTGTGCCTGGCCCAGTGATATTTTTTTTTAAACTGATCATAGATCTATGAAATAAAACATGTAAGTTGAATGTCATGGAGAAGAAAGAAAGAATTAGGATAAGTTATCAATAGCATCATATTCTACAGAATCAAGCTTGTGTTTAGAACCTGATTTTACCAGGAATTGTAGGACTACGAGTTATTTATGTAATTTCTCTAAGCTTCAATTTCTTTAACTGTAGAAATGATAATAGTACTAGGTCATAGTGTTAAAAATAAAGATCAAGAAGCATATAAAATATTTAGCATGGTGCGTGGCATAAAGTACGTTCTCAGTAAATGTTAGGTATTATTTTTATTATTAATCTTTTTGCCATTTGACTTGATGAAAAATGTATTACTTTGTCCTTCATTTACCACAGCTGGTGAAAATTCAGCACAGATTGCTATCAGTCCTCCGACAGTGTTTGGGACCCTTTAAAGACTGTCAGAAACTTTACCATAAACATCTGGACTTGTACTTAGTACCTGGCCTATATTTTACATTATTAGCAAACAAATTAAACAAACCGAGTGCCTATTTTCTAGGAAACCACTTAAAACAATTTTTTTAACAATCATCAAATATGTAAATTTATATACACAATACTTATAAATTTTGATAACTAATATTTAAATAGGCAAGAGGAAAAAACAATGTATATAAGTGTTAAATATAATTCATGAAGGTATAAGATTTTATACCTGGAGCTTATAGACAGGTGTTACTGACCTATGTCTTAGGAGGGGCTTTGCTCTTTTTTTCCACATCAACTAACTGGGCATAAGTTTAGAATGTCTATCTTTCAAAATGCACATCAAAGTCTGCACATCAAAGCACTCAATGAGGCTAAGCTACAAGTATGTGAATGTTAGAAAATGATTTTTTGAAAGTTGATGCCAATTTAAGTCGGCTAAACTGACTGAAAATCCAGAAAGGAATTTTCTAAAAAGATGTGATTCTGAAAATTTGGTTGCATGTAAGAAAAAGGGTCAAGCCTCACCTGCAGGCCAAGGAAATGCGGGGTTTAAACTCTCCAGCAAATAAACATTTGGGATAGGCCGTAAATTTTACCTGGAAAGAGGAGGTAGATGTACTATTTTGGATTCCTTTGCTGAGATTCCAAGTTGCTGGAACACATCCTACCTTTCTTTGGTAATTCTTCCCATTGTTTTCTTGAAAGATTTGTTTCAGATCTTTCTGGGGTGTGTGTGTGTGTGTGTGTGTGTGTTAATATGAGTGTACGTCCGATTAGGTTACATTATTTGGATTTGTAAGGAAAAGTCGTGTAGTGGAGTCCTTCATCTGGGAAGTACACCAGGTACCCCTACATTGTAGCCAATAGATAGGAACTTACCGGTAAGTGGCCAGTTGTAATTTTTTTCTTTCTTCCCCAAACACTGGGAGGTGGGGAAAGTTTTCTGTTTTGCGGATATATCAAATCGAGGGGAGACAGGTGTAGGTAATAAGAAGGAGAAAGCTGCCTTCCCGTAGGGCCAAGCTCTGGAGGCCAAGGGGCCTTGTCACGTGACTCGCACTCTCCCCGCCCCCCCCCACCCAAACAGCTCCTTCCTGGTTCCCGCGCTTTCACAGAGGAGGAAGGCTGCGCGGCTGCTGAGGGAAATAGTATGGTCTTGGTGGAGCTGGAGAGAAGGTGGAGCTTGGTGGAGCGGAGCGTGTGTGTGACTGAATTTGAAGCGAGGATATGAGCGAGGATGGAAGCTTTCCTCTCTGGGTCTCTAGTGGGGCAGAAGCACAAGCAAGAAGGAAAAGGGGGCTGTCAGGGGAGAAAAAAGGTAGGTAAAATGGCCTGAGGGGCCAGAATGGCGGTTTAAGGCAGAGGGGACAGTGCTTAACAATAAAGTCACCAGCGCCCAGGTATTTGTCACATGATGAGGACCAGGCCTGAATTCGGATGAGGCCTTAAATTGTGGGGAGAAAACTAATTTATTTTTTTACAAAAATAGAATTCCGTAAATTTTCATTTAATATTTAAGCACATTCTGTTAGTGGGGGAATGAGAAAAGAGGTATAAAAGGGACAGGACAGAGTAAAAGGCAAAGGGAGAAACCTGCATGTTGCCGTCTCTGAAACATTTTACAACTCCCAGAGCAAAGGTAGCACTGCTGTGCATAGATAGTATTTTCTATGTATTGTTATTATAGCACTTAAACTTATATCGTAAAGGTGCTAGCAGGAATGTTGACATACAATATGAAATTTATTAAACAAATATTTTTCTCTATACAAATATCTTTCTCTATAACTTCTTGCTATTTCTGTTTTTATACATAAGCATAGTACGTACTAATTAAGCCAATTCATTACAATTATCCAGGGCAGCATAGTTTCTTTAAAAAAAAAAAAAGAAAAAGAAAAAAGAAAACAACAATAAACCTCCCCCAAACCTCCAAACATAAAATAAATTGACAATTAGAATTGGATAGGGTGACAGGGGTGCTCATATATACATGTCCAGTTTTCAACATTTAGTCTCATAAGGAAAATATCCTAAGAATTTATTGAAACGTAATTTAGAAGTAAAATCTGATGCTATAATAAGGTAGGACAGTGGAAACAATCTCGGATGAGAAGAGGCAGATCTTCTTTCTGCTCTAGCCCAGTCTTACTTGTCTGAACTTCGTCAATCTTCTGTGTCCCTGTTTTTTCACTTTATTTATTTATTTATTATTTTTTACTCTGTCACCCTGGCTAGAAAGCTGTGGTATCATAACTCACAGCAATTTCCAACTCTTGGGCTCCAGAGATCCCATTGCCTCAGCCTCCTTAGTAGCTGGGGCTACAAACGCCAACCAGCTAGAAAATAGATTTTCTATTTCTTTTTTTTTATATATAAAGTAGAAATGGGAGTCTTGCTCTTGCTCAGGATGGCCATAAAGACCTGTGCTGAAGCAATCCACCTACCTCAGCCTCCCAGAGTTCTAGGATTACAGGTGTGACCCACTGTGCCCAGCCTGTTTTCTCACTTGTAAAAAATGAGGTTGAACTATTTCAATTTTGAGATTTTGTGATGTTATAAGAATTTTAAGTGAGTCAGTCCTGGAACAAGGCAGAAGTGCCAAAGAGACTAGTTTGGGTAAGTATATTAATGAATAGAAAAGTAATTGGAAATGATAAGCTTGGTAGCTGGCCCCAGATAATTTAGGATTTTGCAAGCTATACCTTAGAATTTGAACTTAGTTTGGAGTAATGAATAGTCAACAGAAGGGTTTTTAAGTTGGGAGTGCAGTAATCAAGTTTTGAAAGATTAACCAAAACAGCAGTTGGTAGGATGAACCAGAGAAAGGAAAAATGGAATTTAGGTAAGCAACATGCAATAAACGCCTAAATTAACAGCAGTGCTAGCAGTGGAAAAAAGGAATGATTCAAGAGGGCTGTAGCATGAATTTGTTCCTAAATTTGACCTTGCTCTAAACTTTACAGTTCATCCTTCCAGAATATGTCACCCTCTAAAACCTGATACTAGAAATTGCAAGAGAATTGGAGATAAGCTATGAACTCTTGGAATTTTAATCTTTTATTCTGTTTTACATACTTCTCACATTTCTCCCATTTAAGAAAGCTCTATTGATAAATGAAATTTAATATTTCCATATTCCCAGAGCTAGAATTGTCCTACAATATAGCAGGAAGTATGTTGACTTCAACTACTTTTTCAGTAAGTATAGGTCTTCAGCAGATTTGGGAGATTTCTTCTTGGCAGCTATGATAGAAACAGAATAAGTCCATGCTTTTATGATACATAGAACTTTACATAATTATTTATCTGATAAATAAAACACCTAGGCACTACAATTACTAATCTTCAGAGCATTGTATCTGTCCTTTACTACTGCCCCCACGAATTAATCTGTTGCATTTCAGAGATGAGGATATATTTCTTTGCAAAATTTTGTAAGCATTTGGCTATTTTCTAAATTACAGTTTTGTTACATTGCTATGAAAACATCTACTGATATAGGACACTTTTCATCACCATATTCAAAGTCTAATTTAAAACCAAAATAAAATATGGTATGTTGAGCAAGGTGTTTCTTACAACTATAAGTTTTCATGATAATAAAATCTCAAATGACTGATTAGGCCACACAATTTATAACGTTTCCTTTTTTTGAAAATGTTTTATTTGCTATTTGTTAATAAACAGAACGTGTGTGTGTGTGTGTGTGTGTGTGTGTTTGGAGATATACATGTATATCCTAAGAATCTTAAGGGCCACACCTATTTTCTTTACTTGGTTCTGTTAACCTCAAATGCCAGATAGTCCATAGCTGTCCACTCTTAGAAAATCAGATTCATCTTTCTCTGAAAGTTCTAAACTGTTTTAGAAAGATTGAGCCCTGCTGAAATATTTGAATAATGATGTATAAAATACTTATATTTCTGTATATCAATTTTATCATGCAGAGGTTTATTATATTTCATAACTTAATGATTTTTCTCAAACATATATGAGTAAGGAAGTTAATCTAATGTCTACATATGCAGAGATTTTAAGGCAAGTACTTACAGTATATTCTCTTGGGTCTTTATGTTAGAAGTTTTCTTCTGGAAATCTTGTTATGGGAAGTTTAATTCTGTAGTTGCAAAACTAATATTATTATTAGGTTTTGGATGTAAGTTGTTCTGTGGCAGAAAGGAGAGAAAAATCTCCCTCAGATGCAAGGACTAAAGGAAAAGAGTGGAACCCAAGAAATTTCTGGTGAAAAGTAGAGCATATAAATGAAGTTATATGAGTTTTCCTTTATCTCCCTGCTGACATTGAGATCAATGGTGATAATATGAATTAATATTACACTAAAAAAAAAAAAAGAATTCAAAGTTCATATGCCTGACCATAAATAGTAAAAGAACTGATGTTGGGTTTATTCCTAGATAAGATGGACAAAGCTCTTCTGGTGGATAGCAGAGGGGATTAGTACACATTTATTATGATTGATCGTAACACAGAGCAAAATTAAAACAAAGTTCTGGTAAACTAGATGCAGAGAAAGTGAAAAAGTTAAATGGAAGAAAGGAAATAGGTGAGCTGTAGGTATAGTAGCAATATTTAAGAGAATTTTGGTGCATGAGGAAGGTGAAGAAATATTCTAGGTGATGACAAAATATGAAGAAATGGAATTGGAGATGTTTAGGATAAGGACACTGAGTCTAGAGTGTTGGAAAATACATAAAGTAGAAGTGGATGTCACCATATCATAAAGGATGTCCTAGAAATGAAACCTTTAAGTGAAGTAAATAAATCTTTGAGAAAGATGAAAGAATAGACTGGAAGCCTGTGAGCAATGAAAATGGGAAGATTATGAAACAAAATGGATTCACTGGATTTTAACAGACATATCACAGCTGCCAGATCGCAGTGGAGCACTAATCCTAAGACAGTAGTTGCGTAGTATTCTGCAGATATTCTTATCAAAACACTAGTTCATGCTCTGAAAGTGTAAATTAAGTTACCATGGAAAATGAGACCCTGGGCTGGAATAATATTACCTATTGTTAGCATGAGGATAGATTAAACCAAGCCATAGATTAGGGAATCCTCATCACCTCACTCAAATTAGGTCTGTACCCTGTTTTTTGATGTTATTTTTTAAATGAATTTACACCAGCAGTACCTCCTTCTTTTGGTTTTAAAACTTGGTGGCAACAGAACCAGTATTAGGTGGGCAAATACTTGCTTATGTAGTATGATTTAAAGGGTGTTTTCAGGGAAGGTTCATTTGAACCCAACTATCTCTAAAAATGCCCCCCCCCTTTTTTAATTAAATCATAGCTGTGTACATTAATGCGATGGAGCACGATACACTGGTTTTATAGACTGTTTGACACATTTTCTTCTCACTGGTTAACATAGCCTTCCTGGCACTTTCTTAGTTATTGTGTTAGGACATTTACATTACACATTTACTAAGTTTCACATGTACCCTTGTAAGATGCACTGCAGGCGTAATCCCACCAATCACCCTCCCTCCGCCTCCCTCCCCCCTTCCTTTCCCCTACCCCCTATTGTTAGGTTATAACTGGGTTATAGCTTTCATGTGAAAGCCATAAATTAGTTTCATAGTAGGGCTGAGTTGAGTACATTGCATACTTTTTCTTCCATTCTTGAGCTACTTTACTAAGAAGCATATGTTCCAGCTCCATCCATGTAAACATGAAAGAGGTAAAGTCTCCATATTTCTTTAAGGCTGCATAATATTCCATGGTGTACATATACCACAGTTTATTAATCCATTCGTGGATTGATGGGCACTTGGGCTTTTTCCATGACTTAGCAATTATGAATTGGGCTGCAATAAACATTCTGGTACAAATATCTTTTATGATGTGATTTTTGGTCTTCTGGGTATATGCCTAGTAGAGGAATTATAGGATTGAATGGCACATCTATTTTTAGATCTGTAAGTGTTCTCCATACATCTTTCCAAAGGGAATGTATTAATTTGTATTCCCACCAGCAGTGTAGAAGTGTTCCCTTTTCTCCACATCCACGCCAACATCTCTGGTCTTGGGACTTTGTGATATAGGCTAATCTTACTGGAGTTAGATGATATCTCAAAGTAGTTTTGATTTGCATTTCTCTGATGATTAAAGATGAGGAGCATTTTTTCATATGTCTGAAGGCTGTGTGCCTGTCTTCTTCAGAGAAGTTTCTCTTCAAGTCCCTTGCCCAGCCTGCGATGAGATCAATTGTTCATATCTTCCTTATACATTTGAGTTCTCTGTGAATTCTGGTTATTAAACCTATGTCAGAAACATAACCTGCAAATATCTTCTCCCATTCTGATGGCTGTTTGCTTGCTTTACTTACTGTGTTCTTGGCTGTGCAGAAGCTTTTTAGTTTGATCAGGTCCCAGTAGTGTATTTTTGAAGCTGCTTCAATTACCCGGGGGTCCTCCCCATAAAATACTTGCCCAGGTTGATTTCTTCAAGGGTTTTCCCTGTACTCTCTTCTAGTATTTTTATAGCTTCATGTCTTAAGTTTAAATCTTTAATCCAGTGAGAGTCTATCTTAGTTAATGGTGAAAGGTGTGGGTCCAGTTTCAGTCTTCTACAGGTTGCCAGCCAGTTCACCCAGCACCATTTGTTAAATAGGGAATTTTTACCCCACTGAATGTTTTTAATTGGCTTGTCAAAGATTAAATAATGGTAAGTAGCTGGATTCATCTCTTGGTTCTCTATTCTGTTCCAGACATCTATTTTTCCGTTTTTATGCCAGTACCATGCTGTTTTGATCACTATCGATTTGTAGTACAGTCTGAGGTCTGGTAGTGTGATTCCTCCTGCTTTGTTTTTATTTCTGAGTAATGTCTTGGCTATTCGAGGTTTTTTCTGATTTCATATAAAACAAAGTATTATATTTTCAAGATCTTTAAAGCACGACAGTGGAGCTTTAATAGGGATTGCATTAAAATTGTATGTTACTTTGAGTAATATGGACATTTTAACAATGTTGATTCTTCTCAGCCATGAGCATGGTATGTTTTTCCATTTGTTAACATTTTTAGCTATTTCTTTTCTTGGAGTTTCATAGTTCTCTTTATACAGATCTTTCACATCCTTTGTTAGATAAACTCCAAAATATTTCATCTTCTTTGGCACTACTGTGAATGGAATAGGGTCAGTCCTTAAGTGTTTTTTCAGCTTGACTATTGTTGGTATATAAAAAGGCTACCGATTTATGAATGTTGATTTTGTAACCTGAGATGCTGTTGTATTCCTTGATCACTTCTAAGAGTTTTGTAGTAGAATCCCTGGTGTTTTCCAGATATACAATCATATCATCTGCCAAGAGCGAAAGTTTGATGTCTTCTGACCCTATATGGATACCCTTGATCGCCTTTTCTTCCCTAATTGCAGTGGCTAAAACTTCCATTACAATGTTAAAGAGCAGTGGAGACAATGGGTAGCCTTGTCTGGTTCCTGATGTGAGTGGAAATGATTTCAATTTAACTCCATTTAATACGATATTGGCTCGATTTGCTGTAGATGGTCTCTATCGGTTTAAGAAATGTCCCTTCTATACCAGTTTTCTTAAGTGTTCTGATGAGGAAGGGATGCTGGATATTATCAAAAGCTTTTTCTGCATCAATTGAGAGAATCATATGGTCTTTGTTTTTTAATTTGTTTATGTGCTGAATTTTACTTATAGATTTACGTATATTGAACCAGCCTTGAGACCCTGGGATAAAACTGACTTGGTCATGATGTATAATTTGTTTGATGTGTTGCTGGATTCTGTTTGTTAGGATCTTGTTGAATATTTTTGCATCTATGTTAATTAGTGATATTGGTGTATAATTTTCTTTTCTTGTTGGGTCTTTTCCTGGTTTGGGGATCAGGGTGATGTTTGCTTCATAGAACGTTGGGTAGTTCTTCCTTCTTTTTCTACCTTTTGGAACAGGTTGAGTAATATAGGTACTAGTTCCTCTTTAAAGGTTTGGTAGGATTCTGACATGAAGCCATCTGGTCCTGGGGTTTTCTTTTTAGGGAGGTTTTGTATGGTTGATGCTATTTCAGAACTTGATATGGGCCTGTTCAACATTTGCACTTGATTCTGGCTAAGTCTTAGAATGTGACATGCTTCCAAGTATTGGTCAAATTCCTCCAGATTTTCATATTTCTGAGAATAAAGTTTCTTGTAATATTTATTAAGGATTTTTTGAATTTCTGAGGAGTCTGTTGTTATTTCGTCTTTGTGGTTTCTGATTGATGAGATTAGAGATTTTACTCTTTTTTTCCTGGTTAGGTTAGCCAAAGGTTTATCTATTTTATTGACCTTTTCTAAAAACCAACTTCTTGATTTATTGATCTATTGTATAATTCTTTTGTTTTCAATTTCATTTAATTCTGCTGTAATTTTGGTTATTTATTTTCTTCTAGTGTGTTTGGGGTTGGAATGTTCTTCCTTTTCCAGTTGCTTGAGATTTCCCATTAAGTTGTTAACTTCCTCTCTTTCCGTTCTCTTGAGGAAGGCTTGCAGTGCTATAAATTTCCCTCTTAGGACTGCCTTTGTGGTATCCCAGGGGTTCTGGCATTTCATGTCTTCATTGTCATTTTGTTCCAAAAATTTGAAAATTTCTTTCTTAATCTCATCTCTGACCCAGCTATCATTCAGCCTAAGGTTATTTAACTTCCATGTTTTTGTATCGGTATGCAGATTCCTGTTGTTACTGAGTTCAACTTTTATTCCATGGTGGTCCAAGAAGATGTAAGGAATAATTTCTATTCCTTTAAATTTACTGAGGTTAGGCTTGTGACCTAAGATGTGATCGATTTTGGAGCATGTTTTGTGGGCTGATGAGAAGTATGTGTATTCAGTTTGTTGGGATGAAATGTTCTATGGATATCTGCTAAATCCAAATGTTGGATGGTTAGGTTTAAGTCTAAAATTTCTTTGCTCAGCTTGTTATTGGAGGATGGATCCAACACTGCCAAAAGAATGTTGAAATCTCTGACTATTATGGAACTGGAGGAAATCAAGTTGCTCATGTCTGTTAGAGTTTCTCTTATAAATTGAGGTGCATTCTGGTTGGGTGCATAGATATTAATAATTGAAATCTCATCATATTGAGTATTACCCTTAACAAATATTAAGTGACTATTGTTATCATTGCTTACTTTTGTTGGTTTAAAGCCTATTGTATCTGCAAATAGAATTGCAACATCTGCTTTTTTCTGATTAGCATTTGCCTGAAATATGGATGACCATCCTTTCACCCTGAGTCTATATTTGTCTTTTAAGGTAAGACGTGACTCCTGTATGCAGCAAATATCTGGCCTGAGTTTTTGTGTCCAGTCAGCTAACCTGTGCCTCTTTAGAGGACAGTTTTTAAGTCGTTCACATTAATGGAGAATATTGATAAGGCTGGTAAAATTTTGGGTATTGAGTTTTTTGAAAGTCAAGTGGACATTTTTAATCCTTTCACCACTGTAGAAGTTCAAGTTTGATCAAAAGTATCTGAGTGAGTTTACGTTTGCGGTAGAGGATTAGGCTGGTCATTATGGAGGATAGGTCTGAGAATATCCTGAAGAGCTGGTTTGGTTATGGCAAATTTCTTCAACATATGAATGTCATTAAAGTATTTAATTTCTCCATCATAAATGAAACTCATTTTAGCTGGATAAAGGATCTGGGGTTGAAAGTTATTTTGCTTTAGGAGATTAAAAGTCGATGACCACACTTCTGGCTTTAAAAGTTTCAGTAAGGAGATCTGAAGTCATTCTAATATTCTTCCCTTTGTAGGTAATGGATTTCTTGTGTCTGGCTGCTTTCTGAATTTTTTCCTTTATATTAATTTTAGTGAAGTTAATTATGATATAATGGGGGATGTCTTATTGAGATTGAGTAGTGCTGGGGTTCTGAAACTGTCTGCCATCTGAATTTCAGAATCTCTTGGTATGTCTAGAAAATTCTCTTTCATAATTTCATGGAGAAGGGCCTCTGTGCCTAGTGAAGCCACTTCATCACTTTCAGGGATTCCAATGAGGCAGGTATTAGCCTTCTTCGAATTATCCCAGAGCTCTCTGAGAGAATGATCCATTTTTGCGCTCCATTTCCCTTCCTCTTTGAGAGTTTGGGAGAGTTCAAAGGCTTTGTCTTCAATGTCAGAAATCCTTTCTTCTGCCTGCTCCACTCTGTTACTGAGGGATTCTACTGTATTTTTCAGATCTTTGTGGGCTGCAAATTCTTGCTTCAGTGTATCTAAATCTTTGGTGGTTTTGTCTTTAAATTCGTTAACTTCTTGAGACAACTTTTGAATTTCACCTCGAATTTCTAATTCTGACTTTTGAATTGCTGCTCGAATTTCTAATTCCAAATTTTCCTCCATTTTATTAATCTTGTTTGCAATCCAAATTCTGAATTCGATTTCTGATATCTCGGCCAGCTGTTTATGAATGGGATCTTCAGTTACATCTGCCATATCTTTCCGTGGAAGGGGGGGTTGATCTATTCTGGTTATTTATGTTACCAGAGTTTTTCTGCTGATTCCGCCCCATGCTTGTTTTACACTATTTGATTTTTCCCCTGGAGCTTTGTTGAGGACCCATACAGTGCTATGGCCTGAGAAACTGGGGACCTATTTGATGTGGTGGGCTAAGTGGTTCTGTCTTGTTTTCAACTGGTCTCTGTTCAACCCCAGTGAAACAGTTAGTCTGGGTTGAAGTCTCAGCTGTGGAGAAATACCAGCAATTAAGTCACCCCACCCCTCACAGGGAACAAATGGAAAAGGAAAATCAAACCTTCCTACAACCACACACTCAGGGCACCACCTAAATAGTCCTCGGGCAATTGGCTCACTTCAAAAGGTCCAAATCAATTGTCTCAGTCAGCACCTGTCTCAGGTGGGAGAGTTTAAAAGGTCTCTGGCAACTGGATCTCAGGTTGTCTGGTGACTACTCTGATATGGCTTGCTCCATTGCTCCGTGGAGTCAGGAGGAGCCACTCAGCAGATAGATTAGTCTGGGAAGGTTGATGCCTCCTTCCCCACCTTGCACCTCTGTCACACCCAGTCACTGATAGTCCCGCAGAGCTTTGACCCAGTTTCCTGTAGTGAATAGATACTCTAGGCATTTGCAACTGCCTGAATCACAATGAAATCTATTTCTGCTCAGCCAGGATTCTGCACTCTGCCTCTATCTAGCAGGGGAAGTGAGGCCTGACAACCTCGGGTGCTTGGTGGAGGCTGGGGGGTGTTCACTCAGTTCTAGCCCCACCCCTGATTGATGTTACTGATAGAATAGAACAGAGCAACTTTGCGGGAATTTGTTTCTGTCCCTGCTAAGTTCCCCTGCAGAAGAGAAGCTGTTTTGAGTTCCCAGAGCCTGTGCCTCAGCCCCTGTATTTGCTCCTGCAGGTTTGTATTCGGTTAGCTGTCAGTTCTAGCCTCCTGTCTTCCTTTGTCTATAGGCTGACGATCCCCTGAGTGCCAGGTGCGTCTTAGGCTCAGTGAAGTGATCCTCTGGGTCAGCCCCACCCTGGGAACTTTCCAGATGTGCATGTACATTTCTAGTCCCCGCGCTCCACCCAGGCCAGTACTGCCTCAGGCAAACCCTTTACTCACGGGGCGTGCATTTCCTAGAATTGTTCTGTGGTGGTTGCCACCTGAGTAGATACCCGGCCTCCTCTGCTTGCCCAGGGAGACAGGAGTGTGGCTTCAGAATATCTGGGAGTAAGCCCTATTGTTGCTGAAAGACAGCTGCTGCTCTGCGCCTCAGGGCACTGCCACTCTTGTGTGGTTCCCTCTCAGCCAACCATCGTCTCCTCACTCCCCTGCCCCAGAGTCAGCACTGACCAGCTGCAGTTTAGGCCCTGTCCACACCCCTTGAGAAATTACCCAAGAATCTGGACTCCTGGGAGACAGGCCTCCAGACCTCAGAGTGAGAGTGGAGGGGAGTGCTGGGAGCTCAGAGTTGTAGGTAGAGAATATATACAGTTTTATGCCTGGCAGGAGAATGCCATGGCACCCTAGTGGGGGAGGTAGGTCCAGTTTTTAGAGGGTCTCTCCCGTGGAGTGTAGTGGGAGGACCTTTGAACTCTGCTTGTTTGTTTGTGGGGCACTCCGAGCCATTCTCATGGGGGAGGGGACTCCCATCCGCTTGGTGATGGATTTTGTACCTTTTGTTTGTCTCCTCAGTGTTGCAGCTCGCCTCAGCGGGGTTGATCTGTGTTCTTCAACCTTCTTTCTTGGTGCAGCTCAAATCCACCTGGTTACTTTCTAAGTTTCTGTCCTTTAACTCTCCTTCTGGATGGGAGCCTCTGTGGAAAGCTGGCTTCAGTCAGCTGTCTTGTCTCTGGCCCTCTCACTATTGGTTTCTTGATAGCAAATATAAAGACCCTGCTTAATGCCTGGGACAGAGCAGGCAGCTGGTAACGGGTCACATCTGTTGCTCTTACTATCATGTTATTGCTATGATTCATTGAGGAAATATCAGTATTTGTTACATCACCTACTCAGAAAAACTGGTACATAGAGAAGGATTATACCTTTTCAATTTCTTGTTAAAATAAATTATTAATTATTGCGTATTTTTCTTTCAAAATGAGCATATTCTTTCACTGTTTTGTGCAAAATACATAAAGTGATATAAATACTCTGTTTTTAAGGTAATGGCTACTGTGGGTGAAGCCTTGATCTCCCGAGTTTCTGAAACACTAAGTGTGATGTCCCCAACACAGTCTGCCACAGCACGCGGGAATGTGCCTGGAATATCAGGAATGCGGAGGAGGTTCTATGCCTTGGTCCTTTGTCCTGCAGCCACTGTGGCGCCGCGTCCCTGCTCCCGAGCACCTGCAGCTGTCGGAGGGCCAGCCCAGCCTCCAGGCTGCGCCCCCTACAGCAGCGCCTCAAAACTGGCCCTGTTATTATCTACTAAACTCTTGCTCAGATGAATTCATGAGGTTAATTTCAATGAACTAAACATCAATAATAGCCCTTAAAGAAGAGGCAACAGTAGGCTGAGGCAAGAGAATCACTTAAGCCCAGGAGTTGGAGGTTGCTGTGTGATGACATGGCACTCTACTGAGGGCCATAAAGTGAGACTCTGTCTCTACACAAAAAAAAAAAAAAAGAAGAAGAGGCAACAGTAAAAGGAATTTTGAGATAAAAAGAGAAAACAAAATGAAGAACAAGGGTATTGCCCAGCTGACTATGTCTAGAAATATGATGCAGGGTCCATGCAAATCAACTAGTTGATAAATGATTAAGAAAAATTCTTGCCTATTTTTTTGATTTTGGGTGGAGAATTCTACTTAATTCCCATCTTTGTGTGCAATGAAAACAAAATGAGCAGTTAAACCTCTTTGAGTCTATTTAAAATATTTTATTCCTGTGGAATAAAACGGTCTACCAAATCGTCTTACTAAATGGTGTTATCTAATTTTAAGTGTACTTGCTTACACTTATGAGTAACATTTAAGAACTTAAGCAGGAGAGAAATGCTGCTTTAGGTAAATTGTAACCAAACGTAAAAGTTATTGATTATTATAGGTAAGAGTTGTGGAGTAGGTAAGTCTCTCTATTACCGATAGAACAATTATCTTATGATTGGATTGGGAGTTCATGGTTTCTTGCCAAAAGGTTCATTATGTTCAAGTAAACAAAATCTTTTTGTGCTACGGTCACTTGGAGAAAGAATGAGGCAGTCCTCAAGAATGTTCCAGAGCTATTTTTTTTTTTTTCTTTTTCCTCTGTGCTTCGCAAATTAGGAAGATAGACTGTCAGGTACAAATAATGAAAATTAAGATAAGTATGAGGATCGTGAGCCCTGGTGAAACCACAGATCTGCTCTAGAAAACTGAGGAGAAAAGAGAAAAGAACCAGGGATTCTCTCTTCAAAGTTATTATTAAAAAGGATCTGTTTAACAGTTAATCATATGCCTCTAGTGTACCTTGGAATGTGTACATTTGCATATATGTGTATTTTTAAGTTTGCTACAGGAAAATAATCTGTAAATATTAGTGTTGATGTTTTATTTGACTTTTCTATTAGAAATGTTTTGTTGATGTTTTCATTTAAAAGACAGCATTAGAGGGTCTGGTATAAGAAGAATTATCAAAACATGCACATGGTAGCAGGTCACTTTTCATTCTGGATTACTTAAGCAATTTATAAACATACATATATAAAATAAAAATTGAAATGTATGTCAGACATGCACAGTGGATTGAAAATAAATTTAGTGCCACCCCAGATCACACAACTCCAAAACAAATGCCAACAGATCACAAAGTCAGATGCACCAAAGAGAAAATGTCCTGCTGAGGACTCAGCAGAAGGGTAACTCAGGATGCATATGGAAGTAAATTCTCTACCTGGCTTTAGGATTTTGTTACCTTTTGAAATGTCAGCTCTGACTTTCTAAGAAAAACACAAGACTGGTTTTGTTTTGTTTTTAATGTAAAATTTTGTAATTTTAAATTTTGGCAACTATTTTTAATTTTAAAACATTTATGGAATAAACAAATTTTATATCTGGGAAAACGGAGTACCAATTTTACCTAATTGATTAGCTTGTAGAGTTTTCGTTGTCTGTATATCTTTATTCACAGTTTTTGGGCTGATTACATAAAACACAATGACTTAACTTCAAAAGAGAATCTCAGACTTCTGAGATTCTTTGCTATTTATGTTATATTAAAGGAGCTGAAGTTTGTCTATCTATGAAACCTTGATAAGAATTTACAAGTAGTCCTTTAGGATTTTGTCATATCCATATTTTTCCTGGAGTAAAATATTAAATGAATTATGAACTGGAAATTATTAGTTTATAAGTCAGTTAACTCAGTCTCAAAAGCATTTGTTTATTTCGTCTAGTACAGACTATTTTGATTTTTTAGAGAACCTAAATCACTGACTAAGCTGTTCTGCTCTTGCCCTGTGCAGATACAGAATAAGAGGTCTGAGGCATTCTTGGCCTAGGGCAGTTTGGATTTGGTTTATAAATATTTTAAGGTTGTCAGAAACACCTCATAGTTGTACAAGGGCTATAGAGTAAGTGATTCAATCCAAGAAAAAGAAAGAAAAATCCCACTAATGATATCAAGAACTGGACAAAGGATGACATTAATGATACCCTCTAATATTTTCCTCTGGCAATTCATTTGAGGCCCATGTGGTGTGGGGATTATTTTCTTTGAAGGTAAACATTATCTTTCTGAAGGAAGCCTTAGCTTTACTGCAACCAAAGGCATGACCAATGCAGCTCTGCCAAGCAAAACTAGTCTCAGTAAAATTGTGTTTGAATTTAATTTGAAAGTTGAAAAATTTGTGTGTTTTAAAAAATTATGCCAATTATTTGCTGGTCAACCTATACATTGTTTTTTAGAAGCTTTTTAATTGGAAACTTTAAGAAATCATCAGTCCACTGTCTAATACATCCTTAGATCAATAGAAGCAAAACATGATAAAAAAGGCAAGCATACTACTAGTTATATGTTAATTTTAGTTTGTGTTTTGTAATAGGTTTCTATGAATATAATAATTAGTAAGTTATATGAAAGAAATAACTAATAGAAATATTGGAAATTCACAGCTTCCAAAATTTTACCAACTTAATTCTTTCTTCTAGATGTCTTGATCACATTGTGTTTCAAGTGGACCTAAATGTTGGCAAAAGGAAATTTTAAGGCAATATTAATTAGAAAAAATAAATATATACAGTAGAACCTCTGTAAGTTGACCAACCAAGGGACTATAACAATGTCAGCATAAGAAATTTGGTGTACTGTACTGATACATACATGTGACGCATGTTTGGTCTATGAAAATTAGTTCAACTTAAGGAAGTGGTCAACGTAGGGAGGTGGTGATCTGTAGTGGTTCTACTGTATTTAAGACAAAATATATGTGTACCTGCATAGATCTACATTCGAGGATTATTTTCATGGAAATCCAATGAGCAACTTTACAAGAAAAAAAATTGTTGGCACTTATAAAAGCTGTAATTAGGCAACTATAAGATTCCACACACACAAAAAATTGCTTACTAAATTTCTTCTGGGAAAACAATGTTGAGGAAGGTATTCAGTCTTTATAATGTTTATGGTAAGTGGACATATAAGATTCTTTAAATATTTTTATTTCTTAAAAAATACTTGAAAATTCATGTTATTATCTGGGGGAGACAAAAATGGTTGTGGAGTGAGGATGTGAGAATTACTAGGAAAATGTTAAATACTCTTTCGGTTAATGATAACTGCCAGGGAGCACGTTGACCTCTTATTTTTGAAGTTTTAAATGTATGTGACATGAAACAAAGTGGTAAACAAAAAAAGCCTATAAGAAAACCTTGCACATTTTTAGCCGTCTCTATTTCTTATTCAAGAAATAAAAAGTGGAGATCCTTGACAATGTAAAGCATTTATGCCAGACATGTATCATTTAAATATTATGAATCATGTCTGCCTATAATCCGTTCTCACATAACATGCGTGAGGATTCACATTTTTTCATGATTAGGACGCTACACATGAGCATGCATTTCAGAGAACATTATTGCACTTGGATTCCAAAACTAAAACCTTGAAATTTAAACACACATGTGGCAGGATCTCCTTGGCCAAAAGTTCACGGTATCTCATCTATTATAAAATACCTCCATTTCAAATAAAGCAGGTATCTACCAGTATTGAGAAAGCAGGATACTCGACATAATGTTGGAGGTCTTCCATTGACACTTTACTTCCTGGTAAAATTTTATCATTGAAGGATCACTGCGTGAGAGATTTACTATAGGGCCACACATGGCCCTGGATTTGGTTACTATTGTATTGAATTATACTTTTGTTATAATTGTTTCTTTCCTCACTATTTTATGCGTAAGGGATCTGCACATATAAATAGCTGCAGGGTAAATAAAGCTGACAAACACAAGTGACGGTGTCTTTGGCATTAAGATAATTATACATGATTATATGGTCGGAATAGCCAATAGTCCTAAAATAATATGATTAAATAAAACAATTTGAAACTGTAATTCACCTAGGCTTTTTAATATTTTACTATTTCTCCTTTGTTGCTCTAAAGCTATGAATTTCAAGATTTATTTGTCACTATTCTCTATATTTTCTGCTGTACACTGCATTTGTGGGCTATGGCAACCAATCCCCTTGGGCTTTCTTTCCCCTTAATTTGCATAAACACAGGCATCATATGAATATTCAGTGAGTGGCTTTGCATTAAGTAAGTGCCCTTAATCAGCTTTTCAGTTCAGTTTTATTGGTTGCACGTACAGTCAGTTATTTCATGCAGAAAATCTGAAGGCCCTACAAACTAACCAGGTAAGGATTGTAATTCCTTGATGCATTTAATGAAAGAATATTGTCATTTGATTACATAGGTTCTGGAGAATGCTAAAAACATGGTGGGTTTTTTTTTTTAATCCCCCTGTGTTTTTTCCTTCCCTTGGTGGTCAGGTGGATGCATGATTCTCTAATTTGCATAAACATCAGCTGTATGAATAATTCATCAGGGTTATTTTAAACACTAGGCTTCTACTTTGGATGGCACTAGGGTACCACCATTTGATTGGCTGGATGCTGTTTTCATCACCAGCAGAATTCCTATAACATGAAAGCACCTAAAGGAGTTGAATTGAATATACAGTATTTGTTTTTTGAAAAATGTCTGTTATCTTTTCAAAGCAAATTGTGCTGTTCCCCCCCCACACACACACACCATTAGAGCTTCTAGCTTTTCATGATAAATACATTACAAGCTCAAATGTGGCTGTTTGTAGACTTGACCGGTGTCTGTGATTTCTGGAGAATGGGGTAGCAGCTGTATTCTTCTGAACATGCATAAACATGAGCGACATGTAAATAAGAAACCACCACATGCATATGGAGCCCTGGACAGCTCCATTGCAGGCTCCATCTATTTTCTTTACCAGAATCTTCTCTTTGACGGATAACTTTGAGACGATTTTAAAATACCACAGACAGTTATAGTACTATGTATTTAAGTAATAAGCATATATGATCTGACAAACCATTTTTTTCTTGAATATGTTATTTATAGTTTCTTGTTAGCCCACCTGCAGATTTTTACATTTTGTGGTTCTTTACAACAGTGACAAGAGAAGTGTTAATCAAGAATGACCAGGATAATTAATTTAAATATGAGAGTGTAATTCATCCCATAATTTGCTTAAAATAAATTGTGCCTTTTCTAAATGCTTATAGATATAAGGAATGTGGAAGTTTAAGGCATTCTTTGTTAGTCACTTGAACATTAGTCATTTGCCTTTCTGGTCTCAGAGTCTTCACTGACAAGATTCTCATTATAAACATTTGTGATCCTGAAACATTACAGATATATGGGATTGGAAAATGGTGCAAATTGAATTTAGTCTTTGGCACATTCCATTTTTATTTTGCTACCCCGCAGAGAAATACAACACAAACAAGATGCTGAGCAATTGCTGTTATGAAGAGAGTATTAAATGATATGTGTAATTGGTTAGTCTGTCAAATCAACTATGGAATACTCATTATTTACTGTATTTCCTATACATTGTATGGATAAAAATATCAAAGATGCCTTTAATAAGGAATAAAGAAGGCTGAAAATTTCTCAGTATTTAAATAGGTTTTCCATATGAAATTTTTAATGTTCTCTTTTAATCAATTTGTATTATAATGTTCTTCACTCTTATATTATAAATAATTAGCAAATACCTGAGTTACATATGATGCTAAAACTGAAGAAAAATAAAATCCTTTTGTCTTTTTCTTTCCAGCTTTCTATGAGACTAATTATAGCATTGGTCTAGTGCCTATACTCTTTTTTGAATTATTTGTAATTCGGTGAGGGTCTATTTCTATTTTCTTTTCTTTCTTTTTCTTCTTTTTGTTTTTGCTGTATCTTTGGAATCAATATACTAAAGAAATAGTTTGGGGACCATATTTCCTCACTCAGAACCACATTATTGTTTTCTATTGTCAAATGCTTCATCATAAAAAAATGGAGTAAGGAATTCAAAACAAAAATTTTTTCAAATGAGAGGAAATTGCAGATTTCTTTCAGAATCCCATGTGACCATATTAGGAATTGTGTTTTACATGTAATTATAAATAGTAATTTAAATCTCACATCTGCGTTGTGCTATGTTTAATTAAATCTTGCAAGATTCAATACGATGCTATTTAATTATCAGCCATTAAATGTTTATAGCTGTAATAAACACCACACAATTTTTACTATACTATATAGACAATGTAAATTTGCAAGCATTTGTCAAAGATGCTCATTTAAATTATGCTCATTTTATTTAATGTTTTCTTATGAAGTCAGCTGAATGAATATATATGTGAATCTCCAATATTTATTCTTTTCACTTATTTTAAAATAACCCAAGTATTTTTCTAAGCAAGAAATGTGTAATAAGTTATAATTTCAGAAGAAAGTCCTATTCTTCTGTAGATCTATAGCTACATGTCTGTAATTCTATTGTAGGTGTGTATAATTTTGAAAATGGAAAATTCTCATCTAACTCTTTGAGCAGTTGTGAAATATCCAATTTAATGTGATACACTGAATTCATCTATGCTTTTTCCATTTTATGATTTGTAGCAATCACTGAAGCTTCTTTAGAGAAAATATATTTAAATAACATTGGAAATGACAAAGCTAGTAAATGACCATAGCATTTACCTTCTATTTTACTAAGCGATTCTTCCTAGAAGGGCAAGAATCATCTTGTATAAGCCTTATTTAAAGAAAACAAAGCATTTTGTTAAATTTTAGAATCATCACATAAATAGAATTAAAATTATTATGCGTGAATTATATTCCTAAGGGGAGAAAAATTCGTATCTTGCCAACAGTCTTTATTTCATGCAGTGTTTTTATATTTTACTTTTTAAAAGAAAAATAGTGAGGTATTACATATAATTTTATACTATGAATTAAAAGATTTTTCTTTAACATCTGATCATCTTATATGTTCTGGATAAAAAAATTCATAAACTATTATCTGTAATTTAGCATCCTTATTTTAATCTTTTGATTATATTGTCAAAAAGTGTTGGTGAGGAATTTAAGCAATTAAAGCTGTGTAGGTGAGTCATATAATCATTGCTAAAACCACTGGTAATTAAGAGAAATTGCAAGCAAACCAGTGTTTTGAACCAATAGCATTTGGGGTATGTTGTTCTTAGAATTAAAAACAATTTCATTATTTGCTTAAAACCAGTGTTTTGGCCTGTATAGGAAATACCCCAAACTGATCTACACTTGGTGAAGCCCTAAATTTGTGGAATCTTTGTCTGCACATTAGTTGTGGAACTGAATGTTAATTACGGAGAGAATTATAAATTACCTTACATGGATCCCTACCAAATTCATGCGTCTTAATAAGAGACTGAATGCTCTCAATGGAAATAGGACATCTCTTAAGAATGCTTAATCTAACTGGTAGGTGAAAGTGTGTGACTCAAGCAGCACTCATATACAAGTTTCTCCACTCTCATCTCATAGGAATCCAATCATTCAAATTTGCCAACTTGGAATTTTCTTGTTATTTTTCTGAACTTACATTGTTTACATCTAGATTGACATATTAAGCCATATTTAATAACCTTGTGTCTGAGACAGTTAAATTTCTTAGCATAGAAAAGGATGAGGAAGAGGAGGGAGAGGACTGACTGACTGGAGTTCTTTGATTCTAGTTGGAGCTCCTCTATATTACTCTAATTGTTCAACTCCATTAGTAAGAATTCTATGCTCTAAAATATTTTAATGGGATTAAGTTTTGTAACATTATTAGGTAACTCAAATTTGTCTAGTTACTCTTAAAACATGAACTTAATTATAATTGTCTATCAATACAAATAAAGATGCTATATGCTTTGGTAGTATATCTTTTTCTTTAAATTTTAAATTTAGATCTCATTTAAAATTTCCCAGTGGCATTCTGGTCTTAGTGATTAGGAAAGGAAAAAAGTTAAAGTTTCATTTAATGATTAACTATTTTGGAGGGAAGTAAAATACTTTCAGTCTTCTATCACACTAATCACCAAAGACTTATGCAACATATTGGTAGTCTACCTGGAATAAATACTTATAACAAAAAGACCTTTAGGAGGAATTTTTGGTAAGGGAGGCTCTTTTAGGATTACCATGTTCTCTTTTTATTCATTATTCATAGTGGATTAAATTTCTAGATCTTTTTAATGGTGAACCTAGAAATGGTTTTGAATAGGACTGTATGTTGTGTTTCTGCATCTCTAATTATAAGTGATACCAGTTTAAAACTTGGTTGTTATCGGTTTTGTGTGTGTGTGTGTCAAGTTGTAGTATGAAAGTTTTATTATCCCTATAAAATATGCTGGGCAATTTTACCTCTATTCTATGACACAGATTGCATATGAATCACCTATTTGTTCAAATTTTGCATAAATTGCCTATAAATCTATCTGGGCCAGGTATCTTTGGGGGAAATATTTTTTGTTTGGAACTCAGTTTCTTAAGTGTTAGTCATCGATTGAGTTATTTGTTTTTTATTGCAGGCATTTTGATCATTTATGTATTTTCTAGAAAATTATTTTATCTAAGTTTTCAACTTCAATAACATAAACGTATTCATTGTATTTTTTATGCTTTAGAAAATGTCTACTGAATTGCATTATGCCCCCTTTTTCATTTTATATTTTATTTATTTTTGATTTCTAGTATTTTTATTTTGGACAAGCTTGCGATTTCATGTTTTATCTATTATTAGCCCTTTTCTGTATTATCTGTTAGGTTTTGCATACTATTGATATTGTTTCCTAGGTCTTTATTCTTTTATTGATTTTTGTTCTTTAAGGCTTTGTAGCCTTTGACTCTTTAGAGTTTATCTTTAATCTTTGTTCCAGGTTTAGAATCTTATGATTTTATTAAAGGTTATTCTATGTTTAGAAGCTAGTTCTCATATAGATGTTAGGTGGGGTGTTATTTATTATTTGGTTCAACAACTAGACATTTTACATTCCTGTGGGTAAATTTTAGCCTTTGATGAAATCTACTTGGAAAGACACTTATCTTGCAATTCCTGGTAATAATGTGATTTTTAAGTGATTTTGTAGAAAGTCTATCATTTTGACAATGAGAACTCAAATAATCCACAGACTAGCATTTGGGGTATGTTGTCCTTAGAATTAAAAACAATTTCATTATTTGCTTAACAAATGTCTGTAAAAAGTTTACAATACAATATGAAATCACATAATACTCATAAAGGGTTACTAAATCTAGTAGAGTTTTTTTTCCATTTTCCATTTTGTGAGTGGATCATTCATATAAAATTATCTCAAAATCAGGAAAAGCTAATAAAAATACTCAAAAGCATTCTAGTTTGCTTGCTGCGATAGCATTTTGTTAGTAAAATCAAATTCATATCTTTGCTACTTTAACATTAATTCAAGTTAAACTCTTGGTCGACAAATAGACTCACGCAAATCCTAGACTGAACTCTTATCTGAGGGAAGAATTTGTTTTTGTTTACTTGTTTACTTGCCTGTTTGTTAAACTATGTTAAGATGAATTGTTTGTGGGCATTAGTATTTCTTCTTCTTCTCTTAGCCTGTAACATGATAAATCTTATGGACTAATGTTGCAATTGATTCCACATATTAGAAATGTTTACCATTTCATGTACCTATACTTAAATAAAATCCAGGGAGAAAACAATAAGTTTTTTGAAGAAAGTATTTTAACCAAAAGATCAAATGTCTTGTAGAGTATAGTTACTTTGACTGACAGCTGTATGATTAGAATTTTATAATCAGTTTTAGCCCCTTTACACTTTTTGATTCATAAAATACTAGTTTGACATACTTTAGTTAATAAAAACTTTGGTTCATTTATTTTCTTTAAAAGGTAATATAAATTTTAAAAGAAGATAACGATTCTTTGACTGTTATTATGATATATAATCAGTCCAAGATGTAGAAAATAATTTTCCTTTAAATAAAAATCATACACACTGAAAATACTTTTCTAGTCCTGATTATTTTTATCCCAATGTGATCAATTTTACATTTGCTTTTAAACATGGTTTCAAGGGTAATTTTCTACTTATTCCAAGGTCTGTAAATTGTTTAGTTCAATATCTAGTTCCCAGATACTTGTATCAAAATATGTCTGAACATGCACCTATATTTTCACATGAGATTAGACCATTAAACCTAACTTCAGATACCTAATTCAGTGATTCTTTTTTTTATGAGAATATACAGATTCCTTTGCCACCAATTTTAAAGTCTTCTGGTCACAGTAAGAAGAATTTTGCCTACCAACAGACTATTTGAATAAGTCATATAAAGTACCCTGGAAAGAATTTGATTTCATATAGAAAAGAGAATAACGTCTCAATAATGGCTGCTTCTTGATACATTTGAGACAACAAATGATATTTTAAACATAGTAATATCATGATTTTGAGAGGTTTTACTTATAATTAACTTATAATACTTTTGTGCAACCTGATAGGATTTTTACCTGATGGCAGATTCTTATGACATAATGGAACAAGCTGGGAATAGACTCAAATCTCGTAACAGGTCTTGCAATTATGTAAGTGCTCTCCTAGAAAGGAGTTATCATTCTTTTTCATGTATAATACAATATTATGCCAATATTTATATTGAATAAATCAAATGTCAAATGTTCTAGCTTCTTCTTCTTTCAGTAGGAGTAAGTGATAAATAACTTTCTAAAAGTACAGAAGCTCACCTGAAGCAATCGGTTAAGGGGAAGCCACAATAAAAAACTTTTTTATTACTTACAAATATTTCTCACTTTATTTCAAAATCTGTAGCATTTTCTTCTATATGTTATCAGAGACAGTGATAAATCTTGTCTCAAGTATTCATCTACTTCTGTTTATTCTCCACCTAAAATGCTAATCTTTATTTACTGAACCATAATAATTTTCACTGAGGCTGATTGTAATATTCCAAGCAACAGATTCGAGAAACAAGAGGAAAACAAGGAACAATACCCGGTGATAATTAAAAATTTTCATGTAAATGCCTGGATGGGGGAAATGGGGTGAGAGAAAGAGAGAGAGAGAGAGAGGAAAGAACATCACAATATCCACATGTAAAAGAATGAGGTTGGGTTTTTATCCCACACAATGTTGAAAAATTATCACAAGAATAGATTAAAGAACTAAATTTAAAACCCAACAGTATAAAACTCCTAGAAGAAAACATAGGAGAAACTCTTCGTGACATAAGATTTGGTAGTGATTTCTTGGATATGCCACTCAAAGGCAACAAATGCAAATGAGACCATATCAAACTAAAAAACTTCTGTACATCAAAGGATATAATCAATGGATTAAAAAATCAAGATAGGGAATGCAAGAAAATGTTTGCAAATCATACATCTGATAAGGGTTAATGTCCAGAGTATTTAAAGAACCCCTATAACTCAACAACAAAAAACAACCCAATTAAAAAATAGGCAAAGGATTTAAAAAGACACTTCCCTAAAGTCTATACTATGTATGCAGATGGTCAGTGAGCACATGAAAAGGTACTCAATAATAACATTTTAGAGAAATGCAAATCAAAACCAAAATGAAATACTACCTTGATACCAGTCATCAGAATGACTGATACCAAAAGGACAGGAAGTAAGTGCTGGTGAAGATACAGAGAAATTAGGACCCTTGTGCAGTGTTGGTGGGATTTTAAAAGAGAGCACTTGCTATGGAAAACAGTATGGTGGTTCCTCAAGAAATTAAAACTATAAAAAAAAATTAGAATTATAACTGTCATATTGTCCAGCAGTCTCACTACTATAAATACAGAAGTCCCTTGGAATTCATGGGAGATTGATTCCAGGACCTCCCAAGAATATCAAAATCCATAAATGCTCAAGTTCCTCATGTAAAATGGTATATAGTCTTTGTATATAACCTATGCACATCTCTTGAATACTTTAAATCATCTCTAGATCACTTATAATATCTAATACAATGTAAGTGCTATTTAAATAGATGTTAATACCCCGTTTCCCCGAAAATAAGACAGTGTCTTATTTTAAGGTGTACCCCCAAAGATGTGCTAGGTCTTATTTTCAGGGGACGTCTTATCTTTCCTGTAAGTAGGTCTTATTTTCGGAGGATGTCTTATTTTCAGAGAAACAGGGTACTATATTGTTCAGGAAATTAAATCATGAAAAATATCTGTACATGTTCAGCACAAATTTTTTCACAAACATTTTGATCCTCAGTTGATTGAATGTATAGATATGGAATCCACAGATATGGCCACCTGTATATGTAAAAGAATTGAAAGCAAGTCTTAGAAGAGATATTTGCATACCGTGTTCATATTAACATTATTTTACAATAGCCAAGAAGTGAAAACAGCACAAACGCCTAATGAATGAATGGATAAAGAAAATATAGTGTTTACATACAATGAAATATTGTTCATTCTTCATAAGAAAGGATATTCTGTCAAAGGCTATGACATGGATGAATATTGAGGACATTATGCTAAATGAAATAAGCCGGTCACAGAAGGACAAATACTGCGTGATTCTACTTATATGAAGCATCTAAAGTAATCAAACTTGTAGAAACAGACACTAGAATGATTATTGCCAGGGCAGGGAGAAACAGAGATTGTTGTTACAGGTGTAGAGCTTCATTCAGTTTTGCAATTCTAGAGATAGGTTGCACAATAATGTGAATATTACTAACGCTACTGAACTGTACATTTGAAAATGGTAAGGTGGTGAATTGCATGTTGTGTTTTTTACCACAATTAAAAATTAAAAAAAAGTAATTTTATGTGACTCAATGTACATTAGCCAATGTAGATGATTTTGCCAGACTTTTCAGTATATTAAGTGAATTAAAAACTATATTTCCACAACTTTTTGAAAGAAGAATAATATAATTCTGTAATATATACAAATTTAGAATTTGGGCAAACCTGAAAATACTCACTTTATCCTTAACGTTATCTACTTATATTTGGTTCAGAGAGACCCAGAGCATATTTTTTTAACAGCCTGATTAGAATTTTGATCTTTTATGTTTCTAGTATTTTAAATTACCCAACTGTTTATCTATCTATCTACCTATCTTTCTGTCCATCTATCTATGCTGCCATTCATTCATTGTGAATAAATTGTACAATATGTAATTTTCATCCTTCCTTTTCTTCCTTCCATTTCACAATATCTATGAATTCTTACCCATGTGTTCTCAAACATTTTAATTCTCTAAGAATTTAAAGAAAGTTTAAGAATTTTCAGGAATTACTATAATATTTGATGATAACATGAGACAGATCTTGAGATCTTGTGCTTTTTTAAACCTACCTATAAAATAGCCATGATGGTAAGTGACAGCAACCTTGACTGTTGCCCTCTTCTTAAACTGACAGAAGGCAGCAATATCATGATTCACAGTGAATGATCTTCTTCCTCACTATGAATGACTACTATACTTCCATTCTTCACACTAGTTGCTTTGTCAGGACAACTGCATATTTTGCACAGCGCTCTCTAGCAAATGTTTTGAAATTTACCCTCCAGAGACCATCTGCTGTAAATGGGCTTCAGTGTAGTTAATGAATATTTTATTATTCTCTCTCCATTTTTGGTCTGGAATAGAAAACATGGGGGAAGTGTGAAGTGTCAAATTGACAGAAATGTTTCTTTCACTAATTCATTCTCTAAAAATAGTTTGTTAAATATGTGTGTGTATTGTATGTTTACTAATACAGATATGTACTAGGGACAATATGAGTAATGTATGTCTCATATTTTCTAAGCATAATCTCTGGCCCTATAAACAATTCACTTTTGATAGACTTGAAATAAGGTGGTCATTGCCTGGATGAATGAATCTAATAGGTCTTATGTTCTATAGAAAGTGAGAGAATCTTCTACATTGAAATTATTCTCCACCCACTGTGTTTCTGTTATCACTATTAGATCATATTTGTCTTGTGGCCATGTAAACTAGTGGTGAATTTCTCAGGTCTTTATTTTTCTACCAGAGAATTAGAGTGGTCTGGGTCAAATTTGGAGCTTTAGCCTTACAAATTCCTCCTTCCTAAGGATAATCCACAAAATAATTTTGTGACTATTAGTTAAACAATGTCATGTAACATCACACCTTTGCACTCCAGCAACTGCATTTATATTTTCTATGGGTTAAAAACAAATCAGCTTCAACATCATGTGAGATGTGATGAATTTATGTTGCTCTGGCCACACAATGCAATTAAAGGAGAATATTTATTGACAATCTATATGCCTGATATAATGTTAAAAATTTTAGGCGTATCATTGCATTTTATTATCACAACTACACTGATATTTATGTATTTATACAGTGTATTAAAAATATAATCTACATTATATAGTTGAGGAAGTTCGAGGTAAGAAAGACCAAGCAACTTATTTACAGTCAAGCTAATAAATTGAGCTTTGGGTTTGTCTAAAGCAAAAGTCTATATGTTTTCTATTATATCATGGGGGCCTCAGGTTAACACTGATAGCCCTTTACAATGTGAATGCAGATATTTTTAAATTAGATTTACAGTAGAAGTATTAACTGCATTTTAAAAGAAAAGTAGAAATCGAAAGAAAATTTTCAGTTCTTACTACATGACAAATACCATGCAAGTGTTCCAAATGCTTCCAAATGTTTTCTAAAGAAGCCTTAAAATAAAATTAGTTAATTTATATGGTAAATATGGTAGATATTGCTGGAATTCTGAACTCTAGAGTTCATTTCTAGTTAATATAATCCATATTTTTTTCTCAACTAAGGAAGATAATTGGTTCTTTTAATCTCACATAAAGATTATAAATATGTAGGTTTTGCTTTTAGGTGGATTGAGTGACATGTTTCTTGCTAGATTTACTCATTCACTCACCAAGTATTTATTGAGTACGTATTATATGCCCGGAACCTTTCTAGGTGTGAGAGTTGAGCAGTGACTCGGAAATTTCTGCCTCTACGAACTTATGTTCCGTTAATTTTCATCTCTGGAACTAAATCACGTATTATATTGAAATATATTAAAGTTATACACATTATGCCTAATCAATAACTTTTATCTGCCATTAGTTTGATTCAATATGTCAACATCATCAAAACATCTACCTTAAGGTGTATTTTAATGTGCTAATTAGGTAAACTAATCTCAAGAAAATTGATTAGAAAAGATGCTGAAACATTTAGTTGAAACAGATCTAACTTCCTTTAGTCAATAATAACATCAGAGCAGATTCTGAGGTGGATTAAATGGCTGTTACTGAACTTCTTTTATTTTCAGTAATCACATCTTTTATATTTCTTTGATTTTTTATCTCTACCTCTGTGCTTAAAGCCTAAGTCAGTCGCTTTACATGGGTCTCATTCTCTCTCACCACCTTCACATTCACCTTGCTCATATTATTTCTACTCATTGACTTTCCTTTCTTAGTTTCCCCATTATTTTCTTGCTTCCTCATCCATGGTATGAAAAGACTCAAATCCATTGTGTAGGTGAAGGAGTCTGGTTTCTGTAGTTGCAATGCTAAAATAAAGTACGCAAGGTTTCAAAATTAGGTGTTAAGCCATTACAAATTTTGTTCACGTTTTCAAATTCATTATTACATGTAATACCAGTTCAGTTGTCTTTATTCTCTGATTACCTGAATAGAATTAAAATGAATGGCATAAAAAATAAAGAGAAATTCCCCGCAAAATGCAATATTATACCCATTCCAGTAAAAAAAGTAGATCAGGCACAAAAAGGCGGGGAAAGGCAACTTTCAAGAAAGCTATTTAGGTGCATTTTCTTAAACCTATACACAAGTGGGAATGCAAATAGGAAAACTTTTGTTAGGTAAAAAAGTACACTGTTCTAACTTTTGGTCCAGGTGACCATATCTACACCCTTATTAAAGTACAGACCAATATTACATCAGACATCCATTTATACATAACTTATTGGTATAGTATTGTTCATTGAGATCTGGGCACTATGATAAATGTCAGGGATATAGCAGTGAAGAAAACAAATAGCATCTCTTTATCATGGAAGAGATAGAGCTGTGTGTACATTACGTGGTATACACAACTATATGGTAGCATGTACATTGCCTACCCAGTACACAATTGCCTCTTTTTTTCTTACTAAAAATAACTCTACACTATTAGGGGTGATAAAGTGCTCAGGTAAAATGACATTTCCCATCTTCTCTTTTAAATAGAGTTGTCCCAATGAAATGTAAGCAGAAGTCCATGAATCTATTTTTCAGAAAAGTTCTTCAGCAAGGAGGTATATTCCTATGTATCTGCCCTTTTCTCTTTTCTGTTGTCCAGAATATGGATATGATGGCAGGAGCTAAAGCAGTCATTTTGAGACCATGAAACAATTTGAAGATAGAAACAATATTCTAAAACTGTAAAGCAGAAAAAATAGAAGCAGCTTGGTCTCTGGTGAATTTTCAGCGTTACCATACAAGTTCAAAAGAGTTTCCCTCTAAACTTCTACTACATGAAAAATAAAGTCACTTATTCATCTTACTAAAGCTATCATTATTTGGATTTTATAAAATATTCAGGTTTTTCTAATATTGACAGATAACTACATATATAGATAAAAGGCGTGAATACTCATACAAATATAATTTTATGTTCATATTGAAATATTATTCCAAATGTGGACTTGGTTATTTTCAATCAGCTCTTTTCCATAAAACCCTACTACTCCCAAAGCTCTCTGACATTGAAAGACAATTTTCCTAAGGAAATACTTAAAGTATTTTAAGGAAAGATGTCTAACCAAAGAACCTGGTTGACTATTTTAAATAGTTTTTGTTGTTTAGGAAGAACCAACCAGCCATGAAAAGCCTCTTAAAAAATTCCAAGGTAAACTGCTCCTGGGTTTTTGTTTCTATGCCTGCTTTGCTTTCACCTTCGCCACTTTCTGAATTCTTATAATACATCCTTTATATCACAAAATGTATTTCTTAATCAACGATCTTTAATAATTTTCATTGTCCATGAATATCGTCTCTCGTCAGTGCAATAATCCTTCCAGATAAGAATATTGTCTTTCTGTATTATTTTAGCGGCCATGCTCAGATAAGTACAAGCCACTTAATTTAGGAACTAGTTGATTATATAATCCAGGATCCTTGTTCAGTGAATAGAACATGGTCTTGTGATTTTTATGGGAATATTTGAAAATTTTTAAGTGTTTTTATCAGTACGTCTTATACAGTAAATACGTTTCCTAATAGCATGCTTTGTTTTTTGTTGCAGTTGACCAGAGCATTTTTAGAATAGTGACTTGTATTGTGTTTTATTTTTAACAGACAGGGTCTTGCCATGCTGCAGAGGCTGACCTTGAACTCCTGGGTTGAGTTGGATGCTTGTGCTTCAGTGACCCAAGTAGCTGGGATTATAGTTGCACCAGTGTGTCCAGGAAGACTGTCATTAGGGAAGCTCTCAGTAATATATTTAGAAATATTACTAAGCATGCTGCCTTTTCATTCTTTTTATTCAGCAGATCTTGTATTCTCTGTGCACTAATATAAAGTGGAGGGAGGAGCAGGTTGGGTGGGATAGGAGTAAGTGAGGCAATGACTACATCACAAGAATTCATGTTCTAATTAGGAAAGTATAAACAAGTATGAAAATAATATCATTTAATTAGCAAGAATAAAAAGTTGTAGTAAGTAGTTAAAGCAAAATGGAAGCAGAGAGAATGACTGGGATGAGGACTATTTTTTATGTGGAAGGTAACAAAGCTGGCAAGACAAAGATCTGCAAAAATGAATTCCAGGGCCTAAGTTAGAAATGAGTTGGGTTCATTCCAGAAATAACCAGAAGGCCCGTGTAGCTGTGGGGCTGTGAGTGAGGCAGAGTGGTAGGGGAGGAGTGCCCAGAGGGGAAACAGATGGTGCAGGACCTAGGAGCTGAAAGTAAAAATTGCATTTTACTCGAAGGGTAATGATAAGTTGCTGGAGAGTTTAATTAGGGTAATGCATTATTAGTTTACACACCAAATTGTTCTTCTGGCTACTGAGTAAAGGATAAAACACTAGAGAACCTTAGTAGGATTTGGGAGACCAGGTAAGAGACAATGAACCTAGTCTAGGTCAGAAATAACGTACATTGGACAAGGAGGGTGTCGTGAGAAGTAAAAAGGGACCAAATTCAGAAAACATTTGGCAAGTAGAGCTGACAAGACTTGCTGATGTAGCAGGTATGTGGTGAGAAGTGTTTAGTTCAGGGTTAACATATAAAGCAGATGAAATCTCAGAGTGACAACCTTAACACATTGTGATATTGAATAAAATATTCTTATTTTATCCTGAGAACACATAGCTTTCCTTTAAAAAGTTGGCCTTTTAACTTGACCTGTCAGAGGATAAAGGGAATTATAGAATGCAAATGTAAAAGTATTGTTATTGGTGGCTAATAATCCTTTTAAATGGCTAATCAAGAGGTGGAGAGAGAAAAAGCAATATTCTTATGATGATCATTTTTTTGTGAACAGGGTAAATGATCTGATTTCTAAATCACAAATGTTGAATGTTTCTGTTTTTATTTTGCTTTAGACTTTCACTTTTTCCCCTGGGCACCTGACAATTTTAATTATAGTTAGAAAAATAAAAAAAAAATTGACAACTTAAAAATTTATAGACTATATTGGTTAAGTTGAAAGTACTCTCTTATAGTAGGATGCTAGCTGTTTTTTATTTGAATTATCAGGTACCATCAGAAAAGTAGACATTTGGAGAAAGGAATCGCATATCAGAAAATTGACAGCTTTGTGGATGGCTTGAAAGGTAGGCGTAAGATACATTAAAAAAAATACCAGCGAAGAAGACTGAAGCTTTCCTTTCCAAATGCAGAGAATTCAGTGATTAAGCATGTTGTCAATAGATTCTGACAGTAGGCATGCAGGGAAAGTTTGAGTATTTCACACACAGATGCTATTGCACCAGACAGATAAACACATCCACCAGGCTTCTTTGGGTCTGATGAGTTTGCCCCAGTTCTTCCACAGTCAGCAGGACCGGGATTTTATGGTACTACTGTTGATTTTACTGGGAACACTTATCTAGAATATGACTGATTTGTGATAGATCACAAGAGAGGTGAGACAGTATATGATTGATTGATTGTAGGTAGACAGACAGGAGCTAAAACAACTGTAATTAGACAGCTATAACCAAATGGAAGTTAAAAATATGTAATGTGCCATTATGTACAATTTGTGTTTTATTTTTTACTCTGAGCTCTTAGACATTCTTTGTAATTTTAGAAATTAAGAATCAAAAAAAAAAAGAAATTAAGAATCAAAAAGGAACCGATTAATAAAATGACTTAATGCTTATTTGGAAACACTCTCAAGGGTTAACTCTGAATTTCCATTAAAAATCTCATTGGAAAAAACTTCTAAAAATGGAACATGAACAAATAACATCCGCAAAAATGATATTTGCCAAGATAAAGCCTGGCCTTCCTAACTTAAGGTAGGCCCTCAGTGCCTTTCTCTCACTAAGTCTCTTTGTTAGCAGTAGGGAATCTTCCCCATTAGTTCCAAAAAAATGATTATTGGGCAAATTTAAGGTCAGTAAAAGAAGGTGCCATCTATCTATCAAACACTCATACAAAATGAACTCCACCTGTAAGATCGTATGAATCCATGGTTACATCCTATAATCATGATGAAATAAATGATTAAAAAGGGATTTTATCATTCAAATCAACTTATTATAGAAAGGGAGTCAGGTAGTATATATCATTGCTGACTGCACCCAAAGAAGGTGAGAAAGATGAGCCTTTAGCCCCTTCGCCTCTATGCAGAGACACCAATGTTCATCTTTAGTTGCTTTGCAGAGGAGTAAGGGCTGAAACTGGAGTTGCACTGGCACTATTATCCACAGGTAGATAGGTATTTCTGAATTGAATCATTTGTTTCTCAGATAATTAGAGTAAATTATACCAGATGGTTTCCAGTCCCAAGAAGTGCAACACTCATCTCCTGCAAGCTTTGAATAGAGATCTGATAGCTGATTATATCTTGATAAAAGTAGGCTGTATCTTCTGATGGACGCTGAACCAGAATTATTCATCTGACTAGTGACTCAGGGTATTCTGGATTGCTTTGAATACAATAGAAACATATTTAAGAAACAAAAGTGTTACCTTAATCTAAGCACAGATGCCCTTACTACATATATACTTTTTACTTATCTGATGCATTAGAACCAACTAGTTATATTCCTATTTCCTGAGAAGTTGTGCTTTCTTTAACTTATTTCCTTTTGGACCTGTACTTACAGTTCTGCTGGATTTATTTGTAACTTCTGTATACATAAATAAATAATAGTTATATTCTAGCATTAAACATTATCTATTTAATGTTTTGAGTTGTAGTTTTATATGGCTGCTAATAATAACAAGTATAATTAACACAAAGCTCACAGATTTCTAAAGATGCCTTTGAAATAGGTATCTATGCCTTCCCATCTTTTCAAATAAACTATGCTTTATATATTACCAATGATTATTACCTGACATGAGCACTTACACTAATATATATGTGTATGTTTATTACAAGTGTTGGCAAGAACATAGAGCAACTGAAACTCTCCTACCCTACTGGTGGAATATAAAATGTTTCAAGCATGTTGGTAAATAGTTCGGTAGTTTCATAAAATTTTAAATATACCTATATTGGCCGGGCACAGAGGCTCATGCCTAAATTCTAGTACTCTGAGAGGCTGAGGTGGCTGGATCACCTGAGCTCACGGGTTCAAGACTAGCCTGAGCTAGAGCGAGACCCATCTCTAAAAATAGCCAGGCATTGTGGCAGGTGCCCGTAGTCCCAGATATTGGGGAGGTTGAGGCAAGAGAATCGCTTGAGCCCAAGAGTTTGAGGTTGCTGTGAGCTGTGACGTCACGGCATTCTACCGAGGGTGACAAAGTGACACTCTTTCTCAAAATAAATAAATAAATATACACATATCAGATGATCTGCTCGTTCCACACCTATTTATCCAAGAGGTAAATATACCTTTCTACCAAAGATTTACATGCAAACATTCATAGGAATTTTATTTTTAATAGCTCCAAACTGGAAACAACAGAAATGTCCACTCACAGGTACACAGGAAAAACTTTGTGGTAGAGCCATGCAGTGGAGTACTATTCGGCAATTAAAAGAAATGAATTATTGATACAGGGTACAATGTGGATGAATTGCAAAATTATTATGCTAAGTAAGAAGAATATATACTGTGTGATTCTATTTATATAAATTCCAAAAGAATGCAAACTTTTCTAGATAGTGACAGGAAGCAGATCAATAGTTGCTTGAAGAACCAGGTCTGTGGGGGTGGGAGATTGGGCATAGAAAAGGAAGGGACTACTGAGGGGCAAGAGAAAATTTTGAGGGGTAACAGATAAACTTATTATCTTGATTTGGCAATGTTTCTTAGGAAAATATGTATTTTGAAACTTACATTCTATACTTCCAATATTCATACTTTATTTTATATCAATTATATCTTAATAAAGTTATTTTTGAATTACAGTACATAAGAGTCTCTAGTTTATGAAGAAAAATAAATCCTTAATTTAAGGGTTATTATTATATTCAAGATGTGTGTTTGACATTTCGTTAACATCTTCAGATGAAAGAGTAGTCACTTTTTAAAACATGACACAAAATTCCAAATAATAGTCATGGAATATGTGTCATCCCAGCAATATCCATTGGTCTATCCCCAGTGACAAATTTTTAGTCATAAAATTCCTATGAATATCTTTAAAGAGCTGCTCTTTGATGTGTAGAGTTAGGAATAAAACCCTCATAGGCATAACCTTTTCCTTGTTCACAGTGTATACCATATTTGTTCTATGTTTAGCTTCATTGCCAAAAAGCAAAATGGATTTTCATAATGTAAATTAACCTTCTTTGTGGTAAAATCTGAATTGGCTACTCTTTGCCATTGCTGCTTACAATGAAATGTTACTTAAATTCCAATCATGTATCAGTGATGATAATAGTCACTCTGGATAGTACTTACTTCCTGGGAAGGATGGAATTGTCCTCTAGAAAATGTCTTCATTTCTTGTTTCTCAGCTGTGCTGTGTTTTAGTGTGACCGACCTCCTTTTTACTTAGTGTCAATATTCCCACAGTACCATTGTATATCTTTCCAATTACTGTAAGAGTGAAAACTAAACAAACCTTTTTATTTGTTCATATCACTAATGTTCTTTGTCATGTAGGAATTGCACTATATCATCCAAGATCAACTCTAATCAGATGCAGATGCTATTAGAATATATAAGAAAACCCTAGAGTGCTAATATTAAAAAATAATATTTTTTAGAAAGAACATAAAATGAAAGGAGCCACTGTACACAGGCTAGTATTTAGCTCTAGTTCCCCTTTGTATTGCAAGGACCTCTTTTGTTGCAAGTATTTGCTATTTCCATACAGAAACTTGGTAGGGAGTTTAAAGTTTTCCTAAAACTTTGGTATCTCACTGAGAAATATCCAGACCTTTTCTATGAAAAAATGTTCTTTCTTCCAGGCATTAAAAAAAGGTATTTCAGATCAATTAATAACCACATAAGATCTTTGGACACTCCCCAGGAACCTCACCATTTAGTAACTTACACAAGAAAAACAGAATTTTTATTCAAAAGATAAAAGCCCAAACTTAAGGGCAGACAGGGCTGGCTCCCTAGGTGTGCGACCTGCACTTAGAAGGCTTTAGTGTTCAGTTGTCACTGTCTTGAAACTCTTAATAATTTTTGAACGAGGAATCCCACATTTTCATTTTACAGTGTATCTTACAAATATGGTAGCCAGTTCTACTTGTAGCTCAGACCATTTATAAACTGTGTGATCTTCTATGAACTTGTTTCCTCATCTATAAAATGAAGATAATTATTGTACTTACATCTCAGATTTTTATTTAGCTTAATGTCTGATATATAGTAAATATTGAATAAATGTTGACTATTATTTTTGTTATTGAATCATCTAGTTCACTACTACATACTGTTTCTTTTTTTTTTTTCTTTTTTTTTTTGTGTGTGTGTGTGGTTTTTTTTTTTTTGGCCGGGGCTGGGTATGAACCTGCCACCTCCAGCATATGGGACCGGCGCCCTACTCCTTGAGCCACAGGCACCGCCCATACTGTTTCAAAATGTCTATTTTAAATGTCAGTAGAAAATTTCACTTTGAAGAGGTATATTACATTTTGCAATATATATCAGTGTGTTAACTTTTAAAATGTATGTGTATATATTATTATTTATTTATTTATTTTTATTGTTGGGGATTCATTGAGGGTATAAGAAACCAGGTTACGCTGATTGCATGTGTTAGGTAAAGTCCCTCTTACAATTGTGTCTTGCCCCCCAAAGGTGTGTCACACACCAAGACCCCACTCCCCTCCCTCCTTCCCTGTCTCTGCTCTCCCTTTTCCCTACCCCCCACCAAGTAGTGGGTCATTAATGGTCCTCACATCAAAATTGAATACATAGGGTTCATTTGTCCTCCATTCTTGTGATGCTTTACTAAGAAGAATGTGTTCCACTTCCATCCAGGTTAATACAAAGGATGTAAAGTCTCCCTTTTTAAAAAATAGTATAAATAGTCTCCCTTTTTCAAAAATAGCTGAATAGTATTCCATGGTGTACATACACCACAGGTTGTTAATCCATTCCTGGGTTGGTGGACATTTATGCTGTTTCCACCTTTTGGCAATTGTACATTGAGCTGCAATAAACAGTCTTGTGCAAGTATCCTTATGATAAAAGGATTTTTTCCTTTTGGGTAAATGCCCAGTAATGGGATTTCAGGATCAAATGGGAGGTCTAGCCTGAGTTCTTTGAGGGTTCACCATACTTCCTTCCAAAAAGGTTGTATTAGTTTGCAGTCCCACCAGCAGTGTAAAAGTGCTCCTTTCTTTCTACATCCATGCCAGCATCTGCAGTTTTGAGATTTTGTGATGTGGGCCATTCTTGCTGGAGTTAGTTGATATCTCAGGATGGTTTTGATTTGCATTTCTCTAATAATTAGGGACCATGAGCATTTTTTCATGTTTGCTAGCCTTTGTCCTTTTTTTGAGGGAGGGTTCCATGTGCTGGTTTTATATACAATTGGAAGTATTTTCATCACACAGTTAACATAGCATTTCTGGCTTTTTCTTAGTTATTGTGTTAAAACATTTATATTCTACATTTAGTAAATTTCACATGTACCCTTGCAAGATGCATCCATTTGTCTTCTTTAGAGAAGGTTCTATTCATCTCTCTTGCCCATTGATAAACAGGATTGTTGGCTTTTTTCATGTGGATTAATTTGAGTTCTCTATAGGTCCTACTTATCAACAATACAAAATGCAGAATCATTTTTTCCAAGTCTTGAAAGTACGATGTTGATATTTTAATAGGGATGGCATTGAATCGGTAGATTGCTTTGGGAAGTGTAGACATTTTAACAATATTGATTCTTCCCAGCCATGAGGGAAGAAAATATTACTGAAAAATATTAATATTTCCATTCAGTAAAATACTAGCTGTGGGTTTGTCATAGATAGTTTCAATCAGTTTAAGAAATGTGCCACTTATGCCTATACTCAGTGTTCTAATAAGAAAAGAATGCTGGATTTTATCAAATGCTTTTTCTGCATCTATTGTGAGGATCATATGGTCTTTCTTTTTGCTTCTGTTGATGTGGTGAATTATGTTTAGGGAACTGTGTATGTTAAACCAGGCTTTCATCCCTGAGATTAAACCTACTTGATTGTGATGATTGGTTTTTTTAATGTGTAGCTGTAATCTATTGGCTAGGATTATGTTGAGAATTTTCACATCTGTATTCATTAGTGAAATTGGTCTGAAGTTCTCCTTTTTAATTGGGTCTTTTCCTGGTTTTGGTATCAGGGTGATGTTTGCTTTGTAGAACGTGTTGGGGAAGATTCCTTCCTCCTCAATTTTTTGGAATAATTTCTGCAGATGGGAAGAAACTCTTCTTAGAAGGTTTGGTAGAATTCTGATGTGAAGCCATCTGAATTCCAGGGCATTTTTTTGTTGGGAGATTTTTTATTGTTTCTTTGATCTCAGTGCTTGAAATTGGTCTGTTCAGGATATCTATTTCTTCCTGGCTAAGTCTAGGGAGAGGATGTGATTCCAAATATTGATCCATTTCCTTCACATTGCCAAATTTCTGGGCATAGAGTTTCTGGTAGTATTCAGAGATGAGCTCTTGTATCTCTGTGGCATCAGTTGTTATTTCCCCTTTATCATTTCTGATTGAGGTTACTAGAGATTTTACTTTTCTGTTTCTAGTTAGTCTGGTCAAAGGTTTATCTATTTTATTGACTTTTTACAAAAAAACAACTCATTGTTTATTAATTTTCTGAATGATTTTTTTTTCAATTTTATTAATCTATGATTTGATTTTGAATATTTCTTCTCTTCTTCTGGGTTTAGGTTTAGATTGTTCTACTTTTTCCAATATCATAAGATGGCTTGTGAGTTTGTTGATGCATGCCTTTGTGTAGGGTTGAATGTTTTTGTTGGAGTTGAGTTCCACCTTTAGGGCCTTGTGGTCTGAGAAGATACAAGGTAAAATTTCAGTTCTTTTGATTCTGTTGAGGTTTGTTTTGTGTCCTAGAATATGATCAATTTTGGAGACGGTTTCATGGGCCAATGAGAAGAATGTATATTGCTAGTTTTATTTTTTGCATCATTGTGGAGACTAGGTTCTGTTCTTTAATTTCTGGGTGCTTACTTTGCTAATGGTCCATTATGATGGTCAGTGTGTAGAACACGTTGAAGTATTTCCTATAGAGCTGGTCTTGTTGAGACGAATTTCCTCAATGTTTGCATATCAGTAAAAATTTGATTTCTCCATCAATTTTACTCTTTTTGTTATTTTATTTTATTTTTTTATTAAATCATAGCTGTGTACATTAATGCAATCATGGAGTACAATGTGCTGGTTTTATATACAATCTGAAATATTTTCATCAAACTGGTTAACATAGCCTTTATATCACCCCCTTATTTATTGTGTTAAGACATTTATATTCTACATTTAGTAAATTTCACATGTACCCTTGTAAGATGCACCGTAGATGTGGTCCCACCAATTACCTTCCCTCCACCCATATTCCCCCCTTCCCTCCCCTCCTTCTCCCCTTTCCCCATATTCTTAGGCTATAATTGGGTTATAGCTTTCATACAAAAGCTATAAATTGGTTTCATAGTAGGGTTGAGTACATTGGATACTTTTTCTTCCATTTTTGAGATACTTTGCTAAGAAGAATATGTTCCAGCTCCATCCACGTAAACATGAAAGAGGTAGTTGCCATCTTTCTTTATGGCTGCATAATGTTCCACAGTGTACATATACCACAGTTTATTAATCCATTCGTGGATCTATGGGCACTTGGGCTTCTTCCATGACTTAGAAATTATGAACTGGGCTGCATCTCTATGAGTTTTAAAGCTTAGCTTAGTGGGATATAGAATTCTGGGATAGAAATTGTTCTGTTTAATTAGATTGAAGGTAGATGACCATTGTCTTCTGGCTTGAAAAGTTTCATTCAAAAGTCCACAGTCACCCTGTGTATTTGCCCCTGTAGGTCAATTAGTGCTTACTCCTGGCAGCTTGCAGAATCTTTTCTTTTGTCTTGATTTTGAATGGGTTCATCACAATGTGTCTTGGAGAAACTCTATTAGAGTTGAGGAGACCTGGAGTCCGATATCTCTCTGAAAGAAGTATGTCAGAATCTTTGGTGAAATTTGGGAAATTTTCTTTTATAATATTCTCTAGCATGGCTTTCATTCTTCTGGGGCATTCTTCTTCCCCTTGTGGGATACCTATAACTCACATGTTTGAACGCCTCATAAAGTCCCATGATTCTGTCATTGAATGTTCTGCTTTCTCTCTCTTCTTTTCTGCCTCTTTAAATATCTGAGTTATCTCAAGAGCTTTGTCCTCTACCTCTGAGATTCTTTCTTCTGCATGATCTAATCTGTTATTGATGCTTTCTATTGCAGCTTTAAGTTCCTGAATAGACTGCTTCAATTCCTTCAGCTCTGCTATATCCTTTCTGTATTCTTCATATCGTTCATCTTTTGTTTGATTCTGTTTTTATATTTCCTTTTCGTTATTTTCCAGTTTCTCAGCAATTTCCTTCATTGTTATCATTATCTGTATTTTAAATTCCCCTTATGTCATTTCTAACATTTCTTTATAGGTGGAATCCTCTGCGGTAGCTACCTCATGGTCCCAGTGGGAGTGGGGTGGGGGCTCTGGACTGCTTTTACATGTTTCCAGGATTTTTCTGCTGATTCTTCCTCCTGAGTGTTTTCTTGTATCTCCACCAAGTAGAGAGAAAAGACAAAAATATTATAAATCAAACTAACACAAACAAAAAACTTTGTGGGATAAAATTGGGAAAAAAACAAATAATAGGGCAGGAGCACTAGCAAAAATGAGGCTCATATTATTAAAGGAGGCAACAATGAAAAATTATATTTAAACTGGAAAAATGAAGAAAGAAAAGAAAAAAAGAAAAATCTGGAGGGAAAATGTTGAAATGAAAGGAAGGAAGGAAGGAAGGAAGGAAGGAAGGAAGGAAGGAAGGAAGGAAGGAAGGAAGGAAGGAAGGAAGGAAGGAAGGAAACAAATCAAAGCAGTATATATATCTTGATGAATAGTGTCTGGGCAACAGATGATCTTCTGGGGTACGAGATGTTAATCACAATGCTGATACAGCTGTATAAGATGGAGACTGGAGGCCTCTGCTGATTTCTCAAACCCTGCAGAGTTGAGAGCCTAAATCTCTCCTCAACCCGCTTAAAAGACACTTTAAACCATTAACCTTGGCTAAGCAGAAGCTTTCCCAGGAAAGCTTTCCCAGAAGCTTTCCCAGGAATGCACTTGTCACTGGGATCTCTCCTGAAGTGGCTGCCCGCTTATACAGTGTGCTAAAACTGGTCTCACTCTATGCCCCTGAAGACCATTGCTGCAAGCCAGCCCTGCTACTGCCAGACACTGAAATCTCCACTTTTCCTCAGCATCTCAGTCCTGGCCTTTGGAGCTGCTCTGTCACTAAATTACTTGCTCAAGATCTCCTAGCCTGAGCCTTGCTCTGTGACCCTGAGGGCAGAGCCTCCTGCAGCAGTTCTCCCACAATGGCTATGTGTGTGGCCCACAACTGAACAATATTAGCTCCGTTCTGGCTCAGCAGCTTAGTCTGGGGCCCTAGATAACTCTTAAAGTCATTCACACTCTCACCCAAGTTCTCCCAAGGTAGTTCAACTGAGTGCCCAAGTCTGAAAAAACAAACAGCCCACAGGTAAAGACTTCCCTGTTTGCAATCTCACTGTTGTTGTAATTATAGCTGTGGCAGCCATGGCCTCAGACCAAATGAACACAACCGCTTGCCCCTTCTCCACTTCTTTTTTCCTTGTCCTGGGGTCCAGAAGTCTCTTGTTGTTTCCCTGTGTCCCCAAAGGTATGTTTCTGGGCAGAGCCCACAAGCCAGAAATGCCTGGAGTCTTCCTTACCCAATCTCACTGCACCTGGCTGCAAAGAAGCTGTTACTCAGCTGCCATCTTGTTCCCTCCTCTATATATTATAATTTAAAATAGATTATATACCGAATGATTTATATCATTGACATGGATTTCCTCAGTAGGATTAAGGCCAAATTATACTGAATTTTGCTGAGTCTTGTACTTTAGAATAATTAATGATTTAGAATACCTTAGTTTTTCCCTCACTTTATTTATTTATTTATTTTTATTAAATCATACCTGTGTACATTAGTATGATCATGGGGCACCATACGCTTGGTTCATAGATCGTTTGACACATTTTCATCACACTAGTTAACATAGCTTTCGTAGCATTTTCTTAGTTATTTTGCTAAGACCTTTACATTCCACATTTACTAGGAGTCACATACACCCTTGTAAGATGAATCACAGGTGTAATCCCATTAATCCCTCTCCCTCCACCCACCTCCCCCCTCCCTCCCCTCCCTTTCCCCCTTCTCCCTATTCTTAGGTTGTAACTGGGTTATAGCTTTCATGTGAAGGTCCTACATTAGTTTCATAATAAAGGTAAGTACATTGGGTACTTTTTCTTCCATTCTTGAGACACTTTACTAAGAAGAATATGTTCCAGCTCCATCCATGTAAACATGAAAGAGGTAAAGTCTCCATCTTTCTTTAAGGCTGCATAATATTCCATAGTGTACATATACCACAATTTATTAATCCATTTGTGGGTCGATGGGCACTTGGGATTCTTCCATGACTTAGCAATTATGAATAGGGCTGCAATAAATATTCTGATACAAATATCTTCGTTATGATGTGATTTTTGGTCTTCTGGGTATATGCCCAGTAGAGGGATTACAGGATAGAATGGCAGATCTATTTTTAGATCTCTAAGTGTTCTCCATATCTCTTTCCAAAAGCAATGTATTAATTTGCATACCCACCAGCAGTGCAAAAGTGTTCCCTTTTCTCCACATCCACGCCAACATCTCTGGTCTTGGGATTTTGTGATATAGGCTAGTCTCACTGGAGTTAGATGGTATCTCAAAGTAGTTTTGATTTGCATTTCTCTGATGATTAAAGATGATGAGCATTTTTTCATATGTCTGAAGGCTGTGCACCTGTCTTCTTCAGAGAAGTTTCTCTTCAAGTCCCTTGTCCAGCCTGCGATGGGATCCCTTGTTCTTTTCTTGCTAATGCGTTTGAATTCTCTGTGGATTCTGGTTATTAAACCTTTGTCGGAGACATAACCTGCAAATATCTTCTCCCATTCTGAGGGCTGTTTGCTTGCTTTACTTACTGTGTTCTTCGCTGTGCAGAAGCTTTTTAGTTTGATCAAGTCCCAATAGTGTATTTTTGAAGCAGCTTCAATTGCCCGGGGGTCCTTCTCATAAAAAACTCACCCAACCCAATTTCTTCAAGGGTTTTCCCTGCACTCTCTTCTAGTATTTTTATAGTTTCATGTCTTAGGTTTAAATCTTTAATCCAGTGAGAGTCTATCTTGGTTAATGGTGAGAGGTGTGGGTCCAGTTTCAGTCTTCTACATGTTGCCAGCCAGTTCACCCAGCACCATTTGTTAAACAGGGAATCTTTTCCCCACTGAATGTTTTTAATTGGCTTGTCAAAGATCAAATAACAGTAAGTAGCTGGGTTCATCTCTTGGTTCTCTATTCTGTTCCAGACATCTACTTCTCTGTTTTTGTGCCAGTACCATGCTGTTTTGATCACTATCGATTTGTAGTATAGTTTGAGGTCTGGTAGCGTGATTCCTCCTGCTTTGTTTTTATTTTTGAGTAATGTCTTGGCTATTCGAGGTTTTTTCTGATTCCATATAAAACGAAGTATTGTTTTTTCAAGATCTTTAAAGAATGACAGTGGAGCTTTAATGGGGATTGCATTGAAATTATATATTGCTTTGGGTAGTATGTACATTTTAACAAGGTTGATTCTTCCCAATCATGAGCATGGTATATTTTTCCATTTGTTAACATTCTCAGCTATCTCTTTTCTTAGAGTTTCATAGTTCTCTTTATATAGATCTTTCACGTCCTTTGTTAGATAAACTCCCAAGTATTTCATCTTCTTTGGCACTACTGTGAATGGGATAGAGTCCTTAATTGTTTTTTCAACTTGACTATTTTTGGTATATATAAAGGCTACCGATTTATGAATGTTGATTTTGTAACCTGAGACACTGCTGTATTTCTTGATCACTTCTAAGAGTTTTTTAGTAGAGTCCCTAGTATTTTCCAGATATACAATAATATCATCTGCGAAGAGCGGAAGTTTGATGTCTTCTGACCCTATGTGGATACCCTTGATCACCTTTTCTTCCCTAATTACGATGGCTAAAACTTCCATTACAATGTTAAAGAGCAATGGAGACAATGGGCAGCCTTGTCTGGTTCCTGATCTGAGTGGAAATGATTCCAATTTAACTCCATTAAATATGATATTGGCTGTGGGTTTGCTGTAGATGGTCTCTATCAGTTTAAGAAATGTCTCTTCTATACCAATTTTCTTAAGTGTTCTGATCATGAAGGGATGTTGCATGTTATCAAAAGCTTTTTCTGCATCGATTGAGAGAATCATATGGTCTTTGTTTTTTAATTTGTTTATGTGCTGAATTACATTTATAGATTTATGTATATTGAATCAGCCTTGAGACCCTGGGATAAAACCGACTTCGTCATGATGTATGATTTTTTTGATATGTTGCTAGATTCTGTTTGTTAGAATCTTGTTGAATATTTTTGCATCTATATTCATTAGTGATATTGGTCTATAATTTTCTTTTCTTGTTGGGTCTTTTCCTGGTTTGGGGATCAGGGTGATGTTTGCTTCATAGAACATGTTGGGTAGTCTTCCTTCTTTTTCTACCTTTTGGAACAGGTTGAGTAATATAGGTACTAATTCCTCTTTAAAGGTTTGGTAGAATTCTGATGTAAAACCATCTGGTCCTGGGCTTTTCTTTTTGGGGGGATTTTGTATGGTTGATGTTATTTCCGAACTTGATATGGGCCTGTTCAACATTTCCACTTGATTTTGGTTAAGTCTTGGAAGGTGGCGTGCTTCCAAGTAATGGTCAATTTCTTTCAGATTTTCATATTTCTGAGAGTAAAGTTTCTTGTAATATTCATTAAGGATTTTTTGGATTTCTGAGGAGTCTGTTGTTATTTCGTCTTTGTTATTTCTGATTGATGAGATTAGAGATTTTACTCTTTTTTTTCTGATTAGGTTGGCCAAAGGTTTATTTGTTTTGTTGACCTTTTCAAAAAACCAGCTTTCTGATTTATTGATCTGTTGTATTATTCTTTTGTTTTCAATTTCATTTAGTTCTGCTCTGATTTTGGTTATTTCTTTTCTTCTACTGGATTTGGGGTTGGAGTGTTCTTCCATTTCCAGTCTCTTGAGATGTCCCATTAAGTTGCTTCCTCTCTTTCTGTTCTCCTAAGGAAGCTTGCAGTGCTATAAATTTCCATGTTAGAACTGCCTTTGTGGTGTCCCAGAGGTTCTGATAGTTCGTGTCTTCATTGTCATTTTGTTCCAGAAATTTGGCAATTTCCTTCTTGATCTCATCTCTGACCCAGCTATCATTCAACATAAGGTTATTTAACTTCCATGTTTTTGTATGTGTATGCAGATTCCTGTTGTTACTCTCGTAAGTTTTATTCCATGATGGTCCGAGAAGATGCATGGAATAATTTCTATTCCTTTAATTTACTGAGATTAGACTTGTGACCTAAGATGTGATCGATTCTGGAGTAAGTTCCATGGGCTGATGAGAAGTATGTGTATTCAGTTTTGTTGGGATGAAATGTTCTGTAGATGTCTGCTAAATCTAAATGCTGGATGGTTAGATTTAAATCTAGAATTTCTTTACTCAGCTTTTTGTTGGAGGATCGATCCATCACTGCCAAAGGAGTGTTAAATTCTCCGACTATTATAGAGTTGGAGGAAATCAAGTTGCTCATGTCTGTTAGAGTTTCTCTTATAAATTGAGGTGCATTCTGGTTGGGTGCATAGATATTAATAATTGAAATCTCATCATATTGAGTCTTACCCTTAAGAAATATGAAGTGACCATTTTTGTACTTCCTTACTTTTGTTGGTTTAAAGCCTATTGTATCCGCAAATAAAATTGCAACTCCTGCTTTTTTCTGGTTACCATTTGTCTGTAATATGGATGACCATCCTTTCACCCTTAGTCTGTATATGTCTTTTAAGTTAAGATGTGACTCTTGTATGCAACAAATGTCTGGCCTGAGTTTTTGTATCCAGTCAGCTACCTATGTCTCTTTAGAGGGCAGTTTAAGCCATTCACATTAATGGAGAGTATTGATAAGTTTGGTGAAATTTGGGGTATTGAGTTTTTCGAAAGTCCAGTGGGCATTTTTAATTCTTTTGCCATTGTGGAAGTTGGAGTTTGATCAGAAGTTTCTGAGTGAGTTTACTTTTGTAGTAGAGGATTGGGTTGGTTATTATGGAGGATAGGTCTGAGAATATCCTGAAGAGCTGGTTTGGTGATGGCAAATTTCTTTAGCATATGTATGTCATTAAAGTATTTAAGTTCTCCGTCATAAATGAAACTCAGTTTAGCTGGGTACAAGATCCGGGGTTGAAAGTTATTTTGCTTGAGGAGATTAAACGTTGATGACCACCCTCTTCTGGCTTGAAAAGTTTTAGCAGAGAGATCTGCAGTCATTCTAATGTTCTTCCCTTTGAAGGTAATAGATTTCTTTTGCCTGGTCTCTTTGAGAATTTTCTCCTTCATATTAACTTTAGTGAAGTTAATTATGATATGCCTGGGGGATGTCTTATTGGGGTTGAGTCGTGCTGGGGTTCTGAAGCTATCTGCTATCTGAATTTCAGGTTCTCTAGGCATGTCTGGAAAATTCTCTTTCATAATTACATGCAGAAGGGCCTCTGTGCCCAGTGAGGCCACTTCATCTGTTTCAGGAATTCCTATGAGTCGGATATTTGCCTTCTTCGAGTTATCCCAGAGCTCTCTGAGTGAGTGATCCATTTTTGCTCTCCATTTCTCTTCCTCTTTGAGAGTTTGGGAGCATTCAAAGGCTTTATCTTCGATATTGGAGATCCTTTCTTCTGCTTGGTCCATTCTGTTGCTAAGGGATTCTACTATATTTTTCATATCTTTGAGGGCTGCAAATTCTTGTTTCAGTGTGTCTAAGTCTTTGGTGATTTTGTCTTTAAATTCGTTAAATTCTTGAGACAGCTTTTGAATTTCTCCATGAATTCCTAATTCCATTTTGTTAATCTTGTTTGCCATCCAATTTCTGTTTTCCCTGACTTTAACTGAATTCTAGATAGGTCTCTTCTTAATTATAGGCCCCTGATCTCACTGTTTGAAGAACATTTATTTTGGAACACTTGGGATTATAAATTATTTTTCTGCCCCTTTCATATGTAAATCTTCTCCCAGCCTCTGACCAATTTACAACACAGCAATATCTTTCTCAGGGATCCAGGATTCATGCCTTTGATATGTATTCATCAAGAAGGGTGATACTGCTATCTCCCAATCTCCTTGGGAGGATAGGACCCTAACTTGATAAGCAACAACTAGCAAACCTAATTGCATTGATTAACCTCTTTTCTAACATCCTCTAGTACCTTCTTTTACTAACTCACTCTAGCACTTAAAAACCCTCCTGTCTTTTGTTTCAGTGGAGTTGAGTTCAGTTTTTCTTTTTTTTTGCAGAAGTCTTGAATAAAGTCTTTGCCTGTTTAATTCTGTCTAGTGCAATTTTTCTTTACTACCAAGACATTTGGCTCAGTGCTGTAGCTCAAGTGGCTAGGGCACCAGCCACATACACCAGAACTGGCGGGTTTGAATCCAGCCCAGGCCCACCAAACAACAATGACAACTACAACCAAAAAATAGCCAGGCACTGGGCTGAGGCAAGAAAATGGCTTAAGCCCAAGAGTTGGAGGTTGCTGTGAGCTGTGATACCATGGCACTCTACCCAGGGTGACAGCTTGAAACTGTCTCAAAAAAAAAAAATACTGAGACATTTAAGTATAGGCTTTATGATGTACGGGTTGGAAATGTGACCAGGGAACCAGGCTGTATGGATCACATCATGGTTACAGCATTTATCACATAGGTGTATTTGGGTAAGCATCTTAACTTCTTGGCGTCTCTTATTTCCTCATTTATATAATTGGAATAGTAATATTATCTACTTTTAAAGTTATGACAAATCGAGATATCCATTCATAGTGCTTGGCTAAATAAATGTTAGCTATTAACAATCATTTCAATAAATGTTGCCTATTAATATTAGCTACAACATAAAGAACAGATATTTTTTGGTCTTGGATGATAAACCAGACCTTCATCTTCTTTTTTATGACTACTGGTAGAGTTTCGAATCTACACATTTGTCCACACACTCTAATCAATCCTCAGCATAGCTTTAATTATTTTCCCATTCTTATTACCCATTAATGTCTTACAATTGCTTTGAGGAAAAAGTTTAAATTCTATAATATGGCATTCAGTGGGTACCTGGAAATGGCTCCATCCTCATTTCTTGCGACCCTCCCACCCGCATCTCTCTCAGTTTACCTAGTGACTCATCGCTGAAGACTTCTTCAATGTCCAGGCACCACTGTGTCTTCTACTTGCTGACTCACACTATTCTCTTTGCTAGAAAAGAGAAAACCCTTCCCTTCCTTTTCTCTCAGGCATAGAACATCTAGTCTTTAAAACTCAAGTAACAACTTCCCTGTGAAATCTTCACGACTGTTTTTGTACTAATTTTGTGTGTACCTTAATTTCAAAATAACCTAAGACAGGCTCGGGAATTGGGTATGACAGAGGTGAAAGAATGGGAAATAGTCATCAGAGAAAGGCCAGAATTTGATGTCTTATCAGCAAAAGAGTTTGGGACATAAGTGACTTACAGAATCATCACTACTGTTAAGTGTGGCTGGAGGAAACTGAGAAGGGCAAGAAGCTGTGAAATCTTAACCTCCCTTCTGAGAAAACAGAAGACTGCCTAAAGTTTCCTAAAGCTTACACCTATCATCTGGCGTAAGGGACGTGTGTGTTTGTTCCTTAGGTTTGCCCTTTTCCCATAACATGTGTCCTAGTCCATGAGGGCAACTGTAACAAAATACAATAAACTGGGGGGCTTATAAACAGTAGAAATTTACTTCTCACAGCTCTGGAGGCTGGGAAGTTGATCAGAAGATCTTTAGAATTGTTTTATTTTGCCTAACTGAGACATTATACCCATTGAGCAACAGCTCACCACTTCCTTCCCCAGCCCTGGCATTCCGCCATTCTACTTTCTTTTTCCGTGAGTTTGACTATTTTAGATGCTTCAGATAAGTGGACTCGTATAGTATTTGTCTTTTGTTAATGTGATTATTTCACTTAGCATAATGGTCTCCAAGTTTATCCTTCTTGCGTGTATAGTAGGATTTCCTTTTTAAGGTTGAATAATATTTCCTTGTATGTATATACCATATTTCTTTATTCCTCTGTTGATGAACATTTGGGCTATTGTGAGTAATACTGCAATGAACATAAGTGTGTAAGTAACACTTCAACATCTGGATTTCAATTGTTTTGGGAATATGTACCCAGAAATCGTAATGCTGGGTCATATGGTAGTTTTATTTTTAATTTTTTAAGGAACATTCACACTTTCCATACTAGCTACACCATTTTACATTATAACCAGCCATGCACAAGGGTTCTGATTTCTTCCCACCAACACTTGTTAGTTTTGTTTTTGTGATTGCCATTCAAACATATGTGAAGCTATATCTCAAAGTGGTTTTGATTTGCATTTTCCTGATGATTAGTGATATTGAGCATCTTTTCACACACAGTTTGTCCATTTTTGTTTCTTCTTTGGAAAGCTATATATTAAAGTGTTTTATTCGTTTAAAAAGTTTGGAGTTTTTTTGGTTATATGTGGTTTGTGAATATTTTTCCCCATTTTGTAGGAAAATATTTGCCTTTTCATTCTCATGATTGTTTTCTTTGCTATGCAGAAGCTTTTTAATTTGATATAGTTCTGTTATCAGAATTTCTTTCTACAGTAGGTCCTTGGTCTCAGGGATTCGAAGAATCAACCCATGGAGTACATATCAGTGGTAAGATAGAATTTATTAGCCAGAAAAGAATACAGAAAAAGCAGCGGAGCTCCTGGTGGAAGAAAAGACCCAAGTTGGAAAATCTCTGACTGAGTCCTTTGCGTAGGAGTATACATAGTTGCATATCTCCTTTGTAGTTACATTTGGCCAGGACTTGGTAGCAAATGAATGGATACAGTCCCTTCTGCTCAGGGCAAGGTGAATAAGCCATTCTTTCATGAAATTGCCTAGGTCTAAGACAATTATGTGAAATTGTCCAGGCCTAGGAAATGGGAGGGGTCCCTGTTCATCCCTGAAAGTGGAACCCTGTATCGCCCTAAGGCTTATAAAATGCTCATGGGGGAGTAACACAACCAGAGGACTCTCTAAGGTCCAAGGGTGGTTCTGGGGTCGGGGATAGCAGCTTGGGCTGTGCCATGATCTCTGTCAACTAACTAGGGACCTGCTGCAGAAGCCCGTGCTTGCCCCTCTCTGCTGCACTTGGTTCTTCAGCCCTCAACTCTGGCATCCGTCCTCACCAACACCATCACCCCACCCTCTACCCACAGCTACAGAAGGCAAAGCAGGTCTTCCTGGGTGGCCAGTGTGGCCCCTGGCACCACCCACCCTGTATCAGTGCCACTTACCTATTTTTGTTTTTGTTCCCTGTGTTTGTGGTGTTCTATAAAAGAAATTATTGACAATATCAATGTCATGAAGCTATTCCCCTTTGTTTTCTTCTAGGAGTTTTACGTCTTTACTCCATGTGAGTTGACTTTTGTAATGTGTAATGTATGCATACACCTTCATTCTTGTCAAAGAGACTACCTTTTTCACAGTGTGTCTTCTTGGCATCTTTGTCAAAGATCAGTTGATTATATATCCATGGGTTTTTCCTGGGCTCTCTATTATATTCCATTATCATCAAGTAAGGAAATTGAATCTATTGTCAAAACTGTTACATTCTGTTGGTCTATGTGTCTGTTTTTATGCTGGAACCATACTGTTCTAATTACTATAGCTTTGTAATATATTTTGAAATTAGGATCTGTGAGGCTTCCAGCTTTTTTCTTTTTAAGAGTTTTTTTTTGTGTTTGGAGTCCTTTGTGGTTCCATATTAGTTCCAATTCCAAATAGATCTGGTTTTGTTATTTCTATAAAATAGTCTGTTGGGGGAGGCGCCTGTGGCTCAGTGAGTAAGGCGCCGGCTCCATATGCCAAGGGTGGCCGGTTCAAACCCAGCCCCGGCCAAACTGCAACAAAAAATAGCCGGACGTTGTGGCAGGCGTCTGTAGTCCCAGCTACTCGGGAGGCTGAGGCAAGAAAATCACGTAAGCCCAAGAGCTGGAGGTTGCTGTGAGCCGTGTGACACCACGGCACTCTACCGAGGGCGGTACAGTGAGACTCTGTCTCTACAAAAAAAAAAAAAAAAAAAAAAAAAAAAAAATTAGTCTGTTGGAACCTAGATAGGAATTGCATTGAATCTAGAACACTTTTAATTGTATGTACATTTTTAATAGTATTGAATCTTTTTGGAACACGGGATGTCTCTCCATTTCTTTTTGTTCTTAATTTCTTTCATTAGTGTTTTGTAGTTTCAGTGTACAAGTCTTTCCCTTACTTGGGTAAGGTTATTTCTAAGTATTTTATTCTTTTTCATGCTATTATGATCATTTTCTTAATTTCCTTTTTAGGTAGTTTGTTTTTACTGTACAGAAGTACAACTGATTTTTTGCATGTTGATCTTGTGTCCTTGTGACCTGCATCTTTGCACATTTATTTATTAGTTGTAACAGATTTTAGGGAAGTCTTTAGGATTTTCTGTTTACAAGACTGGGTCATCTACAAACAGAGACAATGCTATATCTTCCTTTCTGATTTGGATGCTTTTTATTTCTTTGTCTTGACTAATTGCCCTAAGACTTCCAGTGCCATGTTGATTACAAGTGGTGAGAGTAGACATTCTTGCCTTGTTTCTGATCTTAGAAGAAAATATGTTAGTTTTCAACAAATATGATATTAACTGTAGGTGGGCTTTTCATATATGGCCTTTATTATGTTATTTTCTTTCATTTTTTTAGTTTGTTCAGTGTTCTATTTCAAAAGGGTATTAAATTTCATTACTACTTTTCTTGCTCTATTGAGATGATCATGTGATTTTTATCCATTTCTCTCTCAATGTATCACTACATTGATTCATTTTTAAGTGTTGAACCATCCTTACATCCCAGAGATAAATTCCTCTTGGTCATGGTGTTTGATTCTTTTAACGTGCTATCAAATCTGTTGGCTAATTTTTAGTTGAAGACTTTTGCATTTATGTTCATCAGAAATACAGGCCTATAGTTTTCTTTTTTTGTAGTGTTTTTGGTTTTTATATCAAAATAATGCTAGTCTAATAAAATGAGTTTATATTTATAAGTGTTCATTCCTCTTTAATTTTTTTGAAAAGTTTGAGAAAATTTGGTCTTAATTCTTTTTAAATGGTTAGTATATCTCACTAGTAAAACCATATGGTTCTGGTCTTTATTAGGAGGTTTTGACAACAGATTCAATTTCCTTACTTGATGATAACTATAAATATTTCACATATCCTATTTCTTTATGATTTAATCTTAGTCATTTGTATGTCAATAGACTCTTATGCAGATCATCTAGGTTATCTACTTTGTTAGCATATAATTGTTAATAGTAATGTCTTTTAATACTTTTTATTTCTGGAGTATCAGTTATAACATCTATTTTGTTTCTGATTTTGATTATTTAGGTCTTTTTTCTTTCTTCCTGTAGCTGAAAGTTTTTTACCTTAATTTATCTTTTCACAAAAACAACTTGCTTCATTGATTATTTCTATTTTTTAATTTTTTGTTTTATTCAAGACTGTTCTAATCATTATTCCTCCCCTTCTACTAACTTTGGTTTAGTTTATTCTTTTTCTAGCTCCTTGAGCTATAAAGTTAAGTTATTTGATACCTTCTTTTTTAAATGTAGTGATTTATTGCTGTAAACTTCTTTTATTTCATCATTTAACTTTCAGTCTGTGTGTGTCTTTACATTTAAAATGATTTTCTTTTAGACAGCATATACTTGGGTCTTTTTTCATCCATTTAGCTACTTTATGTGTTTTGATTGCAGAGTATATCCATTCACATTTAATATGATAGTACCTATCCATATTATTACTTACTTTACTATTTTATTAATTGTGTTTTTTTCTGTCTAGTAGCTTTTTGTCTCATTTTTCTTCCTTTGCTGTCTTTCTTGGTGTTTTTATGTATTTATTTTTTGTAATGACTTGTTTTAATTTTTTGCTCATTCTTTTGTGTATCTTTGTAGGGTTTATTGCATATGTGTCACCATGGGCTTACATAGAATATCTTATGATGACCTGTTTTTGGGTGATGCCAACTTACTTTCAATTTTTATATACACAAAAACCATAAACTTTTACTTCTCTTCATCATACCCTTTGTGGTTTTGATGTACAAATGTCATCTTTTTATTGTGTATTCACTATGTTTATATTTTTGGATTTCTTAAAATACTTTTGTTTCTAACTTTGATAAGAATAAACACTACTATTTCCAAATTATAGCGTTATATATTTGTCTATATTTCACCTTTATCAGTGAGCTTTCATATGCTTTTATGCTGCTGTTTAGCATCCTTTCATTTTAACTTAGCATTTTTTGGAAGGCAGGTCTAGTAGTCACAACTCCCTCAGATTCAGTTTATCTGTGAAAGTCTTTATCTTACCTTCATTTTTGAAGGATAGTTTTGCCAGATGTAGTATTCTTGGTTGGCAGGCTTGGTTTATTTTTTTCTGTTACAAATTATGCCATTTGTTATAGGTTAATGATATCTGAAAAGGGGGAGCTTCTACTGGTCTTTCAATTCCTTCCGTCTTCTGAAGGTAGATTTTACTGTGAGAGCTGGAGTGGTATTGTAGGTCCAGGCACCACTAGCTATTATTTTCATGTAAGAACCACAATTCCAGATCCTCATAGATTGCCTTTTCATCTTGGTTTTACCACAGAAGGAGCAAGTGAATTTGTTGTGCTAGATGATTTCAATTTTCTTCACTGTTTTCTGGAGAGAGGCACCATAGCAGGTCCCATATTTACCAATAAGCCTGACCTTCCTGGTATGTTTAGCCAGGTCACTGTGAACCAGGTCCGAGAGCCTTGCACCTTGACTATATCATTCCTGTCCCTTATGGCCTGAAAGATTATAGCTGGAAATCTATTGATAGTCTTAGTGAGCTTCCCTTGTATGCAACAAGTTGCTTTTCTCTTGCTGCTTTCAAAATTCTTTCTTTGAATTTTGGTGCTTTGATTATAATGTGTTTTGGTTTGGGCTTCTTTGTGTTTGCTGTATTGGAAAACTACAGGGTTTCTTTAATGTGGATGTCTATTTCCTTCTCCAGATTTGGCAAATTTTCGGGAATTATGTCTTTAAATAAGATTCTTCCCCTTTCTCTCTTCTCCTTTTGTGACTACCATAATGTGTATATTAGTTCATTTCATAGTATTCCATAGCAAAAGGCATTCTTAACTTTTTTTATTATTTTTTGTTTGTTCCATTGACTGGTTGATTTTAAACTGCCTGCTTTGAAATTTGCTGATTCTTTCTTCTTGAGCCAAGTGTGCTGTTGAACCTCTCCAGTAAGGTTTTTATTTTAGTTGTTGGATTCCTCATTTCCAAAATATTTTTGGTGTTTAAAACATATAGATAATTGGCAGCACCTGTGGCTCAAAGCCAGGCCCATATACCGAAGGTGACAGGTTCAAACCTGGCCCCAGCCAAAACCTGACCCCCCAATATATATATGTATATATACATATATATATACACATATATTTATACATATATATACATATATATATATACACATATATATACATAGAGAGAGAGAGAGATACTCTTTTTGAACTGCTCCTTTGTTTATATATTCGTTTTCTGAACTTTTTGAGCATTTTAAATTAAGGGTATTTCAAGCTCTTTATCAGATAATTCTTTGGTTTCTGGATATTTACTTATCTTTCTGTTTGGGCCATATTTTCTTGCATTTTGTATGTGTGTCTTTTAATACTTCGTGTTGGTGTCTGAACATTTTAAAAATTAGCTATCTTTCCAAGTCTTTATAAACTGGGCTTCTAAATGGGAAGATCTTTACCAATAAAACAACCTAGAGATTTTAGGGGGCTCTCTAGCCTTATCTGTGATTTCTCTGGACTTGTGCATATAAATTTTTAATTGATGAAATTTGCCAGTTTCTTTTTCAGGAATTTATAATAGTATTTTGCTTCCTCTGATATCTGTCTGGTGTACTGTTTGAGTTCTCTGGAGTAGCAGCCCATCATTCAACTCCTTTTATTTTTATTTTGTTCTCAGGAACCCCCAGACATCTAGAGTATGCTGAGTATCATCAGCACTCCAAAGTAGGCAAGACAGAAGTCAGTCTCCCTGGCATTCCTGTAAACTTTCTGAATATTGGATATATGTTTTCATCTTATCTTTCTCTTTATAGGGAGCAGATGTGGGCTGTTAGCTTCTCTGATCGTATCATGCTGAGCTGGGAGAAGGGAGTGGTAGTGACTTCATACTAGTCCAAATTATCACCTTTATTGTCAGCTGCCCTGAGGCATGTTGATAGTGCTGAGTCCCTTCAGTGCTCATTTAAGCAAAGAAGAAGAGTGGAAAGATGAAGGACAAAGATATAATAGGCTCTTGCTAGTTAAGTCTTCTTTTATAATAGCAATTCCTGCTTAAATTGCACTGACCATAGATAGGTATATGGGCAGCCTCAATTGTGTTAGTTGAGAAGCTTAGTATTTTCATCTGAGCACATGTTGACCCCTATAAAACTGGATTTCTGTTAATAAGGGAGACAAGAGAACAGATTCTTTCTGAGAAACCAGCAGAGATTAACCATAGCTATATAACTCTCTGCTTAGCACTTAGTCTTCTTGATGTTCAGTTTCTTCATACTTGAAATGGGATAAAGAAAGTATCTCATGGGGTTATTGTGAGCACTTAAGGCAGCTATTACTTGTTAAAACTCATAAATATAATGGTCTATCATGGATATATATCAGTTTCATTGGCAATGCTAAATAAATTTTTGGTTATTATGTATCTTGTATGATAATAAATGATTATATTTTTATTTAAAGTAAAGCTTCTGGGAATGATATGTGCATAAATTTTCCTTCGGTTTATATTATGTTCTTAGGAAAATGCATAGAAATTATAATACTGGATCAAGAGGACATTTTTAAAACACTTGATTCATCTTAATGATTTGCTCTTCAAGTTTTTTAACATAATTTATTTCCACAGCAGTTCTCGTTCTTCAGTCTAAACTGCCTCATTGACTATAGTGATTAAAAATGAAATTACTAATTTTATAAGAGATGTGTCAGAAACTGTTACCTACTCACCAAAACTCAGGCTTCCTCTTCATCCTGGGCATACTGCTTATCTGTATTTCCCATTTCCCTTGAAGATATGTGTGTTCTGTGACTGAATTATAGCAGTAGAATCTGAGTAGACTAAGTGCTACCTTTCCAGGTCTTTCTGACAAATTCTCTCACGTTCTTCTCTTTTGGGTGGTTGAGATGGTAACAAGGAGGGAGAGTTTCGAAATCAGAGGCTTGAACATGGCAAGCTTTCTTCATGTGGTGCCTGAATCCTACCTGCCTTCCCGCACTCATATTACATGAGCAAGAAACTCTCATTGTAATAGTTTCTAACTTGAGGCACATAGTTCTCTAAGGGGTCCATAAATAAAATCCAAGAGGTCTGTGAACTTTGAATGGAAGAAAATCCTAAAGAAGCACCATTATTATTATATGTTAAATATATTATCTCATTCTTCACAGGAGCCTTGTGTGATAGGTAGAATAGAAATTATACTCATATTTATTCTTGAGGAAACTAAGACTTTAAGACAATAAGCAATTTGTCTAAGGTTAGACACCTGGAAACAATTAAAGTTGGTTTCAAGTTGAGGATTGAGGAATGAGATAATATATTTGAAATTTCTTTGTAAACTAAAGAATATTATAGGTAAAATTCAACATTTAATTAAAGTTATTGTTTTGCTGGAGCTAGAGATTGCAGTAACTGTTGTCTACACCCACATCACCACATTCTCTAAAACAGAATTTGATTTAGGAAAGATAGGTCTTGGATATTATCCAAGAAGATTTAGTTTTACTACAGAAGTCAAAAAGATATAATTGTAAGTTCATCTCATGACATGGACTCTGACAATGCTATTAGGCACAGATTAAAGTTTATATACCTTCCAGTGTTTGAATGGAAAAAATGGAGTAAAAATTAATAACCTGGCCTGATAAGACCTGAAGTTGAAATTAAGGAATGGAAGCTAGGAGGAAGTTATAGAAAGAAAACAAGAGGCTGGTCTCAGTTGTATTAAAGAGCAACCATTTCGAATAGAGATTAGGATTCAGAATGCCTAAGAGTTATCAATTTATACATGTCAAAGTCCAGTTTTCAAGGAGTTTAGGTGTAGGTGGAACACAAAGGTGATATATTCAGTAACATTTAATGTAGAGCTGCATTTTATTTCCTTGAAAAATAAACACATTCCTTGGAGACACTGTACACCACTATATCTTCCAAAATTATATGTACAAATTGTGATTGATATGTTTCTACTCTGAAATTACCATTTTGTGTGTGCAGTCTGTGCCATTGTTGTAGAGAGAATTACCACAAGCATCACCAGGAGAAGTGCATTTCCCTACTGAATGATGCCCAATACTGTAAATATGTTTACAAAAACATAGTGCATTTTTAAATAGACTCCATGTGAAGTCTTTGTGGCTTTATTGAAAGATAAGAAATGTTTGAAAAAATGTTTTTACCAATTATGAGGGAAATTGGTGAAGGAACTAGTATTCTATGGGCACCTACTATGTGTCACTCATGCCCCGTGGTATGTTATAATCATAGCATTAAAGGCTTCCAATCGTAATAGATTCATAGCCTTACAAGTTTACCAGTGTTAACTTCGTAAACCAGAGGCATTATTCCAAAGACGGGGACTTGAGTCTGCAAAACTGTGTTTAGAAAAATTCTGGTTCTAATATTCTTCAAAAATTACTTGATCTTTTTAAGCTTTATTTTTCATTGCATTAAAATGGGAATACTACTACTACCACTGATAAGAGTGATGATATTAGTATACAGTTTTATAACATATTAGTAATAGGTAATAATAATCATCATCATCGTGTGAAGAAGCAAGATAATACATGTAAAGATTTTACTCAGTGTCTAAATCTTGTAAGCAGTAAATAACTATTCATAATTATTATTAAGATTCCAAAAGATTTTCCTACTGAAAACAAAATTTGTAACATGTTTTTACAAATATCTTTCTTACTGAAATTTAGGCAATCCTGCTATAATTTTGAAATTTCTCATTGAGCCTGATCACCTTAATCTCTTTAATGTATATACCATCTCAACTAGATAGCAAACCAGTCCTGTTTCATATTAAATATTTAAACTGTTAGCCAAATACCATGGACTGAGTGAAACTGGCTAACTCAACTTTTGGATTCCAGAAACAAAAATAATTCCTTATATCCTCACTGATTTAACATAAATGAATCTCTTTTAAAATGATGCTTATATACATACGTACTACTTAAATTGAGCAGATAAAAGATTCTTAACATATGTACTAAAAATAATTGAATTGTAGCTCCTTAATTTCTCTAACAGAAATTTTCTCAGGTCATTTTAATTGTTTCAGAAAAGACTAAAATTCTCTTAGATTCTGTTCCATTGGCTTCTAGCTCATGCAAAGAAAGATTGACATTTTGGTATGGCTTACAATCTGCCTTCCTCAACATTGATACTTTTACCTGTAAGATCTTCACTCCTCTCCAAACTAAATTCTAGCCACACTGGTTCTTTCACTAAGGTCAGAAGGTTCCTATCTGATCTGCCTATTCTGGGCTCTTCTGCAAGATATCCCAATGACTTCCTTGCTCACTTTATTTGGAAATTTACTATCATGTGACTTTTTTTGTAAGGTGTACCCTATTCCTTCTCATAACCAATTTCCCCTTTCTCTAGTGCTCTTTGTTTTCCTTCCTTGATGAACTTTTCTCTATAAAACTTATCAACTATCTTACATAACTTTATTTGACTCATTTCTTTTATTATTCATTTCCTCCACGAGAAAATATAGGTTATAATATTACCATTAGATAACAGCAGTGATACCAGTTTGTTTCATAGCTTTGTCTCTAGTGTCTATAGCAGTTCCTGGCTCATAGTAGACACTTACTAAATCTTGATTCAGTGAATATATTCTTTCTTTAACTTTTAATTATGACTTCTAGTGTGAAAAATAAAATGAATGTTGCTTTTATGGGACACTGTATACTACATACACTGTATACCATATATACTATATACGTTAGATATTCTTTTCAGTTCAAGAATAAGAAGAAACTTCAGGGACACAATTTATTTAAGAGGGCATTCATATGTAGTGTTATACAATTGAAAAGAATGAAAAATATGAGGAATTTAGTTCTGGATAAGGGAAATGGAATCTAGGGGCACTGCAGGGAATCTTCAAATAGAATGGAGACAACTCACTAATTCATTCAAATGAGAAATCGTTGGAAGAAGTATATAATTGAGAACTCTATACCAGAATAAAATAGTGTTAAACTATTTAACATAAGATGTATTAAAAATGTAAATGAAACATGTATTGATGCTATGTTTCTCTTGGTTGTTACCTTGAATTTTTTGGAATTAATTTCAGAACAAAATTTGTGACTACTGTTTCAATGGACTGTTTCTAGTTCTGTGTCCAACATAATTCTCACTACTTTATTTTTGCGTATTTATCTGCAATATTTCTGTTTAATTTGGCCTACATCTGTCCAATGTTTTAAAGCCTACTTCAAGGACTCACAACCTATCTTTTTATTGTGACCAGGGTGACAAGTTCAATCCCTTTTCTTACTTTGAGAATGCTACCTACGCATCATTTTTTCAGTTCTCATAATTGGTGTAACAGTTCTGTGGCAGAAAAAAAGGTAAAATAGAATTCACCTCATTGTTTTAAAGGATGCTACACAACATCTTACTAATACAGTAAAAGCACAACATACAAGCCTCTGCTTCCATCAACTGGGCTGCAATGAGCACAGAAATATTTCTCTTATAAAACAAGGGAGATGGCTTATCTTTAGTAACCAATAAAAAATTATGGAGAAGATGATGTTAAAATGATCTATAAACTTTCTGAATTATGAAGCCTTTTCATTTCATCTAAAAAGCAAGTGAGTAGTCCTTTGGAACAATGAGAGACATAGCTTGTGACATCAGCTCTCAGAGAAGTAAAGTTGTTTGCTTCACACACAGAACAGTGATGACAGAGACTTTCATTTTGTTGATTGTTTCTTTCTTTTTTTTGTTAGAATATAGAAATAGTTTATTTTTGTATATTAATGCTGTATAATCTGACTTTGATAAACTCATTTGTTACTTACAGTAACTTTTCTGTGTGTGGATTTGGTCAGATTTTCTAAACATACCAAAGATGATCAAACATTTTTTTTCTTAAACTACTTTCTTTATTTTTTTTATTATTAAATCATAGCTGTGTACCTTAATGCAATCATGGGGCACCATACACTGGTTTTATACACAGTTTGACACATTTTCATCACACTGGTTAACATAGCCTTCCTGGCATTTTCTTAGTTATTGTTTTAGACAATTATATTCTACATTTATTGAGTTTCACATGTATCCTTGTAAGATGCACCTCAGATGTAATCCCACCAATCACCCTCCCTCCACCTCCCTCTCCCTCCCCTCCCTCTCCCCCTTCCCCATGTTCTTAGGTTATAACTGGGTTATAGCTTTCATACGAAAGCCATAAATCAGTTTCATAGCAGGGCTGAGTACATTGGATACTTTTTCTTCCATTCTTGAGATACTTTACTAAGAAGAATATATACCAGCTCCATCCATGTAAACATGAAAGAGGTAAAGTCTCTATCTTTCTTCAAGGCTGCATAATATTCCATGGTGTACATATACCACAATTTATTACTCCATTCATGGATCGATGGGCACTTGGGCTTCTTCCGTGACTTAGCAATTATGAATAGGGCTTCAATAAACATTCTGGTACAAATATCTTTGATATAATGTGATTTTTGGTCTTGTGGGTATATACCTAGTAGAGGAATTATAGGATTGAATGGCAGGTCTATTTTTAGATCTCTAAGTGTTCTCCAAACATCTTTCCAAAAGGAATGTATTAATTTGCATTCCCACCAGCAGTTTAAAAGTGTTCCCTTTTCTCCACATCCACGCCAACATCAATGGGCTTGCGATTTTCTGATATGGGCTAATCTTACTGGAGTTAGATGGTATCTCAAGGTAGTTTTGATTTGCATTTCTCTGATGATTAAAGATGATGAGCATTTTTTCATATGTCTGTAGGCCGTGCGCCTGTCTTCTTCAGAGAAGTTTCTTTTCAAGTCCCTTGCCCAGCCTGCGATGGGATCACTTGTTCTTTTCTTACTTATACATTTGAGTTCTCTGTGGATTCTGGTTATTAAGCCTTTGTCGGAGACATAACCTGCAAATATCTTCTCCCATTCTGTGGGCTGTCTGCTTGGTTTACTTACTGTGTTCTTGGCTGTGCAGAAGCTTTTTAGTTTGATCGGGCCCCAGTAGTGTATTTTTGAAGCTGCTTCAGTTGCCCTGGGAGCCCTCCTCATAAAATGCTCGCCCAGACCAATTTCTTCAAGAGTTTTCCCTGCACTCTCTTCTAGTATTTTTATAGTTTCATGTCTTAAGTTTAAATCTTTACTCCAGTGAGAGTCCATTTTAGTTGATGGTGAAAGGTGTGGTCCAGTTTCAGTCTTCTACAGGTTACCAGCCAGTTTACCCAGCACCATTTGTTAAATAGGGAGTATTTTCCCCACTGAATGTTTTTAATTGGCTTGTCAAACATCAGATGACAGTAAGTAACTGGATTTATCTCCTGGTTCTCTATTCTGTTCCATACATCTACCTCTGTTTTTGTGCTAGTACCATGCTGTTTTCATCACTATCGATTTATAGTATAGTCTGAGGTCTGGTAGCGTGATTCCTCCTGCTTTGTTTGTATTTCTGAGTAATGTCTTGGCTATTCAAGGTTTTTTTGATTCCATATAAAATGAAGTATTATTTTTTGAAGATCTTTAAAGTATGACAGTGGAGCTTTAATAGGGATTGCATTAAAATTGTATATTGCTTTGGGTAGTATGGACATTTTAACAATGCTGATTCTTCCCAGCCATGAGTATGGTATGTTTTTCCATTTGTTAACATTTTCAGCTATTTCTTTAATTAGAGTTTCATAGTTCTCTTTATAGAGATCTTTCACGTCCTTTGTTAGATAAACTCCCAAGTATTTCATCTTCTTTGGCACTACTATGCATGGAATAGAGTCCTTAACTGTTTTTTCAACTTGACTATTGTTGGTATATATAAAGGCTACCAATTTATGAATGTTGATTTTGTAACCTGAGATGCTGCTATATTCCGTGATCACTTCTAAGAATTTTATAGTAGAATCCTTGGTTTTTTCCAGATATACAAACATATCATCTGCGAAGAGTGAAAGTTTGATGTCTTCTGACCCTATATAGATACCCTTGATCGCCTTTTCTTCCCTAATTGCTATGGCTAAAACTTCCATTACAATGTTAAAGAGCAATGGAGACAATGGGGCAGCCTTGTCTGGTTCCTGATCTGAGTGGAAATGATTTCAATTTAATTCCATTCAATGTGATATTGGCTGTGGCTTTGCTGTAGATGGCCTGTATCCATTTAAGAAATGTCCCTTCTGGGCAGTGCCTGTGGCTCAGTCGGTAAGGCGCCGGCCCCATATACTGAGGGTGGCGGGTTCAAACCTGGCCCCGGCTGAACTGCAACCAAAAAATAGCCGGGCGTTGTGGCGGGCGCCTGTAGTCCCAGCTACTCGGGAGGCTGAGGCAAGAGAATCGCTTAAGCCCAGGAGTTGGAGGTTGCTGTGAGCTGTGTGAGGCCACGGCACTCTACCGAGGGCCATAAAGTGAGACTCTGTCTCTACAAAAAAAAAAAAAAAAAAAAAGAAATGTCCCTTCTATACCAATTTTCTTAAGTGTTTTGATCCTGAAGGGATGTTGGATGTTATCAAAAGCTTTTTCTGTGTCAATTGAGAGAATCATATGGTTTTTGTTTTTTAATTTGTTTATGTGCTGGATTATACTTATAGATTTACGTATATTAAACCAGCCTTGAGACCCTGGGATAAAACTGACTTGGTCATGATGTATAATTTCTTTGATATGTTGCTGGATTCTGTTTGTTAGTATCTTGTTGAATATTTTTGCATCTATATTCATTAGTGATGTTGGTCTATAATTTTCTTTTCTTGTTGGGTCATTACCTGGTTTGGGGATCAAGGTGATGTTTGCTTCATAGAATGTGTTCAGTAGTCTTCCTACTTTTTCTACATTTTGGAACAGGTTGAGTAATATAGGTACTAATTCCTCTTTAAAGGTTGGTAGAATTCTCACGTGAATCCATCTGGTCCTGGGCTTTTCTTTTTAGGGATATCTCGTATGGTTGATGCTATTTCAGAACTTGATATTTGCCTGTTCAACATTTCCACTTGATTCTGGTTATGTCTTGAAAGGTGATGTGCTTCCAAGTATTGGTCAATTTCTTTCAGATTTTCATATTTCGGAGAATAAAGTTTCTTGTAGTATTCATTAAGGATTTTTTGAATTTCTGAGGAGTCTGTTGTTATTTCGCCTTTGTTGTTTCTGATTGATGAGATTAGAGATTTTACTCTTTTGTTCCTGGTTAGGTTTATCCAAAGGTTTATCTATTTTATTGACCTTTTCAAAAAACCAACTTTTTGATTTATTGATCTGTTGTATAATTCTTTTGTTTTAAATTTCATTTAATTGTGCTCTAATTTTGGTTATTTCTTTTCTTTACTGGGGTTGGGGTTGGAATGTTCTTCCTTTTCCAGTTGCTTGAGATGTCCCATTAAGTTGTTAATTTCCTCTCTTTCCATTCTCTTGAGGAAGGCTTACAGTGCTATAAATTTCCCTCTTAGGACTGCCTTTGCAGTATCCCAAAGGTTCTGATAATTCATGTCTTCTTTTTCGTTTTGTTCCAAAAATTTGGTGATTTCCTTCTTAATCTCATCTCTGACCCGACTATCATTCAGCATAAGGTTATTTAACTTCCAAGTTTTTGTATGAGTATGCAGATTCCTGTTGTTACTGAGTTCAACTTGTATTCCATGGTGGGCCAAGAGGATGCAAGGAATAATTTCTATTCCTTTAAATTTACTGAGGTTAGACTTAAGACCTAAGATGTCATCGATTTGGGAGTATGTTCTGTGGGCTGATGAGAAGTATGTATATTCAGTTTTGTTGGGATGAAATGTTCTATGGAAGTCTGCTAAATCCAAATGTTGGATGGTTTGGTTTAAATCTAAAATTTCTTTGCTCAGCTTGTTATTGGAGGATCTGTCCAACACTGCCAAAGGAGTGTTGAAATCTCCAACTATTATGGAGCTGGAGGAAATCAAGTTGCTCATGTCTGTTAGAGTTTCTCTTATAAATTGAGGTGCATTCTGGTTGTTTGCATAGATATCAATAATTGAAATCTCATCATATTGAGTATTACCCTTAACAAATATGAAGTGACCATTCTTATCCTTCCTTACTTTTGTTGGTTTAAACCCTATTGTATCTGCAAATAGAATTGCAACACCTGCTTTTTTCTGATTAGCATTTGCCTGAAATATGGATGACGATCCTTTCACCCTGAGTCTATATTTATCTTTTAAGGTAAGATATGACTCTTGTAATGCAGCAAATATCTGGCCTGAGTTTTTGTATCCAGTCAGCTAACCTGTGCCTCTTTAGAGGACAGTTTAAGCCATTCACATTAATGGAGAATATTGATAAGGCTGGTAAAATTTTGGGTATCGAGTTTTTCGAAAGTCCAGTGGACATTTTTAATTCTTTCACCAGTGTGGAAGTTGGAGTTTGATCAAACATTTCTGAGTGAGTTTACTTTTGTAGTAGAGGATTGGGCTGGTCATTATGGAGGATAGGTCTGAGAATATCCTGAAGAGCTGGTTTGGTTATGGCAGTTATCTTCAACATATGAATGTCATTAAAGTATTTAATTTCTCTATCATAAGTGAAATTCAGTTTAGCTGGATACAGGATCTGGGATTGAAAGTTATTTTGTTTTAGGAAATTAAAAGTTGATGACCACCCTCTTCTGGCTTGAAAGGTTTCAGCAGAGTGATCTGCAGTCATTCTAATATTCTTTTTTTTGTGTGTAATGGATTTCTTGCATCTTGCTGCTTTTAGAATTTTCTCCTTCATATTAACATTAGTGAAGTTAATTATGATATGCCTGGAGGATGTCTTATTTGAATTGAGTCGTGCTGGGGTTCTAAAACTGTCTGCTATCTGAATTTCAGAATCTCTTGGCATGTCTGGAAAATTCTCTTTCATAATTTCATGGAGAAGGGCCTCTGTGCCTTGTGAGGCCACTTCATCACTTTCAGGGATTCCAATGAGGCAGATATTACCCTTCTTCGAATTATCCCAGAGCTCTCTTAAAGAATGATCCATTTTTGCCCTCCATTTCTCTTCCTCCTTGAGAGTTTGCGAGCGTTCAAGTGCTTTGTCTTCAATGTCAGAAATCCTTTCTTCTGCCTGCTTCAGTGTGTTGCTGAGGGATTCTACTGTATTTTTCAGGCCTTTGAGGGCTGCAAATTCTTGCTTAAGTGCATTAAAATCTTTGGTGGTTTTTCCTTTAAATTCATCAAATTCTTGAGACAACTTTTGAATTTCTCCTCAAATTTCTAATTTTGACTTTTGAATTGCTCTTCAAATTTCTAATTCCAAATTTTCCTCCATTCTATTAATCTTGTTTGCAGTTCAAATTCTGAATTTGATTTCTGATATCTCGGCCCGCTGTTTATGGATGGGATCCTCAGTTACATCTGCCATATCTTTCCTTTGGGGGGTTGGGGGTTGATACATTCTGGTTATTCATGTTACCAGATTTTTTCCACTGATTCCACCCCATGATTACTTTACACCATTTGACTTTTCCCTTGGAGCTTTGTTGTGGACCCATGCAGTGTTACGGCCTGAGAAACTGGGGACCTCTTTGGTGTGGTGGGGCTAAGTGGTTTTGTCTTGATTTCAGCTTCTCTGTTCAACCCTGGTGAAACAGTTAGTCTGGACTGAAGTCTCAGCTCTGGAGAAATATCAGCAATTAAGTCACCCCACCCTCCACAGGCAACAATTGGAAGAGGAAAATCAAACCTTCCTATAGCCACACACCCAGGGCACCTATTGAATAGTCCTTTGGCAATTGGCTCAGTTCAAAAGGTCTAAATCAATTTTCTCAATCAGCACCTGTCTCAGGCAGGAGAGTTTCAAAGGTCTCTGTCAATTGGATTGCAGGGTTCTGGTGACAACTCGGATATGATTTGCTCTGGTGCTCCATGAAGTCAGGAGGACCCACTCAGCAAGTTATTAGTCTGGGAAGGTTGATGCCTCCTTCCCCACATTGCACCTCTGTCACACCCAGTCACTGATAGCCGCGCAGGGCTGTGACCCAGTTTTCTCCAGTGAGCAGATACTCCAGAGGTTTGCACCAGCCGGAATCACAAGAAAATCTGTATCTGCTCAGCCAAGCCGCTGCTTTCTGCCTCCATCCAGTAGGTGGCAATGAGGCCTGACAACCTTGGGTGCTTGATGGAGGCTGGGGTATGTTCACTTAGTTCCAGCCCTGCCTCTGATTGATGTTACTGGCAGAACAGAACAACTTTGTGGGAGTTTGTTTCTGTCCCTGCTAAATTTCTCTGTAGAAGAGGAGCTGATTCGAGTTGCCAGAACCTGTGCCTCAGGCCCTGACTTTACTCCTGCAGGTTTATATTTGCAGCATGGTAGCTTTCAGCTCTAGCCTCCTGCCTTCCTTGGTCTATAGGCTGATGATCCCCTGAGGGCCAGATGTGTCTTAGGCTCAGTAAAGCAGTTCTCTGGGTCAGCCCTGCCTTGGGAATTTCCCAGGTCTGTGCGTGTGTTTTCTAGTTCCCACACTTTACCCAGGCCAATACCGCCTCAGGCAAACCCTTTACTCATGGAGCCTGTGTTTCAGTCCCAGGTCTGTTCCACGGTGGTTGCCATCTGAGAAGATGCCCGGCCTCCTTTGGTTGCCCAGGGAGATGGGGGGTGTGGCTTTAGGATATCCAGGTATGGGCCTTATTTTTGTCAAAAACGGCTGCTGCTCTGAGCCTCGGAGCCCTGCCATTCTGGCGTGATTCCTTCTCAGCCGACCGTTGTCTCCTCAGTCCTGTGCCGCAGAATCAGCACTGACCAGCTGCAGCACACGGAAACCTTATCCTCAATTTTTATGCCTCAGAGTCTCACTTGAATCTGGACTTTTGAGTCCAGCCACCCGCCAGTTCGCCTCACAGCCTGAACTGCCAGCCCACTCCTACATTCCCCACCAGGAATGGTCCGGTCTATTTAATCACTCCTTTTGTTCTGGGGGAAGGTGTCCGCCATTTCAGATAATTCAAAATGTCTGTTTCCCAGGCAGGATCTCTTCTCTTCGATTTTCTGTTGGGTTGCTTAGCACCTTGTGGTTCTGACTGGCTCCCTTTTTGTGTGCCGCACTCAGCTCAGGAATAAATTTACGTCAATTGGGTTTTGCTAGTTGCAGGCTGCTGTCCTCCATGAGGGAGGGGCCCACCAGCCAGCACGGCCAAACTGGGATAAGCTCTACAACAGAGTCCGAGGTTTTAAATTACACCTCATATACAGCAATCTGCCAATTCACTGCACATCTCCAGCTGTCTGTCCACACCAGTAATCCACGTGCGGGAAAGGTCCAGACCCTCTTCCTCTCACCTGATGACTTGGGAGAGGTGGGCTACACATCCGTCCCATCTGCCATCATGTTCCACCTCTCCTATTTATTGTTTCTTTCATGTTGACTGTCTTTTTCATGGAAATGCTTACTGAAAATACTCGTTTTCATTGCTTAGATTCTTATGACTTATAGAGAATGCTTTTCAGAAATGCTTAAATCATTAATTGCAATATATATGGCTTTGTAGCCATATCTAAGGCCTACAACTGCAATATTTCCAAAGGAAATGTTATTTTTAATAACACAGATTGTCTAAAGGTATGGTTAATTCAAACTGAACAGTTGGATCACATTCATGCCTCTCATCTACCTCATTCCATTATAGCAGAAAGGAATTTGTTTATTTAATATTTCTCACTCTTCTAAGTCATTGATTCCATAAAATTGTCCTAATAATGTAGGGCTAAGAGTTTTGATACATGGAGGTCAAAAAACATGACTTTGATTTTTATAAGTTTATATATGTTTATATATAAATTATAAATTATATATATTATATATTATAATATATAAACTTAGTGTGTATATATATATATCACAGTGTTTTTGCTGCATTTAAAGAAAACACACACATATATGTATACACACACATATAAATATATATACACACATATAAATATATAATATTTATATATAAACTTAGTGTGTGTATATATATATATATATATCACAGTGTTTTTGCTGCATTTAAAGAAAAGACACACAAAATATACTATGTAGGTACCTTAAACAATCTGTTTCAATTCCGTTATCTTCCCTTTCTTTTATGTACATGAATAGAAACAAGTAGTTAAAATCAGGAAAAAAAACAAAGAATGAGAGCCAATGTTCTCTTCCTTGCTACCTCTGCTCTATGAGCAAGCAAATCAGGATTTATTCATGGGAAGCTGTTGTGTTATTTTCTTTAAGTGTCCTAAGATAGCCTAGCTTGTAAGGATGTTCTAGAAACCCATAGATAATCTTATTTGAAGTTTTCCTTTTCCTTTTTTTTTTTTTTTTGAGACAGAGTCTCACTATGTTGCCCTTGGTAGAGTGCTATGGTGTCACAGCTCACAGCAACCTCAAACTCTTGGGCTTAAGCAATTCTCTTGCCTCAGCCTTCCAAGTAGCTGAGACTATAGGCACCCACCATAGTGCCCAGCTATTTTTGTTGTTGTTGTTGCAGTTGTCATTGTTGTTTAGCTGGCACAGGCTGGGTTCGAATCCACCACCTTTGGTGTATGTGGCTGGCACCATAACCACTGTGCTACAGGCACCAAGCTGTTATTTGAAGTTTTCTACTCTACAGTCAGATTCCAAGAATCGGTGTCACATCTTACTATGTCATTTGTATACAGCAGTGTTTGTCAACGTTTTTTTCTCATGGCACACTTGAACTTACAGTTAAACTTCTGTGGCACACTTAAATTTTGTTGATCAAAAAAGAAAAGTATAAAAAGAATATACCTTTGTTCAATTTATTAACACAAATGAAATGCACTATCACAGCCAAAAATTAAAATAAAACAATTTATTACCATTTGTAATAAAAAGATAACAATTAAAATCCTTTTTAAAAAACTTATTCATATTTATTTATTTTCCTATTCATTATAATTTAGCATTAATGAGATATCTGAACTTGACTTTTCTGCAAGGTCAAATTTTGGATAGTCATACTCTTAAATCTTCTTCTTAGGATTCTAGCCATGATTGATTTTTGTTTTTAATAATTATTCATTACAGAAAAGCTCACTTCACACAAATACGAGTTGAGAACAGAAGAAATATTTCTAGTGCTTGGGCGGCGCCTGTGGCTCAAGGAGTAGGGCGCCAGTCCCATATGCCAGAGGTGGTGGGTTCAAACCCAGCCCTGGCCAAAAAAAAAAAACAAAAACAAACAAACAAAAGAAATATTTCTAGTGCTTTTTGGTAATATATGGAAGTTCACCCTTAAGAGATAACCAAAAGGTTGAAATATCTGTTGTTGAATATCTTTATTCCAATCTTCCATCATTTCTTATTTCTGGTAACTCTTCTTTGTAATATTTAAATTTGCTGACATACATGCACTTAAAACAAAGGTATTTCTCCCACAATCCAGAGAAGTTATGTCAAGTGTAGGTGCAGGAAAATATTTTTCAAAATTAGTTTTCAAAATAATTCTCAAAAATTTTGAGAATTTTTTTCAGAATCTAAAATTTGTAAAATGTGTACAATAAGATTTTTATCCATTTTACACCTTTTCACTAACTTAAACATTTCTATTGCATTTTCTCTTCTAATCCTTTCCTTCCAAAGCAGTAATTTTTCTCTGAAAGCACTAATTTTATCTGTACATCTGAGAATATTTTCATGATTTCTCTGCATACTCTTATTAATTGTATTCAAACACTGAAATAAATCTGCAAGAAATGCAACTTTATTATACCAAAACTTGTCACAAAGTAAATCTCCTAATTTAGAACGATACATTTTTAAAAAGGTTGATACTTCTTTTAATTCATAAATCTTGATAGAACTCTTCCTCTAGATAAACATCTCACTTTCATATGTAATAATAGGTGCATAGGAGAAGCATCCATTGAGGAACGTAATTCTATAAATAATATTGATTGCAATGGCCTGCTTTTTATATAATTAACAATTTTAATAGTGTTGTGTACGATCTTTTGTTATGCACTAATGATTTTGATGCTGGCACTTCTCTGTGTAGAAAGCAGTGTGTATAAATAATTTTTGGATTTTTTTTTGCACAAGTGTAACAAGCCTTTTATACCTCTGGACATAGATAAAGCTCCATCTGTACAAATGCTTAGGCAGGAATCCCAAGACTAGGTATTAGAATTAAAGTAATTATCAATCAAATGAAAAATGTCTTCGCCCTTTGTTTGGAGTGGTCGATGAAATAAAAACTGTTTTATGCTTTCTTCTTTAATAGACAAATCCACCAAATACTAAAAGTTGGGGTTTACCACTGTTATCAGTACATTCATTCAACTGAATTGCAAACACATTTACTTCTTTGAGGTGAGATGTATCTTGAAATTCTATATTTTCGCTAAATCCTTAACATGCTGAGAAATTGTATTATCTGAAAGTAGAATTTTTAAAATGTCCTTTTCATATTCTTCTCCAAACATTGTTTTTACAATTGGACAGCAGGCTGATAAAGTAACAGATTCTGCAATTGTATGAGATTTCATTTTCTTAGCTACAACTGCGTAACTCACTTGTTGTGAGTTATCTGATATCATTGTATATTTGGTCCCCATTTTTGCTTGTTTAGTATTACTGAGGGCAAGTCATTTGAAATATTCCACCAGCTTTTCGGACAAGTGGAAATGTTTGGATTGTAAATGTCTCTTTAATTTGCTAGGAACTTCATAGCTTCATTTGCTAATGTTTCCTCACAAATTATGCATGTGGGATGTGATAGATATCCTTTACTACATATAAAACCAAATGATAAATAATCTTCATTATATTGACAAGTAATTGTTTTTATTTTAGTTGCCAGTGTGCCAGATGAAGCAGTATTCCATGCACTAGCATTGTCTTCTTATTTTTGTTTCTTTACTAAAAATGTATCCATTGTAATTGAACACTATGTAATAAAAATTGTAAATGTCAAATCAAAAATAATAAAAATAAGTAAATAAACAACTTATGCTTTTAGAAAAGAATATGTATTAATTAAAAACACTCAAAAAATTTTCAAAACTAGGATTTGCAGTGTAACTACTTGTGCAACTACTTCACTATTTCAAATGTGGACAGAACTGTGTGACACGTTCTGTGTGAGCTATACTGTACTGCTTCAGGCACAAGAAGGGATGGCTGAGTCCTACGGCTTCATTCACTTCAGGTGATTCTGACATATATCAGCGTTCATCGGCAAATCCTTGTCAAATCACATGTCAGGAACCTTATTTTTCAAGGATATAACCCACCCATTTTAGAAAAAAACCTGTGTTTATTTATTACAACAACAAAAACATTTATTTATTATAATGATATAGTCATATAATAAATTTAAAGAGGTTTTAATTTTAAAATATACACTTATTGTGCTTTGAACTGCTTTCAAAAACAATTTAATTATCTTTAAAAATTTCTGTGGTACATCAGTTGAAAATCATTAGTCCACAGGTTTTTGGTGTTCAGCATTTATGGTATAGGAACACTCATTGCTTCCTTGTTTGGTGCTTTCTTATAATTATATGTTACTTTTAAGTATTTAAAAGTGCTCTCACAAGAAAGCACTTTCCCTGTGAAAATGACATTAGCATATGTGTCAGCTTAGGCAGTAAGAATATTAAAGCAAAATAATGCAAAATAATTTTTAAGTTTAAACATGATATTATTGCTGGATCATCTTTTCATGTGAGACTTACAGTACATCATGAGGCTTCTCAACCACTTAAGTGTAAAGAGAAATGGAAACCTTCTCAGATACTCTAGATTCTAAAGGAAACTGTTTCATTTCAAACAGAGAGAGTATTTATACTCCTGAAGGCCTTTGCATCCCCATCTCCGACATCTTTTACCCTCCACCTCTCTTTGGAAGTGCTGTAAACTTTCTTTTTGTTCTTCCTAAGTAAATTCTCTCTTTGCTACCCTAAAAAAAGAAAGAAAGAAAGAAAGAAAGAAAGAAAGAAAGAAAGAAAGAAAGAAAGAAAGAAAGAAAGAAAGAAAGGAAGAAAGAAAGAAAGAAAGGAAAATGTGTTTCTAGATTTAAACGCTTTTCCATATTGATTGATTTCTTTGTAATATGATTGTTCTTAACAAGTGTATAGCAACATATTATGTCTTTCTTTTCCTTAAATCTCAGATCTTTTTATTTTAAATTATAGACAATTGTCTACCTACTGAAGAATATTATAGGTGGAAAGATTCAATAAATTACCAGAAATAATTGCATTTTGGTTATCTGAGAGGTATACAAAATATTTTTTTAAAGCTGTGTCTACAAAGTGAGAATGAACTGAGGTGAAATGCTGTCGTAATTCATGACATACTAGCCAATATCTTTAAATAAATTTATTTCTTATGTGATTTGTTTCCCTCATTTCATTTGTGAAGACATAGCCAATAAGTAAAGTGCTTGATTATCTAATGTAATTTATTATAAAATTAATTCTGTTTGAATACAATGAAATTTCTTGTTAAATAACCTTTCCTAAGATATTAAGATTTTGTTTTGCCTTGTAAGTTCATTTGTCTTTATGGAATTATTCTTAGGTTTTTGGATGTTTTTGAAAATCAAGAATAAATTGTAAAACGACATGGATGAGAACAGTAAATTATTATCGATAATTATTGTAATAGGTACTTCTGATCCTTTGGTTTATATAATATGCATCTTCATTTATAGTCAAATACATTTAATGCTAACTCCACGTAGACGAGCCACATAATCCAATCTTGTATTTGGCTTAAAATTATCAGATGTTCAGTATATTTTCTTAGATTCTTTCTGGTCTCAGTCAGTGTACACTGTCCCTTCTTTTCACAATGACTGTAAATCTCAACCTGATCCTGTCCCTATCACACTCAAGGGCTAAAATCAGAAAGAATGATTTACAATGGTACTAACTCTTGGTGGGGATGGAGGAAAGAGGAAAATCAGATCTAAAACGAAGGTGATCCAAGAAAAAAAGAGGGTGAATAATTTGAAATCTCTACCACCACACAAAATGGTCTGATGAAACTTGCTTTCTGTGGTTCACTCCCATGGTATCCTCTAAGGTAAATCCTGACCTGACACAAGAAGGCGTTTAAAGTGGTCTGGCTTAATACTCTGGGACTCAGTGCCCGCTCTCGAATGGAGCTACCCTAGAACAGTTTAAAGAAGCATGCTTTTAAAACCAGTGTGGCTTCTGTTTTATCTCAAAGCCCTACTTTCCCCCCTGGGCTCTATTTCGTTTTGCTGGGCTTAAGCTCAGTTATGGGATCACTGTCTTAGTAGAACCTCATCTCCTCAACACGGGCCCCTGCCACCTTCTTGTTTACTTCCTCCCTGGAACTGTATTTTTTACGCAGGTTTGTAGCACAATGTAGAATTTTATAGTTGAAAAGGCATTGAAAAATCACTGCACTCAATGACCTTGCTTTCAGAGGTGTGGAAACAAGAGACCAAAGCAGATCTTCCCAAAGAAGTACTAAAGACATGGCTTGAGTATTGCTCATCATTCAGTATATTTTTTCAAATATTCCTCACAAAAACTATGGACTTGACTTGCTAATGGTTTCCTCCCTTCTCAATTACACTTCCTTCCTGAGTCTTGTCTCACCAACAGAGAGAGGTCTCCCTTGCACAAAATGAAGATATATACCTGGAATGAGGGATGGTCCGCATTTAGACTTGCATTTGCTGGAGAAAAGCTTCATTCTTTCTCAATTCAGAGATCTTGGGGAGGGTGTAGCATCCTTTAAGCAGATAGAAAAAAATGCCATTATCCTGTGGAAATATAGGAATGGAGAGACTGGTTTGCTCCCATCTGGTAACTATCCCCTCACCTCCTCCTCATGCCTCTTCTGCTCCTGTCAGAACCAGTTACTCCTGCTTTAGAAATGGTCCTGATGTGAAAGTCTGGAACTTGAAATATTTTGTCTCATGGGAACAATGTGAGATGTAGTTGAAACCGTACTAGTATTTCTGTTATTTAAGTACATTATACATTAAATAGGGGTTTTCTCCCTTTTTATTCTTTTCCAAGAATATAACCAGCAGATAGATATACATAAGTTTGATGGAAAAAAAAAAGTTCTAAGATCCAAACAACAAACTATGAAATTAACATTTAATCCATTAAAACATTCACAACTACCATAACTTACCAGTTAAAGCAAACTGCATTTCTCATTGTGGTGTTTGAGGATAGTGTTTCAAAATAACTGAATTTCTACCCTTAGTGGATTCTTTCTTAGCATCGACTGTCAAGGATTTCTGTATCAAGATGAGTAAGAGGGAACAACTCATTATCAAATGTCAGTTAAAGCTCTTCTTTCTTGCTGGATTAAAAAAATATATGTTAGAGCAAAAGACAGTTAGAAGGTCAAGGTTCTGAACAAAATTGACCAGGGACTGCCTCTTTGACCTCAGGTTGGTTGTTTCAGCTTTTTGTGAATCAAATTCCACATCTACCAAATACCCTTAGTCCTTGTTTGTAAAATACAGAAAAGTCCTTGAGAAAATGTATTATGTGTTAGAGTGCAGAATAGGCTTATCGTTGAGAAGAATGTGTTAAAGGGCTCATCTTCTTTTGTGCTCATAAAATCAACCCATGTTTCTGGAAACTCATCCACTGTCAGGGCTGTAAAGAAAGGATGCATTTAATACAGCAAAGTGTTTTACTAACTAAATGTGTGTGCCATGGTTCAGTTACTGAGGAAGAAGGATGGAGAATCTTTTATCTGATGAATCTGTGGAAATTCATCTTTCTATAGCCAAAGAAATTGCTCTGTCAGGAGAAACCAAGGAGAATAGGTTATATGGGCACACTTTTATTTAACAAAACCTAGGGAAAGTTAATTAATTGTTTCAGGTTAAGGTCAGGAAAGATACAACAAAAGTGAAGATGTGAATTTGTTTTACAAACTTGTTCAGTATTTGGATACACATTGAATGGCCCATGCAAGGGTCTATTTTTGCACTGGGTGAGAAAGACTGGCAACTGTTTATAAAGAGTGGGCAGAATGAACCCAGCAGAGTAATCATCAGGCAATTCAGTTGCAGATTGCTGGCACAGAGGAAAAGGATGGGAACTTGCAGTTATGATGGATAAAATCGCTGACTTTAGTCATCAAGACCAAGTGTTAAATATGTGTTTGCTTTGTTAGGGATGAATCAGGCTGAACAACAGTTGTCTGTAGCTGTGGTAATTGAGTAGAGTGGCTATGTGTTGTGAATGTTTGGCAAGTGTTCTTGCCCAGTGTGAGTCTGAAAAAAAAAGTCTCTGTTACTGTTTTCTCCATTGGCCATATAATGCAATCATTCCTAAAATGGAATGAATTGAAAATTATGGCAGAAATTTATATAAATTATACAAGCATGGCAATGCACATATGCTGTAACATGATGAAAACTGTGGTTAATTTTATTGAACATAGGGCATATGAAAGAAGAGTGTGTTGAACATGAGCTATCAAATCTACATAATTAATAATGTCTTGAGTAAGAGGAATGGTAAGGAAATATCTCTAAATGTACAAAAATAGTGTGACTTCTGACCCATCAGCTCAGCCTGTCTGCATTAACAAACTACTCTAGGCCTAGTACTGCAACATACGGTGGTGGAAAAATTCAAGGGAAAAGAATCAGCAAGATGACCATTCCCGATAGAAATAAAATCAAAATAATAATACATGCACATTCAAGTACTACATTATAGGGCTGGGATTATAACTCCTGTAGGAATTTAAATAGATCATTCAAAATGAAAATGAAATGAAAAGTTTTGATGATCCATTTTATATTCGATCAGTTAGGAAGCAATGTAGTGCGATGGAAAATTAACCACATCATTTTAGGAAAATTATTCATTTTCTTTGGGTGTCACCTTTCTTTTTTTTTTTCTTTTTTTAGAGACAGAGTCTCACTTTGTTGCCCTCAGTAGAGTGCTATGGCATCACAGCTCACAGCAACCTCCAGATCTGGGCTTAGGTTCTTCTCTTGCCTCAGCCTCCTGAGTAGCTGGGACTACAGGTGCCTGCTACAACACCTGGTTATTTTTTGTTGCAGTTTGGCAGGAGCCGAGTTCGAACCCACTACCCTCAGTATATGGGCCTGGGGCCCTACTCATTGAGCCACAGGTGCCGCCCTGAGCATCAGCTTTTTTATTTTATTTTATTTTATTTATTTATTTTTTTTTTTTTTGTAGAGACAGAGTCTCACTGTACCGCCCTCGGTAGAGTGCCGTGGCGTCACACGGCTCACAGCAACCTCTAACTCTTGGGCTTACGCGATTCTCTTGCCTCAGCCTCAGCATCAGCTTTTTTATTTACAAGTTAAGAGTTATTCTAGTAAGAATAAACAATGCTCATGAACAATATAATCCATTAAGAAATTCAAACCAGAAGAGCTACATGCACATTAGTGAGGGATGGTGAGTCTCACTTCAGAAGTTGGCCTAGGGGCCTTAGGAATCTCAACTCCTTTGTCATGCTGAAATTTGCTATTTCTGGGAAATAACTCAAAAGGTTAAGTAGTTAGTTATTAAATTTACAAGGTTCTAGTCATTAAGCCCTACTTGACTGAGAATGTGAAACATAAGGAAGAAAACTGTAAAAAAAATACAGATAGGGGTCATTGAAAATTGTTCACAGAGCCAGTTATACAATGAAATACTGCACAACACCAATCAGATTGGCAAAACGAGAAAACTGTGTTTTGTATGGGCCAAGGGAAGACTTCCTTTTCACCCTCTGAGGGAGTCACAGAAAAAATCAACTGACAAAAGGTGGAGTAACAAGAGAATTTTTTTTTTTTTGAGACAAAAAAGCTGTTGCCCTGGGTAGAGTGCTGTAGTGTCATAGCTCACAACAACCTCCACCTTAGGCTCAAGTGATCCTCTTGCCTCAGTTCTTCTATTTTTAGTAGAAAAGGGGACTCACTCTTGTTCAGGCTGGTCTCCAACTTGTGAGCTAAAGCAATCCACCCACCTTAGCCTCCCAGAGTGCTATGATTACAGGTGTGAGCCACTGTGCCCGGCCTACGAGAAATGGCATAACATGCAAACTTACTAGCTTCCACCAAAAGAGAAAGGAGGGCCAGAGAGTGATTGCCTGTTCAGAGATCCAGTGGGGCCCATAGACTTTTATAGCCTTTTCTGGGACTCAGAGACTAGTACTCCAAAATGAAGGCCTTAGAAGCAAAAGAGTTTCCTTGACCTCCTGTCCTTCTGTTTCTCAGTACCATTCTCCTCTAAGGATAACCATAGAAACTAAAATTCCTTTTCTTCAAGGCAGATCATAGAAACTGAATTCCTTTCCTCAAAAGCCAGCTGTAAAACCTAAAAACATTCTGTGTAAAAACTGGCCATAAGGAAATAATTTGACCTACATCGTTTGACTGTAAGACCCCCATAACAAGGGGCCTGCCCCACACCCAGAGAGAAGGAATGCATGCTGAGAGAGGCCAAGAAGAAATCTAGACAGGCAGGTCTTGCTGGGTTGCGCACTCAATCTAATAACATTAGATCAGACCCTTTTTTTTTGTTTGTTTTGTTTTTGTTTTTTGACAAAGAGTCTCACTTTGTCACCCTTGGTAGAGTGCTGTGGCTCACAGCTCACAGCAACCTCAAACTCTTGGTCTCAAGTGATTCTCTTGTCTCAGCCTCCCGAGTAGCTGGCACTATAGGCACCGCCACAACACCTGGCTATTTTTTTTTTGTTGTTTGTTTGTTTAGCAGGACCAGGCCGGTTTGGAGCATGTGGCTGGCATCCTACCGATTGAGCTACAGGCACCGCCCATACCCTTTTTTTTCGATCATATTTCTACATGGGTGTCTTTGCTTTATTGAACCTCCGCAGGAAAATGGGCAGTTTATTCCCTGTTTTCTTTGGGTCTTTATTCTGAAGGCTGCTGCTTAAATAAATTTTCCTTTCTCCCCCTACAAAAGAAAGAAAGAGAGAAAAATAATTTCAAGCTAGACTTTCAAGCCAGGTTATAAGCCATTATTATACTATTAATATTTACTTTTGTATCAATGAAAAATTGCCAGAAGATAAGTTTCCATATCTGATGTTCTATGATGTGCTATGATCATATGTCAGTATTGATGGATTGATTGAACTCAGTGAGGCCTGAAAGCAAAATATCACTATCTTTTAAATTAACAATAAGAAAAAAAATGAATAAGATTGTATTTATGGTGATATAGTTGTTGTAAAATTGCTGATGGAGTTGTCATTTTTTAGAATGAAAATAGAGAATACCTATTATGCTCGTATCTTTTGACCTAATAATTCTATCTCTAGTTACCTAAGGCATAATATATAGTACAGAAAATCTATTAGTATAAAGACGCTCACTCCAGCCTTGATCAATAGAGCATTCTATTACGTACAACTAAATAAACAAATAGAAAACTGATTAACAAAATTGATGAGATATCACAAAACTACTGAAACTGATAGTTATAAAAATTGTAATGAAAACAACTCAAATGTCCAGCCAGGTGAGAACAGATGAGAAAAGTATAGAATATTCACAATGGTTTATTACATAGAAGTCATAATGAATAACATAAGAGACAGATAACATTGTAAATAAATCTTAATAATAAGATTATTAAATGAAAAAATAAATTCCATAACATTACATGCACTATGCTCAACCTTTAAAAAGTCACAAATAAAATAATATATGTTTTTAGGGGCACATATAAGTAGAATATATATGAGACTTATGTATAATAAATATAAAATATACACATGTTATATATATGAAATAAGGAAATGATAAAAACAGGATTTTCAATGATTGTTACCTTCAGTAGAGGAAGGCAGAGAGAGGGATTGTGGACATAGTATTTGATGCAGATTAATGTCAAGCTCCTAACCTCTGGGTGAATGGTCAAGAGTTTATGAGAGATTTTATAGTATTACCAATAACTAAATAAAAAATAGAGTCTTGCATGAACACTAAGTAAGGTCTATCCTGTACCAAAGATTATGATTCCAGTGATTGTTGTATACCTAGAGGGCCAAAGTGGGGAAAAGATTGAGACATATATATATATTTTTTTTTTCTGTTTTTTTGCAGTTTTTGGCCAGGGCTGGGTTTGCACCTGCCACCTCCGGCATATGGGGCCAGAGGCCTACTCCTTTGAGCCACAGGCGCCACCCCGAGACATATATTTTTATACTATAAAATACTTTTTAAAGATTCATTAATAGAAAGACTAGGTAATAATAAGCACAAATAATGGTTGGGTTACTGTGGGGACTGTGTGATTTTTTTTTTCTTTTCTCTTTCACATTTTCCAAAACATATTTTAATGAGAACAAATGTTTACAACTCATTAAAAACCACTATGTAGAACCATGTGTCTGTATGTCATTGAATTTTTATAAATGTGCAGAAGACAAATGAAATAACCCCAAATTGATTAGCATTTCAGCAGACTGCTGACCAATCCCATAGCTGGGAGTCCTGAGAGGAATCTCTATTGACCTTGCATTGACAACTAATTTAAGAATCAATCAAGGAAAAAGAAATGTGACTACATGTGAGAGCACATGCCAGATCCAATTAGTAATGAAAACTTCTAATACCTACTAGAAAAATTGCTATTTGGCATTGACTCAGAAGGTGCAACAGTTGGGTTTTCAACATGAAAGTAATATGATAGATATGCTCTCCTGCTCAGTATTTCTGCAAAGGCTGTATATGGAGATATTTTAGATTAACATACATAGCAAAGGTTTTTTTTGAATGTTGATGTCAGAAAATTAATATGAATAGGGTGTAATTCATAATAGAAGTAAATTGATGGGACACTTTGACGCTGATGTTCGTAGAGCATGATGCTGCTGCATGCTTGGGTGTTAATACACTGGGAAGCTCATTCAGAATTAGAAAAATACTACACCAAATTTTATAAAAGATTTAGCTGTAGGGCGGCGCCTGTGGCTCAGTCTGTAGGGCACCGGCCCCATATACCCAGGGTGGTGGGTTCAAACCCGGCCCCGGCCAAACGGCAACAAAAAATAGCCGGGCATTGTGGCCCGTGCCTGCAGTCCCAGCTACTCGGGAGGCTGAGGCAAGAGAATCGCTTAAGCCCAGGAGTTGGAGGTTGCTGTGAGCTGGGTGAGGCCACAGCACTCTACGGAGGGCCATAAAGTGAGACTCTGTCTCTACAAAAAAAAAAAAAAAAAAAAAAAGATTTAGCTGTAAACCTTTGATTTGTAGATATTTTAAAATATTTTCCACCTTTCTTTTAGCTTCTAAAATAAAAGGCACGTTATCACTTTAAAATATGATAATAATTCTCATATTTAAAGAAAACTAAATGCATTAGATGAGTAGTACACTTTGCAGCACTGTATCATGTATATTTGCCATTAATTTAGTGTTTTCTTTCTAGTACACCATCTGTAATGCATATAAATCAGAAGAGTGCACAATGTTTTTAATACAGATTTTTTTTTTTTTTTGCCCAGTAATTAAAAAATATATCTTCACAGGCAAGAATAACTTTCAAAAAATAGTCTGTTTGGGAAGTTTTAAAGAATCTTTTTCTTTTCTTTCCCCTCTTGTAGGGCTTAAAGGAGACTTTTCTCTCCTCTTTTTTACTCTCTTACTGCAGATTAAAAATAAAATTTTAAAAATATTTGTGAAGTTCTTATCTATAATTTCTTATCAACCACATTTTGTAATCAAACGTATTTGAGGTTTTTTTTTTTTTTTGGTGTTTGAATTTTTACTTAAGGCTATGCCCTTCAACAATAGGCATGGAAGGCTGTGGAATAAAATGAAATAGAGCCTAAGATTTAAAAGAAAAAGAGCAGCATCTTTTTAGGAAGAGGACTTAGGAAAAATCATGTAAATTCTCGGAACTTCATTTTCCTAATATGTGAGGAAAGCAACCACTGCAGCTCACAAGGTTCTTTTGAAAACAAATAAGTGTCTAGTTTTAATTTGAAAATTTATATGTTAGACTGTTAATTCTGGCAATAAAGTAAAATACCCTAAAAAAAAAAAAGTAAAACTCTGATTGCTTGTAGTATTAAAGAACAAAAGCCAAACTGTCCTCCCAGTGCATGTTGGTCCAGTTTGTAACAAGAGCACAGGAAAACACCGAATTAACTTTTTAAAGAACAGTCTTTCCATTAAACTCAGTATCTACTGTGAGAAAGCTCCAAAGCCAATTGAGCATAGCAGTGTTTGCTCTCAGCAAAGGTGAACTGGAAGTCTGTAGGCTCCTATGTAAGTACTTATACATGTGAACTAAGGAAATTCTGGGCAAGAGGCTTCACTGTGCCAAAAAGTGGAAAATCAGTATGGCGCAAGTGAATTCTGACAGTATAAACATAGCCTCTTCTCACATTGCTATAAATCATGATATTTTGATATACGTAGTGCCTGTATTTTTGCATTTTAAACTGGTTTAAATTATTAATGTGTATGTGGAAAAATTAAAAGCAAAAAAAAAAGGCAAGAAGAAAAAAGTACCCATAATTCTCTCACTATTAGCACTGTTAGCCATATTCCACTATTAGCATTACTGTTATTAGCACATAGACATTGGTATTATTTTGGAGAATATTTTTCTCATTTATTTTCAATGTGCATAGGTGAAATACATGTATTTTTTTTTTTTTTTTTTGTAGAGACAGAGTCTCACTTTATGGCCCTCCGTAGAGTGCCGTGGCCTCACCCAGCTCACAGCAACCTCCAACTCCTGGGCTTAAGTGATTCTCTTGCCTCAGCCTCCCGAGTAGCTGGGACTACAGGCGCCCGCCACAACGCCCGGCTATTTTTTGGTTGCAGTTTGGCCGGGGCCGGATTTGAACCCTCCACCCTCGGTATATGGGGCCGGCGCCCTACCCACTGAGCCACAGGCGCCGCCCGAAATACATGTATTTTTAAAGTAGTAGTATTGTAGATAGGTTTTTGGGAAAACTACAGTTAGCATCATGTCATGAACATGCTACGTATTAATCAAGATTGACCCTATCATTTATAATGACTGAGTAGAATTCCGTTTTATGGTTGTCTAAGTTATTCAAATAATAAAGCCTGGGTTTGTACATGTATTTTCAGTTTCTCCCCATCCCTTGTAAATAATGTGATAGTCATATCGTCACATTTCCATCTTTATGAATCTATCTGATTGTTGGGGAAAATTACTGGAAATAGAATTCATGAATTACATACATTACTTCCCTTTATACTTCATAAAGTTCCTACTAATTTTGTTCCTCCCAGCAGTCTATAAAGGTGCATTGCTTTTCAGTCTCAAACATACTGGACATTTTTCTTCTTTTAATTCTTTGATAGCCTGATAGTTAATGAGGGCAGAGGAGGTATTGAGTCTCATGTTCATGGTAATGATTACTGATTAAGTAGAATATTTTTATCATATTTTATCTATCACTCATATATCCGATTTTTGTAAATTGCTTGGTTATATCCTTTGCCCACTTTCCTAGTGGCTGATGCATTCTTTCTTTTGCCAATAATTAAAGTCATTAATCATTTTCTATTGCACATAGTTATATTTTTCCTTGTTTATTTTTTGCTTTCTCACTGGGATTGTGTTATTTTCCTATACAGGTGTCTTAAAATATTTATTTAGTTAGACCTTTCCATTTTTGCTTTAAGTTTTGATTGAAAGAGCTGTCTTCACCTATGTAAATGCATTTATATTTCCTTTTAACACTGTTAATTTTATTATTTGTATTTATATTAATTCATTTGTATAGTTAATTTTATTTTAAGAGGTGAATTAGAGATCTAAATTTATTCTTGCAAATGATTAGTTGATTGCCACCACACTTAAAAAATCATGTTGTATACCTTTTCTGCACTGATTTTAAGTGCCACTTTTATTATGTACTAAATTCTTATTTGTACTTTTGTCTGTTTCTGAACTTTCTGTTTTGTTTCCTTGATCTCTCTACTTCGACACAAGCTTTATACTGTTTTAATCTTTGAAATTTTATAATTTGTTAATTTTTAAAGTTCATTAGTCATGATCCTCTATAATTACTCTATTTCAAATCCTTCTTGACTTATTATTCCATGTTTAGTTTAGTTTAGTTTTCTCGTTGAATCCGAAGATCATTTTGTTATGTTCTAAGGAAATATTTTAAGGTAGTTTCCTTGAATGTATATGTCACTTTGGGGATAGCTGAGTTCTCTTATTCAAAACACGGTGGATGTCTCTGTATATAAGCATACTACTTTTAGCATCTCTCAGAAAAATTTTATATACCACCTCTAGATTTTGTGCAAAGTTTAGTTTATAAGAATTGTTGTTTTATGCATTCATTTGTTTACTCAATAAATAGTTAGCACATTATACACATATATTGGGCCCTGGGCTAAGTCTGTTACTCAAGACATATCAATGGTTAGAGCAGCAATATTTAATAGAAATATAATATGAAGCACATCTGTAGTTGCTAATGTTCTAGTGGATACACTAAAAAAGTAAAAGAAATAGATGAAATAAATTATTACCTGTTTTTTACTCAGTATATCAAAAATTTAATTTCGAAGTCCAATCTCTTAAAAATAAAAGAGATTTCTACATTCTTTTTTATCCATATCTTCAAAATGCAGTCTATATTTATGCTCATAGTACAGCTTAATTTGAACTAGCCACATTTCAGTTGCTCAAAAGCCTTATGTGGGTTAGTGGCTACCATACTGAACAGTGCAAGACTACAAAATTTAATGTCATCAATATTGAAATAACAATTAAAGCTTTTCTAGTTTTGGAGTGGCCCAAGCAGAGTTATAGATGGATATAAAAAGATGGCTTGTAACAGAATACAAAAAAAACACGAGTTAGGAAACCAAAGAAGGGGCGCCTGTGAAAAAGACTAAGAGTAGTTTAAGAAGCAGGACAAAAGGAGAACATCTGAGAGTTAGAAGATGAAAAAAGTGTTTCAAGGAGGAGGATCGTTGTTTCTACATTGGAGACCTTTGTTCATTTTATCAAGTTGAACCTTCAGTGAAGAGTTGGATAGCACCAAATACTTCACTGGAAACAAAGAAGCAATGTGCAAGAAATTGTTTTAAATTAAGTATCTAACAAATTCAGATAAATTGAGAAGAATTTTATCTGTTTTATAACTTTTAACTTATTTCAAATTAAATTTTAATCTGCTGACATATTTCTTATTTAAGCAAAGAACTTTCGATTTATTACCTTTACTTCTCTGTTTTTCTCACATCCCACATCTAATATATTATAAAATCTTGTAGTTTACACATTTAACATTTCATCTCACAACTCATCTTCTGCCATCTTTGTACACACAACCAACACCTATTGCAAAACGTTTTACACCGACCTCCTTGATTTCATCTGACCCCCTAATCAACATTCCACTTGGAACTACAGTGATTTTTTTACAATATAGTCAGTTCCTGCCATTCCTCCGTTGAAAATCCACAGATGGATTATTCCCATCTCTCAGGGAATAAGGGAAAGGACTTAATATTTTCCTGCAAGTCTCCCCATACGGTGACCATCTGATGGGTGGGTCTTTGAACCTAGCAGCCAGTTCCCACCTCTGAGTCTCTCCCTAATTTCATTCAAGTCATTGCTCAGATTTATCACTTTACCAAAAAGGCCTTATCTGGCCTGATAAATCAGCATCCCCCTTAACCTTATCTTGTTTAATTTTTTCCCCTAATACTCCTCACTATCTAATCTGACCTATCCTATCCTATCCTATCCTATCCTATCCTTCTACTATAATGTAAGTCCCATAAGGGCATGGGTTTTCTTTTGCTTACTACTGAATCACCAGGCCAAGAATCTGGCACTTACAAATATTTGTTAACTCACTGACTGAATAAATGAATATATGTCTGGATGTTTAAAAAAATATATTAAATGTAATTTCTCCAGTTTTGAAGTTTTTCAGAAAGGAATTTTTCTCCCCAAGAGAAGAGTCAATTTCATGCTTTGAAAAATTAAAATAAAAGGGAAATCGAATTATGAAAATAGAATTTGAAAATATTACAACTTTGAGGGTTTTTCTATTGTTATAACTTTATTATTATGATAAGTGAAAAGAAAAATATTTCTCCAAAGGTCGTATGGCATAGAAATGAAAAGGTTAACACTTCATAGAGACTTTCTACAAAGATTTTTGGACTTTCTAGGAAAATTTCCAACTCTACTACTTCCAAGCTGTAGGACTTTGGATTCCTCTCTATACCTCAGTTTTCTCTTCTGTAAAACAGGGTTAATATTTGTGTTTAATTTATAAAGCTGTTGTGAAGAGTAAATGATTTATATTAAAGGACTTAGTACTTGGAACATAGCGTCTCATAAGACTTTATTTTTTTATTCAATAATAGTGTTATCGCTTCACAAAAAAAATGAGTGCTCTTGGTTTTCTGTTTGTTTTCTCTGAAATAATTTGTTTTTTTATTTATTATTTCTCTGAAATCATTCTAAAGAGAATTATTTCATAGGAAAAATCTGTGTAAGTACAAAAAATAAATAAGATAATTTATTACACAGTGTAAACTGTGTAAGTACAAAAAATAAATAAGATAATTGAGGCAATTTCTAGTCACTTGCATAAACACCCTACTTTTTCACTTGTGTAACTCAGACAAACTTTTTGGGCCCTTAGATTTTGCAAATGAATGCTTTATTTCTTTATTTCACTTTATACAAACAGGCAAAGTTACATAGAAAATAAAATGAATTCATCAAGTGGTCCTTAAATAAAACGAAATTCTGAAAGCAGGTTTCTTGTGTTCAGGGGAAGGCTATTTAGAGTATTTAGAGGAAGGAGCTCCAACCTTAAGACTAAGTGGGGACAATCCAAATGCACAAACCCTCCCTTTGAGAAAAATTTGACTTAATGAAAACATCATGTCCTCAAATATTTTTCCTCCTCAGATAAATCTGCTTCAAACTCTTCATCCTTACTTTCTTTCTTTTTTTTTTTTTTTGCAGTTTTTGGCTGCGGCCATGTTTGAATCTACCACCTCTGGTATATGGGGCTGACGCCCTACTCCTTGAGCCACAGGTGCTGCCCCATCCTTATTTTTTTTTTTTAAAGACGTAGTTCTAGTGATGTTTTAAGCCTTTCAAAATACTTGGCAATTTAAATTTACATATTACTTTTGGTAAATCTATTGGAATGAAGATACATTTTTTTTTTGTTTTTTTATTATTGGGGATTCATTGAGGGTACAATAAGCTAGGTTACACTGATTGCAATTGTTAGGTAAAGTCCCTCTTGCAATCATGTCTTGCCCCCGTAAAGTGTGACACACACCAAGGCCCCACCCTCCTCCCTCCATCCCTCTTTCTGCTTTTCCTCCCCCCCATAACCTTAATTGTCATTAATTGTCCTCATATCAAAATTGAGTACATAGGAGGAATGAAGATATTAACAGGTTTGAGGACACATAGTTTTAAATTATTCCTATAACCTGTGTTCATATGTATTTGTCATCCTATTTGATTATACTCTTTATAAAATTAGATCTTCAGCTTCTCTAGTAATTCTCCAAAGAGCCAAGAACAGTGTTCAATAAACAATATTATTGGCAGAAACAGAAACAATCAAACAAAATTACTAAGGAAGAATGCCATGTCTTCTCTTTCAAATGTTATTGCTTTTAAACACATAATCTGTTATTTGAAAGTAAATTTTAACAAGGAAAAATCAGTGTTTCCTATGTAAAATATCGGACATGATTTTTTGAACATTGTGAACACTTAACTGAAAGTTGGTTTCTCTTCTCCTTCCAAGATGTGCGTAATACCTATTAGCTGTTCTCTGTCTAAATGTTCCAGCCTAAAACCCAATAATAATCAAGAGTAGTTATGCAGCTTAACTGAGAAAAATATTTATAATACCTTAATGATAGCAAATACAAAAGAATGATATGGTATTATTTTCCCCCATATTTCCCTGGAGTTTATAATCTTGTCCAAGAGCAAGTTGTACACACAGGAAATGGCATCTAATTAAAAGCTGAAACAGCACTGATGTAGCTAAGAGATCAGGAAGGGACTCATCACCTTCTTATTTCAGGAGTATAGTCAGGAGGAAAGTGGGTTCTGAGTTAAGTCCTAAAACATATATAGAGTTTGGAGAGGGTGATGGGACAAAATATGGCTAAAATTTCATATTTGTTATTATTGTCCAGAACACATGTACATATCATCTATTATATTGAAAAGTGATCTTAGCTAGCCTTGTAACCTTTGCTTCTCCCTAATCTACTCAAAGGTGACTCAGAATCTTTATAAACAAGATTCAGAAGATCAGTTTTGACCAAAAAACCCTCATGAAATTGTATAAAATTGTTCCCCCCTTTTTTTTAATGCTGAAGGATTTGTTTTTCAGGAGAAGAGGTATTAGTAAGGGGAGAAGTAAAATATATCCTCAACATTTATCACAATAGAATCTAGTGTCTTTTATTTTGTCACTTAGCACCCTGGGGAAATACACCATGCATCACTTTTTACCTACCCATTTTTTTCTTTATTTTTTATTAAAAAATGAACATTAAAACAGTCCTTAAGTTACAGTTTTGATATGTTATAATTAAAGTTAAATAAAAAGGAATTCATTATTTTATTATTTGTAAAATGTTTAATTGTGATTTTCTTAAAAAAAGGAACTAACCACTACCATCAACGTCACAACAAAATCATTTATAGGACTTCATCTAGTGAGAAGCAGTAGATTAAAGGAAAGGAGATGGGGTGGAGAGAGGAAATTATTTTTCGATTTTAGCTTTGTTTTATTTTAATATGTGTCAGTCTGTAAATATCCTGCATCTTAACTTTAAAAGAAAGGTATTGATGCAAGATTTGGATGGGGTTGGGGAAAAAAGAATGAGAGAGAAATAGGAATTGGGAGAAATTTATAGCTAGAACTGATGCTGAGTGAAAATACCGAGTACATACCTAGCATGTTTTGTGCTTCCTTTCTTCCAAAGAGGAAATGACACTTTAGATTCCCTGGGATGCTGGAACCACATGCAAAAAAGGATGGGCAAATTTGTCATTCAGAATTTATGAAGGATATTTTTTCTTCTCACTGACTAAAAAGAACAAATCAAACACTAGGTTTCCAATTCTGAAAATTAGTAGACTCTGGAGAGCCAATTAAACATTATTCCCCTATCTCGACTCTGTTTTAACATCCTTCTTTATTGCACACTGTTTCTTTCACTCACAAGGCAGGTAGATGGTATTATCAGGCTAATTTGGGGACAGTTATCATTATAATGTAATTTTTTGCAATTATGTGGTAGACCAGGTGGCAAGACAGCATGGCTTTGCATTGCCAAGGTGCAAAACAAATTCAGTGTTCAATCAACCTGAGAGAGAAAGGACAATTCTCATTTGCATAAACATGTAGCCACGGAAACGAGATGCACAGAGGTATAAGGGGAAAGAGACCTATTTTACATGATGTGCATAGAATATTTGACAGTTTAGATTGGAGGCGTCATTGATGTGGGTTGGAGTGGTACGGTTGGTTGCCATGGATATGGTTTTCCCTACTGGCAGTGCAGAGATTGGCAGGGATGGATGCTGGGAAAAAAAAAAAAAGAAAAGAAAAGAAAAAACCTAAGCACTGCAACACTCTGGCAGCCTCATTCTTTTCTTTTGTTGAAAAGCTATGTATCCTTTCTGCACTAATGACAGCTCATCAAGTATGCAGTGTAATCTAGAAACACTGATATTTCTGTAATAAATCATTCATGTATAATATATGTATTTATATATTCTATGCACATATATATGTGTCGATCTACATGTATATATTTGAAATAACATGTATGCAGATTAATAAAAGATTAGATTCAGGAGAAAAATATTTACTTTGGTCACTCTTTCCTATTTAGTGTTAATTTGGGACGTCCTTAGATATTAGGATTTATTTAATAAACAACTATAAACATACTAAATTATCATCTAATTTAGGAAAAGAGAATTGTACAGTGTGTTTTTGGACAAGGCAAACAATGAAGGGAAGGAAGAGTGGCTTGCCCCCATGGCCTAGCCTCTGAGTGTTTGACTCCTGTCGTCACTGCATTGCTGATACAGAACTATGCAAATGATGGTGATACACCAGAAAACAAAGCAGTTTTTATTTTCTTTGTAGGTTCTAGCAGCTAAAATGTAGCACAACATGGAGCACAGTATACCAAAACAGGTTATTTACACTGTCTTTCAGAACAGTTAATGGCCCTTAATTTTCTTTTTCTCAAGGCTCACTCATTTATTATTTTGTTTTAATACAGTTAGTTCACAATCTTGGTTTTATTAAAAGGTTTCCAAGAAAGTCTTTTGTCTTTAAGAATTCATTCACTAACATCATGTGAACAGCCACTAAAGGGGCACAACTTTAGCTGCCCAATCCTGCAGGGCAAGAACTGAAGACCTTTGTCTTTGCTAATGGACAGCTTTGCACTTGGCCAAACTCAGGAGATTGGAATTCTGGTGGACAAGTTTTTATAACCTTGTGGGTTTCCTTTCTGTTCCTTCTAGACTTTGGAGGAAGGTTGAAGGGCACAACATTTTGTAAATTGCCCATTGGATCACAGGAAACTGAGAAGAGAATTGAAACAGTCTTTATTGTGCAATCATAACATCAGGATCATTTCTGAAATATAGCCATATATCTTCTGCCCCTAGCAATTGACTTTGCTGTGCATACAGCCAAAATCTGATGGATAATTACCAACAAACTAATCTCTATTAGACTGAGATTTCAAAAATATATAGTTGAAATAATAATTAAAACATCCTCTCACTTTTTATAAGAAAGACCTTTTAAATGGGGAAAATGAAAAAGTCTGCATTTGATGTGACATAATTTGCCCCTTACTATTGTTGGTAAGAATCTATTATTTATTGATTAAAGCATATGAAAGGCACAGGATTTTTTGTTTTTTTTACATGAAGCATACTAGCAAGTCAGTTCTTATAAGGATCTACCCCCTAAACCCCAGCCCCACCCATCAATAGCCTTAGCTTTTCCTTAGAAACCATTCAACAATTGCTAGTGTGCTTTCTATATTAACTCATCAGTGACCTCTTTCTCAAGGTACAAATCAGCTGTAATTATTTTGTACTTATTTTCATTTCTTTCTTAGTTTACTTTTGTCTGTACTTCTTAGAGTGGTGAACTATTATTTATTCTTTAAATCCATTTGTTCACAGTTGTGCATGATGGGCACTAATGTTTGTTGCAAAAGAAAAAAAAGAAATTTAGTAACTGTTTTAACCTCTGTATTTTATTGTTTCTTTAAGTTTTTAAAGATAAAATAAGACATCTAAATTCTGTACAATTTTATAAGTTTATTATCTAAGATCTATATGTAAACAGTGAAGTTCAAAATGATCAAAAAGTATTTAAGAATGAGTACAAATTTTAATATAGAAATGAACATTATGCAGCATTTTCATCACTTATAAATGTCCCTGTCTAGGCATTTCTCCTGCCTATACTTTATTATCTCACACATTTTGCTTTATTCTCTTTTACCACCTGTATTTTTCTTTTCTACAGTTGTGGTTTTCTGTTTTTGTATTACTCTTCCATTTGTAACTGATAAAAAAGACACTGTGTTGAAGAAAAGTCACGCTTGGGGCATAGTCACCATTGCCCAAATCTCTTGGAGACACCTGCACGATCTTAGCATGCTCCTTTATCGTCTATAAAATATAGAGGTGCTGTAACACTGAGTCCCTCACACATAATTGTAGAAATAGTCATAGAGCTAGGAGGTATCATACACAGAAAGAAAAGGTTTAACAACTTTATTATTTCAAAGACACAAAATTGCTTGCTCATCATTAAAAATCAATTTTTAGTCCTATAGGAATAAAGAAATATGCATGTAGTTATTTTATGAGCAGAGACCTGATTATTTCACACTGTGAATGTGATTCTTGAATGGTCAGGAAGAGAGTTTTGAAGAAGTCTCCTTTTCCTGGGCAAGTATAGACTTGCCTCAATCTCACTCATAAACCAGGAGATAGTCACACGCACTGGGCCTTAAATGTGTTCATTTCCAAAGAGGCGGAAGACTTGACTCACATACTAAATTTTCAGGATTAGTATGATAAATCTTTAACATCACGTGTGTAGATTTATTAGTTCTCTGACACCAGTAACCATTTCAATATTATGTCATTTTAAAGATTTGGTTAACTATTTTATTTTCTCACTTTTATGTTCTTAAGATAGATTATTTTACTAGTGTTAGTCAGTTCTGTGTAAGAAAAATGTTAATTTTACACTTTGCATCATAGATTCATTTTTTTCTTTTGGAAAAGAGACATTTTCCTTGTTTCAGATGCATTCAAAATATAGGCAGTATTTCTTGCTTGAAAAGAGAATAACTAGCAAACTGATTATTTGTTGTGATCAGGCTTATTAAAACAGAGACAGAAACCAGAGTTCATTTCCTAGCTCTGTCATGAGATGATTAAAAGGTGAGGGTTTCTCTTTCTTGTCTTGCTTTCCTCATTTGTAAAGTGACACCCTCTGATCTTCATAAGCACATTTTGACTCACTAAAATGTGTAAGTTGGGATTTTCAAACTCTTTGTCATGTGGAGAAGTTATTGACTTCCCTTATATGTTTTGACTGCAGTTTCAGGTGGGACCTGTGCTCAGCTGGCTGTGATGGAGCTAATTCCTGACGCAGGTAATGACAGGGCAGGTCTATGACCAGAGGACACGAGGTACGAAGGCAAAAGTTGCTGACTTGGACTGAATGTAATCAATATGTGGCTTTGAGAGCTAATGATGTATTATGATCACTCTGTTGAGAACACCTCAGGGATGCTGTCTTAGAATTTCTTGTATAAAGCATTGCCTATGCTGTTATACCCTTTATTCCTCAGCTTCTTTATCTCTGTGAAATTGGAGATATCCTTCATCTTCTATTTAAATCCATCTTTCTTGAGATGCCATGAGCACTGGTATAATAAAGTGGAGGAAGCACATTTGTTATGTGAAAGGTACTGAAATTCCTGATGTAGCATGTACCTCATTATTGATGGTGTTTCTTTCGTTCTGATAAAACTTTACTGACATTAAATTTTTACCCATAAACTCTTCTACCTGCTACCTAAAATTAATATGACCCCATGTATTTGCCCAGTTTTATTTTCTTCTTTAGTCTACTTCTAAGGAGTTAATGGCGGGGGTGGGGGGGACCCTTTGGATTCCAGAAATTACTGGATAGTTCTGTTTTTTGTTTTTGTTTTTTAATTTGGCAAAGAGAAAGCATTTTCATTCAGAGGTAACCTCAAATTTTTATTTTTGGTTTTCGAAATGCCACATGTCATTTTCTATCTTGACCGCTGCTCCATGTCACCCATGTGCCAATATGAACTTACCCTTATCCAGTCTGTTCAATAGGATGATGCCCTTCACCATACACATTAAATATAAACCCTGTGTCACTGCTCCTAAGCTGCTATTCATCAATTTTTTAAGTTTTCGTGTAGCCATGCTGTGACTTTTTCAATGTCCTTATCTCTGTCATTAATTTTACCTTCTGATGTAGTAGTACTGAATGATATGATTTACAACTTAATAAAATGAGTTTTTAAAACATTAGATAAACCAGTAAATTAATTTTTAGAAGAGTCAGCGTTCTAGAGTTCTGAAGGTAGACTTAATTTACCTCCTTTGCCTGATTTCATCTCAGGTGAACTAAATGGCATTGGATAGTACAGAAAACAATGCTGTCATGCATAATACGTGGGCAGTTGAATTGGGTTTTAGTGGTTCTCCCAATGGTGTCCAGAGGAAGACAGGATGGGAGTAGAAATGTTGATAGTTGTTTTGAGGCATCTCCTTCACTTTGAAATCTCACTTTCTTACTTTCTTTAAACCTCTAAGCTTGAGAATAAATTTATCTCCATGGACACAAATCCTTTGGGAAAGGGTGACTGCTATTTTTTACTGCCTAGAATGCCAAGATTTTTCTTTAAATGTACCCAGTTGAAGGATAGATAGACTAACATAATAAAGAACGTTGATAAATAATTAGGGCCAGTTTCCTGCCTTTAAGCAGGTTATTAACCAAACCACCTAAGACAGATATTTGAAACAAAAATGTGTATCTTCTAAGTGGGGAAAGAAGCAAGGTGCTCTTCCTGCTCACTGAGAGACCTATTTAGGGTATGAAGACTACTCCAAATATTACCCAAATGTTTCTGGTATAGTAATTTGAATTCTGTAACTGGGTGGTGGTAAATTCCAGGGTAATAAGTAGAATCTAGTCTGTTAAAAATCATCATACGTATTACACATGTACTAAATTGTGTAGTGAAGGACGACTAAAAATGTGCTATTATTTTAGAATCTTTTTATTTTGAGTGGTATAATATGGTAATTAGAAGAATGAAAATCCAAACAGGATTGAAAGTTAGGTTAGGTTGTCCCAAAGTATGCAGCAAATCGTAAAAAATGCTCTTTAACATGTGGCTTTCAAGGACAAAACATATATTATATCCCCGCTGTTGGGTGCTAATAATGTATCTTAGCATATATAATTTCATTTAATCCAGTATTTCCTAAATTTAATTAACCATGGGACCCTTTCTGTCTCTTAGCACTTGTATACATTCCAAACATATTTTAGAAAATTCTGGATTTTGAAAATTCATAACTCACTAACTATAATAATAAGAAAGGTAGGAATATGTTGGTTTAGAAAAGATGAATTTCAGGATGACAGTTGGAATTTTGGTTGGTATAACATTTGGCTGATAAACCATGGCCTCTCTAATTGACTCTGTATGACACTTAAGAATTATTATGCTCTTGGGCAGTGCCTGTGGCTCAGTGGGTGGGGCGCTGGCCTCATTTACTGAGGGTGGTGGGTTCAAACCCGGCCCTGGCCCAACTGCAACAACAAAAAAAATAGCCTGGCATTCTGGCAGGCGCCTGTAGTCCCAGCTGCTCCAGAGGCTGAGGCGAGAGAATCGCCTAAGCCCAGGAGTTGGAGGAGGCTGTGAGCTGTGACGCCATGGCACTCTACTGAGGGTCATAAAGTGAGACGCTTTATGAATCATTATGCTCTTAAGAATGGAGTCCCAGATAATATTTCTGTATTGAGCTGTGACGCCACAGCACTCTACCGAGGGTCATAAAATGAGATACTTTTAAGAATTATTATGCTCTTAAGAATGGAGTCCCAGATAATATTTCTGTATCTTTTACAAAATGGAAACAAAAGCATACATATAAGAAGAAATTGTTACTAAAATATGGCTGTTACCAATAGTCATAAATTGAAAGTAAAGGATACCTTGGCAGTACACATCACTTGACTCATCTACATGTACTAACACAAGGTTTTGGTGACAGATTTGTCCTTGGGGAAAAGAGCTTAGTTTTAATTATAAAAAGCTCTGATTGGAAATTATTAGTATAAACTGGTGTTTTTCAACGTTTTTTATCTCATGGCGCGCTTGAACCTATAGTTAAACTTCCGCAGCACACTTAACTTCTGTTGATTAAAAAAATAAATAGTAAAGAAAAAGAATATGCTTATTGTGCTTTGAAATACTTTCAAAGATAATTAATGATCTCTAAAAATTTTCATGGCACACCAGTTGAAAAACACTGATATTAACTCTGACTTGATAGGAGGCTTTGGTGTAGTCCTCTCTATGTTCACTTCAGGGTGAATTACATTAAAGATTTACTCTTAGGGGTGAAGCCTGTGGCTCAAAGGGGTAGGGCTCCGGCCCCAGAGGTGGGGGGTTCAAACCCAGCCCCAGCCAAAAACTGCAAAAAAAAAAAAAAAGTTTACTCTTGGAAAGCAAACACAAATAACTTCAGTTTATTTACAGCACTTTCTCTACCTCTAGTATGAGATGTTTTCTAAATCAGTAATGGTGCTATCAAGACTTTCACTGAAATAATAAGCCCACAACATGTTATGTTCTGTAGGAGACTGAGCACCATGCTTATAGGAATAGTCACCGGTTCTTGAGGGAGGCTCTGGGAATAGGACACTCTCCTGGCTGGCTTGGAGATATTTTGCAGCCTGGAGACAAGGCTCAAGCAACTTAGTGCTCTAATGAGATAAGATCACTCCATTAGTGAGCAGGTATTGGGCTTTGAACATTTGCAGTGCCTCAGGGTGGGAGTTGACCGTGGGGAAAGAGCACTCAGCGATCCTTAAGCACGTAGTTCTTGTACATGGGACTCCCCCACACCTGTTGTATATGGTTTCAATAACATCAATGCGGAGGTTTCTCGAGGCTATCCTGCACCTATGGGGAGCCTCACCTCTTGCAAGCTTATACTTTCAATACGTACACCGGCTGTTTCCTGCGCTGGTGTCGCTGTGACATAGTGGCCCTGACAATGTTCAATCCAATCACTGCTGCATCTCCTAAGATCTGCACCCTTTAGTTAGAATAAATCTGAGGCTGCTTGGAACTACATTGACAGAAAGAGGGCTTGAGCATAAGTTGTTTATGTAGACACACACAAGGATTTTTACTATTACTATCCAGTGATGTCCTCCATTGTGAATGCTTGACTCAGAGCAGGGCTTCTCAAACTTTCAGTACAAAAGTATGACCTGCTGGATCTTGTTAAAATGCATATTCTGATTCAGAAAGTCTGGGATCAGCCCCCATTTCTGCCTTTCTAATAAATTTTCAGGTGTGATGCTGGTCCTCAAATGGCTCTTGAAGTAGCACAAATGGATGGACACGTTAAAAAAAAAAAAAAAAAAAAAGCCTTGCTCTTCTCCAGTCCTGGGAACTTACTGAGTTTTAATTTCCTTTGACATACAGTGTAGGGATATCAGGTATCAGGGTATTTGTTTCAAAAATGTCCTCGGGCACATTTACCTGTATAACTTTGACTCAATATGTACAAAAACAGAACATGTGTACTCCCTAATATTCTGAAATTTAAAAAAAAATAAAGAAGGACGTCCTTCTACTCTTCTATGGGTTGCTCCCATCTCTAAAAATTCTAGTCATCGTCACGTCAGTGTTTGTTTTCAAGAGTAGTTTAGTTCTACAGTTAAGTTGTTGATGATTTAGTTGTTAAATTTTTGAAAAAGAGCAAAAAGTTATTAGTAAGAAATCTCTGATTAGTCTCATCTTTGAAAAGTGAGACTAGATAGACACATTGCCCTGGCTTGTACTATATTGCCTAAAGCCAGGCACCCCTTGCACAGCTTGTAGTTGAGAGGATTTGTGTGGTTGCTTAGGCTTTAAATTACTGAGTGTAAGCAAGATACTCATGGGATTGGTTGGAATACGGCAGGGGCAGTCTTCAGGGAATGACCCCTTCATTTTACTTTTAAGGATGCTGCAATACCAAGCTGCTGTGGATTTTACCCAAGGTGTTGTATAGGCATTTTTTAATGAAGTCTCAGACATATTTTGCATGCTTTTACCCAGCAGCCTAACCATGCTTCAAAGTTCAATCTTTTGATTGATCTCACTCATCTTGTTTGGGGGCAGGAATAGGGGGTAAGGGAAAGGTTCTATTGCTAGTTGGAGGCTGATCCACAAGAAAGCAATAAACCTCAGAATTGAATAAGAATCTCATTTGTGCAGGCTAACTCTTTTTGATAGTGTTAATTTTTTTCATTCTACATGTACACTTCCATGACTATAACTTCTTTTTCATCAGACCACTCATTAACTATAGCCCACAGCAGCTAATTTCCTGGCTCTCCCTCCCACTACTTCACTTTATTTGTTTGGCTGACAGGTTTTTGAAGCAAGCCAGCTAAAGCCTGCAAGAATTTATGGCTCCCCCCCCGTACATTTTTATTATTAGGAATATGGACAAGATGCTAGTTTGTGTATTCCATCTGAAAATTGTGCCAGAGTTTCTCTCTCTTGGGAGAGAATCAAATTGCTTTATAATCATCATGGACCCAATTCTGTAACTATTCGAAGACAAAATTCTTGTTAGTGCCAAAGGGAGTTTTTCCCTCATTTAAGGTTACAAGATCAAGTGATAAAGGTATTTATAGCTACCTACTCTCTCCAGGAAAATAAGTTAAACTAGATGGAAAAAAAAATTACTAAATATGCTATAGATGTTTTTCTTTTCACTCACTTTTTCCTAATATAAAACAATGAAAAGAATTACAAACAGAAAATAAAATTAATTGCTGACTAGTGCTTTAACTGACAATTATCTTCTTTCTCACTTGACAATATAATGTATATTTCACTAGCAGGACACTACAAAATATAAAAATTACTTGGTTTCCTTTGTTAACCAAACGTGGAGTATGGATTCTGGTCATTTGTCCCTTATAAGACTCATAGGAAAGCTAAAAATAGTTACTAGGCCCTTTGAAAGTTAACCACATTTGAATAGTACTGCCTTTACAAAAACGCATGGACGCCCTCCACAGTAGGACTTAGGTCTCTTCTCAGCCATTGCCTTGTCTTCCTTCCCCCTAAGTGTGACTGTGGAATAGGAGAGAACGTCAAACAAGAACATGAGCTGTGTTCTAGTTTTACAACTGTCCTTCTGCTGAAAAGTGCTTGACCTTTCTGGTCTTAATTATTAGTAACTCATTTATAAATGAGTGGGGTGGATTAGCTATTCTTAGGTTTCTTCTGGATCAAAAAAACTCATGATGGGCACAGGTTATACATTTTAAATATTTTGCTTTATTTACATAATAGTGAAATAGAAAGGGGACTAGCCAATCAGTGTATCTTACTTTCCAGTTCCTGCACAACTTTATACACTTATCTATGATTAAAAAAAAAATCAAATGTCTAGTTCAGTAGCAAGAGGAGAGACTTTGAATTTGGACAGACTTAGATTGCTAACTTTGTAATAGGACTATATTACAAGTTGTCACCCTGGGTAGGGTGCTTTGGCCACATCACAGCTCCCAGCTACCTCCAACTCTTAGGCTCAGCCTCGGTTTTTTTGTTTTTTTTTTTTTTTTTTTTGAGACAGAGTTACTTCGTTGCCCTTAGTAGAGTGCTGTGGCATCATAGCTCACACAGCAACCTCAACTCTTGGGCTTAGGCGATTCTCTTGCCGGAGCTTCCCAAAAAGCTGGGACTACAGGCCCTGCCACAACACATGGCTATTTTTAGAGATGGAGTCTCCCTCTTGCTCAGGATAATCTCAAACCTGTGAGCTCAGGTGATCCACCCGCCTCGGCCTCCCAGAGTGTTGGGATTACAGACATGAGCCACTGTGTCAGCTGAGCGAAATATATAATTGGATTTGCTAAAATAAGGATATCAGTAACTGTCTTATAGGACTGTTAAGCTAATAAATAGGTAAGACTTTTCATGCCAGACATATAACATCTCAACAAATGGTAGCTTTTCTGGCTATATTATGCCCTGTATAGGGATGGGTAGTAGTGTGAACAGAAGTTCTCTGAAAAGGAGTCTAGAATAGTGGTTCTCAATCTTCCTAATGCCGGGAACCTTTAATGCAGTTCTATTTCATAACTGTAATAATGTAAATATCTGATATGCAGGATGTATTTAAACGACCCCTGTGAAAGGGTTATTTGACCCCCAAAGGGGTCACAACCCACGTTGACAACAGCTGGTCTAGAAGAAAGAAACTTTATTCCAGAGAACAGTGTGCAAACCAGGAGACAGTCTTGGGTGTAAAATGAAGGTGCAGTCCAGAGAGCAAAGGAGGAGTTTGGCTTTCACGGATAAAATTCTGCTTCAGGTTTCCAATCAGATCCATTTATGCAAATAAAAAAGATCCAGCTTGCCTGGTTGTGACTGGGAGACACAGCTGGGTTCTGATTGGTTGATAATACAACTGAGTTCTGATTGGTTAATGCGTGTCACAGTGTTTAGGTTGGTTAAAGCCACATAAATAGAAACAGCTATGAAAGTTCCAAAGTAGGTACAGACGTGTGGATTTTCTCAGAAGTCAGAGTACATGTGGCTTCTAATTAGCAAATGGCCATTTGGTTCTATTTTAAATTTAGGCCTACATCGATCCACGAATGGATTAATAAACTGTGGTATATGTACACCATGGAATATTATGCAGCCTTAAAGAAAGATGGAGACTTTACCTCTTTCATGTTTATGTGGATGAAGCTAGAACATATTCTTCTTAGTAAAGTATCTCAAGAATGGAAGAAAAAGTATCCAATGTACTCAGCCTACTATGAAACTAATTTATGGCTTTCACATGAAAGATACAACCCAGTTACAACCTAAGAATAGGGGGAAGGGGGAAAGGGAGGGAGAGGGGAGGGGGCTGGAGGGAGGGTGATTGGTGGGATTACACCTGCGGTGCATCTTACAAGGGTATATGTGAAACTTAGTGAATGTGGAATGTAAATGTGGTAGCACAATAACTAAGAAAATGCCAGGAAGGCTATGTTAACCAGTGTGATGAAAATGTGTCAAACCGTCTATGAAACTAGTGTATGGTGCCCCATGATCACATTAATGTACACAGCTATGATTTAATTAAATAAATAAATAAATAAATAAATCTAGGCCTACTTGATCACTCAGGACTCATCTTGAGGGACTGATTCCTTAGTGAAAAGGTTAGTTTAAGCCTTACCGGACTTGGATAGTCCCAGTTATTCCACAACGAGCTTAGTTGTAGTTTCCTCATGTTTAAAATGAGTATTGAACAAAATGATCTTTAGCTCTTCTAGCCTCAATTTTTCACAATTTTAATATGTTTGAAAACTGCATTGAGGCTTTTTTCACCCTTTGTAGATTTTCTTTCCTTCAAAGATTTTAATAATACTGATTGTTTTCAGTATTTTGTTACAACTGTTCTCTGACTTCACTAGTAAATATTCAGGCTTTTTCCTCTGGTGTCTGCATTAGTGGCACTAGAATTAATGCAGATATTTCAAGTACAAATTGATCTTCATTTGAAAACTAGATCCTTGAATTGTATAATAAAAGATATTTAAAATAATAAAACATAAATATTTTATCTTTAAATATTCATATCAATCCGTTAGTAATTTGGCTTGTGAAAAACAGAAAGAAGGGAATTTAAAAGGACTTCCACAGACTAATAATTATTTAAACACATAAAAATTTCTCTTGTGTTGATAAGTACAGTATGCTCCTTTCCTATTCAATATGAATCTATTAATACAAAAAATATGCTAAAAACATAACTGGCACGTTTGTATTACAAATGAGTTATAATTTATATTTTCAAATATAAACTATTTTACTCTCTTAGGTATCCATTATGGTTGTTAGATCTTCATTTGGTGATTGGATAGCTTCCACAAATGAGAACCTGATTGACAACTTTGTGCATTAGGCATTGATCATTAGTAAGCCAAACTCATTAAGTTTGAACAAAACCAATCTTTTAAGAAATTATCTCATACTGTGTATGCATCCCCTAAATATTGGCAGTCACTCAGAAATTCTCTACTGCTATGGCTGGATTTTACAAGCACAAAGATACTGTAGATTTAAAAGTATTCGGGAAGTTGCAATTAACTTTGCAGTTGAAAACTCTGAACTATCAATAGCAGATAAAAATTCATATCTATTTGCTAAAACTAATCTTTTTCTCAAGAAGAGCATGGTGAAATTTATATCCATTGTAGAGAAAAAAAATGCTGCTAAAAATGTCAATGAATTTTTCAAATGTATGCGAAAGAGTGTCATTAGTAATTCACCTGATAATAAAGAGATAAGATATAAAGTAAAATATATTTTTGATGAGCATGTATACATATTCTTAAAGACATCTTGAACTATCATTAATTCATATTACATTGATTTTTGTTTAAGTAAGGGTTGCAAATGGAAATGCCTTCAGGGCTTAAGCAAGTATCATAAATATATGAAGAAGTCAGACGCTAAACTATTGAGAGTTATTAGGACTCTAATTTATAGGACAGCATATTGGCTTATCTAAAAACCATTCACATTATGTCAAAAACAAAATCAAAACCACAATAATCAAATTAAACACATGGGAAGATTCTAAAAAGTCAGAGTCACACAAGTGGCTTACAGTTACATTCCTTCATTAAACAAGGGGTTGTAACAAGAGGAACACTTATTTGAGAAGTTGAGGATGAACAAAGAATAAATGGAAACTTAATGAAATTCAATCACATAGAAGTCATGAAAAGTGTATTTTTCTGTTTTTTTTCTTTTGCAGTTTTTTGGCCTGGTCTGGGTTTGAACCTGCCACCTCCGGCATATGGGGCTGGCGCCCTACTCCTTTGAGCCACAGGCGCCACCCAAATGTATTTTTCAATTCAAAGGACATAGCTAAGACATTACCTTAGTTTTCCTGAAAGGAAAAACGATTGGAACACTGATAGAAAAGTTCCTAACTTTGACTCTAATAATGAAAATTCTGTAATCATACCTGAGAACCTAAAAAACAGACTCTTGGGACAGGATAATCAATGTCAGAGTCTTCTGACCATGTCTGTAATACAGACTCAGTGTTAGAAAATAAGAAAAAATAAAAAATTTAGGGTGGCGCCTGTGGCTGAAAGGAGTAGGGCGCCAGCCCCATATACCAGAGGTGGTGGGTTCAAACCCGGCCCCAGTCAAAACAACAACAACAACAAAAAAAAAAAACCTGCGAAATAAATAAATAAATAGAAAATAAGATGGAGGAGGAGAGGAAGAAAGAGAAAGAAAGGAAGGAGGAGTCAGAGAAGAAAGATCAGAAAATTTTTTCTAGCAAGTTGTCTATGAGATTTGACTGAGACAAATACAACAGATCAAAATTAGTCAGCCTTCTGTGCATTGCGGCAGTGAAAGCATGTGGTCAATTTTTTCCCCTATCTGAATGGCCACATTCAATTTATCCATTTATTTTAACTTCAAACAAATCAAATTATGTTCCTACATATCTGGTTGATTGCTGATCACTCATAAGATGACTGACAGGATCTCTCCCCATAGCCTCTCTGCCTACTCTCCATCAGGACAGCTTGATTGGCTTGGGACTTCTTTACTGACATTTCACAGGCATAGTTCCTCACTGATCTATGCAGTTATCTTATTCTTTTCTTCCCTTCCATTCCTTCCCCATCCCTTCCATTTCTTTCCTCCCAACCTCCCCCCTTGTCTCCCGTCCCATTTCTTTCCTTTTTTCTTTTTTTAGGTTTCTGTAGCTATTTTAGTTGTGTAAAGTTCTAAATAACATGGGTCAACAAATCTGTTCCAATGATTTTGGAGCAGTTGAGAGATGTTGTTTCAGATTCTGTCTCTGCCTCTTTAGTTCTATGACCTAAGGAGATTTACTTTCATTTGTAAAATGGCCTTCAGCATAGTTTTCTCCAGATACTAGTGAGACTTAATTGTACTAACTAAGGTGTAAAGTACCTAAAAGCTATGACTCATAACGTGGTGAGCACTCAGCAAATATATGGTTCTTTTTAACACTTCCTACAACAAAAACCAATAGTTATAACAAAACATCTTTAAGACTTTCTAAACAATCCCATTGATTTCTAGAGTCAATTCATCTCTCTGGTCAGAAATAAAAATTTGTAACAAAAATAGTAATAAAAATCATTGCCTGAGTTGAATTTGAGACTGAGCCATGGGCAAGGTTAGCACCTCTTAAGAAAAACACAAAAACCATGAGGAATTTGATAGGAGGCACAGAAGCTTCCTAAAGAGCACTGATGATTTCTCAAGAAAGTCAAAGTTGAGATTCTGACCACAGCTCAGAAAAACAGGGCAGGAAATTTCCAGTGAAGGGATTTCTGTTCTTCTGTTCGTTGGATTGCTGACTAACCACAAGATTGCCTCTGGTCACCAGTCATAAAGCTTGGCCTAAAATATGCTTAACACAATCAATTGCAATCATCAAAAGCCATGGTATTTAAATTACATGATCAAAAGGACCAAAGGACCCTTGCTCCTCAGTCAAGTGAGTGAGTGCTTATAAATTACTAAAACCTAAATTTAATAAAATTTTATTAGTTACCTTCCAAGGTATCATCTCAGAATAATGCTAAGATCAAAACCCTGATTTGGACATGTCAAACCAATTTCAGGATGCCAAGCAACTGGTTAGTCAAAAAGAAACAACTGACATTAGGATCTATGTAGTTCTGCTGGTAAAGGAAAAGCAAACTTAACCTTTTATTAGTCTAGATCCAGAAATATCTTTCTTGTCCAAATACATTATCTGCCAGACTCTGGGCTAAATCTTTCTGTGTCTGTGTATAATCACCTGCAACAGCAGTCAGTACCCGCTGAAGGTTTTAGGCCATTGTTCTATGCTATGATTTAACCAAATTCTTTATAGACACTGTCTGAGTATCAGAGTGAAGTAGCAAAAACAATGAATTTAGGATTCAGGAAAAATGGTGTCTGGTCTCAACTTTCTAATCTGAATAATGGGAATAATAATTGCCTGGCAATAGTAAAGGTTAGTTTTAAATGTAATTTCATAACATGTGATAGTATGTCATATAGTGGAAAACACTATACAAATCTAGTATTCATATAATAAATATTAATTATGCACATAATACATGGAAGGCACATTTCCAGGTTCCTATAACAAATCAGACAACAAGAAAAGAAATGAATCTGTGCTCATATGGATCTCACATTCTAGCAGAGCAGACAGAAAAGTAAATGTCACTATGTGTTAAAAGGGATAATTGTAAGTTTAATAACTAGCAGAGCCAGATAAAAGGATTTAGGATTGTGAGATTGGGGAAGGGATTGCTAAATTAACTAGAATTAGGGTTAGTCTCTTTGTAAAGGGGACACTTGAGGAAGGGAGAGACTTAGACTTTCAGATGTCTGGGGGAGAAACACTGCAGGGCAATGGTCAGCCCTAAAGTAGGAGCAAGTGAACCCTGTGGTAGAGCAGAGTAAGTTAGGAAAGAGAGGTGGTGGGTAGAATCAGAAAGGTACTATGATCCAGATCTAAAGGGCTTTGTGAGAACTTGGGCTTTTACACTGAGTAGAAAACAAAGATGTTTCAGGGTTTAAATGGAGCAGTGACATGCTATGACTGTTTTTGAAGCTTTTCTGTTTTGTTTTGTTTTTGCCTACTGTTAAGAATAGAGCGAAGGGAACAGGGTACAAAAAAAAGAAACCAGGCAGGAGGTGCTTGCAGAAATCCCACAGAGCATGATGACTTGTGATGGCTTGGTCCAGGGATGGTAGCAATGGACATGGTAAGAAGTAATTCACTTCTTAGTATATTTTCTTTGGATGGCACAGCCATGAAAGGACATTAAAATTTCAATTTGGGACATATAGGATTTCTACTATACGTCCAACTGCACGTGGTGAGTAGGCAGTTAACATGTGTCTGACAATCAGAAGATAAGTCTAAAGATATAAGTTCAGAATCCATCAACATATAGGTGATAATTAAATTCCTGAGACTGATATTTTCTAGAAAAAAGGATTAAAATAGAGTAAAATAAAGAAGGGATCTAAGGACCAAGCCATGGTCAACTCTGATATTATCAGTTGCAAATATGAGGAAGAAACAGAAGAAAAGACTGAGAAAAAATGGCCAATGACACAAAAGGAAAATGAGGAAAATGTGCTATACTAGAAGTGAAATGAAGAAAAAAGCTTCAAGGAGGAGAAACCAACTGTGTCAGATGCCATTAGAAAAGTCAAATTATATAAGAAACAAAACTTACCATTGGATTTAGCAACATGGTCATCACCGGTAAGTCAGAGAGAATGGCCTGAAGAAATAATGAAGGATAAAAAGAAAAGCTGCAATCTATAGGTCCAGATGTGTGAGGACCGTGGGAGGAAAACAACAACAGCAACAGCAACTAAAAGTGCAAACAGTACCTGAGAGATCGCAAAGAAAGGTGGGTTTTCATCAGAGTAAAAAGGTGAAGGGAATGCTCAGGGAAGGGGTGAAGCATCTAGAGAATTTTTTGATTGCAGAGCATGAACTCCAGAAAGCACAGTGGGGATACTTCTGTGCCGGGTGGTGTGAGAGGAGGAAGAGGTCAGAGACTGTGGAGAGCACTGTGAGAATTAAAGGGACAGATATGAGGGATGCCTGGGACCTTGGGCTTCTTTCGATACAGATACAGGGGTAACAGGTGTAATGTGATTAATCCTGGTGGATCCAAGCAGAGGATTTGACAAAGCAGTAAGCATGAGGAGCCTGGGAGGTCCGGGTGTCCAGGGGAAGCTGTAGATGGTCTCGGTCCAAAGTCATGAACTCAGTCTGGACACTTGAGGGTGGAACTGAGAATTCTGAGGAAACAGTGTATTCTGCAAGCCACAGTCCTCCTCTTCACCCCCGGGGAGAGAGAAGTTTAGAGGAACCTAAGGCATTGCCCTCATTTAGTGGTTCCCTTTAGACTTCTTTGGAGAGTGAATAGGAATTACCACCAAATATTCTGACTCTTCCTTGTTCGTTGTTAGAAATGAACATTTCTAGGAAAGCCACATGTAATTTCTATCCTTTGGACTCTAATGATGAGGACTGAAGACCTTAGAGAAAGTGTGGTATTCAAGGAGATATTATTAATTGAAGACATTCACTGAAGAAATGGAATAGGAGGGTGTGGAATGAGAGAAGTGAACTAATATTCATCGAGTGCCTGTTACATGTCAGGTTACTACACTTAATCTTAGCCAAAAGGCAAGAAGCAATTGTGCCCAGTTACTATCCATAATGTTATATTGTATTTAATCTAGCAATGCTATAGTTAAGTGGAATTTGTCACCTCTATTATAAACATGTCACAAGTTTGACCAGCTGACTGGGATTTAACAGCAGGTCTGATTTCTTTATGGAGACTCTGATGGGCTATCTTCTATATGTATTTCTATTCTAGCAGTGATACATACTGATAGATACTGTTGTTAGTATCTAATTCCAAATACTTTATCAGTCATTATATATTTGCATTAATTATTCTAAAGTAGCTAGCATATAGGCTGATTTTCAAAATGTTGTTCATTGATTGAATGGTTAATTATTCTAGTCTTTTTTTCATTCAACAAGTATGGAAGTTTACTATTTATAAAATACCATAAATTTATTCCATCACATTTTCCATTAGCTATCCAACTTGGCAGACTAAATCTCATTTTTTTTTTTCATCTTTAATTTAAACTTTTTAGGCTCAGTGTCCATAGCTCAGTGGTTAGGGTGCTGGACACATACACTGGGGCTGGCCAATTCAAACCCGGCCTGGGCCTGCTAAACAACAATGACAACAACAACAACAACAACAACAAAATACCCAGGCATTGGGGCGGGCACCAGTAGTCCCAGCTACTTGGGAAGCTGAAGCAAGAGAATCATTTAAGTCCAAGAGTTGGAGGTTGCCGTGAGCTGTGACGCCACAGCACTCTACTGAGGGCGACATAGTGAGACTCTGTCCCCAAAAGAAGAAAAGAAAAGTAAACTTTTAAAAACATCAATGCTAAATGTTAGAAATTCCTTAAAAATTATAGAATCAGAAAAAAAGACTCTATTGAAAATAACTCTGAAATTTAAAAGTGAAGTGTTGAGTGTGTGTGATGTCTTTATTTGAAACATTGAATATGGTTTATATTTAGAACTAAAGAGTTCTTTCTCTAAAGGCAGGCAGAACTGATTTAGAATTCTGGCTCTACATATACTAGCTATGTAAATTTGGGCAAATTTCTGAAACTCTACAAGCTTCAGTGTCTTCATCTTTTAATATTAATAGCAATAACATTTACTGTATTCTTGTAAGGATTACAGAAAACAATGTGGGAAAACCTTTTAGCACAGTGCCTGAAACACATCAGAGTTTCACAAATTTTATCTAATATTATTACCATTATTTTGGTTAATTAAAAATACTTTGGACAATATAAAAAGAAATGAGATCTGGTCCCTAGCACAATAATCATATAAATATTGAATGTATATTAATAATTCAATGGCAAAAGTAAGATCCCTAAAATAATAATAGTAAGCAGTATAAGTGCCATTAAAAAGATATAGATCAAATGCAGAGGGGGAAGATACTGCTTTTTCCTTAAATGTTCAGGCAGTATTCTGTTGTGGTTGACTGTTCATAGCTCTTTAATCAAGCATTAGCACTGAAGAATAATGAAAGTGAATCTAGAGATTTAAAGGATGTAACCAGCCAGCAAAGCCAGTTCAGGGGAGAACTGTAGCCTCCAAGGGCAAAACTAGAATCCAATACCTGCTTGTAAGGATGAGAGGTTGTAACTGAACAGAATGAATTTTGGAGTCAGAGTTAAAAGACACGAAGCCAGGTGAAGAGCTGGAAGAAGCAAATAAGGGGTGGGGATTTGTTGTGGACTCACGTGCCAGGAGCTATTTTCAGCACTAAATCTCCTTGCACAGACTTAAAAGAGCAGGAGTATACTTTCACAACTATATTGTCTCTCATGTTTAACGAAATTATCTGCCGTCGGCCAGGCAGAGTCTGGGAAAGGAGAAGTCTGCAGTAAGGATGTCTCCACGTGAGAGCAGGGGCAGAGCGAGGGTGCAGCAGGAGGAAGCCTGGTGGGAAATGGTCATTCTCCTCTGCAGAACTTTGGGATTCACTCGAGAAAGAAAATCCTCTATGTAAAGCAATGATTATTTGGGTCATAGTGAGATTTTAGAAATCAATTCACTGTTTCCCTCTGACTTTCTTTGTATTTCGGAGTGGCACTCTGCTCAGACCGTTTTGTCCCACTCTCTTAGCCTCCCTGCCCATTAGATGCTGTTATTTTTGTCTTGGGCTCATTAAACAAAGTACTGGCAGGGTATAGGCTCTGGCTTCCCTTGAAAGTGACTTCATCTATTGTAATCATGTTTTGCGATAATGTAGCAGTAAGCGCTCTGTCAGAGCGCTGAGTCCTAAAATAGACCAGCAGGACCTCACTTACACAGCTCGAGCTTGTCACTATTGTACTGTGGTGCTGGCAAGGAAACCCAGAGGCGGGGCTCAGGCTGTTTGTTCTCATCTCAAAGAACTTATAATATAGTAGAAGTAGTCCCAAAGGAAGCAAATGCTCATATAGAGGCTAGACTTATTTCAAAGACAGGAGGCACAAAGCCTCGCTGATTAGAAAGGAAAGAGAAGCCCATGATAGAGGCAGGATTGCTTCCTGGTTAAGAGCACAGGCCCCGGAGTCACACCAACCTGGACAAATTCTAAGTCTGCAATTGGGGACCTCAGGTAAAGTAGCTATCCTCTCAAAACCTCAGTTCCTCCTCCGTACAGTGGGACTTGTAACACCCATCTCAGAGGGTTATTGCTGAAAAGACACATAAAGTAATGGATAGGAAGCACTTAGCTTGGCACATAGACACTCCACAGATGGTTGCTGTCATTCAGTCATAGACCCAAGAATTCTGTATTGCAAAAGGAATCTGTTACCCAACTTGTATCTGTTTACAAAGTTGGGGTTTTTGTACCAAGGTTGATAAAAATATGATTTAAGAATTAGGCTAATAGAGTGTGTCCTAGGAAAACATTTACCAAAGGTTGGAGGGCCTGTTGATGCACTCTCTGTGATAATCTCCATCCTGTTCTTGAACTTTCATATCCTCACATCCCTGCAGTACTTTTCCACTGGCAAAGAGGGCCAACACTTCTGTTAATAACTTTGAATTAAAGACTATTAAAAGTGGGATCCTAACCTTCTCAGACTGGAAGGGCATCAGACTTGGCTATCACATTGTTAAAGGGACACCCTCTATCCAGTGAAATCAGTCATTTCTGTAAAAAGAAGAGCTGTAAAGTTTTTTAAAAGCCACTGAATTCCAAAAGAAGGGCATACAGAATTGTTTAAATAGTCAGCATTGCCTGGGTGCTTCTTAAAAATGCAGATTCCTGGACTTTTACTGAATCAGGGCCTTCTCTCCAGAGCAGGGAGTCCTAGAAATTATATTTTAAACAAGTACCCCTTTGTGATTCTGGTTTAGGTGATCCTGTGTCCTGCTTTGAGGACTACTGGTTTAAACAATGCTTACATGTGCTGAGGGAAAGTGAAAGAGAGTTCCAGTTATAAAAAAGTCCAAGTGACTGAAGTCATTAAAAGAAAAAAATAATAATAAAGTAAAATAAAAAAGACACCAGCCAATCTCAGCTAAAGCAATGTGGATGTGGAAAGAGATGGATTCTTTAGTAAGTCAGAGGTGAATTTTGCTATTATTTAGAATAGTGAAAGAAAATTAATTGATTTGGCTACAGTATCTTTTTCAATGCTACTGCAACAGCTTCTTAGATGTTGGTTTTATTCACACGGGGCAATAATGTATGGCAATTTCTTTGCAGTGCAAGTAGTAAAAAGCAAATTAAAACAAATAAGAAGCTGAGAAATTAGTCAATCCTGTGGGGTTTTTTGGGGGGAGGGCTATGATTAAATTTAAAATTCTAGCAGGATATGCGATTTCTGTACACTATAAGGCAGGAGAATTTGTCTCTTACGGCTTTTTTCCCTATTCAGTTCATCTATGTTGCCAGGATGGCATTATTTATTTATTTTTGCCAGGATGGCATAATTAATTTTGCCAAGATGGCATTATTTATTTAAATTTTTCAAGACTGCAATGTACTTATTATAAGGAGTTCCTTTTAACTGCTTGAGTACAATCTTCTGCTTTTGCCAGAGCACAAGATGGTAGATAACAGCATTAATTATCATCTTTTATGAGTGAAGTCTGGACACTGATTTGTATAAGGCAGTGGGAGCAATGATATTTTTCCTTAAAAACAATGACATTTCTGTGATTTCTTACTTCACTGTGGTTGAGAATTTTTTTAAAGTGTAATGATAAAATATTGTGATAGATGGCAGTTCTTCTCTCTTAATTACACTAAAAGCAAAACACTTATTCCTAAGGAATAGTTGTGGCTTATACAAATACAAATCTTTTTCTTTTCAATATAAAGTAAGCCACTCTCCATTTAAAGGATCAGTCCGTGTACAATCACAGTCCCTGGTAGTCTGCCAAACACAATAGGGCATTAATTAACATGTGCTGAGGGATTCATCAACATGCACAGTGGTGGCGTGCAATTGGAGCCTTTTTTCCCTCCCCTTTCCTCTCTATGTTGGCAGAATTCATGAAAGATCTACTCTAGTATGCAAATCAGTTTTTGCTAAACGCCTTGTAATGGAGTTCCTTTATTTTTCAAAGCTGTTGTCAGAGCTACTCACATATCCTAGAGAGACACTTACTCTGTCTCTTTCTCATGTTTAAGATCCAACGACAGTGGGCAAAAATAACATATTTGTTTACTTGTCATGCAGTCTGCACTGTAAATAAATCATCTGATAAATTACTTCCCCAAAAAGAACAGAATGAGATTCATTTTCCTTAATGTCATACCGGTGGGGATGGCAGAATTACTCTCCTTGTTAGCCCAGGATGACAGTACACTGGCCTGCTTACTTAAGTGAGTGTAGAGACAAACACCGTTAAGTCACGTTGTATTGAGCTTCTGGCATCTGGCAAAAGCAGGTAGAGAAAAATAAGAGCAGTAAATTTGATTTCAATTTGTTCTCAGTTGGACCTTTGGTCTGTCTTACCTTGCTTAGCCCTTGCTGACTGACTTTGGTACCTAATGCATGCTCATTTGGACCAAGGAATGGATTAATAATTCAGACATGTATGAACCAGAACTTGGACAATAGAAAATCCGTCCACTTGAAATAAAGGGGGAAATCAAGGAAATGAAAAGTTGTGTCCATATTTTTTACTTCTGAAAAAAAACGCGTACATATCTCAATTTAGATTGTAAAATTTGTGGTTAGTTCCTTTTTTAAAAATGAAATAATATGTAGACAGTGGTTACCAAAGTACCTAGAGTGAATGCCTAGTAAATAGCAGTAGAAGTTATCCTTGGAGGTGGAATTAGAGGTATTGTTATTTATTATCTTTTTTCTTATCTTTTTATAGCCCTCAAACAATTAGTGTCATAAAAAGCACAGTGCACTTTTTATATTTTAATTATCTTCATTATATATCAATGAAATGCTTACTTTTAGCATATAGAAGAGACTGTAGAATTTAAATATTCCATTTGATCTCTCAGCTATAGCTTTTCAATAAATGCATGTCCTTTAAATGCCTACTTAAAGAGAAGGAATTTAGTGATTCAGACATCACTTATAATATAGTGTGACTTGAGCAAGGCTCAGTTTCCTCTTTTATAAAATAGAAAAAACAATTGTAAAGATTCAATGAGATGATATGTATCAAACATTGGATGATATTAGGACACACAAAAATGACTCAGTCAGTGAGGGAGACACACTCTTAATATACCAAAACCTCCCTTCTTCTATAATGAAAAAGACAGGGAGTAGTCTTTGATACCACTCATAGCTGAGACTGCCTCCTTTTACTCTAGCAAAGAGCTAGTCCTCCTGCCACAGATGCTCAGAGCAGCTGAGAAAGCAAACTTCTGAAAGTATTCTATGTTGTTTTCTCCTCCTGGATTATTCTCTAAAATTTACACCTGTATTCATTAGGAGTCAAAGAGAATCATATAATTAAAACTAATGCTTTTATTAAAAACAAAAGCAAAGCAATCACTTTTTATAAATAGAAAATTCTGAAAAAGTAAAATTTTAAGTTAAGAGAAAAATGATGAATACACATTTCTTCTCACTGGGGATTTCTAGGAAAATACATCTGTTTTATAAGCTTTCATTCTATCATGGATTTCAGCATGATTATTTTTTAAATTTCTCTTTGAAATGATAGACTATTTAGGGCGATATTCCTATTAGAGTTCCTTGAAATACGAAAAAATTAGTTATAATATCCTGTAAATTGTTTTTCACTGTGAATATTTTTTGGCAATTAGAATAAATGTTTTGACATGTTTCCATAGATCCATTTTTCCCTAACGGTCTATTTATACCATATTTAATTTGTGAGATATTAAATAATTTATACCTCTGATTTACTTTTATCTATAATAAAAAATTACAAGCTAATTTTACTCTATTGAATTTAAATAGACTCTAAAATATGATTGAACTGGATTGCATGTGGAAAGGGGGTTTAACCTAGTCTATGTTCCCTATCTTCAGCTGCTGTCTAGGAGGAGGAGGAAGTAAATTTAGTTCCGCAGGAAAAAGATATGAGACGAAGACTGTTTGTTACTCTTTTATGAGAAAACAGAACATCTATTGTGCTTCACATTTGCTGCTTCATTTTTTTGAGTCAGTTTATTTATTTGACTTTAACTTATCTTTTCATTGACAAATCATAATTGTATACATTTATGGGATACAGTGTGGTGATGTGGCATTTGTATACGAGGTGGCATGATTAAATTAAGCCAATTAACATATCAGCTCACTTACCTATCTTTTTTATGGTGAGACGTTAAAAATTTACTCTCTAAGATATTTTGTAATATATAATACATTACTGACTGTAGTCATCCTTTTGTGTAATAGACCTCATAAACCTATTCCTCCTCTCTTTCTAAGACTTAGTGCCTTTTGATTTTCAACTCCCCTTTTCCCTGCTTCCTACCCACTCCCAGCCTCTGATAACCATCGTTCTACTCTCTATTTCTATGAGTTCAAATTTATTAGATTCCATATATACATGAATCACGTGATCTGTCTTCTGTACCTGGCATATTTCACTTAGGATGACGTCCTCCAGATTCATCCACACTGTCACAAATGACAAGATTTCCGCCCCTTTTTAAGGCCTAAGAGCATTCCATTGTGTGTATATATAGCATTTTCCTTATCCATTCATCCATGGATGGGCACTTAAATTGTTTCCATATCTTGGCTATTGTAAATAATGCAGCAATGAATATGGGAGTGCAGATATGTCTTCGACATACTCATTTCAGTTCCTTTGGCTACAGATGCAGAAGGAGAATTACTGTATTGTAGGTAGTTCTGTTTTTAGATTCCTGAGGAGCCTCCATACCATTTTCCATAATGGCTGTCCTAATTTACATTTCCACAAATGTCATGAGGTTGTCCTTTCCTCTGCATCTAACACTTACTATTTTTCATCTTTTTGACAAAAGCTATTCTAACAGTGGTGAGACAATATCTCATTGTGTTTTACTCTACATTTCCCTAATTATTAGTTAAGCTGAATATTTTTTCATGGGCCTATTGGGCATCTGTATGTAATCTCTTGAGAAATATCTGTTCAGATCCTTTGCCCATTTTTTAATCGGGTTATTTATTTTTTTGCTCTTTAGTTGTCTGAGTTTCTTATTTATTTTGGATACTAACCTTTAGTCAGATAGATGGTTTGCAAATGTTTTCTCCCATTTTGCAGGTTGTATCACCACTTTGTTAACTGTTTCCTTAAGTGTGCAGAAGCTTTTATTTTGATGTAAGCACGTTTGTCTATTTTTGCTTTTGTTACCTGCACTTTCAACGTTATATCCCAAAATCATTGTCCCGACCAATGTCATGGGAGTTTTTCCTTATGTTTTCTTCTAGTAGTTTTATAATTGTAGGTCTTATATTTAAGTCCTTAATCCATTTTTTTTTGATACAGAGTCTCACTCTGTTGCCCCACACTAGAGTGCTGTGGCATCATAGCTCACAGCAACCTCAAATTCATGGACTCAAGCAATCCTCTTGCCTCAACCTCTTGAGTAACTGGAAATATAGGCACCTGTCATGATGCCTGGCTAGTTTTTCTATTTTTAATAGAAATCTAGTCTTGCTCTTGCTCAGGCTGGTCTTGAAGTCCTGAGCTCAAGCAAGCCACCTTCCTCAGCCTACCAGAGTGAGCCACTGCATCCATCCTTGAATTTACTTTCGTATACAGTGTAAGATTTAGGTCTAACTTCATTCTTCTTCATGTGGATATCTAGTTTCCTCATACCATTTATTGAAGAGACTGGCCTTTCCCCATTGTCTGTTTTTGGCAGAAATCAGTTTAGTAAATACATGAGTTTATTATGGGTTTTCTGTCCTGTGTGTTTTTATAATACCATATTGTTTTTATTACAATGGCTTTATAATATATTTTGAAATCAGGGAGTGTGGTGCCTTCAGCTTTATTCTTTTTGCTCAGATTATTTTGGCTATTTGGGGTCTTTTACGTTTCCTTACACGTTTAAGGATTGCTTCATTTCTGTGAAAAAATGACAATGGAATTTTAGTAGGGATTGGGTTGAATCTGTAGAATGCTTTGGGTAGTATGGACATTTTCATAATATTAATTCTTCCAATCCATGAACACAGGGTATCTTTCTATTTATTTGTCTTTTCTTCGTGTTGCTTCATTTTAAAGAAATAAATAACTGCCCATGTCTTTAAGTAGCTCAACTCCTTGTTGAGATAGGCCAGACAGATATAAAATTACTTACTATCAGAGGATATGGAAATGTGGGCATGAGTGTTTTTTAATTGAGACCATGTATGAAATCTGTCTATACAGGTTTTCTGAAATTACAGTTTTAGTGATAATCAAAGAAAGCATTTGTTATGAACAAGAAAACGGTTCTTTTTTTCTTAATTTGAGAAAGGCTAGGAAAAGTACCCTTCTGGGCGTAATTGTGTCTCAGTGGATTTGGGCTGAAGAGAGATGGAAATGGAGTGAGCGAAAACCAGAGCAGTGCAACTTGGACTTTGTTCTTTCTGGTTGCTGCTATTTCTTTATGAAGGGATGGTTACATCATCTGAAGTAATTATAAATTCCTGGTCACATCAGTGTTTGCTAAAAACATTTATTTATTATAAATACTAACTAATATGGAGATTTCTGTATGCCAGGTACCTCTTGTATCACCTTATAATTAATAACTTATTTAAACTTCTAAACAACCCTATGAGTCACATACCAATATCACCATCTCTATTTTATAGGGAAATAAACGGAGCACTGAATAATTAAATAATTCACCTAAAGTCTCCCCACTAATAAGTGATTGAGCTGGGATTGCAACTCCAGAAAGTTTGAATCCAATGTCTATGCTCTTGCATATCAGCTGAGCCATGCTGCTTCTTCAGCTGGTCTTTCTGTCAAAGAAAAATGGAATTGAGTAGAGGGAGAATGGGTAGCAGAGGAGAGTTTATAGAATCCTTCCTGTATCTATTTAAAGTCACCAGAGTGCATATCTGTCATCCCTGCAGACCCAAAGGTGAGGCTAGGACTGATTACAGCAAACTCTTATTAATTCAACAGGAAACAAACCAGAATTCAACAACATTATTAAGTAATTAGCTTGAGGTTAAGTTCTTTCCCACCGAAATAGTTAAGGACTGCTGACTTTGAATTATGTATTATTTTGAATAAATCAACATTTGTTTATCAAAACTTTATTATAATTAGTTATTAATGGCTATATATTTATTGATATAAAAATAATTATTGACACAAGTTTATTTTAAAATAGCTATAATTTGAAGCAGTTACCAATGTTTCCCATTGTTTTTTAATGGTCTTGGGAGAGCAGATGGTTCTCTGTTTCATCCTGGATTAACCAGTCACCCTTAGTCCTTTCCTCCTTATAGTTTATAAAGGAAATGACAAGGAGGAGAAACCAGGGTAGCCTTAGGAGAATTTTCTTCATGCTTTTTGAAAACTCTTGTTCTGAGAGTATTTCCTACTGCTAGTATACAATATGGAAGGCATAGGCCCAGTACTCTTCCATGCATATGTAGGGCTGTGTGTATGTGTGTGTGCGTGTGTGCGTGTGTGAGAGAGAGAGAATCTTTCCAACTACCAATGACCTAACACTTACCTACTGAAATGCCGTATTAAAAAATAAGACATTATAATCTAAAGCAATTTACCTTTCTTATATATCTGACTTTTATTTTCTGAGCAAGGATCACAAAGTAAGATTGACTATGAGATTCAAGAAAACTGAAGTCCCCTATGTCATTATCGTGGACTTGCCATGAGTTAAAGACCTATTATTGCCTCCTTTCCTCCTTTGCTACCTGGCTCACAAAAGCATACATGTGCACACACATTCGCACACAGATGCTGCATTTATAAACTACAACAATTTACTGGAAAATGAAGAACTAGACATCAGTTGAGTGAATGTTTTTGTCTACTCTGACGTCTCACAATTTGTCTCATTTTTCTCATCAACATCAGAGAGGATAAATCTATTAGCAATTAAATTGACTCACTTTTTAAAAAAATCAAATGGCCTACTCAAGACTAAAGTCACTTGCTTTGGCAATGGTGTGAGCGCTGCCTTTGACCAGTTCAGAGGCTTCTCTTTCTTTGCTTGCTCTTTTCCAGAATTCCCTCCCTGCATTCCCTGTATTTCCTCATGCACTCATTCCTGTTGGAGTAGGGTTTTCAACCTCCTCTCTGTGGAACTTAAGTTCACATTTTTTATTAACCCATTGTCGCTCTGACTCATTTTGGTGCAAAGCTTCTTTATGATTCTATTAAGTGTAGATTGCTGGATAGCTCACAGGGGACACAAGATAATTTGCAAAATTCTGCAGTCCTCAGTGGCCATTCCTGTTGATAGTGTCAATGAGCTCTGTGCTTGATGAGTGAATGAGTGAGGAGGTCCTTTTTCTTAATGCATTTATTCTTTACCTTATTGTTGCTGAAATGGGCACGGTTTTAAGACTTCTCAGAGGCCTATGCAGTGCTTCCCATGTAGAGGGAGCTCAAAAATGATGTGAAGTGCAGAGCCCTACAGTTCCTTGTAAGCACGTAGGGGTGGAATTTTGGAAAATGCAATTTTGGAACTCTACTAAGATTAGAGGCAGGTGACAGATTATTTCTCTAAAGGAATTTACCTTAACACTTGTGACATGGAAGAAGAAATGTCAGAGTTTTTATGTTGGGTTTTTTTTTATGGTGTCTAAGCAATCATATTTGACATGTTTTATTGTTTCATTTGTTGGTCCATTCAAAGCTTTAAACTACATCTGTGTAAATTTCTGATGATAAATGTTTTATTATCATTCTTTGATTAAATATGCAATATTAAAGAAAGTAGAAGATACTCAATGGAGTCTAGTCTCCCATTGACCTTCAAGGGCTTTGTATGTGTAAATTCCATCAAGGTTAATGAAAGTTACTTCTGCAATTCCTCAGGCATTTGTAGAAGAATAGATCATTTAATTTCTGTTCAAATGGCTTCCCCACGTGGAGTACTGATCTGTTGGAGAAGTAAAAGACACAAGTTGGATGAACTGGAAGCTGGAAAACACAGCAGGTCAGGTAAAATTGAAATTAACTTTCCTATTTGTCATCTTCCTAATTAACATTATGTGACCAAACTACCAGAACGGAGTATTATTTAAATCTTTTCACCCCATTGGAAAATTTACCCTGTACTTATAAAGCATAGTGGATAGAGGCAGAGGCAAAATTTAAAAATTATCACTTATAGGGAACAAAATAAGGTGTAAGTTTAGAAATCACAGGATTTTCAAATGGAAAGGGCAAGTCATGCTCTTGGCTTTATTTTATTGAAAGTTGTATTATAACATCTCTACTATTCATCCCTGATCATTTGTGCATAGTCATCACGAATGAAAATTGTCCTTTCTGCAAGATACACCCCTCTCAGAGAGCGAATGTTGAGTTTGAAAGACCGTAAGTTTGATTTTATATGGCAACCAAATAAACAACTGTAAGTGATCTTACTTGGCTCTAAAAGAGAAAAATATGACTCATAGATGATGCTCATGAAGTAAACATAAAAATGCATCACAGCCTTTGCATCAGGGTAATCAGAACCCGAAATTGGCTGAAAGCATTAGATACCGCTTTTGTAAAGATCTGAAATCAAGCCAGAGAGGCTTGTTTCTGAGTGGTCAGAGACCCTCACCACAGCCTGTGGGGCTTCATCTGTGGTGGGCTGCCGCTCTCCCCCTTCCTTCCCTCTCAGCCTTCCTGCCTACCCTTCAGTCACTCTGCATCCTTTCTGTTCCTCCAACACATACAGCACCTTGTATGGGGTCTCTGTACTTGCTGTTTCTCCCCTGCATCTGCATGGTTTACTCCAGCAATGACTTCACATTTTTGTTTAAATATCATTTCATCAAAGGTGCCTTCCCTGATCATCATTCTCGGCCACTCTTCCACTGCTTTCTTTTTCTTCTTATCATTTACCACCAGAGGACAGATATTTATCTTTTATTAATGTCTCCTTCCCATCACCATAAAAATGTGAGATGCATGAGGGCCAGTCTTGTTAGCTACTATTTCCTCAGCTTTCAGAGAGTGCTTGGTCCATAGTGGGTCCCCAGGAAATATTTGTTGAGTGAATAAAGAGCTTCTCCTTTGACCCATCTCTAACATTGGCCATATCATTCTCTTAAAATAATGTTAGGGAAAGGAAGGAGAAGTTAATAGAAACTTTTTGGCTTGAGACCAGAGTTTAAATCATGACTTCATGATTTATAAGTTATGAAACCTAGAGCAAAATAAATAGTATCTCTGTGAGTTTCCTTCTTTAACATCATAGTAATACCTACCTTATGTAAGTATTTAAAAATATAAGTTAGAGTCTCCTACAGAGTCACTATTAATAGGTAGGTACTCAAACTATGGATACCTTTCATGACATAGTAAACATGAATTCTCTTCTATAACTCATGGAGCTTAGAAATTACCAGTTTTAAAAATGTTATCTTTCTGAAGCATAAGCTTCTTCCTAATTGGGAAGAGGAAGTGAATGATAGAGATAATTTGGAGATCTCCTACTTTTTAGGTCATGTAAGGACCTCAGAGTCTGCACATTCCAGATTGTTGTTACTGTCTTTATTTTATGAAGGAAGAAAATGGGATTTAGAGAGATGAAGTGCTTTATTCCAAGTTAGAGTTAGTGAGTGCTAACTAGATTTCACACTCTAGTCATCTGATTACAAACTTGTCCCTCTGACCCCTACAACAATTGTAATATCCTGATTTGTGTTTCATACATTGTCAGAGTCTGTTGTCCATAACAGCTTTTCAACAAATAATTATTGGCCTATTTGTCACTTTTGCATATGACAGACCATATGTTTTGGAACTAGTTTGGAAGGACACAAAGACATTTTCTTGAACTTGGAGGTAACATGTAAACTTTCACCAGAGAAACTCATATCTAATCAAATATTTTCAGGCATCAGAAGGTCTCTGATTATTATTATTATATGTAAGCAGTCCATTATTAGTGATACTATGATTGTCTAAGAGACAGAGGGAAAACATACTATAAGCTAATATGAAAAAAATAAAAGTATTAAGAAACTGGAATTTCAAATTTGCCTTTCCTTCCAGTACATTCAGAACAGCCTTCCTTGTTTAGCTACCTACACCTCCCACCATTCCCACTCCTTCCCTACTTACCAGAAAGTAAAGATTTTCTGTAGTTTTGTGAGGCAAAATGAGAATAATGGCCATACACCAACCCATTCATAGAAGCAGAAAGAAAGGGAGAAGGGTCAAAAGATTTAATGCCAGAAAAAGGAGGGAGTTAGGAATCTTAAAAAACAATTTGGAACAAGAGACATTACCCCTTCTCAGAAGATCATTAATGGCAAAATGAGATGTGTCAACGATGCATCTAGCAGAGGAATGTGACAAGGACAAAAGAATTCTCCTGTGATAAAAGAGGGAATTATTCTAGAGTTTTAGAGATACCAAATAATAAAAAAAATCATGGTATTTTTAAGAAGAATTAATTATAGACTAGATACTGCTGTCTCTATCCTATGTTGTTCATTCTGAAGATTTACGTAAAGATAGAAATTTATAGTTGAACTATATTAAAGGCAAAATAAGTTTAGAACTGAACATAGGTGCTCCATTTTAAGAATGTTACATTAAGACCAGAAATATATATATCATGAAACAGAAAAAATATGAGTCATCCAGCCTTTTTCCTGGTCATGGTCTCTGTCACTATACACATATTACCTTCGTAAAGACCACAGGTATTTTCCCTTTCTAAATTGTATTTTTAGTTGAGCAATTTTCAGTTGAAGGGAAAGTAAAATTTTGCATGCCAAAGGCAACAACCTTAAGCCAAGATATACCTGAATTGAAACTATTATTCTCAGGTTTTAAAAAAGCAGTTTCTTAGTTTTGAAATTGCAAAAATTAATGCCATACTTTGAAACCTATGTATGAAACCATTTCTATTCTTAATATTTAAATGAAAGAGCAGCACGTGTTTTTTTTTTTCATCTAATTGCCTTATGAGTTTTGTCTTTCCACTTCCCTATTGTGTCTGCCCACTTCAGAAATGAATACGAACGTGGGGCCACCTATTCAATTATTTCAGCGTCACGTTGTTTGCTTCAGCTATCATAATGGCTAAATTTTTGGTAATCAATTGGATAAAAATTTACATTACATTAAAATAAGTAGAACGTGTCTGATCTGCCATTCACCTATGTACTGTACACTATAAACAACTGACCTGTTAGGCCATCAGAATAGCTCTAGCCCACTTCCAATTCTATTAGTCTTATTCACAATAACCTGTTTTTCCTGAAAACCACACACCTAGCTGAAATTCACTCTTACTACCACTTCTTACCTACATCAAGAGTCTTTCATTTTTTCAAAATAGAATTTGTTTGATATTCCATAGCTAAGAATAATAATTTAAAAAGAGATAATTTATCTCTGTCTTCACTAATCGAAGCTCAAATTTATAAAATGTAGGTGCCTTTTTGTAGAATATTAGAGAGAGAATTGGATGGCAGTGGAGCTTACTGAACATTTTTTTTTAATCATATGATGTCATTATATGCAGAGAATCAATGTATTTTAGTAACTTTTCCAAATATCAACATTTAGAAATAAAATTATCCACACTTAGTCTTGCAAGCTTATTTCTTAAAAACCCAAGAAATATCTTTTCAATTCAGTTTTGCTATAGAATATGAACAAGATGTCTTTATTCTGCCTTCGAGGGAATGTAAGATTGTTTCTGATTCCATATAATTCGGAAGTAATTCTAAGCATTTTTATAAATAACAAGATGTAATTTCCACTAGACTTAGAGTCACAAAATCATTATTGTTACTATGGAGTTGCTTAACAATTTAGTTTGGTTCCCAAATGGACATAAATAGTTGTGTGTGGAATATATCGTCTATGACATTTATATTCCTTGGATTCTGCTCCAATAGGAGAAGAAAAAAGTAAAATGAAAGTTTAAGAAAAATCTTTGTTAATGTAGGTAAAAACAGATAAATTACACATGTACAGAGGAACAATATTTTACAAGCTAGATAAATCACAGTTCTGATAGACATTTACTTTCTTGCTCAAAAACTCACTAATGCCTAAAGAATCAGAACCAAACACTTTAGTAACATCATTAAGTGTCAACCTAGTTGTTCACACGTGATGTTCATCACTCTTCTTCAAGCAGCTTGTGTTATACCCGTCTAGCTACTCCACGTAACACCAAAGTCCTTTATTTTTCCACGTTGAGGCATTTTCTCTTACCATTTTCCTATCTAGGTTGTAACAATTATACCAGATTCTTCCTGTCTGTTTTCCACTGCTATCCCATTTGAATGCATCTTTCATGGATGTGTTTGTGTGCTCTCTTGCCTCTACAATGTTTTCCTTAATTCAGGCAGAAGAAATCTCATTGACATGTTCTAACCGAATTTTTTGCTCTTTGTTCTTCATCATCATGTTTTACCTTTTTATTTTGGTTGTGCACCTTACTTGTAAAAATTAAATTGTAGAATTCTTAAGGGTAAAAAAAAAAAAAAGAGGCTTACTTCATTTTTTTTAATCTCCCCACAATCCTAGCACAACATTTTAGTGATAGTAGTAGATCAAGAAATATTTGCTGCATTCAACAGAACTGAATTAACATCAACTCCACAGGGAATCCAATAATCAAGATTAAACTGTTTTAGTGTATTTGTTAGACTCCTCCCACCCCAGAGTGTTTTTGAGAAATATAAAACCACTAAAGAAAAATTAGAGGTTTTAAAAATAAGTCATGAGCATGTTTCTCATCATGTTGTGATCAAATGTTGGAGTAGATAGAAAGATAAACTGGAGTCAGCCTGTGAGTTCCTAAGAATACGCGTTGGATATGATTATGAAAAATTGCCAGGTCGATGGCTTTGGGGCTAAATGATTTCAGAAGCTATTTAAATCGTCTATCATTTAGAAGTGGTGTACTTTAGCATTCCACCTTGACCGAACTTAAGGCTGTTGTTAGAAGGAGCCTCCTAGTCTGAAGAAAAAAAGTTGTATAACTTCCTTAATAACCACCAGGTACCTTTCCGTGAACTGTGCTCTTCCACTGGGACAAATGCCTTCTAATATTTTATATATTCTTGGTCAGTGACTTAAAAAAAAAAAGCCCTACCCAATTGCAGTCTGCCATTCAAAAGGAATATTTCTGCAAAGAAAAAGATGTGAAAATGTAGGCATTCAAGTGAAAATTCAATCCTTCACAGTACAGAGCCTCTGCGAAGTCTTTTAAATGACCCTTTTTATCATGGTGCCATGTCTGTACCTTTCTGAATAGTGAGACCCTGTAAGAAAAATAGATGTATGTATACAAGTGGTTGAGTAATGTATTACTCATATGCACTTTGTTCTTTTTGGCAAACTGACCTTATCAAAGGAATGAAAGCTATACATTGTGACAAGCTGAGCCTCACCAGAAAGTCTGAATTAGGAGTGTGAGTCCTCTGTTATCTGGATTAATATGTTATCAGAACAAAAAAAAATCAACATTTAACCTCTCGAGAAGTAGAGATGCTAGAAAATTGAGTTCCTTTTAAATAAAAACTTAAGCTTTCTTGTTCCATTTGCATTTAACCATCAGAGATGATTTACATTAAAAACAATAAAATAAACAATTTTTCCTCTAAATGCTTGTCATTTTTTTTGATGTTCAAATAAGCAGTGTTTAAGTTTTTTGATTGTCTATACTTTATGGAGAACTATTATAAGAGGGTGGTGATGAAATATCTTTCATCACTTTCTCTAGGGCAGATGATATGCATTATTTTCTACCTCTGCAGATAACTTTTAAATAAAAAATTAATTTTTTGCATTAATATTATCCAGTAATTAGAAATGGTCTTGATTATTTGAGAAGCAAGCCCCTTGAAACTAGACTAGTGAAAAGCTATTTCCTCATGCTCATTTAACCCATTTTAGTATAAATATTAAATTCTTTTAAAAATCAGTGGAGGTATAATGAACCAAATTCATTCTTTTAAAAGTAAACAGACACAAGCAAGTCAAACTAAACTTGCTCTCACCTCCAGGTCTTTTTCTCTGTAACATTAAACTTGTTTCAAATGAATACATAAAGATAGACAAAATAATCTGGAATGGATAAAATTAAGAAGAAAAATAGACATCTTACATAGAACACAGGCACATAAAACTATTGCTATTTTTTCACAATAAAAGAGTGTGTGTGTTCCTGCTGCCCAGTTACTATGCATATGAATTCACCAGATCTAGATGTATTTGCCCAATTAATTACTCTGCTGTTTAACAATGATGGGTAATGGTCCAAGCACCCTGCTTCTCCTCAGATCACCAGTGGAATTCATGCACGCATAATGTCCTCTCTTCAGAAAATGATCCCAACAAGCTCTGTAATTATTTTTTTTTCTTTTGAAATAAAAGCATCGATTCAATTATATGTTAAAACAGTTTGTGGGAGAAGAAATGAAAATGAAGTAGGATCTCTCTCTCTCTCACTACCTTTCTGGGTAGAAAGCTGGAAGATGAGCTTCCCCAATCTACCCTTTCCAGTAGCAAACTTCGATATCAAAAAAATAATTGCTAATCAAAATTGTTCATCATTACCCTTAATTAGTCTGTTGGTTTTCAATGTTTTTCTTCGTTAATAGAGATGAAGGTGTGTTCTTCCACGTTCAATTACACATGCTATCCCTCCGTGCTGGTAAGCAGATGACTAAGCTTATGATGTAGCAGATCAAACAAAGAACCCTCAAGTACAAATGCACAGCAGACCGGGTAAACCGGGCTAATTAGCATTGTAATTAGCTCACGTGATGACTAAAACAAAGTCAGAGTAACCCAGGAATCAGAAAGATTACTCTGTTGTCTCCACCCCCCCCCCCCCCCCCCCGCTCTTGTTTCTGATGCTGGGAAGAGCTGGAATCATATCCTCTCTTCCTCCCTTCCCAGATCCCCAATTCCCTCCTCCTGGTGGCGAAAGCTAAGTTCTCTTCCCAGGCTTGGAAGTTAAAGGATGCGCAGGGCTCGCCTGTGGCTGCTGTAGCAATGATGTTGGATTTTTAATGCAGTGCAGGATGTTACCAGTCAGAGGTGGCTTAGGAAAAAAAAGTTCCTCGGTTGGCTTTGCTGAAATGAACAGACACAGTTCTCTTTGTAAGCATAAGAATTGGAAGAGAGGAGATTTGGGCTTCCTTTCACAGGGACTTCTGTATTTACTAGCTTAATTAAGGGTAAATATTAAGTATAATTCCTGAAATTAACATTCACAAACTTCCACACTAACATTGCTTATAAAACAGAAATCCCTAAATGGGGCCCACATGGCTGAATGGTTTTCTTTAGCATTTCACGTGTCAAGGTATCTTGCTACTTGATGTAGGATTATTTCTAATTTTACCCAATTATGAAAAATAGTTCCCAGGATTTAACCAGAGGGAGTGAGGGCAGAGACCATCAATGAAAATCAAAGGAAAAGGGCGGCGCCTGTGGCTCAGTCGGTAAGGTGCCGGGCCCCATATACCGAGGGTGGCGGGTTCAAACCTGGCCCTGGCTGAACTGCAACCAAAAAATAGCTGGGCGTTGTGGCGGGCGCCTGTAGTCCCAGCTACTCGGGAGGCTGAGGCAGGAGAATCGCTTAAGCCCAGGAGTTGGAGGTTGCTGTGAGCTGTGTGATGCCATGGCACTCTACCAAGGGCCATAAAGTGAGACTCTGTCTCTACAAAAAAAAAAAAAAGAAAAGAAAATCAAAGGAAAAAATAACCATTGCAGGGAAAAAAAGTCCATCAGTTTCTAAAACAGCAGACCCAGTACCATGTTACATCAGTGAAACATCGTTAATCTCTAAGTAGCTTTGTGTCACTTTAAGATTAAAAATTCCCTATTCAAGTGCTTTGACCCTTTATTTCATTTGATTCTTATGATTACCCTGCAAAAGAGATATAGAAGGTATTTTAATTCCCATTTTACAGAATAGAAAATGGCCTCAGAGATGCTGAGTGACAGAAAAGGTAGTCTACAGAGAACATACTTCTCAGACTTCTTGTTCAGGGATGTTTAGAATGGTGAGCTGACCAGGCTGAAAATTGTGCTTTCTCTTAGGTCTCAAGAGTGGAGAAGACTATCTTTTTTTCTTAATTGGTCTTGCCTAACTTAAACTTGATTTTTATTTCTAATTTAAACTGTCTTACTTTAAATTGTTTTTAGTTTATCTTTAAATTCATTTGAGCCCATAAAATATCAATCATTATTGAAAAAATTAAATCCACAGGAAGAAAAATATTTTCAAATATATTCCAAGTAGACTCTATCTACAAGTTGAGGAAATTGTCAGAGCTGTTGGGAAATCCAAATCACAGACTAATTCTATTATAATACATTTAGCATCATATAAAATCAATACCTCTGAGTCATAGTAAAACTACATGTTTCTGGTGGTAAGAAAAGGATTTCCTAAGGCTCTCAAATACTGAGATCTCTTTTTCTAATATCAATGTCTCTGTATTTTAAGAGAATTAAATGTGTAATGATACTTGCTATGATTTTAATGTACATTCATGTTATTAACATCCATGAAAATATAAAAAATTTTGACCTCACGATTCAAGTGGTTATTTGCTATTTTCTATATCTGTTCATCCTATTCAATAGAATTTTATCAGTTAGTTTCTAAAACAGCAGACCCAGTACCATGTTAGGTGTGGCCTAAGTGAAGTATTAGACTGTTGATCCTTGGGATTGATAATGAAAGTTTGGGAAATATTCATACAATTTCCTAAAGGATTAATCTGACAGAAAGAAATGGATACATTATTAGTAAAACCTTATGTTCATATCCTGTATGATATATGAATACTTTTGATTAAGATGCAATTCGTTCTTGGTATCTGTTACAAAATTAAGTAGGAGTGAGCTCGCTCTGAATGTAGAAGAAATAATAGAAAATCTAAAGATAGGCATTTGTAGTGACTATTGGGACTCACACAGCTGATCCAAAGACAATGTGTATTCTCTTGTACTTTCTTATCTCCCTTTATGGAAAGAATGTGGGAGACTAAAATTTGGGGTAGATTGACTATGATTTAGCCAGATTAATTACGATATGGGACATTGGAATAAGTGAGTAAAAGGGTAATCAGTGGTAAGTAAAGGTAAGACTAATGCAATAGACTCCTCATACCCTTCTCTCCAGTGTTCAGATTTTCTTAGTGCTGTAAATGGAATTTAATTTTCAACCTAAACAAATAATTTTGAGCAATGTTTATTATTGATCTTATAATTTAAATAGAAAAGACACACCAATTTTCAAAACCAGAGAGAAGAGCATAATCTGGCACCATAGAGCACAATATGATGTCCTGTACATGACAACTAAGCATGAAAGTAGCATTTGACAGATTAGTTAAAATTTTCAGGGGAAAAAGAGATGAAAGGATATATGATTATTACAAGTTGAGATACAAAAATATATTAACACTCGGAGGGACAAACTAAAATTGCAAAACAATTTACAAACTAATAAATGTGATGTAGTAATATTATATATGCAGTATGATCTATTACATTCACTTTATCGTGATGCTGTTTTTATTTTTACACTTATTCAAGATTCATCCATCCTTTGCCTTTTCTTTCATTTCCTACATCTGGGGCTCAAGGGAGAGCTTTCTGAACCCGTGAAAATGCATGTAGACTTTTTTGTGCAACTGTATATGTGTGTTTGTGAGAAATTACCTGACTTTTGTCAGGTAGACTAGGAGCCTATGCCCCAAAATGGTTAAGATTCAGAATCCTGTGGATTATTAAAAACTTCCTTATTATTTTTTCCTTTACAAATTTGCATGCAGTCCTTCAAGTTCTTCACACCACAACTATGCCAGGAACTGGCTGCCTCCCTCCTATCTCCTTTCTCCAGCTCAGCCTCTACCACATATACCACCAGATCCATCTTATTAATACGTCATATATATCATGTCTCAAATCCACTAAAAAACAAAAGTACTGTTATGGGATCAAGTATATATTCCTCCTTTTGGCATTGAACTCCATCTCATAACAAGTTCTCTATCACCACTTGTCTTGACAGCAGTTGACATTTATAGAGTGCCACTAATGTGCCAGGAACTATATTAAAATGGACTCACGGGATCTTTCAAATAGCTCTGTAAGAGCAGTCCTAATCATAACCCATTTTTTCAGGTGCTTTACTGGGGCTGCAGAGGTGAGATCATCTGCCTAAGCCTACACAGTTAGCAATTGTGAATCCACAATTCAAACAAACCTAAGCAGTGTGATCCTACATGAATTTTTTTTTTTTTTATTGTTGGGGATTCATTGAGGGTACAATAAGCCAGGTTACACTGATTGCAATTGTTAGGTAAAGTCCCTCTTGCAATCATGTCTTGCCCCCATAAAGTGTGACACACACCAAGGCCCCACCCCCCTCCCTCCTTCCCTCTTTCTGTTTCCCCCCCAATAACCTTAATTGTCATTAATTGTCCTCATATCAAAATTGAGTACATAGGATTCATGCTTCTCCATTCTTGAGATGCTTTACTAAGAATAATGTCTTACACTTCCATCCAAGTTAATACGAAGGATGTAAAGTCTCCATTTTTTTTAATGGCTGAATAGTATTCCATGGTAACATATACCACAGCTTGTTAATCCATTCCTGGGTTGGTGGGCATTTAGGCTGTTTCCACATTTTGGCGACATGAATTTTTAACCATGAATTCCCCTCCTGCCTATCTAATTTACTTCTTGCCAGTATAAACTTTCCTGTCTAAATGGCTGGGGATCCTCAGTGTCAACTGAGCAAAGCACATTTCTGACCTCTTAAGCTTTTTTCATATTCTGCCTTCCATATTCTCCAAGGTTGAACTTAAGTCTCATCTTTAGAATGAATAATACATTCATGAACTCTTCTGTCTTAGAACCATAACATTTGTAACATTCCTTCAGCCATATCCCTCATCCTGCTCACACAATTTCGCGGCGTAATTTTTCTCTAATTGGACAGTAAGCCGCTGGTGGGCAGGGCTTTCACCTTGTGTTTTTGTTCTGTCGTCTTCAGCACCCAGATGGGTGCCTTTCATCAAGTTTGCTTTTGAAAAATACTCATTGAGGGAATAAATTAACCTGAACTTCTAGAGAGTGTCATGTTTGAAAAATGATACTATAATTAGTTCTCTAACATTCTATTATGCCTTAATAAAAGCTCCTGCGTCTGGTGGCAGGTGGGCTTATAAGCTATTGTTACCATGCTGAAATTGACTTTCTGTGTTTTCTCAGTTTGCCTGGAGTATATCTGATACACAATAAAAAGAAATTGTGCAAAGCGAGTGTCTATGTGTGTGTTCATGTGTGTGTGTGTTGGGAAAGTATTCGTTTTTGTTTAAGAAACACTGCTACAAATGATAAAAGAAAAATTATGAGAAATTTTGTTGCCAATTTTTTTTCTTTAAATGAATTTGAGTGCTACTGGGTTAGATCACTTTCAAGAAAAAGATCTATTTGGTGAAGAATCTCTCTCCCTGATCCAGAGTATGATCTTCTACTCAAAGTAGGCCAAACAAATTCCAAGGATTCAAATTACAAAGCAGTTCTTGGGAGCAGTAAGATCCTTCAGTTTTTTAATCCTTGGGCATATGTAGAGCAGTACAAGCTTCTAGTGCTTGGGCCAGTGTCAGATTTTCCCGTTTCTGTGTCTCTCAGGGCTGATTCTTCCTCATATCAGACGCTCTTAGTCCCCGTGACACAAGGACAAGGAAGAAAGATCTTCACCCATGTCCTTGAGAAACCAATTCTGTCAGAGAGATAGAACTATCTACATCCATTTTATTATCCATTTATTATCCAATCTTTAGAAAAATGCGATATGGAAGACATTTTGTATAATAAATCATGTTACAGCCAATTTGAGTAATTATATTATGTACATATGTATGTGCAGGTTTATAATAGAATGCTTTTACTATCTTAAAAATCCTTTTGCGATGTCTATAAGTAACTCACTTCAAAGCATCTAATCATTCAATGGATAACACCCAGGGCTTAGATGCATCACTATAAATGACTCAGCTTTCCTTTTAATAGTTTAAAATGCAGAACTTAGACTAAATCAGGAATCACTTAAATGCTTACAGATGGAAGGCAGATAATGAATGCTTGAAGTAGGCTTGGTGGAAATCTTTTTAAGGAGTACTGGGGACTGGAGCAAATTGGAGAAAGTGTGCCCTATATAAAGAGAATGGCTAATGTTCAGTCCCAGGCGATTTTTACCCTGCAAGAAGGAAGATCCAGTGTTCCAAAACCTTTCAGTTCTTCATGAGAAAGGTTTCTTAAAAATATGAAATACCCTGGTTTTTTAAGAAAAAAATATTGTTAAAAACTGAGGAGACCAAACAAAGCATATGTGAGAATAGGATCTGGCCTAGAAGCTGCCAGTTTGCTACTGTAGACAGAACCATCCATACGTTCTTATTTAATTTACGTAATGTGTAGAGACATATATATGTGTAGCTATTTCCTAACTATGCTGTTTCAAAAATCCCTTAAAAATTATAAAGTATTCAATCACAAACAATATTACTAAATGTAAAAAAAAAATCATCTTAGCTATTTCCTAAAAATATGTTTCAAAAATCCCTTAAAAATTAAAAAGTATTCAATCACAAACAACGTGACTAAATGTAAAAAATTTCATCTTATACAGCCCATTAAAAGTACTTGGTAGAAGGAGGAACAGTTGTATTATAACAAAAACAGAACTTTTCATTCTGATCTCCTTGATGGACTCAGCCATAAAGGATGGTTAAGATTAAGTCAAAAATTCCAGATAGATATAAAATTATACCCAGAGAAAGGTTATCAGATCTAGTCTAGACCAGCCCATAACATGTTAAACAAACAATACTCTGCAAAGATTAGTCCTGACCTCATCTTACTGATACTATCTTACTGAGATATGATTGAATGGAATGATGTTCCTTATTCTAAGACTAGAAACTGACTTAATAAGCTGCCGTCCTCCTGTCTCAGTCTTAACTATTGAAAAGAACAGCTTTTCTTTGGAGTATTCAACCAGGTGCCTTGGAATGCTATTATAGAAATGTAAAGAAATGAAAATTTCTTCCACTTGACTTTAGATATTACTTAAGATACCAAGCACATATATGAAACAAAATAATGCTTATTGCATAAGCAGGTATGGTAGAAATTAATGTTGAGCAATGTTAAGACGAAGAGGAATCCAATAGAGTGATGTCAATTACTACAAACTCCCTGGAGGTGAGGTTAAGTACTATCTGGGACATTGAAGAAAGTCAAGTGAAGCAGAGATAGACAAGCCATGCTAGGTCTACTGTGCTTTATGTTTAAAGCATAAGAAGAATGAGCCTTGTGCAAAAAATGTCTAGGAAATGAGATAAATGGTGGCAGACAGGAATAAAGGGACTATGGTACCATCCCACGTTCCATAAGATGGAATAATTATACAGAATATGTCAAAAGGAATAATTACCAAATCCATTCATTAGTTTGCTTTAATACTGTATTAAATCCATTTTATTAACATTATTACTTTGAGTTTGACAAAAAAACGTGTTTTGCTTATTAATATACCTACTGAGTTCTGTGTCTGCTAGAAAGTTTTAATACTGTAAATATTGCTGTTTACAAATCCATCTTTAGTTCATTTTAAGAGGCATTTAGGAAAAGGCACAAAGAAATGGTAAATATGAAGAATATGAAACAGTTTCTGACTCATATCGGTGATCAGAACAGCATGGAGGAATGATGCATGGTGGGATGAAGTAGGCACGGATTTGAATTTATTTTGTCATTTGATAGCCTGGCAACCATGGGCAGGTCATCTGAATTCTCTTAGTCTCAGTTTCCTCACTTGTATCTTTTTTTGTGAGATTATTCAAAAGATGAGCAAAACAAAATGCAAATCATGGCCGATGGCATTAAATAGCAGCTATTACTATTAAAATTATTATTAGTCATATAACAATTGTAAATTCCCTTGTAAAATTCATAAACACTCTAGCAATGAATCAATTTCTAAATTGCTATTGTAATGAAGGCAACATATCGCATCCTCATGTTAGGAATCTGGGGCCTAGAATTGTAAGAAGAAATATACTTCCTAAATTTGTTTACTCTAAATTTGTAGACATTAACCTGTTCAGAGTCATAGCTGTAACATTTATACACTCACACTTCTACAAATTATAATCAGGTATTTATTGTAGTTTAAATCACTATGTTTTTGATACAAAGAAAAAAAGACAATTCCCCCAGGATTCTTGTGGAAAATTAATCAGCTAATTTCTAAACTTCACTGTGATTCAAAATGCCTTGTTGAGTCTTGAACACATGTACTGTTTTAAATACAGCAGATGCTTCTGTGTGGGGCATGAAATTCTAGCTTATGCTTCTCTTAAGAGGTAGACAGTATGAGCTACTGCTGCAGCCTAGTTGTGTAGCCTAAAAGAAAAATACAGCCCAGGAGAAATGAAGAAAAGGAATCCACCATCCAAAATATTCACCTCTAAGTTCAGCATTAGGTGGAGAACACCTAAGCAAGGATAGTCATTAGCAGATTTCTATATACCAAATATACTCCTACACATGAAAGGGAGGAAAGGGCCCCATTGATCTGTGTTGATGAGATTGAAAATCATTCCTCCAGAAAATATAGAAAGACCCTCCCTTGGGTATATAATATAAATGCCAAAGTCAATTAATTCCATTAGTTTATTTTTTTAGTCTGAATAAAAGCTGAAAAAATCAGACATTTGTATTCATGCATCTATGGAACTTATCCTAAGATAAAAATAGACAAAATTTAAAAGATGCAAAGTGAAATGCTTGTATAGAATTGTTTCCATCTGGATTTAATTCTAACACTGAAAGAATGAACCAATTTATCTCATTCTTGGGAAAACTAAGCTTAAATTGCGAAGACCTCAATTTTTTTTAATCTAAGCTATTTTTAAGAAGAATTCAAATTCTCCTTTTCCTTAATTTTATAGATGAAGCATCTTTATTTCACTTGATACAGACAGGATACAAAAGAGAAAAAGAAAATTTCCTATGTAAGCTTAGTAAGATTAAAAAATATGTATTTTACTTCATTATATAAATGGTTGATTTTTGTTAATACTTGTGGATTTTGTACTTTTCAATACTTTTGAATATCAAAATCAAGATGAGTAAAGAACAGCCTGTGGTCTAAAAATTTATCAAATATACATATTTTAGAGCAAAGCAACAAACATCTGCCCTGATTACAATTAAAAACAGTGTAAAAGATTATCACTCCAATTAAGCTTCTTGTTCTAATCAAAATTCAGCACAATCCTCACACAGCAATGTGTGTGATACCCACATGTCTTTTTCTCTGAAATGAAACCTCCCTGAGATTTTTTCTCTTTTTCTTTAAAAACAATGAACATGTATGGTGGTACTGAGTTTATCTTTATCAGAAAAGTAGCATTTTACTCGGATACATTTCAAAACTCTTTGGAAGTCAATTTTTCCTTTCTGTCTGCTACTTAGATGAAGTGCAGAAAAGCACTTTCATCCTACTCAACAAAGAAGTTTTTAGCTTTTCAAATTTTTTTTTCTGAATATTGTTTAAATGAACATTGTTATCTGTATGTCTTAATATTATTGACATTGAAATGTGTAGAAAAACTACTGTATTTGAAACATGCTTACAATAAATTAGTGTAGATATTCCATAGAAAAATTGGAGACCAATATATCTTAGAATTTTAGAAATAGCTTTTTTTACATATGGAAATAAAACTGAAGTGCTTATATAATAATTATTAGAAAGTTTCAAAGATATATAATCTTTAAATTACCAGTTCAGATAAGAAAATTATAATTAAAACCCAGTTTTTTAAAAAAATCACAACCAGTTACATTAGTAGAATATGTAAATATAGATATAATCAATAAATATTTCTTATTTATGATCTAATAGTCCCTTTCAAGTACAAAAAAATGGAGAAAAATATTCGGTGTTTTGGGTGATAGTGAATTTTTCCTCTTTAGTTGTTTGAAAGGTAAAAACTCAGACTTGATCACTCTTTGAGAAAATTTCTACTTAAATTTGGTACAGGGCAGAATCTTTTGTGTTGATGAGAACGTAAATAAAAGAATCTTTTTGGGGGCTCAGCATTTTAGAAAAGCATCCTTATTTTAAAATATCTACTCATTATTGAAATTAAGTGGTAAAACATAAATATTCAAAAAAGAACACAACTAAGGTAAAAATATGATATCTATCAGACAAACATTAAATTCACATTTTGCGAATTTCTTGTGGTTCACAATTGAATCTTTGAAAGTGAATGGTTAAATATTATGCCAATAATAAAATAAAAAATAAAATTATTTTTCAGTTGGATATTGCTTATAATGTTAGAAAAGTTACCTCTTTAACAAGTAGTAAATTTATTTACTAAATCCTTTCAAATAAGCAGGTTTTATTTAAAATATTATCTTTTGAACATTATTTGTATAAAGAAAGTCACAACTTGTATTTCTTATTGATTTCCAATCAGAATAAAAAATACATGATTCTTTTGCCATTGAGGTCTTTAAAATTTCTGGTTTATCTGTATAATACTACAGCTTTTCTCACTAACAGCCCCTTTTCTTGGTGATTTAAAAACTCCAGATATTTGTTATATGAATTTGGAAATCAGCTTCTTTGTATAATTAAAATGTATCTCAGAAAAAAATACCATAAATTTATTTTTTCACATTATTTAAAAGGGGAAATACATCCTCAGAGTGAAATGTTTTCTATCTGTGGATATAATAAAGGTAATATTAAAACATGTGACTCAATGGGATAACAAGGGAGAATCCCTGTGTCTATGAAATAAATCTCAAATGTGTGATTTTGGTAAAGTGCACTTGATACTAGTTAAAGAGTGATTTGTTAAAAAAAAGTTCAAGCACACTTTCTATGCATATAGTGTACAGAATACTATTTTAATGACATTTTGTGTAGATAACAATAGAAACCTGCATTTGTGAGAGTGACAAAAATAGCTTATTAATGGTACCTTTAATATTTGACATTCCAGGTGCTGCTCGAAGGGCAGCGTTTGTGGGGGCTGGTAAGGGAAGAGGGTCGGAAGGTGTAACTGTTTGGGGTTGAAGAGGCAGAAAGGTGGTTCTTCGACTTTATCACTTCTTAGTATTCTCAGAGAGGGTTATGTTATTAAAACAGAAAGCCTGATAGATACAAGCCAAAATAAAATAAAATAAAATACTTCAAGTAGTTGAGACATTGGCATTCAAAACATGAAAGAGGAAAAAATATGGGAAAGTAGAGGAGAAGAAAGGAATGGTAAGTATTTGAGAAATAGAGAAAAGTGAAGGGAAGGGAAAAGAAGAGCACTCATTCTGGGGCTAATTCCACTCAAAGCAAAAATTTAAAACTAGGTTAGTTAAACCGATGCAATATTTTAATTTTGAGCAAAGTAACTCCTTTTTGCCTGAATTCTCTGAATAATTACAGCGATTCCTCTCTTCTACTTGCCTTCGTCACTAAACACAAACAGGAATGGTTTGTTGCGATCATAGGGTCTTCCAGAGACTTCTCACAAGGCCGCTAGATGGCACGAAAGCACCGCATTGGGCCTGCTCAGTCACAGGCCTCGCCTCCTACAACATTGCATTTATTTTCCTTATGCTGAGAGCTCAATAATGTTTAGTCAAGTTAGATGCATTTTCTTTCAGAGAAATCTTTCTGTGTTGCGTGACACTTTTCAGGACACAAAGTGGGTATTCCACTCTCCCCATACATACACTCAGAAAATGTCGAATTAAATTTAGGATGGTAAAAATCATTTCAGTGTTTACTGGGGCTTCCTGAGAACTTTACCTTTCAGCTCTTTAGGGGATAGTCTGCTATTTGTTATGCAGCCTTCCTTAATAGGTAGTTAGAGGGAGAAAGTCCCTTCAGCATTATGCCTGTGCTCAAACAACTACGCACAAAGTTTGCATATTCTCAGTCATCTCTCTCTTTTTCCTGATTTTTTTCATCAAAAATTCTCTTTGTTTTTCTTCATCTGATATTATGGAGGCCCTCATTAAGGACTGTAACGTGAAAAGCTGGATTTAAAACTGCTGTCAGAAAGGAGGTTGTCCTCTTTTAATATTCTTTACCAGCAAAGCAAAAGGAAATGTCTTTGTTCTTGCTTTTCAAATACAGTGTTTTGGCTTTATTTAATGTTTCTGCCTCATCACTAGATACCTCCAAACCTTGAGAGATACTTTTAAATTTGGTATATACGTAAGGATCTCTCTGTGCCGCCACAACAGTAATAATTACCATATTCCTCAAGATATTACTATCTCCCTTCACAAAATGTCCATTGTAAAAGCTGTTTTGATCTTTTGGATAAGTGCCTTAATTTAAAATAATAGCAAAAAGGTAAAATTAGGCCTCTGTGCTCAGCAGTGCATGAATGGCAAATCAGTTATTGTCTGGGGTATATTTTTAAAGACTTCTGTTAAAATCTCTTATAGTAGACTTACATAGGATCAAAAATAATATTACACATTGGCAAACTGAAGTGCACAATTTATTCCATGTGCTACTGATATGGTTATGTTTATACATATAATGGGTTTTACAGTTTTGATATAATATGTTCCAGTTCAAATTTCTAAAAGAATTTTTTCTAGTGTTTATCATCCCCTGAAAAATTTTCTTTCCTTGGGTGTCACCGAGAGGAAGATGTATCAGTTTTCATATATCTTTTTAGCCCTAATATCCATGAATTTATGAAAACCAGAGATTCTATGAGGACATTACATAAAATAAAGATTCAGCGATGTACATATCTCTTTAAAATGCAAATACTGTAGAACAAATGGGCAGCTTGGCAAAACTTGCTTTATAGTGTTACATGTTGTTTTTACCCTGTGTATTCTGGTTCATGAGAACATAAGCTCATAAGCGCACCTATTAATTTGTCATATTAATGGATGAAATGAATCATATGAGTTATGTTTTTTTTTTTTTTTTTGCAGTTTTTGGCCAGGGCTGGGTTTGAACCTGCCACATCCGGCATATGGGGCCAGCACCCTACTCCTTTGAGCCACAGGCACCGCCCCATATGAGTTATGTTTTAATTGGTCCTAATCTTTGGTATCATTAAAATCTTCATTTTGGGCATAATCCCTGAAATTCCCTGATGATTATTATATGAGTTGCTATGAAACAGGTAGATAAAGATATTTTAAAGCAGGAGCCCTCTGTGGGCACAACTGATTTTGTTTCCTACAGACATTGTATATAACTCACATTAACAGATTAGCCAATCAATCATAAAGAATGTAAAACAAGACTAATACTTTAATCTTTTTAAAGCGAGTGATTCTATATAGAGAGCTAAAACTAATTCTAGAAATATTATTCCAACTGGGTGTGAATGGCCACTAAGTTGTTTTTGGCATCCAACTATCATCAATGGAGCATAAAGTTACTTTGTGCTTGAAAATCCTCCTGGGTGTGTATCTATGTGCTATCAAACCGCCCACACAGTTCCTTTTGATCACTTCCAGAAAAATAATAGCTTCCTACTGATTCTAAAAGGAGCATTGCCTCCATAATGGATTATAATTCATTATTTCAATGAAAACCTTTTTTTTTAAAAAAAACTCTTTTTTAAAAATTTGTACTACCTGGTGAATAAAGTGGAAAACAGGGACACTTCCAAGCATTCATGGTGGAGGGGTGATAGGTGAGGGGGACACAGTCTAGTATTTTGTTTAGTTCTGATTATAGTCAGATATTCAAAGAGTTTGATAAAGCTCGCAATATTATTTTGTGCAAAATAGCCAGAGGAAACAGTAAAAGACTTTGTAAATGCTTTTGTAGATGTAGCAGTTCAAGCAGAAAAGTCAAAATTCAAAGTATATTAGGAGCCATACCAAGCAGACTTCACTAGAATTTGAAATGATTAGTAATGCATCATATTCTCATTTTTCAATTAAGTTTTTTGTGATGTCAATATTTATAAAATATTAAAAAATCAATTAGTCAGAATTTCACTTAAACAACAAAAAGTTTATTTTGTTGCTCTGAGTGACACTTTTTCCTTTAATATCAAATTTATTCAGTGGTCTGTGGTTTGGTTTTAGTGTACTTTATTTCATTTTACTTTATTTTATTAGTTAGGTATTATACTCCATACCTTCTTTACTGACCAGTTAGGTATTATACTCCATAACTTCTTTACCAACCAGTTAATTGAATATCAAGTAATTTAATAATTAAGTATTCAAATAATTGAATATCACAATCATTGCTGTGACAACAAAAACACACCTTAAATAGCAGAGTTGTGATTATATAGAAATAAGTTTCTAAGCTTCTCTTGCCCATATATTTTTTATTTCATCCTATGCTGAAGATTCTGCAACTAAACAGAGACCCACTGATAATTTGGAAACTGTTAATAAATAAATATACTTCTTGGGGAAAAATGCAAAATTACCCTTTTATAGATTAGCATATCAAAATTTGAATCATATTTTTAAAATACAAATATTAAATTGGAACAAATTAGGAAAATAAAGAGATTATAAGGAAAGCCATAGAAAGCATATGAACCATACAAAATACTAGACCATCTTAAGGTGACTGAGGTTCATCTCTTTAATATGCTAAATATAGGGGAAATGGTAAAAATTTCACTGTTGTCTGAGGAAAGGCTGCTACTTATTTGTTGACTAATTCTTTCACAGAAACTTAAGTCAACTATCAAAAAAAAAAAATCAAGACTGCATTATCAATACAGTATATTAGTTCTAGTTTCCAAGTGTTTTCACAAAGTGTCTTCCACAAACATTTAATCTGTGACCAAGGCTAGGTCATTTACCAAGCTCAAAATGAGAGCCACAATCTATTCCCGTAGGCAATCTCATCAACCTTAGGACCGTTAGCTTTCTACCAGCCCTCAACTAGAAAGAACTACATTTCCATTCCTATGGAGTATAATACCTAACTAATAAAGTAAAATGAAATAAAGTACACTAAAACCAAACCACAGACCATTGAATAAAATTAATGTTGGGCCCTTATTACTTGATTATATCAAGAATAGTTCATCTCTGCTCCTTCTCTGATTTGCTGCCTGGGTGAATTGTTTACAAAATAGATACCATTCTTCCGAAATGAACTGGGGTAGGAGAGGAAAAGAATGAAAGAGAGAAAGAGAGAGAGGAACAGAAATAGAGAGAGGGGAAGAGGAAGAAGGAAAAAAGGATTCAGATCAACTGGAATCCAGAAATATGAGGAGGGAATACGATATGAGGGCCTGTCCGACTTTCATGGGTTAGACAATATACAACACTATACAACTCTCCTCTCTGGCTGTGTCTTTTTATCCCTCTCACACGTGCACACATGGCCACACACATGCATTTACACAGGCCTCCACCCCAAATTGAAATAAAAGAAGATGTGTACCGCTAATCCTTAAGCACATCCATTTGCACCTGGCATTGGCAATGGCAACAGAAAGCCAACTGCTTTTTCTACATTACGGTTCACTAAAATGCCATTGACAAGGGTCTCAAGAGAAACAAAACATATCCTGTTCCTCAAGGAAAGTGCAGGTAACCAGAAACAAAACAAGCCCTTGCCTAAGTTTGACTGAAACTTCATATATATAAATGTGAAGTTGCTGTGAAATGGGTCCAGGCAAGATGGAAGAACAGCCTGAAACACGGAAACATTATATGGAAAATAATATAAGCAATAAGCAATAAATTCGATATATGTGGAGTAGTACACTTTGAAGTCACCAACAAGTTTTTCCATCTTCTTTATTAATCCTCCAGATTTTTGTCATTTATTGAATGATCACATGATTAAATATGTTCTCAAATATATAACCATGAGTATAATGTTGCAGATAAAAATGAAGAAAAAAAAAAAAACCCTAACTACTTTATCAAAAATCTAATGGCTTAGGTAGAATTAGAATTCAAGACATCAAAAACCTCAACACCCTATTTAATCCTTTAACCACTGGGCCACACTCTCTTTCAAAATTGTTAATAGAAACAACATTGCCCTTTTTGTACAGCTGTAGGTGCCCTATTGATCTGTATCACATAGCATTTAACACTGGATGATTTGGCCGGGAAAAGCAATGTTCACTGTTCCATGGCAAATCGGACAACAATGCTAAGATTTGCAATAGACCAGGAAAATAGCCTAGGATATGGGGAAACAAACAACCAAAAAGAACAAACCTTAGCTGCATGTTTTTCACAGCTATTTTTTACTTCACAAGAGAGCAAAGTAGTAGAGAGCAACTGTATTAAAAGTAAAACTATTTCTGCCTAACGCAGATGTGGATCATGGGAGTAGAAATCTAATAAACCAACAGCTGAAGGCCACATTATTGCCCCATCCTCCTCCCCTAGCTCATTTAGAAAATGACATGTTTTTCTTCACAATGTTTTTCCCCTCCTTTCTCTTTAGTGGCAGTAATGCTGAATGCTCTTGACATAATTCTTCGTTCACCCCTGACAGTCATTTTTTTGAATACTATCCCAGCAATAAAACACCTGACCTCCAGTCTTTCAAATGGCCATTGGCTTGGGTTACCCCAATTAGCTAGACTCATTTGGAAGTGTCCAGAGGAGTCAGGTGTTTTACTCTTCACTAAACTCAGCATTATGAGCGAATCCATCGTTTTATTTTCAGGTCAATTTATTTTCCTCAGGGATTTCTTTATTCCTCTATGATCTAAACATAGCAAAATAACAGGTTTAAAAATAACCTCCAAGCATGTAGAATTCAGATACTAAATATTACCGTCTTGAAAGTCATATAGGACATTTTTAGTTCCTTTAGAGTTTTGCTTTTCAGTATTTAAAGATAAGTGAGAGAATTAGGTGAACTACAAGCGTCAATGAGGAACTATTTTACATATAAGATAGCTACATGTCTACATAACTTAAGGAACATACATACGCATGGTGTGCAGAGAACAATCTAGGCTATCTGTGTCTGGGTCAATATATTTGGGGGGGTACACATCTCCCAGATCGACAGCTCTATTAAAAACCCCTTAGGTAGAGAAGAAAACGCATACCTGTAGAGATAAACTAGAGATAAAAATATGTTTGTACATTTTTGTGTACGTAATTAATGTAGGATTTTGCCTCGGGAATAAAGCTGGGAGTTACTGTAAATAATAACTAATTGAGGTTGTTTAGTGAACTTTGGCAAAGGAATAGTGGCATTTTCAAAGTAAATGACTTATAAGAGAAATTGAGTGTATTTAAATCATACTAAAAGAAGGGTCCTTTAATTTTTAAATTATTGAAATGCTAAATTATTCTGAACTCAAATACATCTTTACATATCTGATACAGCAATCTCTTTGCTCTCCGTTTTTGTATTTAATATTTATCAATAGGCACAAGACTTTTCATTTAAGAGTATAATTTTTCTTCACAGATCTTTCAGAATTTTGTGAACTATGCAATTTTGTCACTGATCACATTTTTATTCTTTCATAAAAGGGGTAAACCATAAGATTTCTTGACAGACAATATTTGAAAGAAAATATGAAGTCCACGTCACTAAAGGTGGAGAAATAATACAGGCTGGAATGAGTGTCTTTTCAAAATACTCCAAGCTTCCTTTTGACATTCAAGCAATTCAGTAAGGAGGAAACAGAAATTGAATTTAGCTGATGCAAATGAAATTAAAACTAAATTGGTTGTCACATCACACTGATGTTAACTATGTAAATGTTTTCTGTTTATGAAACTACAGTTAAGTGTATAATGCTGCAAAAATAAGAATATTTTCATGTTCGTTTAAAATAGAAATTAAAAGGACAGATTATGAAATTGTTTAAAATCCTTGCCACTAACCCATGTAATATTTAAAGAACTATGAATCACGAAAACTGTACCCATAGAGTATTGAAATAAACATATACATATATACACGTCAATTCACAAGCCTGCTTTTCTGGCCAGGCAGTATCCCATTACATCATTGCTTCAAATGCATTCATTCTCTTCAATATTGTTGGCTGTTTCAGGTTAACTACCAAAATCATTTGCCTGAGAAGCGAGATTTAATTGTCTTACAACTACCTCTGTGAGGTACAATAGGGATTACAAGTACCCATTGATTATACTATTGGGTAGAATAAGGGACTCTTATTCTAGCATTTCTCATTCATTTTGTCATTGCATTCTCTTTGAAAGAGACCAAATGGGTCCCAGCAGGTGAAAGCAAAGAAACCTGAAAAGCCCCCTTTGATGAATGACAATACCACAACCACCCTCCCCCCCCATTTTTGGAGATTATAAAACCTTATTAAATCATGCCCTGTTAGATATTGATTGAGAGGGAGCTAAACTAAAACCAACAATAGCAGCATGGATCAGAGAACACTGCTTTCATCAATGGGCACTAAACACAGCTAAACTTTCCAATCCTTTTTTTTTGGGGGGGGGAGCTTTTTTTTTTTACTATTTACTTTTGTTTAAAGCATTATCCTAGAAAGTCATACAATTATAGCTGCTTTGTAAGTCAAGAATAGACCGTAGTTGTCTAGCACTTCATCTTTTTGAATGTAGCAGTGTATTACACAAACAATATTATACTTGGTTAAGATTCAGGATTATTATTATGATTATTGGGGGGTACAATTCTGAGTAATTATCATAATTATTCTTGACTCTTGGACCCCTTTGATGATAGGGCTGCTTTAAAGTAAACTATTTGGACGTAACAACCCAAGATATTTGAAAAGAGACTGCTGCCAGAATCAGAGTTGAAAACTCACCCATATTTTAAGGCTATCTTGATTATCAGGCTGTTTGCGTTCCTGGGCTGTCTTTTTTGCCATCTGTGAGTGCCACAGCAAACAACCACTTTATGACAATCACCTCAGTATAACTTGAATATGTCTGCTTTAGAGGAGACTTCTGGAATAAGACTCTGTGCTAATTAACTGTCAGCCTTCTTAAAAAATTATTATTATAAATCAGCAGACTGCATTTTAGAAAGACACTCCACCAAAAAATTCCCAAGCAAGAGTTAAGCTTATGTGCTAGACTGCAACTTCTACACCTTCTTTTTAGGTCTTATTCCGAGTAAATCTGTTTACTTTAAATACTTCTTATGTTATAAAGGTTTTCATTTTTCTTGCCAGTTGACCACAGGTAATAACATTTGCTCCTCCCTCTCCACAGCTACTTGATTCAATAACTTTGCCCCCTAAAAAGGAAAGAAAAGAGAGATAAAGAAGAAGGAAAGACTTCGAGAAAAATAAATAAATATTAAAAAAAGAAGGAGGAAAGAGGGAGGAAATGAGGATGAAAAAAGAAAAAAATATTCAGGTATAAAAATGATATTTTTTGTACTAGGAATGGTTTTTAAAAGGCAGTTAGTGTCACTATTTAAAACAATAATAAGGAAAAGGACTAGATGCTAAAATTATTAGTTTAATATCAATGATAAATAATTTTCAGTTTGGAGAAATAATTATTTGTGGAAATAGCATGATAATACAATGAAAATGATATTTGAAGAAAGCTCTATCAACTATAGAAATCAAGGCTTATACAAAATAAAAACAGAAATTTAAATATCAAATTTATCTCAGTGAACTCTTTTCTGCTTAATGGATTAAAATGGTATTACCCACTTGAAAATAAAACATTAATATTTCTTTTAAAAAATAAAACATAAGAATCAATGCAAATGGTTTTATTTCTCATAATCTCTGAATTATGACTCTCTAAAATATACACAAGATATAATAACATAGAAAATAAAAACAGTACAATATTACTTCATATTTAGGCAAAATTTTATTTCTTCATATTGTATAATTTATCACAGTCTTTAAATTTTAAATTACATTTATAAACTAGTTCTTATTGTTAAATTATAAAAAAAACTTATTCACACCATATCTTTTTGTTAATCAATATTTTCCATTTGTGGGGTCTCTTAGATTTGTTAGCTTAAACTTTGAAATTAGGCATTGCATACTTTTAACATTTTTAAAGATTTGTCATCGAGTATTGTAATTTATAAATTTGGAGTTTTTATATTTATTTCTATACCTTTCTAATGCTATCGTCTAAATGAAAATTAAAACATATTATTTGATGCCAAGGACTTACATTAATGTATCTAGTTATTATTTTAAAACACTGAATGGAAGAGTTAATTAACAAAAAAGTTGCCAAGCTATGTGTTGGATGACAGTTTCCTTATAAAGTATGATGTTGTGCATATGTTTTTATAAATGCTGCCAGTGCAAAAGCTTTAAATTTTCATATGTTAGCTGATACAGATAATTAATGACAAAATCTTTTGCTAATTTTATTTTCATTAAATTTTTTTCAATTGAGTGTTACTTGTTAATTTTATATTGATAAGTTTGCTTCCTTTACTGATTTGTGTTTCCTAAAAGAAACCTGAAAATTATTCCCTTAATATGTGATACATTTAAAAATCCAATCAGCAGTTGCCAATTTTATACTGCCCTCTATCTTAGGCAAGTAGCTAGAATGTAAAATCACTGACCACTTAAGTTGCAATAATAATATTTTTTATGTCTAAAAGGACATTTTCTATTTTCTCTTTTAAAATTCAATAATTTTAACTCTTCAAGTTGTCTGGAAACATTATATTGAAATGATTCTATTTAATAATAAGCCACTGTAGTAACAAAATTTCAAAATTTTCTTCAGTACCCTTCTATAAGTGAGCATAACTAACACTACCCAAGGTATTTCAAACATATTCATACTGTTATATAGTTGGAGGTGCCTTTCCTGAATGCTTTCCCTTATATCACATTTAAAGATTACAAACAAGTTAGAAATTATTTTGGCTTCAACACTAAAATATAATAGTATTAATCACTATCACTTTCCTTACAATTGAAATTTAATTCTGTTTTATCCTTTTATTATGTGGTATTTTATGATCAAACTGAATCCAATATAATCTCTTAGCAAGTTTCATGATCTCTGACTAGGATTACATATGTTTATATATTTATAAACAATTAACCAACCTACCCCAATTGTTACTTATTTAGCACTTTCAACCATGTACAAAATTATTTCAATCAATTTATATTATCGATATAATTTTAGTTTGGTGTCAGATGCATGAGAATGTTTAAGATAATCTTCCCAGGCAGAAAAAACTAGCACTTTGTATATGTATCACTATAATTTTGTAAGTTGGTCATTGGAGAGGCTTTGGAAGATACCAGAGAAAAAGTTAGAGAAGTAGAGTCAAATAGATGTTAAAAAGTGCTACATATTTCACCTAACTACATCAATTTTTTCATCACAAGAATGGAGAAGCATGAATCCTATGTACTCAATTTTGATATGAGGACAATTAATGACAATTATGGTTATGGGGGGGAAAGCAGAAAGAGGGAAGGAGGGAGGGGGGTGGGGCCTTGGTGTGTGTCACACTTTATGGGGGCAAGACATGATTGCAAGAGGGACTTTACCTAACAATTGCAATCAGTGTAACCTGGCTTATTGTACCCTCAATGAATCCCCAACAATAAAAAAAAAAAAGAAAATATAAAAAGCAGCCTATTTTATAGAAATTTATTCTCCATGCCTGATCTCAGTACTTTTTTTCTTAATGACTAATTTATCAAAGTGTTAAAGAAAAATAGATTTTTCTCTGGTATCTTCCAAAGCCTCTCCAATGACGAACTTGCAAAATTATAGTGATACCTACACAAAGTGCTAGTTTTTTTCTGCCTGGGAAGAACATTATCTTAAACATTCTCATGCATCTGACACCAAACTAAAAATTGAATAATTGTTTCAAATATAATAACAATGCCAAAAATATTCTGCATGTTATTAACATCTAGTCCACAGAATAGCTTCTGTTGGGTTAAATATGATTCCTCCCTAGTGGTGTGTGTTATATTCATGTTATTTTAGGGAAGGACAGAGAAGAGGAGGAGCTTATTCTCACTTAAGTTGAACTAATATTGTTATTAAGAGACATTCTATTCCAAAGAAATAGATATTGGATTTTTAAAAAGGAGTTGGTAGTAGCATTTTAATCATCTCTTTTTAGACACATCCAACTTGTAATGTTTATTTGTGAAGACTCATTGGAACAAATTTTGCATTTGAAATATTTTGAAAATATTTTAATTGTCATTTCTGAAGTTGGTTAAGTATCCGATATAGCACTTTTGAGTTGAGGGTTCTTCTTTCAGAACCTTACTTTTATCTTAACTCTATTTTTGAATGATTTAATAAAATTTAATTTCCCAGGACAGGAGATTTTATAATAGTTCATTTAGAACTTTGTAAAATTTTAAGATTGCTTGACTTTCTCCCTGGAGTTTTCACATGAAAATGTTTGAATATACTTTTGCTAAGATTCCTTGGGGTGAAAATAGTAGGACTCTTCAGTTTCAGTGGAATATCCAAAAGATGTCTGTGTATAGAAGCTAAAGGCTTTCTTTTGACCTGATAAGGCCTTCTGGATCTTGCTCAGCCCATAGTCACAGAGCACATGCGTTGATTTTCTCCTTCAGGATAGGAAATTATAAACATCTGTTAAGACACTTCTGAGATGCCCGGCTACTTAGAGGAAAAGTTTGAGTACAAATTGCCTTACATTTAGTCTATACATTAAAGTCTAGGTCTCACTGGGGATTTTATAGGAAAGTCAGATTTTATAGATTTTTAGTAGGAAAGTCATAGGAACTTTCTTCTAATGTCTCTTTTTACAAAGTTATTGACCGTGAAGAAAGGAGACGTTTTGGATGGAGTTTTCTTTTCACCATACAGTTAGTATATTGTGTTTTGTTTGTATATTATATCATGGCTTAGAACTTAGAAATTAGTTTTTTCAACTTCGCTTCTTAAGCAGAGAGTTTTTTTAGTGAGCTCCTCCTCCAAATTTGCCTTCAGTACTTTGGGTCATATATCTTTTGCTTTGAATAAGAATCTAATGATGTATCTTTTTAATAGCTCAGGAAAAAACCCTGTGAAACTTCATTTCTGATTACTGTTAATTCATAGCTTTCTGTGGCACATTTGGTTCAGTAAAAGAATGCTGGGTGGTTTGAGAAAATGTTCAACCTCAAAATAAGATAGATATTATCTTTCCAAAATAAGACAGATCTTTGCTTTTCTAAAACACTGAAATAAAAGGCACACTTACTCAGTGAGTAAGAAAAAATTTGAGGATAAAGAGTGGGAATGTGGAGACGTATTTTCCTCAGAATATTGACCATATCCTGAAGGGCATCCAGGGTGGTTCTCTGGAACTTGCAGCTGACTCTGTATCTTCTTTCTTACGCTGTTTTCTTCTGCTACTATGTAGAAAACCATTTCTTATGCTTCTTAAAGGTCTGGTTTTACAATTTTCTTGTCTCCCCACTTTTGATTTTCTTCATTTTGTTTTTCTTAGTCATTTCAATTTTTTAATTTGTTTATTTTCACAATAGTTTAACAACTGCTAAGGATTGCTGTATTAAACTATTCAGCTATTAAAAAAATGGAAACTTCACATCCTTTGTATTAACCTAGATGGAAGTGGAAGACATTATTCTTAGTAAAGCATCACAAGAATGGAGAAGCATGAATCCTATGTACTCAATTTTGATATGAGGACAATTAATAACAATTAAGGTTATGGGGGGGAGGAAAAGCAGAAAGAGGGACCGAGGGAGGCGGGTGGGGTCTTGGTGTGTGTCACACTTTATGGGGGCAAGACATGATTGCAAGAGAGACTTTACCTAACAATTGCAATCAGTGTAACCTGGCTTATTGTACCCTCAATGAATCCCCAACAATAAAAAAAAGAAAAAAATATGGTTTGTTGCTCTGTATATAGGTATTGAATTTGTTCTTAGAGCCCTGGGTTGGACTGTCTTTCTAACTCCATAATCCCAAAGTTATGATTTGTAGCACAGTCAGAGATCTCCAGCTCCAACATGTAACATCTGTGATTAACTCTTGACTTTTTCCACATGGCAGAGACTCAATATTGCTTTCTTCATAGGCATAGATTTAACATTTGTGGACGGCAGAGATCCTTTCATTTGCCTTTCTTCTTAATAACCTCTTATGTCTAATGAAATTTGGTTTGGTGTAAAGTAAGTGTTAGAGAACTTTACTGGCATTCTTGTCTGCCATTAATACTTTCTCTGAAGTGAAACTTGTACAGTCTATGAAGGAACCCATTAAGAGATGCCAGTCGGAATGAAGACAGTTTTTTTGCAGAGGCACCCCTTCCTTTGCTCACCAACAGGCTGCTTCTGAGCATATTTCTCATTCCCAGCCTCCCCAGGCACTCTTCCTGTCTCAGGAGATGAGTCATTTGGCTTGGCCTGTTCTTTCTGGTGTGGTTAATGAGGCCAGACTGGACCAGGAGGTAGAGAGGACTGGATTTTTAAAGCTTTAGACTATCTTTCTGGGATACCATATTCTCCCCTACTAGCTCTGACCTTCTATTTTAGTTTGATCAAATGACTTCTGTCTTATTTCCTCTGGGCCAACATCTCTGTCGTTGCCCATAATGTAGTTCTTCCAGAATGTAACCTTTCCTTGCTCACATTAATGTCCCTTGACACTGAAATCAGTCTTTGAACAGGTATTGTGATCTACTACATGTAAATGGACTGTATATACTTCCAGTCAACACCAAGGTACAGAATTTCCTGACACACATCTCCTGACCTGCCCTTGAAACTGCGCTCATCTGCTGCTGAGTTCTCCATTCCCAGGCTCCGGTCATTAAAAGAGACCCTTTGCAACTTCATAGCAGACCTCCTGGCTCTGGACCACATCCTCCAGAGAAAGGCTTCCCGGTTTGTGTTTGAGTCATGACAGCCTTATCTACTTAGATGATGATAAGCTGTTAGTTGCTTGTGCTTCTATTAGAGCTAAATTTAGAAGTTAGAGAACGTAGAGCTTAGACAATTCTGATCCCACATCCATCTCAACCAACGAACAGGCAGAGTGGTAGCAAGAGCCTCAGTGAGTGAAAAGTTGACTGGCTGTCTTAAAAGAATGATCCTAGTACCATAATCATAGAGACAGATTTGAAAATTATTCCCAATTACCTTTACTTCTAAACAAGTTGCAGCAGTTCTGAGCAACACAAATGCTGGCTTTTTGTCTTCATATACCTCTCTGGCTGGATATATAAAAGGGTTATTGAAAATTGGGTGCTTTTTTAAAAAAAGAAATAAGGTGCAAAACACATTTTTATATGCCAATCATTGATTATGTTACCAATAATAATTTTAAGCACCTGGATATTTGAAAGCAATTTACATCACACTGGTGCTTTTCTGGAGAAGCATTTACCATCTGCATAATTTAGGATGATATTTCCCATTAATACCTAGTTCATATCTGGGGTATGTAACAAGAATAAAAAAGATGTTGCTTATGAAAGGCCTGTTTCTTGACAGTATATGAATAGCGTAACTGTTAACTTTATGCTCTATTGAAATGATCAATAGAGAGCCAACTTTTTTCTACTTACAATTGCCAACAACAAAAATGATGGACATTATTATTTCTGTTTGAAAACAAAATATATTTCTGCAGTTCTCTGATTCTGTTTCCTTCATGCCATCTAATGAATGCTTCCAATTACAATACATAAAAAAGACCATTTCATATCTTACGTTTTTCAAATAAAGTTTCCATTTGACCCAATCTGGATCTTTGCAAGAAAATACAGATGTTGGGGGTATTTTCCATGGAGGACAATGTCTTTTTGAAGCACAGGCTTCAAAGCAATTTTGTGTGATATAGAAAATTCTTATATCAAAGAGCAAGCTATTCATGACTGAAACAAGTTTTCTTGACTAAATACTAATTACACTTGATTCTCCATACTGGTGAAAGCTACCTGAACTTAAGTTTGCACCCATCACTGTTTATCCTGTGCAAATTCACAGCACATTCTGTCACATCAGTTTAATAAATATTTTCCAAAATGGTGAACTAACAGCAGTGTTTGTTTTGTAGCCACCAGAATCATGCTTATTTACTATATCATTACATTTCTCCAAATAATCTTCAACAAGAAACCTCTGGTGAAGAAAAGAGCTAAAGTGCCATCTGCTTTGGCTCCCAGTTAATTTGTTTCTTTGGAGTTTACATTTTGGCCCAGGAATGTGTTTGGTTTATAACATTCTCTTTTGCAAAGCAAGAGGGTGCCCATATCCATTGTAACTTCTTTGGCACTCATATTCCAAATGACACCAGCTAGCAGGGGGTCATCACAGCAACTTACCAAGTCCAACAGTTGTCATGAAGTGCTCAAGTTCATCCTGCAGCTTCAAGTCAATTCACCCTTTTCTCAGGAGTCAAAAAAAAGAGAGAAAGAGAAAAAAGAAAACAGAATTCCTTTTCCTTGAATTACTCATGCCAAAATAGAAAGTTAAGAACAAGTGAGGCTTCTAGGATCATGCTGTGATTTAAGAAAAGGAAATAGTTCCCGCAGGAAAATCACATAGTGTTGTGTTTTCACATTGCATGTTAGAAAACAAAGAAGCTAGATTTTTTTAAAGAGGCAAATAGGAGGGTAAAGGGATAAGCTATAGTTTCTATTCTCTAGACCCTTTACAGAGAAAAGAGATGTGTGTGGTTTTGTGAATGTTAATGTCTATTTGCATCTTATTCCCAGTGGCACTTACATAGACAACTCTAGTTTTTGCATTTCCTTTTTTATTTCCGTCCAAAAACTAAACTAATTTGTTATTAACTATATCTCAGAATATTGTATTAGTTTGTTGTAAATTTTGTGAAGTATAGTTTTCAAGTTTGGACATTTGAATTCATTTTTGAAAAATTTTGTAAAATACAATTATCAAATATAATTATTTAATTTATTTGTTTTTGAGAGTTAATGGCATACAGAAAAAAATGTTTTCTACATTTTTTTATCAGTCATTAACATAGATGCCATTCTGTGATTTTTTTCCTTTATTACTTTCCTTAAATAGACATTCCAAAAGAAATGTTATGTGAATCAGTCTAAAGCCTTGTTACTTGTTCCATAATTAAATAATGCCATTTTTAAAGAGAGGAAAAAAAAAACTTTTTAAAAGAGTTTGTTCTTAAGGGGAAAAAAAATCCTTCATTTGAACAAAAAGTAATCAATGCAAAAAAATGGTAGTTTGAAATTTTATTATATGGATGATTGTTCAAATTTTACATTTAATGTTCTTATTGTAAAATGGCTTTTTCCACTGATTTACTTTGAGATCCTGATTAAAATATAGCCTGTTTTATTTTCCTAATTTCTAAATAAAGACAATACTTGCTATACATGATTATTTTGAGAAATAAAGTGTTAATGGCGTTAAATTATTTTAAATAAAATAAAACTGTTCTCTGAAATAAAGATATTCAAATATCAGTTGTTTTGTACTTCACATCATGCTTTTGTCTTGCCTTCCAATTAACTGGTCTGTTTTTCATAAAAATTGAGTTCACGATGATTTTCTGACTACAAATATTATTTAGTTATTAATAAATATTATTTAATATAATGGCAATGCCTGGTTAGTATTAAACTTTTAGCCAACTTTAAATTTTTACTTTAAATTTTACTTTTTCCATTTTATTTATATCTTAAAAGTTTATTCAAAAATAACTATTTACAAATGTTTTAGGTAAGAGAAAAAACATAAGGAAAAAATAGAAGGCAATGGTTAAAGAGGAATAGCGGGCCAACCTAATTTGTGTGGCAGTTAGATACGTATTTTCTTTATCTCTCCTGTCCTATGTGCAAACCTGTCTTTTCAAACTCATTCTCGTTTAACCTTGACCTGCCTTTCTTAGATCGTACAGATGACCAGCTATTCAGAAGTGGTTCTGTGTTGATGCCTTCACCATTTAGCGGAAGATAAAAGCAGAATAGGAAGAAAACTGTAATAATCCCCATGATTAAAAAATAAGACTCCGGGCGGCGCCTGTGGCTCAAGGAGAAGGGCGCAGGTCCCATATGCCGGAGGTGGCGGGTTCAAACCCAGCCCCAGCCAAAAAATCACACACACACAAAAAAATAAGACTCCACCTCTCTCCGTGTCATCTAAATAGCATCAGCAACTCCCCACCCCCACTCCCGCATCTAGTCTTTCTGTCACGACTTTTCTGAGAAGTTATAAGAAAAGAGAGGGTATCTTCAAACAGAATGAGAAGATGAAGTAGAGCAGAGAATTAAGGCAAAGAATAGGAGGTAGTCTTTTGAGGAGTTTTTATTCATTTGAAATGTGGAGCGCAGAAGTAAGGCATCCAAAAAAAGCATGAAGAGGTGGCTTCTCTGTGGTGGGTACTGAGGTCATAGAGGTTGGAGTTAGATTTCATGGTTTCTAAGCCTGGATTTACCACTGTAGTTCAGTGAGCAAATTATTTAACCTCACTTGTAAAATGGGGATAGGAATTGTCTTGCTTCAGATAGCTGTGAGGATTAAATGAGACAATCTATATAAAGCATCTGTTAGAGACTCAGTAAATGCTGCTATTGTAATTGTACCTTCATCAAAGATGGCACAGGTTGCAAAATTGTGATCTCAAATTATTATTTTCCCCCAAAGCCTAAGTAACTGGAGGAAGCTAGCTCCCAAAGTAAAAGCCAGTTTTGTCATGTTTCAGGGGTGATTTCATCCCCAAAGGCCACAGTAAACCAAGCCAGATGAGGGAAAAGTCACCACTTCCAAACTAAAGTAACAGTAGCAGTTGCCCAGTGACAGGAATTCTTATCCTGAGGTTCAGGGACTCCCTCACCCAGACCTTCAAGAAGTTTATGTTTTTCCTATGGAGAGGAGCCTTCACTTCTAACTAACTTCCAGTGATGTCCAGAATGTTAATAAATGTGCCTACCATCTTTATTTCAAATTAATTCAAAAAGGATATTAACTGTGCAATCATATCTAATACCAATGTATGCGTAATAATTGGTGTATACAACAGGGCTACTTTGGCCACATGCCAAGTTCCCACATTCCTTCTGGAAACCCGACACTCCTACCGGCCATATAAGTGCAGGTGATCTAGGTCTGGTCTGAATAGGGCTGATCTTAGAATATTCATTTTTACCTCACATAACCCTTTCATCCACGGCTTGATATGGCTCTCCCTCGCCCTCAGTATTCAAATCTACTTTTGCATTTTCATTGGTGGGCCATCATCTACAGGCTTAGAGGGGCTTTTGATAAGCTTCCTGGATGAAAGAGTTTTGGCTTCTATATTGTACTCTGCTGGACTAAGTCTGGGGGGCTTAGTGTTTCACATCAGGCAAAGGCCAGATGCTCCAGCTATGAAAACTTCATGGCCAATGGGACTTGCTAATCCCACCTCAGGTACAAGGAAATACTACGCAGAAAACCCAAATGCATGATTGGACCACTTACCAGACCGCTAATATAAGTTAATGTGTAATTATTCTCTGGGATTCAGAGAAAGGATTGCCCACATGCCACCTGCTTTTGACCCTGCAGCCACTGTCATATAGTGCCCCAAGTGCTTCATGTTAAAGTCAATCATCCAATTTACATGTTTTACAATTATTTGCATTTAGTGCCTCAAAAATTCTATTTTGTAAGCTATTCAATATCCAAGAATCCTTAGAATCTTTGCTATAATCTCTTCAAGGCCATTTTTCCTCTAAAATAAGGATCTTCTCTTTCTTTTATTTTGCTTTTCAAAAAAAAAAAGATTTGAAAAGAAATTAAAATCCCACATGGCTATAATCCAAGAAATTTAAAGAAATTCTGCATATGGTAAAATTCATTTTTACCATTATTGATAATCACCATGTTAAATTTAACAGTGAACTTGTGCTTTAACAGGTAACATATTTTCTTAAATAACTTTTCGGCATAGCTTATGTTTTTATGTAGCAAGCTATAAAGGTATTGATTTTAAAAGATTTCATAATACATATCTAAGCTGTTAATATTATATATTTTGTGGATATTACCTATAAGAAACACATATACATGTAAAAGCATTATCTTGAACATGTATATTTTTTAAAATACAATAGAGTCTCATTAAAAATTAAAAGAAATATATAATATCTGAGATAGAACAGAGTGTGACATGTGAAAACTATTTCCTGAGCTCTTGTTTACATATTAAAAACATAAAATAAGAACAAAGTAAGACTACTAATTTCAATTTCATTTACTACCCGAACGGCCACAAATATATCACTATTTTTCCATTTGCCTTCACTGACCTGCCTTCAGATATACTGTCTGAAACTAGAGCAATTTTATTATCGAGGGAGTGGTTTGTGGGATCTGCGATTTTTCTATAACTAGGTGAATTACGATATTCATATTTTTTTTTTTATTGTTGGGGATTCATTGAGGGTACAATAAGCCAGGTTACACTGATTGCAATTGTTAGGTAAAGTCCCTCTTGCAATCATGTCTTGCCCCCATAAAGTGTGACACACACCAAGGCCCCACCCCCTCCCTCTGCCCCTCTTTCTGCTTTTCCTCCCCCCCATAACCTTAATTGACATTAATTGTCCTCATATCAAAATTGAGTACATAGGAATCATGCTTCTCCATTCTTGTGATGCTTTCCTAAGAATAATGTCTTCCACTTCCATCCAAGTTAATATGAAGGATGTGAAGTCTCCATTTTTTTTAATAGCTGAATAGTATTCCATGGTATACATATACCACAGCTTGTTAATCCATTCCTGGGTTGGTGGGCATTTAGGCTGTTTCCACATTTTGGCGATTGTAAATTGAGCTGCAATAAACAGTCTAGTACAAGTGTCCTTATGATAAAAGGATTTTTTTCCTTCTGGGTGGATGCCCAGTAATGGGATTACAGGATCAAATGGGAGGTTTAGCTTCAGTGCTTTGAGGTTTCTCCATACTTCCTTCCAGAAAGGTACTAGTTTGCAGTCCTGCCAGCAGTGTAAAAGTGTTCCCTTCTCTCCACATCCACGCCAGCATCTGCAGTTTTGAGATTTTGTGATGTGGGCCATTCTCACTGGGGTTAGATGATATCTCAGGGTTGTTTTGATTTGCATTTCTCTAATATATAGAGATGATGAACATTTTTTTCATGTGTTTGTTAGCCATTCGTCTGTCGTCTTTAGAGAAGGTTCTATTCATGTCTCTTGCCCATTGATATATGGGATTGTTGGTTTTTTTCATGTGGATTAATTTGAGTTCTCTATAGATCCTAGTTATCAAGCTTTTGTCTGATTGAAAATATGCAAATATCCTTTCCCATTGTGTAGGTTGTCTCTTTGCTTTGGTTATTGTCTCCTTAGCTGTACAGAAGCTTTTCAGTTTAATGAAGTCCCATTTGTTTATTTTTGTTGTTGTTGCAATTGCTATGACAGTCTTCTTCATGAAGTCTTTCCCCAGGCCAATATCTTCCAGTGTTTTTCCTATGCTTTCTTTGAGGATTTTTATTGTTTCATGCCTTAAATTTAAGTCCTTTATCCATTTTGAATCAATTTTTGTGAGTGGGGAAAGGTGTGGGTCCAGTTTCAGTCTTTTACATGTAGACATCCAGTTCTCCCAACACCATTTATTGAATAGGGAGTCTTTCCCCCAAGGTATGTTCTTGTTTGGTTTATCGAAGATTAGGTGGTTGTAAGATGTTAGTTTCATTTCTTGGTTTTCAATTCGATTCCAAGTGTCTATGTCTCTGTTTTTGTGCCAGTACCATGCTGTCTTGACCACTATGGCTTTGTAGTACAGACTAAAATCTGGTATGCTGATGCCCCCAGCTTTATTTTTATTACTAAGAACTGCCTTAGCTATACGGGGTTTTTTCCGGTTCCATACAAAACGCAGAATCATTTTCTCCAAATCTTGAAAGTACAATGTTGGTATTTTGATAGGAATGGCATTGAATAGCTAGATTGCTTTGGGAAGTATAGACATTTTAACAATGCTGATTCTTCCATGAGCATGGTATGTTCTTCCATTTGTTAATATCCTCTGCTATTTCCTTTCTGAGGATTTCATAATTTTCTTTATAGAGGTCCTTCACCTCCTTCGTTAGGTATATTCCTAGGTATTTCATTTTCTTTGAAACTATGGCTAAGGGAGTTGTGTCCTTAATTAGCTTCTCATCTTGACTGTTATTGGTGTATACAAAGGCTACTGACTTGTGGACATTGATTTTATATCCTGAAACATTACTGTATTTTTTGATGACTTCTAGGAGTCTTGTGGTTGAGTCTTTGGGGTTCTCTAAGTATAAGATCATGTCGTCAGCAAAGAGGGAGAGTTTGACCTCCTCTGCTCCCATTTGGATTCCCTTTATTTCCTTGTCTTGCCTAATTGTATTGGCTAGAACTTCCAGCACTATGTTGAATAGTAAAGGTGACAGAGGACAACCTTGTCTGGTTCCAGTTCTAAGAGGAAAAGCTTTCAGTTTTACTCCATTCAGTAAAATATTAGCTGTGGGCTTGTCATAGATAGCTTCAATCAGTTTTAGAAATGTGTCACCTATGCCTATACTCTTCAGTGTTCTGATTAGAAAAGGATGCTGGATTTTATCAAATGCTTTTTCTGCATCTATTGAGAGGATCAGGTGATCTTTATTTTTGCCTCTGTTAATATAGTGGATAACGTTTATGGACTTGCATATGTTAAACCAGCCTTGCATCCCTGGGATGAAGCCTACTTGATCATGATGAATGACGTTTTTGATGATAAGCTGCAATCGATTGGCTAGGATTTTGTTGAGAATTTTTGCATCTATATTCATGAGTGAGATTGGTCTGAAATTCTCCTTTTTGTTTGGGTCTTTTCCTGGTTTTGGTATCAGGGTTATGTTTGCTTCATAAAATGTGTTGGGGAGGATTCCTTCTTCCTCAATTTTTTGGAATAATTTCTGCAGTACAGGAATAAGCTCTTCCTTGAAGGTTTGATAGAATTCTGGTGTGAAGCCATCTGGACCAGGGCATTTTTTGTTTGGAAGATTTTTTATTGTTTCTTTAATCTCAGTGCTTGAAATTGGTCTGTTCAGGAGCTCTATGTCTTCCTGGCTAAGTCTAGGGAGAGGGTGTGATTCCAAATATTTATCCATTTCCTCCACATTGTCAAATTTCTGGGCATAGAGTTTCTGGTAGTATTCAGAGATGATCTCTTGTATCTCTGTGGGATCAGTTGTTATTTCCCCTTTATCATTTCTGATTGAGGTTACTAGAGATCTTACTTTTCTATTCCTCGTTAGTCTGGCCAATGGTTTATCTATTTTATTTATTTTTTCAAAAAACCAACTCCTTGTTTCATTAATTTTCTGAATGATTCTTTTGTTTTCAATGTCATTGATCTCTGATTTGATTTTGGATATTTCTTTTCTTCTACTGAGTTTAGGCTTAGATTGTTTTTCTTTTTCCAATTCCATAAGATGGCTTGTGAGATTATTGATGCGCTCTCTTTCTGTTTTTCAAATGTAGGCATCTAAAGCGATGAATTTTCCTCTCAAAACTGCTTTTGCAGTAGCCCACAGGTTTTGGTAGCTTGTGTCTTCATTGTTGTTATGCTCAAGGAAGTTAATGATTTCCTGTTTTATTTCTTCCTTCACCCATCTGTCATTCAACAGAAGATTGTTTAATTTCCATACCTTTGTGTGGGGTGGAGCGTTTTTGTTAGAGTTGAGTTCCACCTTTAGTGCCTTATGGTCTGAGAAGATACAAGGTAAAATTTCAATTCTTTTGATTCTGTTGATATTTGTTTTGTGTCCCAGGATATGATCAATTTTGGAGAATGTTCCATGGGGTGATGAGAAGAATGTATATTCTTTATCTTTGGGATGGAGTGTTCTATATGCGTCTATCAAGCACAGTTGTTCTACGGTCTCATTGAAATCTCTTATATCTTTGTTTAATTTCTGTTTAGAGGATCTGTCCAGCTCTGTAAAAGGAGTGTTAAAGTCCCCTGTTATTATGGTATTAATGGATATCATGTTGCTCAGACTGAGTAATGTCTGTTTCAAGAATCTGGGAGCATTTAAATTGGGTGCATAAATATTTAGAATTGAAATGTCTTCTTGTTGTATTTTTTCCCTTGACCAATATAAAGTGACCATCTTTGTCCTTTTTGACTTTAGTTGCTTTAAATCCACATGAATCTATGAAAAATAAGATTGCAGCTCCTCTTTTCTTCTAAATGCCATTTGCCTGAAAAATTGTCTTCCAACCCTTGACTCGGAGCTTTAATTTGTCTTTTGAAGCCAGGTGTGTTTCTTGCAGACAGCAAATGGATGGCTTGTGTTTTTTAATCCCGTCAGCCAATCTGTGTCTCTTCAATAGGGAATTCAAGCCATTAACATTTATTGAGATAATTGATAAGTGTGGTAGTATTCTATTCATCTTATTTTGTGAGAGGCCATTGCTTAGTTTTATCTTTTGCATCAGTGTGGAGGTTAGGTTCTGTCCTTTAATTTCTGAGTTCTTACTTTGCTGCTGATCCTTTGTGGTTGTCAGTGTGCAGAACAGGTTGAAGTATTTCCTGTAGAGCTAGTCTTCTTGTGGCGAATTTCCTCAATGTTTGTATATCCGTAAATGATTTTATTTCTCTGTAAATTTTTAAGCTTAGCTTAGCAGGGTACAGAATTCTGGACTGGAAATTGTTCTGTTTAAGTAGATTAAAGGTAGATGACCATTGTCTTCTTGCTTGGAAAGTTTCACTAGAGAAGTCTGCGGTGACTCTGATGGATTTGCCCCTGTAGGTCAACTGGCGCTTGCTCCTGGCAGCTTGCAGAATCTTTTCTTTTGTCTTGACTTTGGACAGGTTCATCACAATGTGTCTTGGAGAAGCTCAGTTAGAATTGAGGCGACCTGGGGTTTGATATCCCTCTGAAAGCAGTGTGTCAGAATCTTTGGTGATATTTGGGAAATTTTCTTTTTATAATATTCTCTAGTATGGCTTCCATTCCTCTGGGGCATTCTTCTTCTGGGTTTCCTATAACTTGTATGTTGGAATGCTTCATAAAGTCCCATAATTCTGACAGTGAACGTTCTGCTTTCTCTCTCTTCTTTTCTGCCTCTTTTACTGTCTGAGTTATCTCAAGAACTTTGTCTTCTACCTCTGAAATTCTTTCTTCTGCATGGTCTAACCTGTTGCTGATACTTTCCATTGCATCTTTAAGTTCCCTAATTGACTGTTTCAGTTCCTTCAGCTCTGCTATATCCTTTTTATATTCTTCATATCATTCATCTCTTATTTGATTCTGTTTTTGGATTTCCTTTTGGTTATTTTCCACTTTATTAGCAGTTTCTTTCATTGTTTCCATCATTTCTTTCATTGTTTTCATCATGTGTATTCTAAATTCCCTTTCTGTCATTCCTACCATTTCTTTATAGGTGGAATCCTCTGCAGTAACTACCTCATGGTCCCTTGGTGGTGTTGTTCTAGACTGGTTCTTCATGTTGCCAGGAGTTTTCTGCTGATTCTTCCTCATGAGTGATTTGTTTTATCTGTTTCCTTGCCCTAATTTTCCTTTCACTTCCTCTTGCTCTTTAAGTTCTCGTACCTGTGGACTAAGGGTTAGATGAGTCCTTTTGGTACAGGACCAGAAGGAAGAGAAGGTTGAAGAGCAAGAAAGGGATGAAAGAAAGGAGGACCGAGTGAAAAGAAAAAAAAAATAAAGGAGAGGGGGTGGGTAAAAGGAATATTGACAAAAAGAAGAGAGGCACAGAGAGAGGGAGACAGAGCAATATAGGTGTACAGTAGGGTACTTTGAAACAACCTTTAAAAAAAACCACCTTCTGGGGGTGCCCAATTGGGTGGGTCCCTTGAGATCAGCAGCTCTTTGCTAACCTGATCCGACACAGTACCCCACCTCCACCAAGTAGAGAGGAAAGACAAAAATGCTATAAATCAAACCAAAACAAGCAAACAGAAAACTTTACGGGATAAAATTGGGTGAAAAACCAAATAATAGCGGTAGAAACACTAGCAAACATGAAGTTCTAATTATTAAAAAAGGGAAATTATAATTAAACTAGAAAAATTGAGAAAGAAAAAAGATCTATTTGGAAAAAGTTGAAATTAAAAAACAAAACATTAACAACATCAAAACCAACAAAAAAACAACCAAACCAAAAACAAAAACAGAAAAAACAAAACACAACCAAAAACAAAGCAGTATGTATATGTTGTTGAATTTTATCTGGGCAACACCTGGTCTTCTGGGGTATGAGATGTTAATCACAGTTCTGATACGACTGTAGCCTGCTGATTTCTCAAACCCCAGCAGGTAGACACCCTAAATCTCTCTTCAGCCCACTTAAAAGGCACTTTGAACTTGTAAACTTGCTGAGCAGAAGCTTTCCCAGGAAAGTGCTTGTCGCTGGAATCACTGCTGAAGTGGCTATCCACTTACCCAGTGTGCCAAAACCGGTCTCACTCTGCCCTGAGTGTTAGGGCTGCAAGGCGGCTCAGACCCCACCCTTAGGCTACTTGGTCACTGGGTTACCAGCTCCCACCCGATTCTAGCTCTGCAACCCTGAGGGCTTAGCTTGCCGGGGCAGATTGCTCACAGTGGCTCCCTGTGGCCCACAGCCAAACACTATTAGCTCCGTCTGGCTCAGCGGCTCAGACTGGGGCCCTAGACAACGGCCAAAGTTCTCCGCATTCCCCCTCAGGCTCTCCCCAAGGCAGTTCAACTGAGTGCCAAGTCCAGAGACACCAAAACAGTTCACAGGTAAGGCCTTTCTGGCTTGCAGTCTCGCTGCTACTGAACTTACAGTTGCCGGCGGGTTTAGACCTATTGAACACATGCGACCACTTGCCGGTTTTCCACTGTTTTAGTCCTCCTCTTGGGGTCCAGAAGTCTCTCGCTAACTCTCTGTATTCTCACAGGGGTGATGATAGGCAGATCCCACCAGCCAGAGATGCCTGGAGTCCTATCTCCCCAGACTCACGGTGCCCAGATGCAAGGAAGCTGTTAGTCGGCCGCCATCTTGCTCTCCTCTCATATTCGTATTTTTTAAAAAATGGAAAGGTTATAATTAATTCTCGTTTCGATTTTTGTTATTAATAGTGCTTGATGCAGTAAGAACTGTACTACACTCAAGTTATTTTCTCATACAAGTCTTCAGCCCCTGCTGCTTTGTCTGTTCTATCAGCTAATTAAATAAATGAACCCGTGAGGAAGCCACCATTACATCCATCCTGCTTACAGGGACGATTTCTTTATAGGTCCGATGTTGAATGTGTTGGAAGTGCACAGAACAACCTCCTCAGGAAGGAAAAGACATCTACTCACAAGCTACCAACCCACAATCATGATGGCTTCAAGCTGAACACTGGTGTTTAATAATTGACCACAAACATCTTTGGGGAAAAAGCTTGGACTTTATAGATTAGGTTAAAAAATCCAATAAAATACTACATTGCATACACTTTTTAAAGTGGGAATTGGTGGTGGTGGTGGGGGGCGCCTGTGGCTCAGTGAGTAGGGTGCCAGCCCCATATACCGAGAATGGTGGGTTCAAACCCAGCCCAGGCCAAACTGCAACAACAAGAAAAAAAAAAAATAGCCGGGTGTTGTGGCGGGCTCCTGTAGTCCCAGCTACTCAGGAGGCTGAGGCAAGAGAACCACTTAAGCTTAAGAGGTAGAGGTTGCTGTGAGCTGTGACAACACAGCACTCCACTGAGGGCGGCAAAGTAAGACTCTGTCAAAAAAAAAAGTGGGAATTGGCACCCAATAATCCAACAAAATACTACATTGCATACTTTTTTTGGTACCTTCTGCGCCAAATACAGATGGTGCCTAAAAAAATGCATACACATTTTAAGAAGGAAAAACCCTATTAAAATTGTAATAATATATAGCAATAACAAAAGATGAATACAAGTCAAGCACCTCCTGTAATTTAGAAATCAAATGTGACTCGAGTATTACAGTTTTAATACAGTTTTTTTCCCTTTTAAAAAATGTATATACATCTTTTTAGCACCCCCTGTATATACACATAGACATTTATGAACACATACATACATATATACACACATATACATACATATTCAAATCATTTAACACAAAAATATTTGTTTTTTATGTCTTTCAAAAAAATGGATGTGGTTAGTTCCATGTTCTAACAATCATGTCCTTTCTTGCTCGACTATTTAAATCAATCTATCTGTTTTCAGGTGTAATAGTAAAAGTATAATTAATACATATGTACAAAAATATCTACTGTATGCTATAAATATAATTAATTATATTAAGTGCTTGGAATTTTTTTGTATGCCATAGATCACTTTTTATTTCAACAAATGGTACTATACAAACTTTAGTAAACTAAATGGTATTTGACTTATCACTGAAAAATAATTGAATAAAAAAGAAAAGAGCTAAGTAAATGGTGTGACAAAAATATCTAACATTACTCTTATTAAAATCAAAGTTGTTTTGAAAATAAAACTCATTTTAGTTTTTGTAGCTAATTCAGTTATTTTCTCACCTTTATTTCAATAAAACACTTTCATCCTACAATTTATACACATATACAGTCTACAAAGTAAGTGCCTCTTCGATACCTCAATTCCATCAGATGATTTTTTTTCTGTTAATTAAATAGCTTGATTTTTGGACATAGAACAATTAATTCTGCCTGTCAATAACCAAACTAAAGAGTGCATTTGTATGTAGTACTATACAATGTCACGAATTTGGGAGGTGCCTGGGGGGTTAATATAATAGGTAAAATTAATCTTGTTGATACAATAAATCTATCATTGAAAATTGGAAGCATACAATATTATGCTTGGGATCTTTGAACATCAGATCTATTTATTTTTCCATAATAACTTATGGTCTAAGTAATAGACCCTGAATATACTTAAATATAGGTTGCAAAACCTTTATATGTGAGGCAAAGAGTGAATCTTTCATTTGTTTGTGTAAGATGTAGCTGGGGTACTGCTAAGGCGTTTTAAGTTTTGCATTTTCTTTTTCAGATTGTTGGATATTTGGGAAATGTACTGTTCTTTTCTATTCAGATTCCTGTCATGTCTTAGGTAAAGTAGTGAACTACACCTTCTAAAATCTTAATACATTCTAGAGGGGTGGTTATTAATGCATAAAATCATCCCCCAGACATACATATTATGGGACAATCATAAAGAAATAAAGGGATCTCATTGTTTGTACTAAATTTTACAGTGGATACTTTTACCATTAGACAGTTTTACCTTCAGGCTTGATCTGATTTTTGGGTGATCATGAGACTTTTCCCACTTCCATTACTGACCTATATTACCTGGTACATTATGAGAATAAAGTATAGCTTGACTAGAGTCTGTTAATAGAAACCTAATGCTCCCACGTGAGCTTTTTGAGACTTACACCATAAGTTCACCTGAGGCATTTTTGCAGAATTGTAACTTAAGATAGCTAGCAAGAACCTAAGTATGTGTTAGAACAAATAGATATTTTCTAATACTGATATTCCCATATGCGCTATTATCTGAATCTTGGTTCCACCAAAGGGAATAAAAAGAAATAGAACAAGTTAAAAGTTCTTAGGTACCTAGAAAAAAGAATCACTTGTGTTCTCACAATATTATGAAGAAATCTTCCAAGCAGAACACCTCCTATGACTCACTTTCTTGAAGAAGATACTCTACAGGGACTCCTGTAGTTAAACTCAGCCCACTTCCTAGTTTTCCTCATGTGCCTATTTTCTATTCTGATTCTAACCCCCAATTACTTACATTTACATCTGTTAATAGAAAACTTCTAATTTTCTAAATTCTTAGTTGTTAACTGTCATTGGACTCTACTCTGGATTAAGGAAACAGGAAATTCCAGAGATTAGATGTAGGTTGTTGGCTGTCTAAAGATAAATAGCAAATAATACTTTGTGTACATGTATTACTTGTTTCAAGAAAAATCTATTTTGCATAATATTCATAACGTTTAAGCATTTATTGTATGTAACCACTGAGTTACATTCTTTGAATATAATTATTTCATTGAGTATCATAACAACTGAGGCACAAAATAACCATTTTCCTCATTTTGCAGGAGAAAATTGAGCCCCTAAATTTGATCTATGAATCACCCCAGTAGAAGTATCAGGAGGGCATTGGTGAGAATGTAATTTCTTAGTGTGTAAACCAGTTCTTCAGTTAATTTTGATACATATAAGTAACATTAATTTGATGAACTTTAAATATAATTGCTTATTATTAACATATGTTTACACATACCTTTATAACAATTGAAATACATCATTATAGTGACTTGTATTATCACCATTGAAACGTAATATAAATACAAGGTCTGACAATTAAGTTTGCAAACTCATCCTAGTAAAAGTACTATATACCTCATTGCTGAATATCACTACAGTTACCTTCAAAGTTCTCCCTTTTGCCATCTGGTGACCACAGTGATATTCAGCAATGAGTTATGTAGCACATTTTCTAGGATGAGTTCGCAAACTTAATTTTCAGACCTCTTATGGCTCTGAAGGCCATTCCAGAAAAAGAGTTTCAAAATTGCTTTGAAGGGTGGACTAGGTGCTAGCATCAGTACATAGCTTCCCAAAGGGGAGTATTTCAAAGGCAATTGTAGTTACATCCAATAGGGTAGGTAGTGCTTTTTCTAGGATGCATTCATGAACTTAATTGTCTGACCCTGTAGTTTTCATCTTGTGATCTCTTAAAGCCAAGGCCCAGTTGTATATGATTTACTGTTTTCCTTAAGAAAATCAATGGTATCAGTGATGATTTGATTCATAAACATTCTATGAGGTTAAGAGGCCTCACTAAGATTTGTTGTGGTAGAAACAAGAACATTTTTAACCAAAATAATATGTCTGATATAATTTCTGTGGAATATCTTATATTTCAGATACTGTACTAGATCCCATGAATAAAATATGGTTCAGAACAATCCTTGAGAAAAGCAATTTGAGCCCAGAGGACTCCCCAAGTTGAAGATTTATTGCTGACAATGTGGGAAGACTAAGGAGGCTAGATTGTGCAGGAAAAATATCAGAGAAGAGAAAAGTTTTCAGAGTAATTTATCCAAAAATCTATACAGTGATTCCCTTCACCATGCACCAGAGTATGTATCACTACATGCATGTAGAGAAACCACTTAAGACCAAGAAAAGAGACAACTGAAAGGATTAGAGGAAGCAGTATTCAGCACTAGAACTACTGCCTATTCCACCAGTCAACTTTATACTTCATGAAGCATTGAGTAGAAGGACTTGCCTCAGTACCAGGAAATAAAAAGCTCTAAACGAATTGGAGCTCCAATTTTGCCGAACAAATGTTGTAAGCAAGACCCAAAGGTCCAAAATGGCTCCATTTAACTTAACTGCATGCAATAACAAAGTTCAAGCATATTTATAGCAATAAAAAAATCTAACATTGAACAAGGCAAAATTCACAATATCTAGATCTGATTAAAAAAAAAAGCTTCAAGATATGTAAAAAGTAGACAAATACAATTCATAATAAGGAGAAAATGAATCGATCAAAACGGACCAGGCACTGGAACAGAAGTTAGAGTTACCAGACAAGGACATTAAATGGTTGTTACAACTGTATTCCATATGTTCAATACCTAGAGAAAAACTGAACAAGCACAGTATAGACATGGAAGATAGGAAAAAAGAACCAACCAAACTGAACTTACAGAAATGAAAATTATAACATGTGCAGTGAAAAAATACACTGGTTGGAGGAATAGCAGATCACATTCTGCAGAAGGAAAAATTAGAGAGCTTGAAGACAGCAATAGAAATTATCTAAAAGGAAAGAAGGAGAGGACTCCCCCACACACACCCAAATTTAACAGATCTTCACTGGCCTTCAGGAAAAATAAAGCAGTATAATAAACATGTGATTGGGGTACTTAAAGGAAAGGAGGGAAATAAAAAAAATAATAAAAGAAACAATAGTCAAAGATGTTCCAAATTTGGTGAAAACTATGAGCTCACAGGTTTAATCATCTCAATGAACCCCAAGCACAAGAAACATGAAGAAAACTACGCCAAGGCACATATCAAACTGCTGAAAATCAGTGATAAAGATACAAAAAGCTATGATATGTTATACATTGAAGAATAAACAGGAAGATGACAGATTTCTTATCAGAAACAAGACAAGAAAGGGAGTGGAGCAAGATCTTTAAAGTGTTGAAAGAATTAAAAAAAAATCTAGAATTCTATGCTCAGTAAAGCAATCTCTAAAAAAGATTTAAAAAGAATGTTTTCAGACTGTTTTCAAGCTGAAAAAACTTGTGATCACTAAACACACTACAAAACATGTTAAAGAGTATCTTTCAGACAGAGAAAATTATAACCCCCCTAAAATAAAACTATAAGAAGAAATGGACTAATTCATAATTATATCTAGAGATTTGAATATCCCTGTCTTAATAATTGTAGGATAAGTAGATGGAAAATCAATACTGATTTAGAAGACTTGAAAAACACTATCAATCAACTTGACCTAATACATATTTATCAAACACTCCACTCAACAATGGCAGAATACACATTTTTTTCAAATGAACACAGACATTTACTGAAATAGATGATTTTCTGGGCCATAAAACAAGTCTCAACAAATGTAAAAGAATTTGAATCAAACTGTGTTCTGTGTGACCCCAGGGGAACTACATTAGATATCAGTAACTGAAAGTGTCTATAAAGTCCCCAAGTACTTAAAAATTAAATAATACTCTTTTAAGAAAATTATGGATCGGAAACACAAATGAAAAAAAGTGAACATTTCTAACTAAATGAAAATGGAAACACACTAGATCAAAATTTGTTGAACACAGCTAAAACAGTACTTGCAACAGGAGTTGAAGGAAATGACAAACTAGGCCCATGGGCCAAGTCCAACCCACCTGCTATTTTTGCTAGTAAAGTTCTTTTGAAACGTAGCCACATTAACTTTTTGCATATCCTCTATGGCTGCTTTGCACAACCATGATAGAGTTGAGTAATTATAACTGAGACTCTAGAGTCTGCAATATCTACGGTATTTACCATTTGGTTTTTACAGAAAAGGTATCCTAATCCCGGACTTAGAAGAATCTATAACATAAATATCTTTATTAGAAAAGGAAAATGTCTCAAATCAATGACCTTGGTTTGAAGCATAAGAAACTAGAAGAACAAATAAATCTCAAAGTTAGCAGCAGAAACAAACTTTTAAAAGATCGGAGAGGAAATTAGTGAAATAGAAAACCCCAAAGAACAGAAATAAATCAAAGGCACTAAAATCTGGTTCTATGAGCAGATGAATAAAATCTATAAGTCTCTACCCAGACTTTCAGAAGAAAAAGGAAAAAGATCCAAATTACCAAGATTGTGCACTGTAGAGGTGATATCATTATGGCTATTAAAAACAATAATAGAATATTTTAAACAACTTACATTAAATGAATAAATCCCTCCAAAGCCACAGACTCCCAAAGGTCACACAAGAAAAATAATAATAATAAGTAAACTGAATAATGTGATGTCTAGAGAAGACATTTAATTTATAGTTAAAAATATTCCTGCAAAGGAAACTACAAACTGAAATGACTTTAGTGGTGGAGGCTACCAAATATCTCATGAATTAGATATTTGTGTACTAATTATACACAAATTCTTCAAGCAAATTAAAGAAGGAATACTTTAATTAAGTCTAGCATTATTCTGATATCAAAACCAAAATAAGGCAAATCAAGAAAACTATAGACCAATGGTCTATAAGTATGTGAAATGATATAGATTACATAGATTAAAAAAAATTCTTTTTTTTTTTTTTTTTTTTTGTTGCCCTCGGTAGAATTCCATGGTGTCACAGCTCACAGCAACCTGAAACTCCAGGGCTTAAGTGATTCTCTTGGCTCAATCTCCCAAGTAGCTGGGACTACAGGCACCCGCCACAGTGCCCAGCTATTTTTTTTTTTTTTTTTTTTAGAGGCAAGATCTCGCTCTGACTCAGGCTGGTCTCCAACTCAGGCAATCCACCTGCCTCAGCCTCCCAGAGTGCTAGAATTACAGGTGTGAGCCACCACACCCAGCCCATGAAAAAATTCTAGTAAGCAGAGTGCAAGAGTATATAAAAAGAATATTAGTGTATCTTGGGATTGTAAGGTTGGTATAATATTTTAAAATTAATATAATTCATCATATTAACATACAAAAGAGAAAATCTATATAATCTCTTCAAAAGTTGTGTAAAAAGCATAAATTCATTTCACAAAATCCAAATCCAACCTACTTTCCTTATGAAAACTCTTAGAGGACTAGGAATAGAAGGGAACTGCCTAACCTGGTAACAGGCATCTACAAACAAACCATAGTACCATTAATGGTTAACAAAGAATGCTCTCCACTTTGAGAGGAGTGTATCTGCTCTCCCCATTTTAATTCAAATTTTCACTGGAGATTATAGCAAATGAAATAAAGAAAAAGGAAAAAGAGCAAAAGCATACATATTGGAAAAGAAGAAGCAGTACTGCCTTCTTCCACAGATATTATGATTGTCAGTGTAGAAAATGTGGTAGAAACTACAGAAAAGCAATTAGAACAAATAAGGAATAAGTAAGGTTAGCATGGTTTTTAGGATTCAAGATCTGTAGGAAAAAAATCAATTATATTCTTACACAATCACAATGAAGAATTAGAAATTGCAATTTAAAAATAATACCATATAATGTATAATAGCATCAAAATATCATACTATACTTAAGGATAAGCCTGACAATCTGTACAAGAACTGCACACAGAAAACTACAACATATTGCTGATGAAAATTAAAACAAATAAATGAAGAGCTATACCAAGTTTATGCATCAGAAGACTTAGTATTGTTAAATGTCAGACCTCTCCAAATTGATATGCAGACTCAATTCAAATCAATCAAGACCTTGGAATGTTTTATTTTTTGTGAATATTTGCAAAATGATTCAAATATATTTCTGGAGATTCAAAAAACCTCAAATACAAAAAAACAACTTGTTTTGCAATGGAAGAACAACGTTGAAGTAAGAACAAAAGGAAGAGCAAAGTTGAATTAACACTACTTGATTTTCAGACTTATTATTATTGCAGGTTGTTAAGTATGAAATGTCTGATTTCCTTAAAGTACTATGTTTGGCAATTGATGTGTGTATCTCTGACATTGCGCTTAGAAACGTATTGTTTTGTTGTTGTTGTTGTGAAGATACATCCTCATTCTTTCAAACACACACTTTGGCTTGTGATTAACCTTCAAATTTCTTTTAGAGCAATATTTGTGAAACCATGATGAGTCAAAAATTCATGCTATCCAGTGCAAGACAGCTCAAAATAATGAAGTATTTGGGAAGGATGTGACTAATTAACCCACAGTATTTCAGTGGCTTGAGAAATTCTGTTCTGGGGATTTTAATCTTGAAAATAAGCTATGTGAGCAATCTGAGACCAAGGCGGATAATGATAAGCTGAAAGCTATAGTGGAAGTGACTTCATCTCAACCTAGGTGTGAATTAGCAGCAAGGTTTGACTTTACTATTCCAATAATATTGGACCCCTTGAAACAAATCAGCAAGGTGAAGAATCTGGATAGATAGTTCTAAATGAGCATCAGAAGCCTCTCAAAGCGTGCCTTATTTTTGCTGTCATGACATAAAGGTGAACCATTTCTATACCATATGTGTTACACGTGATGGAAAATGGCTTCTTTTTGTCAATTATAACAACTTAGCACTATAGGTGGATAAAGATGAAGGGCTGAAACACAGTCCAAAGCCAAATATCATCAAAATGAGCTAGTGTTGTCTCTTTGGTGGTCCAGCTGCAGCTTCATGGATCCTGGTCCGTTGATTATAGTGGACGTCTACTGCAAGCAGTTAGATGAAATGGTGAGGATGCTTGTGATTAAGCAGCCAAGATTGGCCAATAGATACAACTCAATCCTCTTGCAAGACAGTGCATGAACAATAATCTTTAAATAAAACTGGAAACTCCCTGTCATCCACCGTATTCACCAGACTTTGCACCAACTGACTGCCACTTCTTTCAGGCTTTGAACCACTTCTTTCAAGAAAAAATATTCAATTCTCCATGAGCTGTGGAAAAGGCCTTTGGAAGTTTCATTACCACTTCCCGAGCTTCTTTGCTGCTGGCATGCACAAGCTACCGTTAAGATGGCAACACTCTGCTGATAGTTTAGGTGCATACTTTGATTAATTGTACCGCTTCTTGTTTGATACATAATAAACCAAACTATTGATTCAAAATCAGATAGTTCATATTTAATGACATAGCTACAGGGCTAAGCTATAGCAATCAAGACAATGCGGTATCAGTGTAAAAAAAGATGAATTTATCAATGTAACATAACTGAGAATTAAGAAATAGAGCCACATGTATATAGAAAACTAGCTTTTGATAAATGTGTAAAGGTAATTCAATGAAAAAGGATAGTCTTTTCAAAAAATGACGCTAAAATAATTGCATATCTATATGCCAAAAAAGAAGACAAAAAGAATATTTATCTATTTATCACACCATTACAAAATAATTCAAAATGAATCACAGACCTAAATGTGAAACAAAGTAATAAAACTTTCAGAAGCATACTTAAGAGTAAAAAGGTTTCTTAGCTATGACAATAAAAACACAACTCAGAAAGCAACAAATTGATAAATTAGACCTTATTTAAATGTAAACTTCTGCTGTTTAAAAGATACTAAAAGAAAATGAAAAGATATGTCACAGTCTGAGAGAAAATACTTTGGCAAATCAAATAAAGCAGTGGTCTCCAACCTTTTTGACACCAGGGATCAGTTTCATGGGAGACAATTTTTGACATGGACAATGGAGGGGAATGATTTTGATAAAAGTCTGCAAGCGATTTATTTTGGTCTCTGTTCAGGTAAAACTCTCTGCTAATGATAATCTCTATTTGCACCCACTCCCCTGTGCCAGTATTGCCACCCCAACTCCATGTCAAGTCATTAGGCCGTAGGTTCACATGAGGAGCCCTGAACTACATCCCTCACATGCACAGTTTACAGTAGGGTTCACATTTCAATGAGAATCTAATCTAGCCACTTCTAACTCCATAGGTGGTGGAGCTCAAGCAGCTATAAATACAGGTGAATATTCTTTTGCTCCTCACCCTCCACTCACCTACTTACCTCCTGTTGTGCAGCCTGTTCCCTAAAAGGCCTAGTCCACACTAGTTCACACCTCAGGGGTTGGGGACTGCAGTGCTAAAGGACTTACGTACATCAGAATAGATAAAGACTCAAAACTCATTAATAAGGCCAGGTATGGTGGCTCACACATATAATCCTAGCACTCTGGGAGGCCAAGGCAGGTGGATTGCTTGAGCTCAGAAGTTCAAGATCAGCCTGAGCAAAAGCGAGACCCCATCTCTAAATAACAGACAGGTGTTGTGTCAGGAACCTATAGTCCCAGCTACTCAGGAGGCTGAGGCAAGAGGATCAGTGAGCCCAGGAGTTTGAGATTGCTGTGACCTATGACACCACAGCACTCTAGCCCAAGGCAACAGAAAAAAAAAATAAAGAAAGCAACTCAATTTTTAAAAACTTTACTAGGCAAAACCAAGTAATATTTATGTATGGCAAGACTAAGTATATGAGAAAAAGTGCAACATAATTATTCATTAGAGAAATGCAAATTAAAGCGATAGCAAGATACCACTACACAATTATTAGATCAGCTGAAATTCAGGCTGGTCATATTAAGTGTTGACAAGTATGTGAAAGAACTGTAACTTTCAGATATTGCTTCTGGGAATGTGAAATAGTACAACTACCTTGGAAAGTATTTTGACAGTTTTTGGAAAAATTAAAATACATCTACCATATGGACTAGCTATTTTACTCCTATGTATTTACCCCTCCAAAATGAATGCGTACATCTATACAAAGACTTATAATAACATAAACACTCATGGCAGCTTTATTCATATCAGACAAAAGGTGGAAATGACCCAAATATTCATGAACAGGTGAGTGAACTAATTGGGGTATATTCACATTCTATTACTCAGAAATAACAAAAGAATGAACTATTAAATGCAGCATTGATGAATATCAAAATAATTATGAGGAGTGAAAGGGCACAGATCCCTCTAAAGCACATATTGAATGATTCCACTTTTATAAAATTTTTAACAATGCAAAATAAACTATGGTGATAGAAATCAGACCAGTACTTTGAGATATCATCTAATTCCAGTAAGAGCAGCCCACATAAAAAAATCCCAAAACTATAGATGTTGGTGTGGATGTGGAGAAAAGGGAACACTTTTGCACTGCTGGTAGGAATGCAAGCTAATACATTTCTTTAGGAAGGACGTTTGGAGAATGCTCAGGGATCTAAAAGTAGACCTGCCATTTGATCCTCTAATTCCTCTACTAGGTGTATATCCAAAAGACCAAAAATCACTTTATAATAAAGATATTTGCACCAGACTGTTCATTGCAGCTCATTTCATAATTGCCAAGTCATGGAAGAAGCCCAAGTGCCCATTGACCCATGGATGGATTAACAAACTGTGGTATATGTATACCGAATACATGGAATAAATGGAATAAAAAAAGATGGAGACTTTGCCTCTTTTATGTTTACATGGATGGAGCTGGAACATATTCTACTTGGCAAAGTATCTCAAGAATTGAAGAAAAAGTATCCAGTGTACTCAGTACTATTATGAAACCAATTTACAATCACTCACACTTTCATATGAAGATAGATCACAACTATGGCCCAGGAGGGGGGGATAGGAGGGGAGGGGAGAGGTCAGATGGAGGGAGGGTGAATGGTGGGATCACCTATGGTGCATTTGCAAGGGTACATGTAGGATCTATTAAGTATAGAGTATAAATGTCTTAACACAATAGTTAAGTAAAGGAGGTAAGGGATATATTAACTAGTGTGATGTAAGCATTCCAAATTGTGTATGAAATCAGCACATTGTACCCCATAAATGCATTAATATATACATGAAGAAAAAAAATAAAGTGAAATACTTATGAGAAAAAAAAAAGAAGAAATCAGACTATTGGTCTCCTGCAGATGGACTTTGGGAGAGGCTGACAAGGACAGGAAGGGTGGATGACAAAGGGGCTCCAGGAAACTTTTGGAGGTAATACATATGTTCATTACCTTGATTGCAGTAAAGATTTCATGGGTGTATACATGAATCAAAACTTATCAAATTGGGGCGGCACTTGTGGCTCAAAGGAGTAGGGCACCGGCCCCATATGCCGGAGGTGGCAGGTTCAAACCCAGCCCCAGCCAGAAACTGCAAAACAAAACAAAACAAAACAAATGAAAAAAAAGCTTATCAAATTGTACAATTTAAATATATGCCATTAACGTATGCCACTTACGCTCCTATTAAAACACACACATGCACACACACACACACACACACACACACAGAAAGAAAAATTCCTGGCCTCCAAATGATCACAGGTAAATGTGATAAATGAACTCCTAAATAGACACCCATAGTAATAGGTAGTAAAGTGCTTACCACAGTGCACACTGCTATGGAGGGTAGGGGAGAGTGCTGCTTAAAACATCCAAGAAGGGTTTCATAGACAATCTTGAGGAGTGTGAATATAATCGTATCTTTATAAATGACACAAACTTCTCATATCCTGCTCCCTTCTGTCTAGGTCCATCTTCACACCAGATCCTTCCCAAGTTCAAATCCACTTCTACATTCTTTACTTTGTGGACTGTCTCCAACATAATGAGTGTGCAGTTTTCAAACAGTCAAATATCAGTTAATGTACACCAATTGAATTTGTTTAAAATAAAATATAGCTCATCTGAATTCAATGTTTCTAACAAAGAAACAAAAATACTCTGAGAATGCATTTATTTATTTATTTATTTATTTATTTATTTATTTTTCAGAGCAATGATTATGTGAATAAACCCCTACTTTTGTCTATGGACTAGAAATCCTCATGGAGTAATTTGTTGCAACAGGATTGTAGGATCATTTAACATTATTGTAGTGGATTTATGAGGTCTGACAATTAAGTTCATGAACTTGCCACTGTGCTCTTACATTCGCAGCACCATACATGCAACTCAGTGAGATTTCATAATATTGGTATATCAGTGTCTCACAGCTGTGTTCATGTCAATGTGTGGCAGTGTCTTGCTGAGTGGCGTTTGTTATGATTGTTGCCTGTTTTTGTATGCCATTGCAAGAATGTCAGAGCTTGAATGGACAAACATTAAATTTGTTGTGGAAGTAAAATTAGAAGTAAAATGTTAGTCCAAGTTTATGGGGATAATGCTATGAAGAAAATGGCAGTGTGCAAATGTATTAAACTGTTTTCTGAGGGGAGAGAAAGCATCACTGATGAAGAAAGCTCACAGCAGCCATTAACCAGCAGAACTGATGAAAATATTGCAAAAAATCATCAAAGTGTGTGTTAAAATCATCAGCTGATTATGAGAAGCATAGCAGACCAAGTAAACATTGCTAGAAAAACAATTAGGAAAATCTTAAGTGAAAATCTTGGCCAACAACTCGTGGCTCTTGTATCATGTCAATGCACCAGCTCACACAGCACTGTTTGTGAGGGAATTTGTAGCCAGAAAACAAATAACTATATTGGAATACTCTTCCCACTTCCCTGATTTGGCCCCCAGGGACTTTTTTCTTTACCTGCAGATAAAGTAAATACTGAAAGAAAGACATTTACATGGCATTCAGGTCATTAAGAGTATGACAGCTTTGACGGCCATTTCAGAAAAAAGGTTCCAAAATTGTTTTGAAGGGTGAACTAGGCTTTGGAGGTGGTGCATAGCTTCCCAAGGGAAGGACTTCAAAGGTGATCATAGTGGTATTCAGCAATGAGGCATGTAGCATGTTTTCTAGGATGTGTTCCCAAATTTCGTTGTCAGACCTTGTCTATTACTATTGCTTTAGAAAATAAGAGTGTGTCTGTAACCTGCTCAGTTTGGACCACAGGAAAAAACTGGTGAATTCAATGACAGAAAAGGGAGTGTATGCTGGGAGGTAGTGTATTCCAGCAGAGGTTGGGGAGATACTGGTGTAGGAGGTCAAAGATGAGAGTCTCCATTTTGCCAATATTTTGTCTGTACCTCACTTTCTTCTCCAGGACTTATTTAAGAGTCAGATCCTATTGAAAGAACTTCATGATAGCCACATTCAACTTTATTGAAAAAGTTTAGGGATTTCAAGACTTTACTAGGCCAAAGAATTATAACAAAGACATAGCTAGTTTCAACTGTACTCCTTTCCTATCAAAATAATTGCTAGTTTACTTTTTAATTTTCTATTTTTAATTATGAAAACAATGTGTGTTTATTGCTTAGTATTAGGGAGTATATAGAAATAGAACACACACACAAAAAAATAAACAACAGCTTGTAGCCCAGAAATGACCTCAGTTAACCTTATCATTCATGCCCTATTAGTCACTTCTGTTGCATATATTAAATTATTTTTATAACATGAGAGTCATATATATTTGAAATTACATTCAAATATATATTTTTGAAAGCTATTTAGGATTTCATCATATAGATATAACAAAGTTTATTTTTTGTTCCCTATTCTTGATTATTTATATTATTTCCAATTTTAATGATTAAAAATAATGCTAAATTTAACATCTTTATACATAAATCTTAGTTTGTTTCACTATTTAGGGAAAGAAAACTCACGGATTATAGGTCAGATATATGTTTAAGCCTCTGATATATATGAAGGTACCCACAAGGATAGGGTACGCTATTTTAAATTCCCACAAGAAGTGTATAAGAAAGCCTCTTGAAAGGACCATCAACCATATTTTGTCTTTTCTTTTTTTTTTTACTGTTGGGGATTCACTGAGGGTACAAGAAACCAGATTACACTGATTGCATTTGTTAGGTAAAGTCCCTCTTATAATCGTGTCTTTCCCTCACACCAAGGCCCCACCCCCATCCCTCCTTCCCTCTCTCTGTTCTTCCTTTCCCCCACCCTCCTCCCTCCTTCTCTCTCTCTCTGCTCTCCCCTTCCACAACCCCAACGTGTACTAGGTCATTAATTGTCCTCATATCAAAATCGAATACATAGGATTCATGCTTCTCCATTCTTGTGATGCTTTACTAAGAATAATGTGTTCCGCTTCCATCCAGGTTAATACAAAGGATGTAAAGTCTACATTTTTAAAAATGGCTGAATAGTATTCCACGGTATACATATACCACAGCTTGTTAATCCATTCCTGGGTTGGTGGGTATTTATTTATGTATTTATTTAGAGACAGAGTCTCACTTTATCCCCCTTGGTAGAGTGCTGTGGCATCACAGCTCACAGCAACTCCAATTCTTGTCTCAGCCTCCCAAGCAGCTGGGACTACCGACGCCCACCACAACACTTGTCTATTTTTTGTTGCAGTTTGGCCAGGGCTGGGTTCGACCTTGCCACCCTTGGTATATGGGGCCAGCACACTATCCACTGCGCCACAGGCGCGCCCCAGTTGGTGGGCATTTAGGCTGTTTCCACATTTTGGCAATTATAAATTGAACTGCGATAAACAGTCTAATACAAGTGTCTTTGTGGTAAAAAGATGTTTTTCCACCTATTGGGATAGATGCCCAATAATGGTATTGCAGGATCGAATGGGGCAGGGGGGTCTAGCTTGAGTTCTTTGAGGGTTTTCCATACTTCCTTCCAAAAAGGTTGTATTAGTTTGCAGTCCAACCAACAGTGTAAAAGTGTTCCTTTCTCTCCACATCCACGCCAGCACCTGCAGTTTGGAGATTTTGCAATGTGGGCCATTCTTGCTGGGGTTAGATGATATCTCAGGGTGGTTTTGATTTGCATTTCTCTAATAATTAGGATAATGAGCATTTTTTCATGTGTTTGCTAGCCATTTGTCTGTCTTCTTTAAAGAAGGTTCTATTCATCCATATTTTTTCTTTTAAATCTTCACCAGTTTTTTAGTGAGAAATGTAATCTCATTTTAATTGGCTTTAATTTGATTATTATTTGGGTTGATGTTTGATCTGTAGAATTAGCCCTCTTTATTAGAAGTTCATGCTGCTTTCCCATTGTTTATTAAAATATTTCTGTTATTTATAATTCTTATCTTGATTATTTATAATCCTTCTTCTATTGATAGCTATTTACCTCAGATATACATATCACAAATGCTTCTTTTCCAATTTGTCATTTGCATTTTAATTTACTTTTTTATGATTGAGCATAATATACATACAACAAAATACATCCTTTTTAAGTAAATGCTTCAATGAAATGTAGTGGTTATGCAACTGCTGCCAGAATTGAAACTGTCATCAATAAATGTTCTCTCTTGTTCATTTTAAGTCATTCCCTTTGGCAAATATCTAGCAGTAGGATCCCTGAGTAGTAGGGTAAGTGTCTGATTAATGTTATAAGAAATTGAAGAAGTCCACGTGGACATGGGGCCCAGACCACTTGTGAGGTGTAGGAGATCACAGGGAGGGCTGCTAAAGCCTGCTAGGGAACTTATAAGGAAAAACTGCAAAGCAGAGAAGGAAGAAGATAAAGGAAAAAAAGATATTCATGAAGATCAAACCCAGAGAGGTTTGGAGCCCAATAAAATGATAAGGGACTCTCTCCTTCCCATGAGACTTTGGTGACCAGTGAGCCACCAAGTTTCTTTCCAGCCTCCATGAGCCCAGGCACAGTGGTAAATATGGACTAGTGGGAAGAACTTGCATGGTCCCAGAGCTTGGAAATTTCATATGAGGCACACCACCAAGGAGAGTGCCATGAGAGGCTGGAAAACTGGCTTTCCTCCATTTAGATGCTTATTTTTCCAACCCCCACCCATTGCAACCAGAAGAGCAGTTCCAGCTGAGAATTTGGCAAGCAGCCACTTTTCTCCGGCAGATGTGTGCTACGGGCTGAGGTTCCACAGAGCATGGGAATCCACGCCTTTCCACTTGGAAATCTGCTGTGGACCTAGGGTGCCCAAGTTGGGAGTTCAATGCCTGCCAGTGTTTTGTGTAGTTGTATACCAGCAGCTCAGACAAGCAGGCTTGGCCCTATGCCCCCCATACTCATCCAGATGGCGGGGAGGGGGTGCCTCTGGGAGGCAGACTCAGATGGCAAGGGAGCCCACATGGACAGAACTACAGGAGAATACTGTGGGGTTCCACTATGTGATGATCTGGAAGACCACCTGGCCCCCCTGCAGGAAAACTGCCCTTCTGAGATAAGGATAGGTTTTACTGTGAGGAATAGCACCCCTGGGAGCCATAGCAACCAGACCCAGTGCATTCAGGTGCTCAAGCTGACTGGGAGCTGCAGCACCTCCCCAACCCATTTTTGACCAGGAGAACAATTAAGCCAAGTATTTGATGAGCTGCCATCTCTCTCTAGCAGGCATGTACTCCTGAGGGGACCTCCCCATTCCCTTGAGAACTTGTAGTGGACCCATGATATACAGTTTGGGAGCTCCCTGGCTGCTGGCAATTCACAGAGACACACATGCCAGTGGGTTAGGCTCCATGGAAGTTTGAGAGATGGAGAGAAAGTCTGTGAATCTCAGAAGGTCTGGTCTCTACAAGTATGCTTTCTGGTAGGATGTGGCCACTTCAGCCCCTCCTTGATAGCTTTCCACTGAAGCTTGGAGAAGACCTTTGAATCCTGCCCAAACAGCTACCTTTACTAGCTATTGTGAAGCCTGAGGAAAAGCTCACATAAGCCAGTCCTGCCCAGCCTCCACTTCTCCACCCACCTCTGCTGTGGCAGGGAATAGGACTCACCTGGAAGTTCAAGGGACTCGCCTACCATGTGGGGCATTTAAGTGCTCCTTCTGAGGGTCTAGAGCAGTGATTGTGCACTGGTTGTGCCATGTGCCATGTGTTGTCTCAGTGTGTTCAATGAGAAAACCTTAGGTTTGCCGCAAAAATTTTTAAATATCATTAATGAGATTATTTTCTAAGAAGGTTGAAACACAGTAATTTTTTTTGTTTTTGTTTTTGTTTTTGTTTTTGGCCAGGGCTGGTTTTGAACCCACTACCTCCGGCATATGGGGCTGGCACCCTACTCCTTTGAGCCACAGGCACCACCCCACAGTACTTTTTTTTTTTTGCTCTTTTTTTAAAATCAATATAATTTAAGTGTGCCATGAAAGTTTAACTATATGTTGAAGTGTGCCATGAGATAAAAAAGGTTAAAAAACACTGGACTAGAGACAGTCGCAGATCTCAGAAACAACACTGCAGCTAATCCCTTCCAGCAAGTGTCATCTACAGACAGGAAGTTCAATTTGCACATCACCTTTTGGTGTTTACTGCGTCAGTCATACAGGGTGAGGTTGATTATCACCCACAAGCACCACTTACTACCTCAGAGATTAAACTGGGTGAGCCAATACAATTCACACTACAAAGAAGACCACAGAGCTAGGGAAAGAAAAAAGATTTCAATGACCCCATCTCTCTCATCAAAGAGAAGCAGGGACTCAGCCCACACACAGAGCTCACCACTGCTACAGCCTATAATCACTAGCAACTGGGAAACCACCACACCAAGGATGTCAATAACCAAAGCATCCATCTAGAACCTAGATCGCCATGAAAGTACCCACAAAGAAAGCCAAAGGTTGTTACTCAACTTATGCTACAAACATACCTGTGTGAGAGAGAGGAAGGATGCCCATTTAAACAAAAGAAAATCCAAAAATAAGAAGCAAAGGCAGCTCCCAATGAGAAGGAATCAGCAAAAGAAATCCAGAAGTATGAAAAATCAGAGTGAAAAGACACCCCCAAAAGGAATACCAACCAAAGTGAAAATGTTGAAACAATAAAGGCTTCCAAATATGGATTGTAAGGAAGTTCAATGAAATCCAAGAAAAAATGGAAAACCAATTCAAAGAAACCAGAAAAACAATTTAGGAAATGAATGAAAGATTCACTGAAGAGACCAAGATATTAAAGAAAAATGAAATAGAACTTATCAAAAATTTATTTAAGGAAAAACAAAATGTAGTGGAAAGTTTTAAGAATAGACTAGACTGAGCAGAAGAAAGAATCTCAGAGCTTGAAGACAATTATTTCAATTAACTCAGTCACAAATAATGAACAGAAAATAAAGCAGAATGAACAAAGCCCATGGGGTTAGGTAAAACAGCCAAATACAACAATTATAGGCATCCCTGAGGATGGGGAAGAAAAGGCACAAAGGTTTGAAAACCTATTGGAGGGAATAATTAAGGAAACGGCCCTGGTCTTGCAATAAATTTAAACATTGTCATAAAGGAATCTCAGTGAACCCCCAGGAGAGTAATTGTGAAGAGGCAGTTATCAAGACACATGGTCTTCAGATTGGCCAGAGTCACCATGAAGGAGATACTCCTGTGAGCTGCAAGGTGAAAGCATCAGGTAACTTACTAAGGAAAACTCATCAGGCTAATTGCAGACTTCTCAACTGAGACCTTATAATTGGGGCCCCATCTTCAGTCTTCTTAAACAGAACAACTGCAAGTCTAGAATTTTGTATCTTTCAAAATTAAGTTTCATAAATTAAGGAGAAATAAAGACATTAACAGACAAGCAAACACTGAGGGACAGCCATGTGTGACAAATCCACAGTCAACATCATACTAAATGGGGAAAAGTTGCAAACATTCCCACTAAAAATAAGAACAAGACAGATATGACCATTGTCACTACGTCTGTTGGTTGTAGTGCTGGAAATTCCTAGTAAGAGCAATCAGACAACAAGAAATCAAAGCTATCCAAATAAGAAAAGAGAAGGTCAAACTATTACTTTTTGCTGTTGATATGATCTTATTACCCAGAAAACTCTAAGATTCCACCAAGAAACTCCTGGAATTAATAAATAAACCGAGTAAATTCTCAGGTTACAAAATCAATGTACCAAAACCAGTAGTATTTCTGTACACCAGTAACAGTCCAACTGAGAGTCAAAACAAAGACTCACTACCGTTCACAATAATTACAAAGAAGATAAAATACCTATGAATATACTTAACCAAGGAGGTGAAAGATCTTCACAAAGTACTATGAAACTCCGAGTTAGAAATTGTTGGTGACACAAACAAATGAAAAAAACATATCATGCTCATGGATTGTTAGAATCAACATATTAAAATGTCCAAACTACCCAAAGTGATCTACCCAGTGAAATACCCATCAAAATGCCAAAGCCATATTTCACAGATCTAGAAACAGCAATATTCTAGTCTTCGTTTGGAACCAGAAAGTAGTCTGAATGGCCAAGATAATCTTAATCAAAAGTAACAAATTTCAAGGCATCAAAATACCAGACTTAAAAATCTACTACAAGGCTATAGTAACTAAATTGTCTGGTATTGGCACAGAAAGGAAGACATAGACCAATGGAACCAAACAGAAAACTCTGACATAAAACCATCCACATGCAGCAAACTGATCTTTGAAAAAGCAGACAACAGTACATACTGGGGAAAAGAATCCCAATTCATTAAATGGTGTTGGCAAAATTGGATAGCTACACACAGAAGAATGAAATAGGACCCTTACCTCTCACCACTCACAAAATTAATTCAAGATGAATAAAAGACTTAAATGTAAAGCATGAGACCAATAGAATTCCAGAAGAAAAATGTTCTAGATATTAGTCTAGGCAAAGAATTTATGGAGAAGACGCCAATGGCAATTATAGCAACAACAAAAATTTTAAAATGGGACTTGATTAAATTAAAAAGCTTTGGCATAGCCAAGGAATAGATAACCTGAAGAATGGAAGAAAATATTAGCAAGCTATATATCCAATAAAGGGCTATTAACCAGAATCTACAATGAACTCAAGCATATCAGCAAGAAAAAAAACCAATCCCATTAAAAAATGGGGAAAAGACATCCCCAGAGATTCTCAAAAGAAGATAGATATTGGCCATTCAAATGGCCAATAAACATATGAAAAAATGCTCAACATCACTAATCATCAGGGAAATGCAAACTAAAGCCCCTAGATTAGCTTTTATTAAAAAGTCCAAAAATGACAGATCCTGGCATGGATGCAGAAAGAAAGAAATACTTATACACTATTGGTGAGACTGTAAATTAGTACAACTTCTATGAAAAACAGAATGGAGATATCTCAAAGAACTAAAGGTAGACCTGTTTGACCCAGCAACCCCCACTACTGGCTATTTACCCAAAGGAAAAGAAGCCATTTTATCAAAAAGAACCCTGCACTTGAATGTTTATTGCACCCAATTCACAATTGCAAAGATGTGGAATCAACCCAAGTGTCCATCAATTCACGAGTGAATTAACAAAATGTAATATGTCTATACTATGGAATACTATTTATCCACAAAGAAGGATAACTTAATGCCTTTTACAACAATTTGGGTAGAACTGGAGACCCTTATCCTAAGTGAAGTGACCATTATCCTAAGTGACCACTATCCTAAAGAATGAAAAGACAAACACATGTACTCACTATTAAAATAGAACTATCCAATGTGCCTATATGTACATAAAGAGAAATAAAACTCAAGGTAAATCAAATTGGGGCTGTTGGGGATGCTTAAAGGGTACAATGAACACTGTCTGGGTGACAGGTACACTAATGGTCAAGACTCAAGCATTATAGAAGCCATCCATGTAACCAAAAATGTTTGCATCCCCACGATACTTTGTAATTAAAAAAAAAAAAAAAGAAATTGAAGGACTATTTTTGGTCATGCATTTTGGCATATGCTTTTAGTTCTAGCTACTTGGGAGGCTGAGACAGGAGGATCACTTGAGCCCAAGAATTTGAGGTTGTAGTGATCTATGATTATACCACTACATTCCAGCCTAGAGGACAGAGTGAAACCCCATCTCTAAAAACAGCAGGAATAGAGCAGCACCTGTGGCTCAAAGGAGTAGGGCTCCAGCCCCATAGGCCGGAGGTGGTAGGTTAAGCCCCAGCCAAAAACTGCAAAAAAAAAAAAAAAACCAGCAGCAACAAAATAACTCAATAAAGATATATTTTTCAAAGTTTCTGTAGTGTTTTGTATTCCCAATAGCAATGTATGAGAGTTCCAGTTAATCTGTATCTTCATCAACATTTTGTATTAATAGTATGTTTAATTTTAGCTATTGTAGTGGGCATATCGAGCATCTCATGGTTTTAATTTTTATTTGTCTGATGACTAATTGAATTGAGACTCTTTTCCTGCTATTGTTGGCCATCCAACAGCTTTTTTTTTTTTTTTTTAGGTATTACTTCATTTTTTTTTTTTTTTAGATTTCAGAATATTAGTGGGTACATGTTTTGTTTATATATTTTGTTTTTGTATAGATTGAGTCAAAGCTGTGTGTTATTGAAGTGTACATTCAAATCATTTGCTCTTTATACAAATTACATATGTATTTTACAAATATTTTCTTCTAGTTTGTAAGTAGTCCTTTCTTTTTACATACATATATATATATAAGTCAAGCAACTACTATCGAAATTAAAATATACAACATTTCTGTTGCCCATAGAACTTCTCCCTTACCCCTTTTTAAAATCAAAAGACAGGTGTCTGTTGAAAATCATAAATTTAATGATGATAAGAAACAAATTAAAAAATTTATTTCTGTTATGGTTCATACTTTGCTCACAGAGAAGAAACCATTAGCTAGCCCATTTCCAAAGATAGCCTCTTACATTTTCTTCTAGAGATCTATACTTTTATCTTTCTGTTATCTGATCCATTTTTAATTAGTTTATGTGTCAGAAATTAACATTTGAGTTAGTATATTGCACGTGATGTCTAATTATCTAGGACCATTCATTGAGCACCTTTTCCATGTTGAAATACTTGAGCACCATTGTGGAAGGCAGCCATGCTCACCTCTATACCACCAACACCTTGTGGAAAATCCATTAACAACTATTGTGTGGGTCTATTTCTGGATATCCTATTTATTTCACTGATTTATATGTCAATCTTTATATTAATACTACATTGTCTTCAGTACTATAACTTTATATAAATAGTAAGTTTCCTTGGATTTCAATATACATTTTAAAATCATCTCTGCGTAACTAGTACAACCTTTCTGGAAGGAAGTATGGAGAAACCTCAAAGCACTCAAGCTAGACCTCCCATTTGATCCTGCAATCCCATTACTGGGCATCTACCCAGAAGGAAAGAAATCCTTTTTATCATAAGGACACTTGTACTAGACTGTTTATTGCAGCTCAATTTACAATCGCCAAAATGTGGAAACAGCCTAAATGCCCACCAACCCAGGAATGGATTAACAAGCTGTGGTATATGTATACCATGGAATACTATTCAGCCATTAAAAAAAATGGAGACTTTACATCCTTCGTATTAACCTGGATGGATGTGGAAGACATTATTCTTAGTGAAGCATCACAAGAATGGAGAAGCATGAATCCTATGTACTCAATTTTGATATGAGGACAATTAATGACAATTATGGTTATGGGGGGGAACAGAAAGAGGGAAGGAGGGAAGTGGGTGGGGCCTTGGTGTGTGTCACACTTTATGGGGGCAAGACATGACTGCAAGAGGGACTTTACCTAACAATTGCAATCAGTGTAACCTGGCTTATTGTACCCTCAATGAATCCCCAACAATGAAAAAAAAAAAATCATCTCTGCGTTTTTCTTAAAAAGAAAACTACCTGGAATTTGAGATGGTATTGACCCTATAAATCAATTTGAGCTGAATTGACATCTTAACAACATTTAATCTTCCAACCCGTGAAGAAATAGGGTGATATGATCATATCTTCAGTTTTTCTCAGTTTCTTGTAGCAACTAGTAGGTCCAAATATTTTAATTTTAGTAACTATATGCAGCTAGTATAGATATAGGTAGGGGATGTTCATCACAGTGTTGCTTAATAAATGTAAAATAATCCAAATGTACGATGAATAGATAGGATTGTTTAAATCATGTTTGGCAGAATTCAGCATTTTAAATGATTATTTTATTCAAAAATAAGTATTTCACAGAGTCTAGTTATTAATTCCAATGATGTACTATTGCTTAAAATATTTTGGCTACTCAGAAATAGCTTTTATTTGAAGACACTGGTGATCCTTTGACGAGGGATTGACATTGCAATAAAGCCAGAGTCAAACTTGTCAGAATAGATGAGAGATCAATCTAGGCAAGCCACTTGAGTCAAAATGTATGGTTTTATTCACGCAATTTATAAACAGGCTTTGAGGAGAATTCTATTATAGATTTTAATAGATTTGAATTGACATTTCCACAGAATGCCCAGAACTAAAAACTATCTCACTAATAAGAAATTCTTTCTTATGTGAAATAATGTGGTATATCAAAAAGAGCACTAGACTAAGAAAAATTAAATTCAGATTGATTTCCAACTCTTACATATCTACCCACATAAACCTGGAATAAGGCAGTTAGCTACCCAACAGTCACTTGCTCTGATGGTGAAAGAGCCAATTACATCATTCAGGTTCCCAGTCTGGCTTCTCATCAGAATCCTTTTTGTCACAGGTGTCTAGACCCTATCCTGAAGATTCCAATTCAGTTACTTTAAGATAGCTGAGTCTCAGGAATTTTTTATTTGTAATCTTCTTGTGTTTTTGATGTTTTGTAAAAACAAGTCTGTAGACAGTCCATGGTAACTATTGGAATAAATAATTGTTAGGATTCTTCCTAATTCCAAGATCCTATGATTCTGTAAAAGTGATGAAGAAAACAGAGATTCTACATCACTTCTAATCAATCCCTAATGATCATAGTTTCTGCTGATTAGAGTAAAAGGAAGATTCATTTCAAATTAAGAAATAATTATAGAAATAATGAAAATAAGAGTCCTTAATATCAAGTAGTTAGTGAAAGCAGCAATGAATTTTTAAAAAGGACATTCCATTGTCCCTTGTTCTAAAACTTTAAAGAATATTGACAATTTTCCACTCCTTCCTTTAGGGAAGAAGAAGAAAAATACAGATGAACTTATTTGGAATTCTGTGTACTTTGCCCTTTAGAACTAGACAGTGTTACTGAAAGTAATATGGATTCTAGCACATTACAATATATAAATATCAGAACCTGAATATAAATGTGCAGTGCATCTTTGGCCTTTGGGATATTAAAATGCTTGATGAGCCATGAACACACATTAAGTTTTTTAAAAAAGAAAAGGTGGTCCCTCCAAGTTATGTTATTGAACCCACAGAGAAAGAACAATGTCTTATTTGATGTCTTCTGTAGCACTTAGTATATGTTGAAGTTCAATAGCCATTGAATAAAAATCACTAATAATAGTTATGATCATCATTTAAATTATGCTGAAACTAGAACTTCAGTGATAGGTAATAGATATTTGATAGAAAAGTAGACATAACTTTGATATGCAATACTTTATAATATAAGCATATTCATAAATCTTTTTGTGTTTCATTTTTATTCATACTTTGTTATATAATTAACTCTTTTAATCTGTAAAATGGGTTTTCATCTGTATTTTGGTGGGACCACATCTACGGTGCATCTTACAAGGGTACATGTGAAACTTACTGAATGTAGACTATAAATATCTTAACATAATAACTAAGAAAATGCCAGGAAGGCTATGTTAACCAGTGTGATGAAAATTTGTCAAATGGTCTATAAAACCAACATGATCGCATTAATGTACACAGCTATGATTTAATAATAAATAAATAAAAAATAAATAAATGTACATATTCACAGTGTGTGACACCACACCTTTTGGGGGCAGGACACAAAAGAGGAACTTTACCTAACAAATGCAATCAGTGTAGCCTGGTTTCTTGTGCCTTCAATGAATCCCCAACAGTAAAAATAAATAAATAAATGTACATATTCAGATCATATATAAACTCATTTACTCATACACGGGATAAGCATTTTTTTCAGTACTCACTGTGCAAAAGCACTTCCCTGAAACATTAAAAAAAAATAAACACTTCCCTTTTCTTCCAGACTGCCCTCACTTCTTCTTTCTCTTCTTTTTAATCATCCCAAATGTTTTTACCAAATATATACTTCCATTCTTTGTCCCACTGGTCATTCTTAAGCCAAGAAGCCTCTATGTCCCCAGGCCACACTGCATGACTTTCAGTGTCATGACCGTCACCATCATATTTCTCCCAAACAGTGTCATTATCTCTTGCTCTAGACCTATCTTCTTTGATCTTCAAAACAGCCCCTTGGACATTTGTTCTTACACTGATGTTGAGCTTCTCATTCCCTAGCAATCTATCATGGATAGCTTGATTTTTCATCTTTATTCCTTTTATTAAGGCTCATCCCTCTCAAGAAAACTTCCTCAATTCAGAAAAGCAAATACAGTCACTCTGATGCCACTGCCTTCTCCATTCTCACAGAATGGGTTGTCATAAACCTCAGTTACTATGATAATGACACAGATACTATGATAATGACGCAGATATGGCTGAGCTTAGAATCTGAGGATGCCAAGAGACAAAACACAATCTTTGACAAAACAGAGTTTAAATCTATTTTGGAAGATAAGTGTATAATAATACTTCAGAGCATAGGTGAAGTCCAAATTAGTAGTATAGACAGAAATGTATAGCAGAGCCAAAATTTACACACTCAGAAAAGGCTACTCTGTACATGCTCACATACACACATTACTAACCTTTAGCTGATTCCATCGTGTTCTGATGCTTCCATTTTCATTCAGTACAAAATTGTTTTTAAAAATTCCTTGTCAATATAATGTAATTCAGTCTTTTCAGTTTGAATACTGTTTCTTCTTCTTCTCCCTCATTTTTCCAGTGATATCTTGTCATAGGAGGTTTTCAATTCCATGACAGCAAGAGAGGAGCTCAGATTTCCATGAGAATTTCACTGCTTGTGCTCTCTAACCTCCCGCTGGGAGCGCACACTGCTTGTGCTCTCTAACCTCCTCACTGATTTCGGTTTACAAGCCTTGGCCTGGGGATAGAGCAATGGTCTAGTAGTAAATGCCTAACAACTGGTTCTGGAGAGCTGGGTCACCCTCCCTGCTGACCAGGCCCCTCCCTTGGCTCTGGATGACATGGCTGACATCGCCAGTGTCTTCCTGCTGTCCCTCACTTTAGGTGATTTCCTTGAGACTTCTTAGAGGTTTTTTCAACCCAAGGCAATCCCTTCACAAACACATTGTCTCAGTATAAGATGCACTTTGTATGTCATATGACATCCTAAAGGAAACTGGAGATAGCAGTGACATTCTACACAGGACATGGACAGCTAAGAAAAGGAGAAACAGGAAGGGGAGAAAAAAGACAGAGTCTCACTAAGAGGAAGTGCCGAGTTTAGTTCAAATAATGTGGATGTGGAGCAGATTTCAAGATGTGAGCTCTGTGACCACGTTGTAAATAATCTTGCATGCCTTGCTCACGAGTTCAGAATTTATCCTAAATACTATGACTCTTAAGAAGAAGTTACATCCACCCCCAGGACCACAAGGAAAATTAAAGGTCAGTGGTCACAACTGTAGATGGTTAGTGAGATCAGACACCAGAGGCTCAGGTGACAGGGACAGGGAGATCCCCAGTTCTAGCAGGACAGCACCAAGTCAGCCTTGCTCAGCATCATAGCATTCCTACCAGAAACAGTAGAGTTTAAAAAATATTTATTGAATGAATGATTAGAAAAAAAGAATGATAGAAATAACAAAATTCCATCAGTATTCCTAAAGAGATGGCTTCTTGGGAAACTGGGCTGTAAATTCAGGGACACAGTTAACTATTTTTTATTTGTTTTGTTTGTTTGTTGAGACAGGGTCTCAAGCTGGGTAGAGTCCTGTGGCATCATAGCTCACAGCAACCTCCAATTCTTGGGCTCAAGTTATCCTCTTGCCTCAGTTTTTCTATTTTTAGTAGAGATAGGGTCTCCCTTTTTGCTCAGGCTGGCCTCGAACTCGTGAGCTCAGGCAATCCACCTGCCTCAGCCTCCCAGAGTGCTAGGATTACAGGCATGAGCCACAATGCCTGGCCAGTTAACTTTTTAAGACTATAAATAAGTTCAAATTTTTGTTAAGGAATTACGTCATTTCTAACATAAAAAGTTCCATCCTGTAGTGTTTCAGGTCCTTTGAGTGAGAGCCTGAATGGTTGCAGTACCAAGGACAAGAGGCTTTTTATAATGCTTGCAGATTTAATCCTTTAGGAGACTGGTGGAAAGCTTTGCTGTTAGCACACACAACCTGCTCACGCTACTTCAGAATATAGCTGCCCTGCTCAGAGATGGCAGAAGCCCCCTTTCGTCCTCCGGTACAATTTTAATTGTGCAGCAGGTGAAGCTTTCCAAAATGACAATGTGCAGAGAAGTCTCTCCATTGCCCATTAGGTCTTACTGTCTTTAGCATCATCGATTTCATGCTGAGGGATTTTGGGTTGAAGCAACCTAATGAGACCCTTCTGTTATTTTAGTAACAAAATGTACAGGGTCGTCTAATTTCATTTGGAAATTTCATTTCATTTCAAGCCTTAATTGTTACATTTAAAACATTAAAAAACATCTAGGGAAATGTATGTTGAATTTCTATATCAGCAAATACTCACTAGGGTATCTGAGTCATGGAGTAAAGATTTGATATAATGAACACTTCCCAAAATATGTAGCACTCTTCCTTCTGCGTCAAAATGCCTCGTGTTTTATAAACATTTCATTTCATTGTCACAACAGCCAGCATAGTAGCCATTGTTAACTCCATTTTATAATGAAGACAAGGAGACAGCCTCAGAAAACAAAAATAACCTACCCAAAGTCATTCTTTTTAAAAGTTGGGAAGGTCTGTCATGCTTCAAAGTTCAGCAGCCTCTAAGAAAACCTCCAGGGTCACTGATTCGGTAGGTCCACTCTCCAGGAGAAACCCTCTAACGGCCCATTATTAAGTATTTATTGTTATAAGCACTGAAGTTTTTCAGCTTTGTTTATGCCCAAATAGAATTTGTTTTGATTCTATTATATAGATATGAATACAAGAATTCATTGGGAATAAAAGGAGATGTGCAGAGGTATAGTACTAGAATGTGGCTTCTTTTTTCTGTGGCAGGAGAGCAAGAATTTTGGCATGAAATATTTGAGCGCTTCTATTCACCATACTTGTGCGGGTCACCTCAGACTGGAAAGTCTGGCTCCAAGTGGCAAATGTTGAGATTTTTTTTGTGTTTGTTTTATTGGACTGGAGGGATTCACAAAGATAGGTCAATCTTCTCCAAGCTCTTTTAAATTGTTGCTTAAAAAAAAAAAACCACTGATTCACAGAGTGTATAATTAAATAAACAAAATACGATCAGATTTAAAGAAAGGGAAATGGATAAATAAAACAGAAGATACAGAATGTTAGTTACCCTTTTCAGAGTTAAGTTGTAAGCATCACTAAATGGTCTCTTCTGGCTTTAACTCCCCACAGAAGCTATTAGGTATGTAGACCCTCCAAATAAAATAGACTGAAGGTGCTTTTCTGTGTGTGACATCTGGTGCTGTTACAAAGACTTCCATGCTCAGTTATCTTGGGATGTTTCCTATCTTACTTAAAGTCATGTTTGTTTAGGAATAAAAGAAAAATACTTCAGCTGGGTGGATATTTACCGGACAGAATCAGGGGCAGGCCACAGAGCCTGAAATGGCTCTGACTAGAATAGAAACAGCATTCATCAGGAACCAAAGCTCTCCCTCTTCTTCCTCCGGGGTTTCTTTTTTTCTATCAGCCAAACAGAATCAGTGCAGGCCTGGCTTTACATCACTTTCCAATCCAGAAATTAGACTGGATTCCCCACAATCCATTTCTAAATGCCCGGGAGAAGGAATCTTTTTTTTTTCCCCCCAATACTATTATGTTACATTTATTTATTTATTATTATTATTTTTTATTTTTTGGTCTATAAAACTTAATCTTCTTTTTTTTTATTAAATCATAGCTGTGTACATTAATGTGATCATGGGGCATCATACACTTGTTTCATAGACCATTTGACACATTTTCATCACTCTGGTTAACATAGCCTACTTGGCATTTTCGAGAAGGAATCTTATTGGCCAAACTCTGGTCCATTCAGCTGTGAGTAAGTCTGCAGGGCCAGGGGCCAGTTGAAGGAGAAGCAGCGGGAGCATCTCAGCTTTACAGTGTCAGAGAACCTGCCAGAAAGCCTGAGGCCCCTTCCTCTTCCCAGCAGGCAGAGTGCATCAAGTTAATCTCCTCAGGATGTGCATTCTCATCAGCATATGCCATAATTAATTTCGGATGCCCAGAGAGACTAGTTTTACCATCACATTTATCCAAATCCATCACAACCACTGCACAGCAAGAAGATTCATTTTGGCTTAGTTCTTCCAAAGATGCACAGAACTCTTCAGTCTGCTCTTACAGCACCATCTCCTCCTCCTCCCCTCCTGTCTCCCACCTCCCCTCCATCAGAGATAACTGTAAGCACAGAGATATATTATTGGCCTGACGACAAGAAAGATAATAATCCCTCCCTCTAGCTTTCTTCAAAAGGATGTTGTTGACAGTGAATATGCTGTGTACTATTTGTTGAATACTTTGAGTTTCTTGGAAGACAGTCAATGTATAAATAGAAGGTATTATTACTATTATTACCGTGTTTAACATTTGGTTAATAGTAGGAAAGTTCTTTTACAGTCCTAACTGTAAACTATAGCTATAAATTTTTTCCTTCATATTGAAAGCTGTTGCAGAGGCTTTGAACAATGATACTAAAGTAACAATTCAAGTACATCACTGTGCCTAATGAATAACAGCGCTCTTGATTAATGGCACTTGTTCAACATCACACTGACAGAAGTACCAAGTGTAAAAAAATGGAGTTTCTGCCTACTGTGATTTTTTTTCCCTCCATTAAAAAAAAAAACAGGCATCATCAGAGTTGAATTTTTTTTTTTTTTTACAGCAGGATTTTTTTTTTATTACCTTTTCGTCTATTCAACTGCTGCTGTATTTTTTATTTGACAAGTACTGCGCTTTTGTCTCACGCTGGTGCTTGCTATCCGTGTTATCACTCAGGAGATCTGCTGTAGGATCTGTTAAGCATCTCTGCAATCAGCAAGCCCACTGCTAACCTAGCACTAGACCTCTGCCCAGGGCGGAAAAGAAAGACAGCAGGGGAGGGAAGGAAGGAGTGCAAACTTCGCTGAAAGTCACTCCTGGTCACAGCTGACAAGGAACAGCCAGGTGCTGAGAATATCTATCACAAGGCCATTGGTGAATTGCAAGTGACCAGAGGCATACTTCACAGTGCTGTAGCAGAGTTTATGTATTTTACTAACCTTATTTCATTGGGCTGAAGCTATACAGTTTTATGAGCCCCCCAATCCTCTACTAGTTGGAAATAAATTCCTCTTCAGCTATATATCAGAGAATGACATTGGCTGTTGGCCCATCTCTCTGGGCAAAATGCACTGCCTGTATTTCTTCTTTTCCTTTCATCCTGGGGTTAGGGTGCAGGAGTGTTTCTGGATGACATGCCAAGAAGGAAAAGCCTTGCACTTCAAGGTGAGGCAGGCAGTGCAACCCGAATACTGGCTTTAGCCCCTTCTTACATCCCTGTCTTGCAAATTGTTCAATCTCGTGGTGATTTGAATGGTTAGCACTGTTGTCAGCTATCTCTGCACTCCAGCTTTTCTCTCTCCTGGCAGGAACATCTGGGACATAGACTTTACAAACAGTAATAATAACCCCACTTTAGCTTTCACATTTTTGCAGTTGTTATTATGTCATCATAGTAAATGACCATAATTGACCCCCACAATGAAATGTTGCCAACATTTATGTGAATAGCAACTGCAATCACACAGGCCAGCAGGCATGTGCTTTGCAAATAAAAATTTTGCTGAATAGCTGAAATCTCAGGTTAGTTTAGAGACCTAAGGATTTCTGAATTAAGGGAAAACGATTAGTTTCTGAAACAGAAGAGGGCTGTATATAGGAACCTAAACAGGAGGTCAGAGGTAAGTAAGTATTAAGTGGAGATTTCTAGGATTTTCAGGAGCCCTCTGTCTTTAGGGGCTGATTTAGATACAGACTATTGAGTCATGAGACTCTTCACCAGAGCACAGAGATGTTGGAATTCTATTTCCCATCTAAAGGGCACATACAAAATACACACGCACGCTCACACATGTACACACAATTCTGACATCACTGCCATCCCAAAATTAGCACTGACCTTTCCTAGTATTCTCCAGAGCTGGCATGCAATGAGGACATAACAGGATAGTAAAAAAAAGAAGTGACAGTGCCAAAACACATATCAATACTCTGACTGTAACTGTGCCTTTTAATACTGTGCTCAGGAGGCAATTTTAGCTAAATTAGTCTCGACAATTTTCAGCTGATTTGGTTGTGAACTAGGCTCATTTCAAGATGGTTATTTCAATAAATGAATGAATATGTGAATAAATGAATGAAATACATTTGCTCCTATTTTCTGAGAACCCTGTTTTATTGCAGAGTGCCTTTTTTTTAAAATTGGACCTTTTTTGTTTCAAATTGGGCATGTTGCCCTAAAATAAAGCACAAACCAACACATAAAACAAAGACCTTAAAATTATTACCTTTATATAGACTTATGTAATCTAAAGAAACCTTGATTGTTCAATCATTTCCATCCAGATCCAGTTAAAATTACTCACACATGATTTCGAAATTTGCCTTAAAGTCTTCTCTTAATTCCTTCTTATGTTACAGAAACAAGCTTCTATCCAGTTGTACACCTTTGCTTAATGAGAGAACCTTTGGGGAGAATAATCAAGGATCTCACATCATTGTTGGTATAGAAATTAAGGAAGATCATGATTTCTCATTATAGAAAGAAGATAATGGAGGTTATTGAGCTACTCCTATAATTCTCAAATTATAGGGAAACTGAGACAGAACCTTGCCCAGACAATCTTTATCATTTTAGATTAACTCTACGAGGGTAGGTTTCCTGTGATTTCCTGTGGCACATAAAGACATGTTCCCAGGATGACCTAGGATAACAATTTCTACCTTCTTAAAACCTCTCCTATTTATGACTTTCCCTGTTGATAAGTGGATCTGTTTGGTCAGTGGCCTTGTGGCCTTGTGTTATCCATCCCTGCTCCCTTATTCTCCACCCAACTACATTTACTCAGTTACTCCAATCTCCCTCAACCCCATCAAAATTCCCTATTGTACCAGTGTGGCAAAGCAAGGCATTACCAGAAAACTCATCAGGTTCATACTTTTTACCTATACTGAGCTATGCATAGCTGCAATCCTCCTTTAAAATATCCTCAATTTTAAATAGGGATTTATTAACCCAAACATATCTCTTATTTGTTAAATAGATGATCAGAGATATTTTGTTTGTGAAGGACTTGCCTAAGGGACTTCCCCTGATTCTACTCTAGCATGCTAAGTCAGCTATTTGATACCCTATGTCTGTAAAGTTCTCTGCCTTGGATTTGAATTTCAAAGCCCCAATTAAAGTGTCTTGACCTTGTTCTTAGTTTTTCTGTAAGGCTATTTAAAAATAAACAGAATAAAACCAGAAGCATATAATTGTTTTTATGTTTTTTTTTTAATTTCAGATTAATATGAGGGTACAAATGTTTAGGTTACATTGTTTTGATTTCTAAGGTAAAGTTCAAGTTACAGTTGAGCCCTTCACACAGGAGGCATGCTGAACACCCTCACATTGTGCCCATTAGGTGAGATCCCACCAATCACCCTCCCTCTTTCCCCCTCCACCTACCCTCCTTTCCTGTCTCTCTCACTAGGCGTACTTGTGTTTTTCTTTCATGTGGGTGTGTAGTTGTTTATATATTGGTTTCATGTTAGTATTGAGTACATTGGATACTCTTTTTTTCCATTCTTATGATACTTTGCTAAGAAGAATATGCTTCAACTCCATCCAGGTAAACACAAGAGATGTGAAGTCTCCATGCTTTCTTATGGCTGAATAGTACTCCATGGTGTACATCATGGAGTATGTATACATGTGGATTAACGAACTGTGGTTTGTTAAACCATTCATGAGCTGATGGGCACTTGGCTTGCTTTCATGTCTTGGCAATTATGAATTGAGTTGCAATAAACATTCTAGTGCAAATGTCCTGTGGTAAAACAATTTTTTTCTTCTGGGTAGATACCTAGGGTATGGGATTGCAGGATCAAATGGAAGGTCAACTTTTAGTTCTTTGAGAATTCTCCATACTGCTTTTCATAGAGGTAGTGTTATTTTGTAGTCCCACCAGCCTGTTCTCTTCTCTCCACATCCACTCCAGCATCTGCAGATTCGGGACTTTGTGATGTGAGCTAACCTTCTTGGAGTTAGGTGATATCTCAGATGATTAGAGACAATGAACATTTTTTCATGAGTTTGATAGCCATTCATCTAATATCTTCAGAGAAGTTTCTGTCCAAGTCTCTTGTCCACTTATAAACCGGGTGGTTTGCTCTTTTCTTGTTGATTAATTTGCATTTTCTGTAGATTCTAGTTATCAGCCCTTTGTCAGATTCATAGCACGCTAATCTCTTCCCCCATTCTGTGCTTTAGTTGTGGTACCCTTAACTGTGCAGAAGCTTTTTAGTTTGATCATGTCCCATTTATTTGTTTTTGTTGTTGCAATTGCCAAAGGGGTCTTCTTCATAAAATCTTTTCCCAGGCCAATTTTGTCAACAGTTTTCCCCCACATTTTCTCCTAAAATTTTTACTGTTTTGTGTGTTAAATTTAAATCCTTTATTGAGCAAGAGTCAATATTTGTCAGTAGTGAAAGGAGCAGGTCCAGTTTCAGTCTTCTGCATGTGGCTAAACAGTTCTCCCAGCACCATTTATTAAATAAGGATTCTTTTTCCCAGAGCATGCTTTTGTTTGGCTTATCAAAAACCAGATGATGATGTGGCTGGATTTATCTGTAGATTCCCTATTCTATTCCATAAATGTGTATCTCTTCTTTTGCCAATACCATGCTGTTTTGATCACTATGGACTTGTAATACAACCTAAAGTCTGGTAATGTGATGCCCCTAGATTTGTTTTTATCTCTTTAAATTGTATTGGTTTTCAGGGATTTTTTTTTCCTGGTTCCATGTAAAATGAAGTACTCGTTTTTCAAGTTCTTCAAAATATGACATTGGTGTTTTGATGGGGATTGCATTAAATCTGTAGATTGCTTTGAGTGTAGACATGTAACAATTTTGATTCTTCCCAGAAATGATATGTTCTTCCATTTGTTAAAATCTTCTGCTGTTTCTTTTCTCAGGGTTTTATAGTTCTTTTTATAGAAATCATTCACAGCCTTTGTTACATATTCCCAGGTATTTCATTTTCTTTGGAGCTACTGTGAAGGGTATTGTGCCTTTGATTTGATTCTCAGCTTGACTATTACTGGCGTATGAAGGCTACCAATTTGTGGACATTGATTTTACATCTTGAGACATTACTGTGTTTCTTGATCACTTCTAAGAGCTTTGTAGTTGAGTCTCTGGTGTTTTCCAGGTAGAAGATCATGTCATCCATGAAGAGCAAGTATTTGACCTCCTCTGTCCCCTTTGAATACCCTTGATCTCTTTCTCTTGCCTGATTGCAATGTCTAGGACTCCCAGCACTATGTTGAATAGCAGTGGTGATAGTGGGCATCCTTGTCTAGTTCCAGTTCTAAGTGGAAATATTTTCAGTTTTACTCCATTCAGTAAAATATTGGCTGTGGGTTTGCTGTAGATGGCCTCTATCAGTTTAAGAAATGTCCCACCTATGCCTATTTTCTTAAGTGTTCTTGTCAGGAAAAGATGCTAAATTTTGTCTAATGCCTTTTCTGCATCAATTGAGGGAATCATATGGTCTTTGCAATTTTTAAAAGTTGCATTTATTGCTTTACTCTTCCCCTTCTTACTTTTGCCAGAACAAAAGGGAGCTGGGAAGTGAGAGGCGAAAGGGCAGACAACTAGTTACTGATTTGGGGCTGACTTACTACTGCCCAGGCAAGATTTGGAGCAGCTGCAGCTGTATTAATCTGCCCTTGTGAGCAAGGTCTTTCTTAATGGAATTTGCAAGTGGAGAAAAGTATGGGAAGCTGCTTTGGCTTATGTTAAATTTTTGAAGTTGTGAATTCTCTTAATTCAATTTTGTGTAGTTTTGAGTGCGGGGGAGGGAATATTAGTTATAGCCTGTGCTATTATTCTCTGCAGCCAAGTTTCATTCTAGGCTGAAGGAGTCTTCTTCATCATTGACCCAGGAGACGACCTTGCCTGCGTTCCCTAGTGTTTCTACTCTCCTTTGATCAGTGGCTTTTACCTAGTAGATATTTCAAGACATTGTTCAAATGGGAAAAGAAAATTAAGCTTTTTATTTTATATCTTAAAAAGATGCTTATTAACCCAAATGACTAGCTTATTTTTGAAATGTATGATAATTTTCTATAAATGAGTTAATCTTACTTGTTGAACACCCACCCTATTACTACTACTTGTCACACATATAACAAATATGTGTGACATACAAATAGTGTCTCTTACTGTCTTCCAGTTTAACATTATCTTTCATGTCAAAATGGTCTATTCTGGATACATGAGGTTTTTCAAAGTTCTTCTCTTGTCCTGAATTATCCCAAGATAATACTGGGGTCTAGAGGAAGGTGGATCATATTACTTTGCAGAGGTTGGGAAAGAAGACCAAAGTAATGGATTTGCATTCACAATCTCTGGTGCTGTGTGCTCTGGATCTTGGAAAGACACAGTTGAAAGGTGGCTGATCCAGGATAAACTGGTCTAGTTTGTAGGGCCCTTTTCAATTTTTGCTGAGGCATGTGACCTATCAGTTTCCATGCCTGATGTTCACGGTCCTATTCATTTCCTTCTGTTCTTAAATGCCCAAAACATGGTGAAGTTTTTCTTCTAAGCCTCAGGCCTCTGTTGGTTCAGCAATCATCTCAGCCATGCCATCTCTTCTCTCACCAAAGCTTATTGGCTTTTCTGGATTGTCCATGTATTATGCACAGCCATGAGAAACCTGGAGTGCTACCCCATGTCCATTTAGACAAACACACCTCTACCATGTTTATGGTTGAAAATGGCTCTGGGATAACTATTTGGCTTCTCTAACTTGAAGAAAGCCACTTTTACTAAACTCTGGCTCTTTTCTATGAGCAAGACTGCTTATGAACCAAGCCTAATTTCAACTTTGCAACTGATGGTGGAGCTACAAGATGAAAGGAACCCAATTTCCTAAAAGTTGGTGAAAACTCACCTGTTAGGTACAAACAAATTTCTATTTATTTATGATTGTTTGGTTTCTTTTTTCATAGGAACATAACATTTAATTATTATATGCAATTTTCTGAGGTGAAATGATAGTAGCATTAACCAACCATTTTATTTTCATATTTTTTATGATTATAAAAGAATAAATTCCTTTATTTCACCTGAGCAGCTATTCGTAAATCGGGTCCTTCCTCTAACTCCCTTGCCCTTGCTCCCACCAAAGCTGTATGAAAAGTGATATTGAAGGGCTGGCGTATGATCAGATGTAGTAGATGACATATTATGTGGCCAACACATTCTGATTATTATCACTATTGGGCACTGTTTCACCATTCTATTTCAAAACCAAACCATATTTCCCAACTTTGTAATTAATTCTCTATCTCTTATCTCAACTTGGAAAATTGGACTCCAGTTTGCTACTCCTCTCCTATAGCACTCACCAATAAAGGACAGTTTTGCTTCATTAGACACTTGCAGTTTTCACTTTGTTCTGCCTGTGCCATGTTGCAAAGAACAATCTGTAATAAGCTGCTCCCACACCACAACTAAAAATAAAATCTTCTTTTAAAATGAAATATTTTAATTTCAACTGTGATAATGCCAGATTTGGCACCAAAGTATGATAATTTAACAGTGTCAACTTCAAAATCTCTCCAAAATATTGGATCCAAGCAGGTGTTTAAAATTAAGGCAATATTCTCCTGGGGAGAACATTCATATAGTTAGGAAGACTATAACAGTCAGGGATCTAGATCCTACCCTTCCCATCTCTACTCCTACCATCACACCCCAATGCCTAATTGCCACACTTCAGCTCTCAGCAATAGGTTTATCCCCTAGTTTTCACAGCTCTGATTGTAAGCTTCATTTATTTCAAACCCAGCATATATTTAGTGTTATAATCATTTGTACTTTTGAATGAAGATTATGTCTCCCTATTAAGTTTGTAAGACAGGAGCTAACAGATAATCTCATGTAGCTCTGGAGTCTAGCATAGCCACTGACTGCATGGACAGTGTGCTCAGGAAGGTGGGACTGATGATGAATTATGTAAATGGAAGATCTATTTTTAGATCTCTAAGTGTTCTCCAAACATCTTTCCAAAAGGAATGTATTAATTTGCATTCCCACCAGCAGTGTAGAAGTGTTCCCTTTTCTCCACATCCACGCCAACATCTCTGGTCTTGGATTTTGTGATATGGGCTAATCTTACCGGAGTTAGATGATATCTCAAAGTAGTTTTGATTTGCATTTCTCTGATGATTAAAGATGATGAACATTTTTTCATATGTCTGTAGGCCGTGCGCCTGTCTTCTTCAGAGAAGTTTCTCTTCAAGTCCCTTGCCCAGCCTGCGATGGGATCACTTGTTCTTTTCTTGCTTATACGTTTTAGTTCTCTATGGATTCTGGTTACTAAACCTTTGTTGGAGGCATGACCTGCAAATATCTTCTCCCAGTCTGATGGCTGTCTGCTGGTTTACTTACTGTGTTCTTGGCTGTGCAGAAGCTTTTTAGCTTGATCAGGTCAGGTCCCAGCAGTGTATTTTTGAAGCTGCTTCAATTGCCCAGGGGGTCCTCCTCATAAAATACTTGCCCAGAGAACTATGAAATTCTAAGAAAAGAAATAGCTGAAAACATTAACAAATGGAAAAACATACCATTCTCATTGCTGGGAAGAATCAACATTGTTAAAATGTACATACTACCCAAAGCAATATACAATTTTAATGCAATCCCTATTAAAGCCTCACTGTCATAGTTTAAAGATCTTGAAAAAACAATACTTTATTTTATATGGAATCAGAAAAAACCTCGAATAGCCAAGACATTACTCAGAAATAAAAACAAAGCAGGAGGAATCACACTACCAGACCTCAGACTATCCTATAAATCAATAGTGATCAAAACAGTATGGTACTGGCACAAAAACAGAGAAGTAGATGTCTGGAACAGAATAGAGAACCAAGAGATGAATCCAGCTACTTACCATTATTTGATCTTTGACAAGCCAATTAAAAACATTCAGTGGGGAAAAGATTCCCTATTTAATAAATGGTGCTGGGTGAACTGGCTGGCAACCTGTAGAAGACTGAAACTAAGATAGACTCTCACTGGATTAAAGATTTAAACTTTAGACCTGAAACTATAAAAATACTAGAAGAGAGTGCAGGGAAAACTCTTGAAGAAATCAAGATACTTCTTAAATCATAGTTCTCAATTTAATAAGAAGTACTTGAATTTCATGATCTCAAGAACATGAGATCAGAGGATATATCTTATATCTTGAGATCAGAGGATATATCTAATATCTACAAGTTAAGGGGAGAATTTTATAAGAGTATAAATAGCATAGGCTCCGTACCCGTAGAACAGTGGTTACAGCGCCAGCCATATACACTGAGGCTGGGGTTCAAACCGGGTCCTGGCCAGCTAAACAACAATGACAACTGCCACAAAAACAGCCTGGCATTGTGGCAGATGCCTATAGTCCCAGCTACTGGGGAGGCTGAAGCAAAAGAATCGCTTAAGCCCAGGAGTTTGAGGTTGCTGTGAGCTGTGATGCATGGCACTCTACCGAGAGTGACATAGTAAGACTCTGTTGCAAAAAAAAAATTTAAAAAGGAGTATAAATAGCATAAATAAAATCAGTATGAATAATATTTTCATTTCTATCTTATGTACTAATGGAAAATATTTTAAATCTCTTTTTCCCACGTATTTTACTGATTATTCCTAATGGTCAATTTTACTATTGTTTATTTCTGTTATTTATTATTTTTTTTATTTCTGTTATTTTTTGTTTGTGTTCTTTGTCAAAAGTTTACTTTGTAATTGTCATCTCTGTGAAAAATATAGTGGTTGATGTTACAATTTATCTCAAAATCTGGAAAGGGAATGTACCAACACTACATTCCTAATAGATGTCAATTTTACATAAAAAGTATTGTAAAAGCAGAAGTCAGGACATCCCAGGCAAAACAAAAATAAATCAGCAACAAAAATACCAACCTGAGGGTATTTTTCCCTTTAAAATAGGTGTGTAGGGCAGTGTCTTTAAAGTAAATTTTACAAATCATCACAAAGCTCAGAATAATAAATACGTTGAGAAAACAAACTCTGTAACCAGATTGCCTGGGTTTGAATACCACGTCTATCACTTACTAATTCCTTATTCAATTTTTTATTCAAATCGTTTGTTGTTTTTCTGATTTCTTTGTATTGTTTATCTGTGGTTTCTCATATTTCAATGAGCTTCTTTAATATCATTATTTTGAATTATGCTATCTCAGTTCTTGATTTTGGTCTGTTCAAGAGAGCTATTTCTTCTTGGTTAAGTCTAGGAAGATGGTGTGATTCAAGATATTGGTCCATTTCCTCCACATTGTCAAATTTCGGGGCATAATGTGATATCAGTTGTTATTTCCCCCTTTTCATTTTTGATTGAGATTATTAAATGCTTTACTTTCAATTTCTGGTTAATCAGTCCAATGATTTATTAATTTTATCTTCTCAAAGAACCAACTTTTTGTTTCATTAATCTTCTGAATGATTCTTTCATTTTTAGTTTCATTTATTTCTTATCTAATTTTGGTTATTTCTTTTCTTTTGCTAAGATTGGGATTGGATTCCTCTTCCTTTTCCATTTCTTTAAGATGATTCATTAGGTTATTTATGTGCTCCCTTTTTGTTTTCGGATGTAGGCTTCATATCAGAATGGTATCACACTTTCAAAGATGAGCTTGTACCTACACTGCAGAACCTATTTCAAAACATTGAGAATGAAGGAAGGAACTTTCTTTTTTTTTTGTTCTTTTTTTTAAATTTTTTTTTTTATTATTGTTGGGCATTCATTGAGGGTACAATAAGCCAGGTTACACTGAATGCAATTGTTTTCCTCAACATGTTCTATGAAGCAAACATCACCTTAATTCCAAAACCAGGAAAAGATCCAACAAAAAAGGAGAACTACAGACCAATTTCACTAATGAATATCGATGACAAAATACTCAAAAAAATCTTGGCTAATAGATTACAGTTGCTCAAAAAAAAAAAAAATTATACATCACAATCAAGTAGGCTTCATCCAACGGTTGCAAGTTTGGTTTAACATATGCAAATCCATAAAAGTAATACACCATATCAATAGAAGCAAAAACAAAGACCATATGCTCCTTTCAATAGATGCAGAAAAAGCATTTGACAAAATTCAGCATCCTTTTCTAACAAGAACACTTTAGAAAACAGGCATAGATGGAACATTTCTTAAGCTGATTGAAGCAATCTATGACAAACCTACAGCTAACATCATACTGAACGGAGTAAAACTGAAATCTTTTCCACTTAGAATTGGAACCAGACAAGGTTGTTCACTATTGCCACTATTATTCAACGTTGTGCTGGAAGTTCTAGCCAATGCAATCAGGCAAGAGAAGGATATAAAAGGTATCCAAATGAAGGCAAAGGAGGTCAAAGTCTCCTCTTTGCTGATGACATGATCTTATCCTTAGAAAACCCCAGAGACTTAACCACAAAACTCTTGGAAGTCATCAGGAAATACAGTAATGTCTCAGGGTATAAAAATCAATGTCCACAAATCAGTAACCTTTGTATACACCAATAATAGCCAATTTGAGAAGCAAATCAAGGACACAATTCCCTTCAAAGTAGTTTCAAAGAAAATGAAATATGCAGGAATATACCTAACAAAAGAGGTAAAAGATCTTTTCAAAGAGAAGTATGAAACTCTAAGAAAAGAAACTGCAAAGAGAAGTATGAAACTCTAAGAAAAGAAACTGCAGAAGACACTAACAAATGGAAGAATATACCATGCTCTTGGCTGGGAAGAATCAACATTGTCAAAATGTCTATTCTACCCAAAGCAATCTCCAGATTCAATGCAATCCCTATTAATATACCAACATCATATTTTGAAGAACTGGAAAAAATAGTACTCATTTTGTATGGAACCAGGAAAAAATCCATATAGCCAAAGCTGTTCTTAGTAATAAAAACAAAGTCAGAGTCATCACCCTGCTAGACTTCAGGCTATATTATAAGTCCACAGCGATCAAACCAGCATGGTATTGACACAAAAATAGAGACAAAGACATATGGAACAGAATAAAAACCAAGACATGAAACCAGTCTCTACTTGCCATCTGATCTTTAATAAACCAAACAAAAGAATCCTTTGGGGGAAAAGAATCCCTATGCAACAAATGGTGCTGTGAGAATTGGATAACCACATGTAAAAGACCAAAACTGGACCCCCACCTTTCACCCCTTACAAAAACTGACTCAAGAGACTTAAATCTAAGACATAAGATTATTAAAAATTAGCAGAAAATGTGGAGAAAACTCTTGATGATGTTGGACTGGGGAAAGATTTTATGACAAAGACTTTAGTGACCATCGCAAACACAACAAAAATTAACAAATAAGCTGAAAAACTTCTGCACAGCTAAGGACACAGGTGAAGCAAAATGACAACCTTCAGAGTGGGAAAAGATATTTACAGAGTATCACTCTGACAAAGGGTAAAGGGTTGATAACTTAAATCTACAGAGAACTCAAATTAATCAACAGAAAAGAGTAAACAATCCCATCTACCTCTGGGCAATAGATATGAACAGAACCTTTTCTGACGTAGACAAACAGATGGTTAACAAACATTTGAAAAAATGCTCATTGTCCCTGATCATCAGAGAAATGAAAATCAAAACTACCCTGAGATATTACCTAACCCCAATGAGAATGGCCTACATCACAAAATCTCAAAGCTACTGATGCTGGCATGGATGTGGAGAGAAGGAAACACTTTTACACTGCTGGTGGGACAGCAAACTAATACAACCTTCTTGGAAGGAAGCATGAAGAACCATCAAAGAAATCAAACTAGACCTCCATTTGATCCTGCAATCCCCTTATTGGGCACCTACCCAGTAGAAAAAAATCCTTTTACCATAAGGACACTTGCATGAAACTTTTTATCAAAGCTCAATTTACAATCACCAAAATGTGGAAACAGCATAAATGTCCACCAACCCAGGAATGGATTAACAAACTGTGGTATATGTATACCATGGAATGCTGCTCAGCCATTAAAAAAGATGGATACTTTACAGCTTTTGTATTAACCTGGATGGAAGTGGAACACATTATTCTTAGTAAAGTATCACAAGAATGGAGAAGCATGAATCCTATGTACTCAGTTTTGATTTGAGGTCAATTAATGACCTAATACATGGTGGGGGTGGGTGGGTGAAGAGGTGAGCAAAGAGAGGGAAGGAGGAAAAGGGTATGGGGGGGGTCACAGTATGGCACACCTCTTGGGGGCGGGACACATTACAAGAGGGACTTTAACAACTGCAAGCAGTGTAACTTAATTTTTTGTACCTTCAGTGAATCCCAAACAATTTTTAAAAATGGCATCATGCTCTTTTCTGTGGTTCCTTTCACCTCTGTGATTCTATAATTTGAAAAAACGTCTTCACGTCTAAGAGAAATAAATCTCTAGTGGTGGCAATGTGGAACTGAGACTGCCACTTTCTCCTGCTTGTGTCTCTGGCTATGGCAGTGCTCATGGCCCTGGCAACACTGTGTCAGAGTCAGCCCTTGATTTTCATATGTCCCCTAATCCAAAACACCAGGGAGGGAGCAATGATGATGGCTCCATTTGGGAGTGGAGTTTATAAATTAATTTTCTACCTGAATCTCTTAAGCATCTCCAAAAGAATTTTTGGATCATAATTGGTCAATAATTAATTGTATTCTCATAAAAAGTTCAAAATTCTATAAGACTTTCTTGGAAGTCTCATCGGTGAAAACCTGAGTCTCATAGGACTCTGGAAGATTTCTACAACTTCTCATGGCTTGAAGATTCTCAAACTTAGAATTTTGACTTCTGTGCATTTCTTTGTCTTCCTCATACATCACTCATCAGACTTGTCCCAAGGGGCCTATAGTTACTCATGTACCTCTATTCTCCAATGCCTCTGTCAACTGTAAGACTCTGGACTGTGAATTAGCATGTCACCTTTTTGTCTTTGGTGAGGACCGGTTGCAACTCTCAACCAGAGAGTGGAAAGAAGTGCAATTCTTCGTTCCACTTTGACATCTCTCCAAAAATATGAGCATGGCAATTAAAGTAGAAAGCTCAATGAATTATAGGATTTTTTAAAAACAAACTAAAAACTTTTATTACGTATGTGGTATTGAAGAAAAAATAGAGATTAATTGCCTAAATAAATCAAAATAACTGGAAACATTGCTGAAAGCAAATTCTTAATATCTCGGGCCGTTTTGAAGAATAAGCATATTGAATATGCAGTGAGAATTAACACAGCAAAATCACAGCAAGGAACTGAGGTCAGGCAGTGGAGGATACCTTTGACTTTGCTTAGTGCATTTGGGGCGAAGAGAAGATCATAAAGTATTTGCCAGAGAGAATAACGTTAGAGAGAGGGGTACTTAGGTGATCAAAGTTTTTAGACATTTTGTTGTTCAATCCACTTAAAATCAGAGATATCTATAAAATCGTCTTTACTCAGTGATATTGGAAAGGCAGTGGTTTGTAGCAAACATTTTTATGGAGTTCATTGTGTTAAAATAATGTTGCATTGTCACATTTTGCATGAATGTGTGTGGTAAAAAATGAAAATGGTAAGGACTACAAAAATTAGAATGCAATTGAGAAATATGTTTGGTTTAGAAACTAAGCTGAGTGACTATAAAAATAAGGACAAATAATTTTTGCAAATATATGTTAGCTCTGATTTTTAAAAAATGACCTTGGGATTTAGAAGAAGCTCAAAGGAAAATGCAATAGAAGCTTCTGCTGTATAAGCAGTTCTGATCTGCCCAATAGACCAGTCACAGGCTTAGGTTCTCAGCTCAGCAGGGGACTGAGGAACAAAACCTAAAAGAAGCAGGTTCTTCTTTGATGAACTTATCCAGAATTTTGCAAACTAAAAAATAACTAGAAGGAAACTGTATTGATTTCCACATCAGTGTAAGCAGAGTACTTTTAAAAACTTAAAGCCATTGGTAGCTTTTATGAGGCTCTTCCAAGGGCCAGTATGGAATCCAGTGGACTTGTGGAGGCCTCTGAGCTGGAGAGAAGACAGAATCACAGCAGCTCCAACCCAGCCCACTTCCTAATTCTGCCCAAGCTAACACTGCCTCTAAAAAGAAGACTCTACTTTCTAGAGCTTTACATTTTATATTTTACAGTAGATGATGAAAATAGACTTTTTTATTGAAATATTTTCTAAGATTATGGAACAAAAACAAAGTGATAATTCTTATATATAAACATAATTGAGGACTTAAGCATTTGCTTGCCTTAATACACACAGCCATAAAAACTAATTATTAACCAATTATAAGGAGTATATGATTCAGTGCATAGTTTTTTTTTATTTGCCTCTACTACTATATTCCCACTCAAAAATTTTTCATTCCTCTCCTTTTAAGAATGCAACTGGTACAATATATCCTGAGTTATATCTTGAGGCCTTCCTATTTTCCTGTAGAATGCAAGGCATTTCTCCTAAGAAGAGAGTGGTAGGACTGAAGCATCCAATCCGTATGACTAATCCTGTGTGTATTCTTTTACTGCTAAGTTTAGCTCCCAAGAAATCCTTTTATGGGTTAGAAAATTTGCCTATCTCATTCCTCCTGGTGATCGCTGTCTTGACTTCCTGTTGAGTTACTTATCAGCTATAAATTGTTTCTCATGAGAAAAGCGATATTTTAAAGCAGGAATGTTCCTTTAAGTTATTGAAATAATTATAGGAAATGGTTAAAAGGTATTAATAACATTCCAGAGGAGTTTATATCATGTGCTTTACAAAAACAAATGGTCATTCCAAAGGCCAAAAGACAGACTACTAAAATTCCAATGATATCAGGTACCGAACTAAATCCTCTGGCTTATTCCACAGCCCACAAAATTTGTCACACTCCAGGGTGTAAAGAAAGGCAAAGAACTTTATTTTCTGTGTTATGTATTTCAGTAAATATGTCTGTGTCCCTAAAGGATATTAGTTTTAAAGGCCCAAGACTTTGAGTTCCCTAACACGTTGACATTTCAGGATGAAGGCAACCTGCCTGCAGAAGCAGGACAAAATGTGTATTTTCCACAGAATTTAAAATCCGTTACTTCATTAGTTTCCCAGATTTACGTTAACAGTATTTATAATAACATTTAGAACGTGGACGTATAAATGTTAGAATACCGTCATGCTTCTTATTTTCTTTTCATTCTCACTAGGAAGAGAGGGAAGTTAAAGAAGTAAGCAATGGGGCTCCTCGTGAAAAAAAAAATTGATTAAAATAGTCCTTGGAATTCTGTTTATTTTATAGGCTCTCCCCCGACTCACTTAAGTGTCAATTCAGAAACTTAGCTGTGAGAAGGTTGTTAAATATAAAAGGATCAATCTTGATTTTTCTAAAGCCCCTGCTGTCTTTGTTCCAACACTCAATTTGAATCTTGTCTGACGTTGATTCCTGAAGAAGCGAGGCGAGAGCTGGCTGGGAAAAAAGTGACCAAGCATTTCAGCTTTTCTGAGCTCTGCTGGATAATGGAAGAGAACCAGCAGCAAGACTCCTCTCCTGCCATTCAGAATTGAGGTGGGACCACCTGGGGTTTCCAGTTTTAGAATTTAACTCTTTGGGCAATTAGCAAATCTCTGAGCATCTGTCTCCCATGGTATGTAGGTAAATTAAAAATATTAAACATTTCTAAAATAAGAAGTGGGTTATAAGATAAGCCAATGTACTATGAGCATAATTTCCTCAGTTACCTTTCCCCCAAAGGAGATTCATCAAGGTACAGTCCTACAGCATTAAATGCTTGTGAGCTCATAGCCTGAAATATCTATTTCCCACAGATTCAAGACAGGGAAACTTCATTATCATGCCCCCTTATTTAACTTCAATACCCGGGACAATGATTTGTTTTAATGTTCCAGCCTAAACCTCCTGCAGCAATATTTTTTCAGATAATAGCTTCCATTCATAATCCTAACAGCTCTTAAATTGGGCAGTTAGGATCCTCTCTATTCTTTGACTTCTGAAGCTCTCTACCTTGCCATATGCAATACAAACTAAACTAAAAAAACCTTTTTTTTTTTTTTTTTGTAGAGACAGAGTCTCACTTTATTGCCCTCGGTAGAGTGTCGTGGCGTCACACAGCTCACAGCAACCTCCAACTCCTGGGCTTAGGCGATTCTCTTGCCTCAGCCTCCCGAGTAGCTGGGACTACAGGCATCCGCCACAACACCCAGGTATTTTTTTGTTGCAGTTTGGCTGAGGCTGGGCTTGAATCCACCACCCTTGGTATATGGGGCCGGTGCCCTACCCACTGAGCCACAGGCGCCGCCCTAAAAAAACCTTTTTTTTTAAAGCACAAGTGTTAAATTTGGCATCTGGGATAATGAGACAATTCTAAAATCAACAGGCACTTTTTTTCTCAAGGTACATATATACAACATCGGACAATTAAGTTCGCGAACTCATCCTAGAAAAAGTGCTACATATTTCGCTGCTGAATGTTACGATGGTCCCCTTTGGAGTACTCCCTTTGGGAAACTATACACCCATGCCAGGGCCATGTCAACCCTTCAAAGCACTTTTTCTAGGACCAGTTCACCAACTACACTGTCAGAGTAGCATCAGTGTATAGTTTCCCAAGGGGGGGTAATTCAAAGGTGACCGTAGTGATACTCAGCAATGAGGTATGTAGCACTTTTTCTAGGATGAGTTCACAAACTTAATTGTCCAACTTCATATTTCTTAGATTTCTATGAATAAGAATGAAGGAATCTTGCTAAAGTTTCCAAAATATAATTCTTCTTATCCATGGTTGATAAGATTTTCAGTTTCTAGAAGTAGTTTATTTATCACTTCAGAATTCATAAGCTTCTCATGAGGTTTTTTTCCAACCTAAATTTATGGAAGAAAAAGCCTAAAATCCTTTCCTGATATAGATCAGATAACCTCATGTGCATTTAATTTGTGCTACATAGGCAATACAGTAAGGCTTTGGGGTTCAAAGTTAGAATGACCTGGTTTTGAATCTCAAATTGCTTTGTCCTTGGAAAGACTTTACCATGTGAAAAATGGGATAACAACACTTCATTCACAAGGTTCCTATGAGGACTAGAGATTTCTACAGGTATTTTTTATTATATCTCTAGAATACATTAATCATATCCCTCTTGCCAATGCATGGTTTCCATTTAGGGCCTGCATGTTCTAGGGAAGATAATCTTACCGTCTGGCCTGTGAACTAAGTTAAGGTACTGACATGTCTTTGTCCCTGGTTACAAAGGTAGTTTGAAGGAGAGTGAATCTCAGGATTTTTGTTGACTAATTCAATACAAAGAAACTCTCTTTCCAATGACCCAAGAAATAGAAGGCATGTAACTTTGGGTACTTTGAGCAACCATCTTAGAACCACACAGGAGTCAACAAAGGGGTTGGTTGAACGTTCAAGCCTTATCCGATGCTAACCCAACATCTGGACAGTCCAGTTACATATACCAGTAAAATTCTTATATATAAGCCAGTTTGAGGAGATTTTCTTTTAATTACTTTTGTAACTAATATGTTAAACACACATGGGATACTATTAAATGTAATTTTATGTTTTTTTGTATTTACATATTATTTAGCAAGGGAAAAATTTCCTCCATGCCACTGTGTGAAAACTCCAGAAAGACTTCTGATTCCTCTGCTCACACTCAGATAATCAAAAAGCTTGTTGTAATTTTAAGTTATAAAACATAGCCTCATTTCAGAAATGTAAAATCTTAAAAGCTCAAGATACTAAGCAATCCTTCAATTTTCATTCTAGTGGAAGCCCTTTCCTGCTCTTCAGCCTGTAATTGGCAAGCCACCTGCCTTCTCCACTCACCTCCTCACTTCATTAGTGGCCTTCATTGTCCAATATGAGTCACAGGTAGTGGGAAGAAAAAAGGTCAAGAGGTTGAATGGAGTGGCTTTGATTTGGCTGGTAATTGGTAGGGCAGTGTTCTAGCTTCCCACTTTGTGGGTCAGACATATGTTGGAAGCCAATTCTTTCTTTCTTTCTTTTTTTAAATGTGGATACACCCATTGGCTCTTCATAAGCCTCCTGGACCTCTCTTACCACAGCTTCCCTGTTTCTTCAATCCCTGAAAGGCACATTTTCTTTATTTTGCCCTTTTCCATTCCCCATCAGCTTCTCTTTTGCTGGCAACATTCACCACCAGCAGGTCATAATTCTGATTCACTCATCCTATAATAGGAAGCTTATTGACCACAATAGAAATAATATTTGGGCACAGTGACTCACTGTGCCTATAATCCTAGCACTTTGGGAGTCTGGGGTTGGGATGAAATCACTTCAGGCCAAGACTTCAAAATCAGCCTGAGCAAGAGAGAGACTCCATCTCTACAAAAAATATAAAAATTAGCTGGGCATGGTGGTTCATGCCTGTAGGCCTAACTGCTCGGGAAGCTGAGGCAGAGGGATGACTTGAGCTCAGGAGTTTGAGGTTGCTGTGAGCTACAATGATGCCACTGTACTCTAGCCCAGGCCACAGAGAGAGACCCTGTCTCAAAAAAATAAAGAAAGAAAAGAAAAGAAATTTTAAAAAGGAAATAATAGGCAGTGATTAGGGTGCTGGCCACATGCACCGGGCCTATGGGTTCGAGCCCAGCCTGGGCCTGTTAAACAAGAATGACAACAAGAACAAGAAAATAGCCAGGCATTGTGATGGGTGCCTATAGTCCCAGCTACTTGTAAGGCTGAGGCAAGAGAATCTCTTAAGCCCAAGAGTTTGAGGTTGCTGTGAGCTGTGATGCCACGTACTTTACTGAGGGTGACATAGTGAGACTCTGTCTCAAAAAAAAGGAAATAATATTTAATCTAATAAGAGCACCCATAGGTATGAAAAGTTGTAAGCATGTAAACTCATATTTGGACACATTCATTTGCAACCAACTTGTAATTTTGTAAAAAAATTGAAGACAGTTAAACATCACAGTAAGTCTAAGTGACCTGAAAATTAGTTAGAAAAATAAATCAAACACACACAAAAAAATATGAGGAAAAATGTAACTAGGCTTAAAAATAATAGGACACATTGCCTAAAGACGCATGAAATGTGGCAAATTTGCTCCCATGTGTTCACTCAAATTCGTAACACACAAATAAAACTCATGGTATAGAATATTTGTTTTTAACCAGGTTGTAGTTTGAACTTGCTTTTGATGAAATCCCCTGACATCACCTATAGACCCAGGATGGCTGTGTGCTCTGAGGGCTCCCTCCTTGTGCTCTCCCTGACTTCACAAAGCTCCTATTGAACCTTTGTTTCCATTTCCACTGCAGACTTCTCCTTCTTAGAGACATACCTTCCTCTGAGCTGCTGCTCTTACAAGTAGTTTTGGAAGCCCTGGCCATTCTCTTAAACTCCTGATGTTGTTTATGGCAAAATCCCTCAGCAAAACATTGTTATTGTTCTATCTCAAATTTCCCCAGTCCAGTGTCCCCAGCCACAATGTCAATATTTCCTTTATTCTACTTGGGTATTATATGGTCCCTTTTTAGAGTCTCATATCTTCTTCTGGACACTAAGTGTGGCCCCTTGGCTCATATCCATTCTCATATGTAAAGACTTTTAGCATGGATTCCAGAACTTAAAAATTCCCTGGGGGCAGTCACACAAAATCTTCCCAATTTTGCTGGTACTTTCGTGATATTAAGGCAGAAATAAGCCAAGTATGGTCAATATTAATTATTTGTCATATAAAATTATAACAAATCTCAAATAAAACATTTGTTCCTTACCTTCCAATTTCAGCTAATTTGAAGGATAGAATGTGAAGTGTGACTCAGATCTTCCATGGGTGATATTTTTATGATAACAAATCAGCAAAATTTCCCTCACCAAAGGACTAGACAGGAAAGAGAGCTAAGTGCTAAGCTTTCCCCCAGGGACTCTATAGTATTCTTAGAAATACTCTTGATTAGATCTCATTATTGCCCTGTAACTTTGCAGACCACCTAGTTCCTCTATCCCAAGGCCCCCCCAACCCCCAGGAGAAGCCTGCTCTAAGAAACACCCATGGAATTCCTGAGTATTCTGACGCCATCTTTCTTCTCGCCCCCATTCCCAAAGCATCAGCATCTACCATTCTTTGGCAGATTTCACAAAGGGCTGCACACCAGGAGAGGGAAAGGTAATGATGTGTGTTTGTCTTATGGGTGTACTCACATTTCAAACTTGTCTACTATTCCAGTAAATGAAAGGACTTGTTAAACCGTAACAAAAGCTAAATAAAAGAAATGTTGAACTGTAAAATGAATAAAAACTGTCATTAGGTGTAACCTAAATAGTCTGTGTGTGGTTTCCAGAATGACAAGTAAACAATAAACACTAAGTGTTGTCAAGTAGCTTCAACAAAAAGTGTTTCCATGCATGTGCAAATAAGATCTACTGTAGCAGGCACCAAGTCACACTGGCAGTGAGAGGAATGTCGTCCTCCACCTGCCAGGGTGGCTTTATTTTCCTCCTTCAGTCACCGTGACAAAAATTCTACCTCTCTATTTGAAAATCCAATGGACTTTTACTCAAATTTTGACTGCTTAAAGCATTTGAAAAGTTTTTGTAAGACCTACCGATCTTTTAGATTATTTTAGTAGCAGAACTTTTTAAAAGCCAAAAATGCAATACCGGCATTTATAGCATGTATTCATAATAAAAATGGAACTCCTTTTTCACTCTATAATAACAGGATCATGCAAAAATAAATACCAGGTTTTTTTTTCTTATTTTCTCTTTTCTTTGAGTTAGAAACCTCAAATTCCAATGCCTACCAAGACCAGGCAATGGACATAAATGAATGAAGCCGAGCTATCTATGTGTAAGATAGGTATAAGATAAGGTGTAGAAAGGTGGCTCTGGACAGCTGGGAGTAGACACCTGTTCAAAGGCTACATCCATTTCCCAACCATTAAAAGCTGGTGTTGCCTGAATAAAACAAATCTTCAGGCTGAATTTGGCTCAGAGGCTAGAAATAGCAGGCCATTTTTATTTCAATATAATTTAACTAAAATTAATTAGAACCACTTCAGAGAGCCAATATTCTACTAACTAGAGTCTTGGTTAAAAGTCTAACTCAGGGGGGGCAGTGCCTGTGGCTCAAAGGAGTAGGGCACCGGCCCCATATACTGGAGGTGGCAGGTTCAAACCTGGCCCCAGCCAAAAACTGCAAAAAAAAAAAGTCCAACTCAGGGCGGCACCTGTGGCTCAAAGGAGTAGGGTGCTGGCTCCATATGCCGAAGGTGGCAGGTTCAAACCCAGTCCCGGCCAAAAACAAACAAAAAAAAAAACTGGGTGTTGTGGTGGTGACTATAGTCCCAGGTGCTCTAGAGGCTAAGGCAGGAGGCTTGCTTGAGTCCTGGCGTTTGAGGTTGCTGTGAGCCTTGACACCACAGCACTGAGGGAGACAAAGTGAGACTGTCTAAAAAAAAAAGTCTATCTCAGGTGTATCATAAAAGAGATTAAAGATCTTCCTATTCTTCTCTCCTTCTCAAATAAAAAATAATCACTCATAAAATCATTAAGTGTTTTGCTAACAAAGCCACATATTTGAACAATTAAGTTCTTATTTATTTGTGACCTTTCCAGTAACTCTTAGTATATGTTGCTGCTATGCATTAGTCATTTTGATTCATAAGACAGATATTTGCAAAAGAAGAGCAAAATAATAATAATGTGCATACATTATGCACTTTGAGCATCTTTCAGCTGAAGCTGATAGGAAACTTTTTCAACTTCATTTTGTAGTGAATGTAATATTCATTTGATCCACTGGGAATCAAATCTGAAATAATGTCTTTGTCAAAAGCTAAGTATGCTGCACTGACTTTAACTGTTTGCACTGATCTTAACATCAAGTACCTAGCAAATATCCTCAGAGTCCAAGTCTATGGATCTATATTTTTAAATGAAGACATAGAGAATACAGTGAGCTGGTTTGTTACGATGGGTTGCAGGCTATACGTGCAAGAGCTTTCTCTCTCTTTTCATTACTGTGATGATTTTTTAAAGATAATTATTCTTGTATATTGACAAGGAGGTTGAGGCTCAGGGATGTCAAATAATTTGTAGAGAAGGCTCTAAACCTCAATCATGTTGCTTTTTTTAGTCTTTAAAGTATATTAATTTCCTGGCTGTAAAGAGAAAATCTTGTGCCTCTGACTTCTTCAATGTTTGGGTTCCTATTTTCTGTGAATTTTATATATAAATAAAAATTGTAGTCGCTGTCACTTCAGCATGTCCAGATTCATACAGAAACACAGATATTGCTGTCTGCTTGTGTTCCTTTATTGAACTTAAACATGACGTAACCCGTGGGTCAAGAGACATACTGCATTCAGTGTCCTGACACTCCTAAGGCAGATTTTACTAAGTAGTTCTAAAACAAAAGGTAGTGACTACAGAGGAGAAAGGAAGGAGGGTGGTATCTATCTGATGAAGTTGGCACAGAAGGGTTTGTGTGGACTGGTAGAAAACAACGGTGGCTGATTGTCAAAGGGGCTGTCAGTACCCCCTCCTTCCTGGGGTTCACATTGGTAGTAACTGGAATAATTATTGACTGCTGTGAATTCTTTCTCATAAAAATCTTGTACTTTAGCTATCAGCCTAAGAAAAATGCAACCATGCTCATTAGCAACCCAGATCTCACCTTTAATTCAGCCGGAAAAAAATCTGTGTACATTTCATAGATAGGAAAAACACCAAAGAGATCTTTCCAATGACTTCTAATGTTTATCTAATCTTCCTTCATATTTCTGCTTTCATTTCTTCTCACTCTGTTCAGCTCCAGTGTTCTGTTTTATATAGTTTATAAATTGAAAATTAGTTTCATTTTACCAATTTTGTTATGCCTAAATTTTAATACTGCACAGATTAAAATTTCTACTAATATTCTTGGAAGATATTTTTCCATAGAGTCTCTTGAATAAAATGCATACTAAAAGTCATAAGTAGATGCTATTTCTTTTTTTTCTTTGTTTTTTTTATTAAATCATAGCTGTGTACATTGATATGATCATGGGGCATCACTCACTAGCTTCACAGACCGTTTACCAAGTTTCACATATACCCTTGTAAGATGCACCGCTGGTGTAATCCCACCAATCCCCAACCCTCTACCCACCTCCCCCCTCCCTCCCCTCCCGTTCCCCCTTCCCCCTATTCTTAGGATATAACTGGGTTATAGCTTTCATGTGAAAACCCTAAATTAGTCTCATAGTAGGGCTGAGTACATTGGGTACTTTGTCTTCCATTCTTGAGATACTTTACTAAGAAGAATATGTTCCAGCTCCATCCATGTAAACATGAAAGAGGTAAAGTCTCCATCTTTCTTTAAGGCTGCATAATATTCCATGGTGTACATATACCACAATTTATTAATCCATTCGTGGATCAATGGGCACCTGGGCTTCTTCCATGACTTAGCAATTATGAATTGGGCTGCAATAAATATTCTGGTACAAATATCTTTGTTATGATGTGATTTTTTGGTCTTCTGGGTATATGCCCAGTAGAGAAATTACAGGATTGAATGGCAGATCTATTTTTAGATCTCTAAGTATTCTCCATATCTCTTTCCAAAAGGAATGTATTAATTTGCATTCCCACCAGCAGTGCAAAAGTGTTCCCTTTTCTCCACATCCGCGCCAACATCTCTGGTCTTGGGATTTTGTGATATAGGCTAGTCTCACTGGAGTTAGATGATATCTCAAAGTAGTTTTGATTTGCATTTCTCCGATGATTAAAGATGATGAGCATTTTTTCATATGACTGAAGGCCACGCACCTGTCTTCTTCAAAGAAGTTTCTCTTCAAATCCCTTGCCCAGCCTGCGATGGGATCCCTTGTTCTATTCTTGCTAATGCGTTTGAGTTCTCTGTGGATTCTGGTTATTAAACCTTTGTCGGAGACATAACCTGCAAATATCTTCTCCCATTCTGAGGGCTGTTTGCTTGCTTTACTTACTGTGTTCTTGGCTGTGCAGAAGCTTTTTAGTTTGATCAAGTCCCAATAGTGTATTTTTGAAGCTGCTTCAATTGTCCGGGGGGTCCTCCTCATAAAATACTCGCCCATCCCGATTTCTTCAAGGGTTTTCCCTGCACTCTCCTCTAGTATTTTTATAGTTTCATGTCTTAAGTTTAAATCTTTGATCCAGTGAGAGTCTATCTTAGTTAATGGTGAAAGGTGAGGGTCCACTTTCAGTCTTTTACAGGTTGCCAGCCAGTTCACCCAGCACCATTTGTTAAATAGGGAATCTTTTCTCCACTGAATGTTTTTAATTGGCTTGTCAAAGATTAAATAACGGTAAGTAGCTGGATTCATCTCTTGATTCTCTATTCTATTCCAGACATCTACCTCTCTGTTTTTGTGCCAATACCATGCTGTTTTGATCACTATTGATTTGTAGTATAGTCTGAGGTCTGGTAGCGTAATTCTTCCTGCCTTGTTTTTATTTCTGAGTAATGTCTTGGCTATTTGAGGTTTTTTCTGATTCCATATAAAACAAAGCATTGTTTTTTCCAGATCTTTAAAGTATGACAGTGGAGCTTTAATAGGGATTGCATTGAAATTATATATTGCTTTGGATAGTATGGACATTTTAACTATGTTGATTCTTCCCAGCCATGAGCATGGTATGTTTTTCCATTTGTTAATATTTTCAGCTATTTCTTTTCTTAGAGTTTCATAGTTCTCTTTATAGAGATCTTTCACGTCCATTGTTAGATAAATTCCCAAATATTTCATCTTCTTTGGCATTACTGTGAATGGGATAGAGTCCTTAACTGTTTTTTCAACTTGACTGTTGTTGGCATATATAAAGGCTACTGATTTATGAATGTTGATTTTGTAACCTGAGACGCTGCTGTATTCCTTGATCACTTCTAAGAGTTTTGTACTAGAGTCCCTAGTGTTTTCCAGATATACTATCATAGCATCCGCGAAGAGTGAAAGTTTGATCTCTTCTGACCCTATATGGATACCCTTGATCGCCTTTTCTTCCCTAATTGCAGTGGCTAAAACTCCCATTACAATGTTAAAAAGCAATGGAGACAATGGGCAGCCTTGTCTGGTTCCTGATCTGAGTAGAAATGATTCCAATTTAACTCCATTCAATATGATATTGGCTGTGGGTTTGCTGTAGATGGTCTCTATCAGTTTAAGAAATGTCCCTTCTATACCGATTTTCTTTCTTTTTTTTTTTTTTTGTAGAGACAGAGTCTCACTGTACCACCCTCGGTAGAGTGCCGTGGCATCACACGGCTCACAGCGACCTCCAACTCCTGGGCTTACGCGATTCTCTTGCCTCAGCCTCCCGAGCAGCTGGGACTACAGGCGCCCGCCACAACGCCCGGCTATTTTTTTTTTTTTTTTTGGTTGCAGTTTGGCCGGGGCTGGGTCTGAACCCGCCACCCTCGGCATATGGGGCCGGCGCCTCACTCACGGAGCCATAGGCGCCGCCCTATACCGATTTTCTTAAGTGTTCTGATCATGAAGGGATGCTGGATATTATCAAAAGCTTTTTCTGCATCAATTGAGAGAATCATATGGTCTTTGTTTTTTAATTTGTTTATGTGCTGGATTACATTTATAGATTTACGTATATTGAACCAGCCTTGAGATCCTGGGATAAAACCAACTTGGTCATGATGTATAATTTGTTTGATGTGTTGCTGGATTCTGTTTGTTAGGATCTTGTTGAATATTTTTGCATCTATATTCATTAGTGATATCGGTCTATAATTTTCTTTTCTTGTTGGGTCTTTCTCTCGTTTGGAGATCAGGGTGATGTTTGCTTCATAGAACGTGTTGGGTAGTCTTCCTTCTTTTTCTACCTTTTGGAACAGGTTAAGTAATATAGGTACTAATTCCTCTTTAAAGGTTTGGTAGAATTCAGACGTGAAACCATCTTGTCCCAGGCTTTTCTTTTTAGGGAGATTTTGTATGGTTGATGCTATTTCCGAACTTGATATGGGCCTGTTCAACATTTCCACTTGATTCTGGCTAAGTCTTGAAAGGTGACGTGCTTCCAAGTATTGGTCAATTTCCTTCAGATTTTCATATTTCTGAGAATAAAGTTTCTTGTAATATTCATTAAGGATTTTTTGGATTTCTGAGGAGTCTGTTGTTATTTCGTCTTTGTTGTTTCTGATGGATGAGATTAGAGATTTTACTCTTTTTTTCCTGATTAGGTTGGCCAAAGGTTTATCTATTTTATTGACCTTTTCAAAAAACCAGCTTTCTGATTTATTGATCTGTTGTATTATTCTTTTGTTTTCAATTTCATTTAATTCTGCTCTAATTTTGGTTATTTCTTTTCTTATACTGGGTTTGGAGTTGGAATATTCTTCCTTTTCCAGTTGCTTGAGATGTCCCATTAAGTTGTTAACTTCCTCTCTTTCCGTTCTCTTGAGGAAGGCTTGCAGTGCTATAAATTTCCCTCTTAGAACTGCCTTTGCGGTGTCCCAGAGGTTCTGATAGTTCGTGTCTTCATTATTGTTTTGTTCCAAAAAACTGGCGATTTCTTTCTTAATCTCATCTCTGACCCAGCTATCATTCAGCATAAGGTTATTTAACTTCCATGTTTTTGTATGAGTATGCAGATTCCTGTTGTTACTCAGCTCAAGTTTTATTCCATGGTGGTCTGAGAAGATGCATGGAATAATTTCTATTCCTTTAAATTTACTGAGGTTAGACTTGTGACCTAAGATGTGATCGATTTTGGAGTAAGTTCCATGGGCTGATGAGAAGTATGTGTATTCAGTTTTGTTGGATGAAATGTTCTGTAGATGTCTGCTAAATCCAAATGTTGGATGGTTAGGTTTAAATCTAAGATTTCTTTGCTCAGCTTCTTGTTGGAGGATCGATCCAACACTGCCAAAGGAGTGTTGAAATCTCTGACGATTATGGAGCTGGAGGAAATCAAGTTGCTCATGTCTGTTAGAGTTTCTCTTATAAATTGAGGTGCATTCTGGTTGGGTGCATAGATATTAATAATTGAGATCTCATCATAGTGAGTATTACCCTTAACAAATATGAAGTGACCATTCTTCTCCTTCCTTTCTTTTGTTGGTTTAAAGCCTATTGTATCTGCAAATAAAATTGCAACACCTGCTTTTTTCTGATTACCATTTGCCTGAAATATGGACGACCATCCTTTCACCCTGAGTCTGTATTTGTCTTTTAGGTTAAGATGTGACTCTTGTATGCAACAGATATCTGGCCTGAGTTTTTGTATCTAGTCAGCTAACCTATGCCTCTTTAGAGGACAGTTTAAGCCATTGACATTAATGGAGAATATTGATAAGTCTGGTGAAATTTTGGGTATCAAGTTTTTCAAAAGTCCAGTGGCCATTTTTAATCCTTTCGCCAGTGTGGAAATTGGAGTTTGATCCGAAGTTTCTGAGTGAGTTTACTTTTGTGGTAGAGGATTGGATTGGTCATTATGGAGGATAGGTCTGAGAATATCCTGAAGAGCTGGTTTGGTTATGGCAAATTTATTCAACGTATTAATGTCATTAAAGTATTTAATTTCTCCATCATAAATGAAACTCAGTTTAGCTGGATACAATATTTGGGGTTGAAAGTTATTTTGCTTTAGGAGATTAAAAGTCTGTGACCACCCTCTTCTGGCTTGAAAAGTTTCAGCAGAGAGATCTGCAGTCATTCTAATATTCTTCCCTTTGAAGGTAATGGTTTTCTTTCTCCTGGCAGCTTTGAGGATTTTCTCCTTCATATTAACTTTAGTGAAGTTAATTATGATATGCCTTGGGGATGTCTTATTGGGGTTGAGTCATGCTGGGGTTCTGAAGCTGTCTGCTATCTGAATTTCAGAATCTCTAGGCATGTCTGGAAAATTCTCTTTCATAATTTCATGCAGAAGGGCCTAGTAGATGCTATTTCTGAGTGGCTAAACATGTGTTTTGGAGTAACATCAAATTCAATTCATCACCTATTTCTGATATTTGCCCTAATCCCTGGATCTTGCCACTACCTACTCATGTGACAGTGGACAAGTTACTAAAACATTTTTTGCCTCCTCTCTAAGATGGTGTTATTAATGACAGTAAATGGTTTTATGAGCATTTATAACTCACAATGTCAAGCTCTTAGAATAATGCCTAGCGTATATTGTGTTTCCCCGAAAATAAGACTGTGTATTGTTTTAAGCTGTGTTCCCAAAGATGCACTAGGTCTTATTTTCAGGGGACGTCTTATCTTTCCTGTCAGTAGGTCTTATTTTCAGAGGATGTCTTCTTTTCGGGAAAACAGGGTAGTGAATTGCTATAAATGTTGATATTACTGTTAATAATATCTGTATGGTTTTATGCAAGTTGCTCAAACTTTCTAAGATTCCATTTTTTTCCATTGGAAAGTTTGAATGGAAGTACTTCTTCATAGGTGTGTTGCGATTTCTAGCTGATATAATCTATGTAAAACACAATCATTTAGACAGTACACTCAGTAAGTGATGCGTTTCCCATGCAAACCTCAAACCTTGACCTCCTTATCTCCAAGGGCCTTGGCCTTCACATCAACTCATCAACTCATCAACTCTCTTCCAAACTCCTCCTTTGTAGCTTGTCAATACCTGAAAGAGTTAGATCTCTAAAGTTTTAGGTTCTAACATCCCTACTCTCTAACTACAGCTTTCTCTGTCCTGTCATTGCTCTATTTACTAAAACCGTGACTTTAGATCTTATATATAGTCTTTGTTTATACTTAAAAAACAAATACTTCCTACTCTCACATCTAAGCACCCAAGTTCTCATGGACAGGGACATGCAACAATAAAAACAAGTGCCACCAAAATGTCGTGAATTCCAATTAATTGTAACACTGGACATGCACTATCAAAAAGACAGGAGTTTCCTCTCCTCTAGCCTCCCAGTCTGAGGCTACAGTTTAACCCCAGTAGATGCAGGCTATTATTTCTCACACCCCTTCACCTCCAACTTCATATTTCAGAAGTTCCATCCCAGGTAAATGGTCTTTCTGCTCCCACTGAGTCCCTACTGCTGGGGTGGAAACTCTATCCTGAGGGCCACTGCCTCATCACTGTGCACTTACACAGTGAGGTGCCACACCAGGGGCGGCTCTCAGCTCTCAGCTCCAGCCAGGGCCAGTACAGGAGATCTGCCTGGGGGAAAAGGCGAGTCATAAAGGTTAGGACCCCCCCCCGCAGTTCTTCCTGAGGGTGCTGACTTTATTTGGAAGAGAGAGGGAAGAATACCTAAGAATTGCAAGCAATAGCAATCTTGGTTGAGAACAATTAAAGGAGAATGGTATTTCTGATATAAAATTATAAACAAATGGAAATTAAACAGTAAACTCTTAAAGAGACAATAGGCCAAAGAAGAAATTAGAAGAGAAATTGAAAAATATTTTCTATCAGTGAAAGTGGAAACACAGACTATGGGATATAACTCTAGCAGGACTCAGAGGGAAATTATAACTATAAACACCTGTGTTAAAAAAGAAGCACTATCACAAATTAATTACTTAATCTTTTGCCTTGAGAAACTATAAAGACATTATTAAACCCAGACCAAGAAAAAGAAGTAAGTCGTAAACTCTAGGGTGGAACTAAATGATGTAAAGATTTAAAAAACAATAGAGAAAAATCAACAAAACCAAAACCTGGTCCTTTTAAAAATCAAAAAGATTGACGAATCTTTAGCTAAATTGATTAAGGGAAAAAAAAGAAAGAAAGAAGATTCAAATGACTAAAATCTGGAATGAAAAAGGAGGCATCACTACAGAATTTATAGAAAACAAAAAGAATTATAATTTTATTTCAAGACATTAGGTAATTACACTGCAATGGATAAATTCTTAGAAAGTCACAAGTTACTGAAACACACTCAAAAAGAAACAGAAAGTCTAAACCTCTAGCAAATAGAGAGATTGAGTTAGTCATTTAAAATCTTACAAAGAAAAGAAAAGGATGGTTTCTCTCTGGTAACTTGTAGCAGATATTCAAAAAAAAATTCACACCAATCCTTCAAAAACTCTTCCAATAAATAGAAAAGGAGGGAGAGCTTTTCAATTTATTTTACGAAGCTCATTTTCCTCATCACAAAACCAAAAATGATATCACAAGAAAAGTGAACTATAGACTAATATTTTTTACAAATATAGATGCAAAAAATCCTCCACAAAATTCTAGCAAACTAGATCCAGAAATATGTCAAAACTATTATATACTGTGATTAAGTGGGATTTAGCCCAGGAATGTAATGTTAGTTTAATGTCCCCAAATCAATTAATCTAATATGCATATGAGCATATCAATAGATGCAAAAAAAGCATATGACAAAATCCAAAATCCATTCATAATCAAAACACAAGAATAATAGAAGCTAGCTTTCTCAGTATGAGAAAAAGTACCTACAAAATCCCACAATTAATACCGTAATTAGTCATAAAAGTCTACATGCTTTTCCTCCAGACCAAGAACATACAAGAATGTCACCAACACTTCTATTTTTTTGAAGTATCCATATGTATTATTTATTTATTTTTTAAATTAAATCATAGCTGTGTACATTAATGCAGTCATGGGGTACAATGTGCTGGTTTTATAAACAATTTGAAATACTTTCATCAAACTGGTTAACATAGCCTTCATGGCATTTTCTTAGTTATTGTGTTAAGACATTTATATTCTACATTTAGTAAGTTTCATATGTATAATTGTAAGATGTGCCATAGGTGTGGTCCCACCAATTACCCTCCCTCCCCTCATGCCTTCCCTCCCCTCCTTTTCCTCTTTCCTCATATTCTTGGGCTATAATTGGGTTATTTCATATGAAAGCTATGAATTAGTTTCATAGTAGACCTGAGTACATTGGATACTTTTTCTTCCATTCTTGAGATACTTTGCTAAGAAGAATATGTTCCACCTCCATCCATGTAAACATGAAAGAGGTAAAGTCTCCATCTTTCTTTAAGGGTGCATAATATTCTATGGTGTACATATACCACAATTTATTAATCCATTCATGGGTCAATGGGTGGGAATGTAAACTAATACGTTCCTTTTGGAAAGATGTTTGGAGAACACCTAGAGAACTAAAAATAGACCTCCCATTCAATCCTACAATTCCTCTACTAGGTATATATCCAGAGTACCAAAAATCACACTATAACAAAGATATTTGTACCAGAATGTTTATTATAGCCCAATTCATAATTGCTAAGTCATGGAAGAAGCTCAACACTTCTATTTAACATTGTACTAGAGTTTCTAACTATGGCAATTATGTAAGAAAAGAATAAAAAACATCCAAATTAGGGAGAAAAAAAGTACTACTATCTCTATTTATAGATAGCATGGTCTACTATATAGAAAATTTTAAGGAGTTCACATAAACACACACACCCTATTAGAACTAAAAAACAAGTTTGGCATTATGGTAGGATACAAAATCAATATGCAAAGTTCAACTTTATTCCTTTACTCTGTACAACGAACATTTTGAGAATGAAATTAAGAAAATAATTCCATTTATAGTAGTACGAAAATAAGTGAAGTACTGATATACTGACGGCTACAGAACATACTGAAATCCACCTTGTTTTTCTCAGAAATCGACACATTGATTTTAAAATTCATACAGAACTCAAGGGACTCAGAATACCCCAAAACATCTTGAAAAAGAACACAGCTGGAGGACTCACATTTTCTAATTTCAAAACTTACTGCAAAGCTACTATAGTAAACAAGACACTGTAGTGATGACATAAGGATAAACATGTAAATCAATAGAAGTGAGAGTCCAGACGGAAGCTCTTATATTTATAGTCAATTGAGTTTTGAAAAAGGTGCCATGAAAATTCAATGAGGGAAAAATAGTCTTTTAAATAAATGATGATGGGACTATTGGATGTGCACTAACAAAAGAATTAATGGACCCTTACCTACCATGATAAACAAAAAGTAACTCAAAATGGATCAAAGGCAAGAATGTAATAGCTAAACTATGAAACTCTTAGAAGAAAACATAGGGTTACATCTTTGTGACTGTGTGTTATGGAATGGTTTCTTACATATGACACCAAAAGCACAAGCAACAAAAGAATAAATGGGATTATATAAATATTAAAAATGTTGTGGTACAAAAGATACCATCAAGGAAATGAAAAGATAACCCCTATAGAATGGGAGAAAATATTTGCAGATAATATATCTGATGATGAATTTTACCCAGAATATATTTTAAAGGCTTTTTTCCCAAATAATGTATCTGATGATGGATTTTTACCCAGAATATATTTTAAAATGCTTTTTTAGTTCAATAATAAAAAGACAACCCAATTTAAAAACAGGCAAAGTATTTGAATAGATATTTCTCCCAAAAAGGTACTCAAATGGTCAATAAGCACAAGAAAATGCTCAACATCAGTGGTTTTTAAGGATACACAAAGCCAAATCACAATGAAATACAACTTCATCTTCCTTAGGATGGCTATTATTAAAAAGATGATAACAAGTTTTAATGACAATATAGAAAAAATGAAAGGCTTGTACATTATGATGGTAATGCATAATGGTACAGCCACTTTGGAAAATAGTTTTGCAGTTCCTTAAGACATTAAACATAGCTGGGCATGATGGCTGACACCCATAACACCAGAATTTTGGAGGCCATGGCAGAAGGATCACTTGAGAACAAGGGTGTGAGACCAGCATGGACAACATAATAAGACCCCATCTCTAGAAAAAAAATTAAAAAAAATGGTCATATGTGGTGTCCTGGGCCTGTATTTTTAGCTTCTGAGGAGGCTGAAGCAGGAAGATTTCTTGAGCACAGGAGTTTCAGATTTCACTGATCCATGATTGCTACAGTACTACAGTTTAGGCAAAAGAGTGAGACTGTCTCAAAACAAACAAACAAAAATATTTAAACATAGAGTTGTCTTGTATCCAGCAACTTCTCTCCTAAGTCTATACCCAAGATAAATGAAAACATATGTTTATACAAAAGCTTGTATGCAAATGTTCATAACCATAGCAACATTGTCAATAATAACTAAAAAGTAGAAACAACTTAAATTTCCATCAACTGTTGAATGCACAAACCAATGTTATCCGTATAATGGTATAGTATTCAGTAATGAAAAAAAAATGGACTACTGACACATGGTGTGATATGGCTGGACCTTGAAAACATAACGTTCAGTAAAAGAAGCCAGATACAAAAGACCACCCATTGTGGGATTTCATTTGCATGAAACATGCAGAATAGGCAAATGTATCAAGATGAAAAGCACATTAGTAATTGCTTAGAGTTCTGGATGAAGGGATGGGAATTTATTTTCAAAGAGTATATATATTTTTTAAGAAGTTAGAAATATTGTTTTCTAAAATTAGATTGCTGTAATGGACACGCAACCCTGTGAATACACAAAAAACGTTTAATTGTACACTTTAAATGTATGAATCCTATGTAAATTATATTTCAATAAAGCCATTTAAAAAAAAAGAAATTTATGTAATAGCCAGCCTAAAAATGGATGGACATTATAATTACATTACCTAATAATTAAGTGGTTAAAAAAAATAAGTCTAGGCTCCTCACAAAGTATTTCTTAGTAAATGCTAAAATGGGTGTGTATTTTTTGCTCCCTCCCCATTCCCCACTGAAGAAGAATGAATGGCCATACATACTCCTATCCGTTTTCTATCAGCACCTTAACAAATTACCACAAGCTTAGAGGCTTAAAGCAACATAAATTTATTATTTACAGACCGTAGGTCAGAAGTCTGTAGGCTTTAACCAAGACTGTAAGAGAATCTGCATTCTCTTCTGGGGGCTTTAGGGCAGTCTGTTTCTATACCTTTTACAGATAACATTAATAAAAGCTGCTCACATTTCTTGGCTCTTGGCCCATTTCCTCCATTTTTAAGGCCAGCAACACAACATAGCTTTTCTCTTACTCAGTTTCTATCATCATATCTCTTTCTTTGAACCTAGGCAGAAAAGATTATCTGCTTTTAAGAATTTGTGTGATTAGCCCATGCTGTGGCTCACACCTATATAATCCTAGCACTCCAGGAGACCCAAGCAGGTGGATTGCTTGATCAGGAGTTTGAGACCAGCCTGAGCAAGACTGAGACCCTGTCTCTACTAAAAATAGAAAAACTAGCCAGGCATTGTGGCAGGTGCCTATAGTCCCAGCTACTTAAGAGGCTGAGGCAAGAGGTTCGCTTAAGCCTGGGAATTTGAGGTTGCTGTGAGGCGTGACTCCATGGGACTCTACCCAGGATGACAGACCAAGACTGTGTCTCAAAAAAAGAAAAAAAAAAAAGAATTTGTGTAATTATGTCAATCCCACCCAGGGTAATCTCTCTATCCCAAGGTCCTTGCTTTAATCACGTCTGCAAAATCCTTTTTTGTCACGTCACCTAACAAAGTCACAGATTCCCAGGATTAGAACCTAGTTATCTGGGTAGGGGACTGTTACTCTGCCTACTGTATTGCCAATTATTGCTCTGGGCTTTTAGAAATTCTTTGACTGGACCCTCAAATTTTGAAATAAGTGCAGTTATGACCAAAGGGCCTTGTATGCAATATGAAAGGGGAAGAGCGTCAAAGATTCCTAAAGCCAAATATTTCTCTCTGACTTAAACAGAGTTAATAAAAAAGTCTCTTACAAGTTAACTGAAAACTCTACTCTAGGTTGGTATGAAATATCATAAATAATCTTGTCCTCAAATGAACCTCTGAATGGCAGGAATGCTCAGGACACAGGTGTAACATGAAACGGGTTTCTGGAACTAGTTGTGATATAATTCAGTGACCTAAACTTTCTCTTTTGCTTAAAGGTGGAAACCATGGCTCATCTGGCTGTGAGTGCACCTGCCAGGGATTAGTTATCTCTTTGTATGTCCTCTGAGTCTTCCTGTAAATGAGATGTCTATCAGATAAAATTTCATCCCTACAATGTGAGGATAGAGCCCCATGAAGTAGGAACAATAGAATTACTTTCTAATATTCTTGGAGATTATTCCCTTTTCAACCCACTTCAGTCATGTCCTCACATGTTGACCAAAACATGTAAAAGAATGAAACATAACTTCATGTAAGGCAAGTTAGAGATTCATGAAACAAGCACTTTTAAAAATATCAAGAGTATGATATTTAACATAACACTCTCTTTCCTTCAGCAATTTTTTTTCATCTGTAGGCGAAGCTTGACATCCCACCTCTGTTCCCCTATATTTCACTATTATAAATTTTCATTATTTATTTAAATTCAGTGCCATTACTGGTAAGCAAACATAGATGATCTAAAAAGTTCACAAAATACCATAAATTGTTGTGTGATTGGTTGAGTGTGTTAATGTCCTGCTTTATGCTCCTACTTCCCTGTACTCTGTCATGGCAGCTACTCTGTATGTGAAAGGAGGAAACAGCAGTGTGCAAGGCATACTTAGTGGATATAAGGGGCTACAGCACAGTTTTCACATTAACAATAGAGGCAATAATGCTGTAAAGGGAGTTTAGGCCATATTAACAAAGACCCTTGATTTCCCGGGTCAGGAATATAGACTTTATTTTATAAACAGTAGGTTCATTAGAATTCGCTCTTTGAGATCTTAAAAAATATGAATACTGGCAGGGATGATAATTAGCTGGCAATTAGGGCTATTCTTATTTTCTGTAGCCATTGTCCATGCTGATTAGTCAGCAAAGTGGTTCTTATTGGTTAGTGTTTCTGTCACATCACTGGCCAAATTCTTTGAATATCATCCCTCCGTGCCTGGACCCCGTCTAGAGAGTCTGTTTCATTTGGCTCTGATGAGGCTTGGGCACAAGACACTCTAAAAACTCTCCAGGTGATATAATGGGAAACACTGTTATTGATTAATGAGTCAAAGCTGGTGAAGATTTTCCAATATGAGTGACATGATGAATGCATAATTTTAAAGGGATAATTAATCTGGAATATAACAGAGAGGTGAAGAAATTGAGTCAGGGAAGTTATTCATTCATAATTTGGCAAATAATTATTACATGTAGCTGTGTTCACTAACTACAGTACCAACTTAGTTGAAGATATGGGAGAGGTAATGCCAGAAGGAAGGGATGCACTTTGCGGATATCAAGATCAAAGGCGGGCTGTATTGGCTCACACCTGTAATCCTAGCACTCTGGAAGACTGAGGAGGGTGGATCACTTGAGCTCAGAATTTTTTCTTTTTTTGGGGGGGTGGGTGGGACTGGGTTTGAACCCGCCACCTCTGGCATATGGGGCTGGTGCCCTACTCCTTTGGGCCACAGGTGCCTCCCTGAGCTCAGAATTTTGAGATCAGCCTGAGCAAAGTGAGACCCTGTCTCTACTAAAAGTGGAAAAACCAGCTGGGCCTTGTGGCAGATGTCTGTAGTCCCAGGTCGTCAGGAGGCTGAGACAGTGGATGACTTGAGCCCAAGAGTTTGAGGTTGCTATGAGCTATGACACTATAGTGCTGCACCTAGGGTGACAGAGTAGGACTCTGTCTCAAAAAAAAAAAAAAAAAATTGGACAAGCAATATCATCTAACTGAATGGGTATGGAGTCAGAAAAGGACAAGAGCTACGAAGACTCTGAAGTTTGTTTTCTTAAGAATGGGAGGAAGAATGGTAAGAAAATTAAGTTAGAGATATTAATAATTTCAAGGACATGATGAATTCAGTTTAAAACACACCAGACTTGAGGGATAAGGAGGTCATAAGTAAGAAACGTCTAGCTGGTTGGAATTTTGAAGTAACTTTGAAGACTGAGGTGAAGATTATAGAGTCTTTTGTGTAGAAATCATAACTGAAATGGCGAGAGTGACTTATATGAAGTCTGAGGCATTATAAAGAAAATAAAATGAAGGGCTAAGAACTTAGGTATGGAAAAGAAGAGAAAGAAGTCACAAGGGAAGAACCTAGATAGGATAGAGTCAGGGAAATTAAGAGAAGAGAGATTTTCACATGTTGAGAAAAGTCAACAAAAATTCCATTTTAAAAAAGGTGCATTTCTACCAAAAGCTTCAGATCTATTTCAAAACTCACATGCTTGCATCAGAAGTCAAGCAGCCACATGTGATCTACACTCAAATATATTTATTTATATGCAGATACCATTATCAAAGCTTAGTTTTCATTATGTAGCCTTACTGGCATCAAATTGACACTGGCTATGATTCAATTCTGCTTGGCTAAATATGCACTGAGAAGTTGACAAGTTAGCCAAAGATAACCACTGGATAACAAACAAATGTGAATGAAGTTAATACAAATTTGGCACAATTGCATAAACTGTGAACAGCCAAGAAATAAGATTCCATGCCAACTAGCTTGACATCAGAATTCAAAAAAATGATATCACTGTTTTTTTTTTATCGAAGTCTAATGGCCCATCAAATGTCTAAAATGCTGAGTTGCAGCTGATAATAGATTTTCTAATAGCAGTTATTCATAAAAGTTAGAAACAAACTTAATATTTGCCTATGAAATTTCTAACCATCTAGATTAGCAAATCTGGAGACTGAACTGCTCTGGGTAATCCTTTTCCTTAACTTAATTCACAGTGTGGTGCACATAGGTGCACCAGACACAACGAACCCACAATGATTTGAGAGATTAGCCCCAGAAGATGGAGGTTTGGGCACTGGTTCTGTCTTAAGTCATTGTGAAATTCTTTGTATCGAGTTTCCTCACTTGTGAACATGCTTTAAATATGTAAAGCATAATGGAAAATGATACATGATTCAGAGGTAGAGCCATCTTTTCTCCTCAGTCTATAACAGTGTACCTTGGCTTTGATAGTTATGGTTTTAGTCCCTGATATTTCCCAGCATTTTATTGCTCTTTTCTTACGACTCTTCTTTTTAGTTACTATGATGCCTGTTGAAGAGAGGATTGAATGAGAAGACATTAGCTGACTTCATTAAACTCTATTCTAAAATTGGTTAAGCACTAACTGTAGGCCCTGTCTCACAGGAGATACAAAACAAGGATCTGTCCTGTCCTTAGTTCTTTTTTTTTTTTAGACAGAGTGTCACTATATCACCCTTGGTAGAGTGCTGTGGCATCACAGCTCACAGCAACTTCAAAGTCTTTAAGTGATTCTCTTGCCTCAGCCTCCCAAGTAGCTGGGACTACAGGTGCCCACCACAATGCCCAGCTATTTTTTGGTTGTAGTTGTCATTGTTGTTTGGCTGGCCCGGGCTGGATTCAAACCCACCAGCTCTGATGTTTATGGCTGGCACTCTAGCTGCTGAGCTACAGGTGCTGCTGAGCCTGCTCTTGTCCTTGAAAAGCTAACCATCTATTTGGGGCAACAAGACTGATATGCAAGCAAACAATAATTTGTAATACAGATCATTATATGATTAAGGACCAAAAACATGATAAGTTAATAAGAGCTACAGTTCATAACATCATGAGTAAACCCAAAGCACCTTATAAAGGCATTGTAGAAAATTCCATCTTGACTTTGAACAACTGAGCAGGTTTTAAATAAATAGAAGAGGGAAAGGCACACCAGAAAAGGAGAAGTAAACAAGCCCACGTGTAGAGGCCGAGAAAAGCTAGGGCAATTCTGAGCAGAACATTCTAGAAGGACAATCTCGTCTCTGGTCCAGCTTTCTGGTTCCTGACTGCTTCCATTTCTGACCTTGTAAAGAATTTTAAGCAAACAGAATAGAGAGAAGAGAGGAAGGAACATAACATGCTCATATCATGGGACAGCCTTCATTTCTCACTAGGTGTTAGGCACGGTTTTAAGAACATTTGCATATCAACTCATTTAATAGAGGCACTATTTTCATCCACATTTTACAGAAGAGTTGACAGAGGCACACAGAGGTTAAGCAATTGTGCAAGGTGAAACACTTGGTAGGTGTTGGAGCCGGGATCTGAGCCTGTACATTCTGGCTTCAGGCCCCTTGCTCTTGTGTAGGACAGGATGTGTAAGGTGGGGTTATTTTACAGAGGGTTTTGAAACACAAATGTATGGAGTTGGTGCTTTACTTTAAGAGCAGAGGGAAACCCAGGAAGGTTTTGACATTTGAAATAGCATGATCAAATTAATCTGGCACTGGTGTGTAGGATTTGCTAGGGGGGAAACTGCTGCCATATTATTTTTCTCACTTTTTTCTAAGGTGCACTTTCAAATGGAGTTGACAGATGTGGATCTGACCCCTAATTCTGGTTAAACCGAGGTACTCTGGCTTTTGAGTTGCACTTGTCTCCTTATGCCAATGTTTTAAGTTAAACCATGGAAACATAACTCAAGTGCAAGGTAGTCATTAGTCTAGTTTCCCTTTTTCTGTATGGCTTAAAACACCCACACTAAAGCCACTTCTAGGGGGAATCTCGCTGTTCGCCTCCCTGCCTACCTGCCCTCTTCTCGGCTTACACAAAGACTTATTTTTCCCCAGCTCCATTGCCTTTTCAAACTGGGCCATGCATGCCACACTTTCATGAGGCAATATGGCAACTGATCAGGAAAGGTCCTGATGCTTCCAATTAAAAATTGTTTAATAAGCATAAAAATGAAGGTACTCTGAGACTAAAATCAAATCCCTGGTGGGTTGTGGGTAGACTTATTATTAAAAGGTTTGCCAAACTTTAATAAGACTGACAACAGGAAATTGCAAATCTTTTCAAACTATTCTATAAACATTTGGATAGGGATAAAAATAAGAATATGGAGAATACGCATTTCACTGATCCGTTCTTTTCAGCTGGCTTTCATGTTACAAAATCAGCAACATATGTCAGCAGATCCAATTGACCTTCCAGCCGGAGTTTGAATATCTTAGGTGTATGCCACCTCATCCCTGTCTTTGATCTGCTATAAGAAAGAGAAATATAATTATTAACACATTGTTCTGTGCAGCTGACAGAGCATCTGGTATTTTAGAAATGCTTTTGAGATGCCTAAATTGATTTGAAAATCAGCTGTAAGAGAGCTTAGAAAAGATGCAACATCTTTACAGCAGTAGTAATTAAGAGAAATCAGAAGTAGGTTTGATCTACACAGAGTTATAGCTGAAAATAAAATACCTAAGGATGGTTAAGGAAAGAATTAATTTAAAAATGATAGCAGTAAGGTGCCCGTGAATGATCAGTCAACTCTCTTCCTGATAATAGACAATTTAATTACATTTCCTTACTACGGGCTCACCATCCACCTGACTATGGTGACTGTATTTCCATCATGGACTATTATGTCTGACTTTCCATTGTAAACAGGAAATTTTGAGGTTTAAAATCTCAGCCATTTCAAAGTGATTCAGATTTTAACTTGGCATATGGGCTGTTAGTCCAGCTGCCATTATGTAAAAGAAAAAAAGTATTTTAAGTCTTTCAAGACAGCTGAATAAAAAATAAAAGTGTACAATGTTCATGCTTCTTTCCTCAATCTCTCATCTAAAATAAATGTGCAAAAGTGTAAGTCTAAAAATGTTTCAATACTGGTTTTGATCCAAGTGAATGAAAAACATCTCTATTCATTTGAATGGGGATGACTGTCATAACAAATATTTGAAAGGGGAGAAGAAGTGCAATGTTCTTTCAAAAAAGAAGACAAAAATACCTGTAAATTACCTACTTAGAAATGCTAGTAATGATGCCTTTTCCAAAACAGGAATAGTTCCCAGTACATTTCTAATAGTACCAATCATTTCCTTGGGCAACTTTGCTTTAATATCTGGAAATTTTATGAGTAGATTTCAAAACTTTGCATTAAATATAAAATGCTGGAGTCTCATGTATGTTTCATTGCTTATGTAATCTTCTTTTGCATTAATAATGTACTTATTGGCAAACTGAGGTACATTTCTGATTTAGTTATTTTTGAGGACCACTTTCTATTATGAAGGCAGTGGCAATATCATAGTACATTGACCTTGCTTTGAAAAGCATTTCCGTATTTGTGGCTGAGAAGAAACTATTCAGTTGGTTAACTATTGGTTATCTTGGTTTATTATCCACAGTTTCACAGATCTGAGGTAATCACTTGATTCTTCTATTAGCCCTTGTCTGTTTTCCTTTCCCCAGGTATGAATGATGTGTTTTTAGGCAATAGTAAGTAATATTGAAAGTGATTCTCTTCTTTCAAGAAAACTTAGTATGTAAATTTGTAAAAGTTTTCAAAACAAGAAAAGCCTCTGATGTTAATGTAGGTACTCTATGTTTTTATAGTGTGAATATATGCATCAATTAAAATCAAAATAAGGGTATTTTAGGTATCATGAAGGCAAAAAATATCCAGTAGCAACTCTTGAACTATGAAATATAAAAGTCCAAACACTTGGAAAAGTTACGCAAAACCAAGGAACAAATGCCAATTTCACATGTGAAATTCCACATTTAGGATATGTGAATTATACTTTTGAGAGCTCATGAAAAATAAAATCAAGCTAATCTCAAAACTTTTGTTGCATTCTATAGCTTCAAATGAATTGATGCTCATAAACAACATTTCCCAAATAAAAAGTTTAATCAATTCTTGAAGGGAGAAATTTCTCACTTACTTATCTGATGCCCCAATTCCTGCCATCTACACACGCATTGCAATTTCAATATGGAAATTCAACTGTTTATTAAAGAAAGAGTTAATCATTCAATGCTAGGCTACATGGAAAGAATGAAAAAAAGGAAGGAAGGAAAGAAGAAGGGAGGAAGGAAGGAAGGAAGGAAGGAAGGAAGGAAGGAAGGAAGGAAGGAAGGAAGGAAGGAAAGAAGGAAATCAAATTTCCAAGAGCCATTTTAAAATAAACAATTGACTTCCCCACACATGCGTTAATATTTGTTATATTTCTTATTGCTTGAAAGAAGATAATATGGTGACTCTCATTTTCCTCCTACTTTAGTGACAGGTTTTTAATGTTCTCCCTAGGGAAGAGGAACACCCAAGTTCTTTTCACACAGAAGGAACTTAAATGGTGAGTTCGCTACTGAGAATCAGTAAACTCAAGTTGCCAAAGTTGTTAATAAAAAAGAAAAAGAAAAGCAACATTTTAGCTTCCAACTCTGCCCCATCCTGTGCCAGCATACTCACTTATCGACACACCAGATTTAATCTGAACTTTTGAGATGAGATAGGACTCCTCATGAATCTCAGAAGCTGAGATTCAAAAGAGTCAAAATTTGTCCAAAGTCACACAGATAAAAAGCCAGGACTCAAATTCCAGACAAACTTTGGTTAGAATCCTCCGAAGCACAATCTTAAGGAAACTGATTCTGAACCCAAGAGCTTGGAAATTAAAGTATTTATAACCCGCATACAGAGATCTGATTTTGGTCTCAGCAAGGACGTTTGGCTGAAGACAGTTCAAGAGGTAGCTCAAGAATCCACTTGCAGTCTTCCCATGTCTTCCATCCATCAGCTGAAAAGTTTTAAAGACTACCTCAAAGTGGTCTTAACATAAAGACAGATCTGACAGGTTCCTTGGAGTATTTGTAGGTTTCTACTATTATCTGATGAAGTCAGATTCACTAGAGATTTGTGAAAAATGAACTTTTTAATAAAGTGTAGATCCCTTATCTTTTTCCCACTCCGAACCCAAAGATATGTTGGGTTCAGTCCTGATTTTGCAGCCTAGAGTATAGCTGAAGCCTAAACTCTCACCAGGTCTCTATCTGGGCACCACCACCACCAAGGAAGAATTATCACTAAATTCTGCAGAAATAAAGGGTCAGAGAAAGGAGCTAACTAACCAGTTCTTTACCATCCAGTATTGCAGTGAGGTTGACAAAAACAGAGCATAAATGACGATCATAATTGGAATTGAAGCTAGAGCTATCTGGATGGCTTAAGGTTTTAAGACTCTAGGTTTTAATAAAGGAAAATATCAACATTTCACAAGACATAGGCTTCTATTTTAAATATTATTCTGGTGCATTTTGCAAAATACCCCTTTCTATAGTGCAACTATGCTACATATACTTAAATAATCGATTATTAGCCTTATAAAATTATGTGACTATGTATAGGTGAAGAAATTACAAAGTTACAAATATGTTGTAATGTATCTGTTTGGTTCATCTGGGTTCCCCTTCACACTGGAAAAGATAACATTTATGAACCCAGAATTAAGCCCCTTCTTTCTACTCAGTGGCTGCTGTGATGCTCACTCACGAGGATGGTAGCTGCCGTCTTAGATAAAATGCTCCTCCTGAACAACACCCAAATATGCCTAAAATTGCAGATGACAGTTGTGAGCTTTTTTGCCTGCTTATCTGTCTGCCTTCGATGTGACCCTAAATTAGGCATCAGAAGGTATAGTGTTTAATATAGATTCCAGGCACAATATACCTTCTCACAATTAGTTGAAAGTGCTGTTTTGTAATTAAAGGGTGAAGTGGGGCATGATGAACATATGGAAAAGGAGACCCTTAATAAGTGATGGAGCCTTCAAAAGAAATTGCTAATTAGTATGCATTTGATGTGCACTATACCAATTTTAAGACTTTGCCTTGAATAAATTGCTATGTTGGGTGTTCGAAGGAGTGGTGAGATTAGCATTTACAAAGGGGGCAATTTTCTGTCTTCTTGACTCTGTTAAATGGAGGAAATAACTTCCAAGACTGGAGCAGTAGTTAGCCCATCAATCATTCTCACAGCTGGAAACTGGGGATCCCAAATGCAGAGATCAGTTAATCCGTCAGCTAATAAGTTCATAGTGGCACCATATGGCGCAGGGCCACTCCACACTGGGACAAGGACAGAACTGTTTACACAGGCATGCTGCTTTCTCAGGTAGCTCCCTGCTGACAGAACCCTTTGTTCTGAAGGATCAATTTACTTTGCACAGTAAATTGACTGAATTGATCAGTTCAGAGCATATAATTGTTGGCTAATCCTGTGGAATCATGTCCCATCCATGTGAGAGGGACAAAGGGGTGCTGTCCATGGCCTGGTCTGGGGCTCCATCCTGGGGCTATTCTCATCGGACAGGCTGGACACTGATTAAAGGACCCGTGGACGGTAGATGTGTAGGCAGCATTGACTTCAAATGCCAAAGGGAAGAGAAACCCTGGAGTGCCCACAGGGGCTTTCCTGGGTGTCTTTACTCAAGTGGTCTCATGACTTAACTGGGATTAAAAACAGTTAGTCCAAACAATTTAGGTGTAGACCTTTTTTCAACTACTCGCCTGGAAGAATGAATAATGTACTGCTCCATCTCCAAATCTAACAAGTTATTCCACTCATGGTCACTTCTAAATTCACTTGTATTTTTTTTTTAAAGAGGAAAGGCACTAAGAATGAAAAAGACATCTAAGAGATAAGAAAAGCATGGGAACTGCAAGTTAAGTCAGAAACATCTCTTAGGCATTGTGCAAGAGCGTCTGAAGCATCCACTCCTAACGCCTGTGTATGGAGTATGGGAAAATGCATCAGGGCTTTTGAGAGCAAATTAGAGCAAAATCTTCCCATCCCTGCACATTGGTGTAAACCGTGGTGCTTTGTTCTACAGATGTGTTTGATCTGACTTTGTTTTTTCCTTCTCACATAAAAAATAAAAGAAGAATAAATAAAACGAAAAAATTCCACCAATAGAGATAAATGTTGGACATAGTTCCCTTCAACTAAAGGTTTTCTTCAATAGCTAGTGTCAATAGAATCATTTCACATCAATGGTTTGAAAAGAGAATTGTATTCAATAGGAACTGAAGCCATTTGGAGTTGCTGAGAGGACATTTGCTTATTAAATGTCTGAACAGTAATGAACTTTATACAACCACACCAAGAGTTTCCACCAATTAGAGATCTATTGATTTCTTCACTTATTTTATTGAGAATAAATGTCTGAGATGAGTATTACATGGAGAAATCACAGCAAGTTTTTGGTTTGACAGTATTTGAAATCTTTAGAATTATCTTTGTTTTTTTTTTCCACTCATATCAGTGGAAAGAGGCAAACAATTTAATGAAACTTGATGTATTTGATTACGAAAAGTATAAAATTAATAATGAACAAGTGAATCTTCCCAAATTTTTATGCAGCTTACTCCTCACATAAAATTTTTCACTTCTCTATTACCATATCCATAGTATGCAGGATTCTACAACATTAAAAAAGGCAAAATCAAGAAACATTTGTACATTCTCTTTCAGAAACTGTCATAATAAGAATAAGATAAAATATAAATTATTCTATAGGAATGCTTTTAAATTAAACTTGGGAAATTTAAAAAATGTATAATTTGTATAATGAAAATATCATAAGTGAAATTTAATGTGAAAGCAGATACTTCACCAAAAAGCACTGTTTTAGGGAACAAAAGGCCTCGTGTGATTTTTTTTTGGTAAAATTTCCTCTTTTGAATGTTATCAAATTGGATACACCCTCTCCATAGATAGTGTATGATGAAAGCTTTACCTCTGTCTGAATCATGAAACATTCATGTGCAATTTTGAGTTTATTTAAATAAAAGTCACCCAAGTGCATGCCCTAAAGTTGACTTGAATTCCCAGACCCTGAATCACCAAGATCGAATCCATTTCCTTGCCTGTCTTGAATCTCACCAAATCCCCACCACCCTAATTTCAGCATTTACTCTACTGCAGAGGTAATACTGAAGTTCTTACATTATAAACTAAAAGATAGAAGTCATGTTCATTGAAATATATGTTTTAGGGTCAGGTGCGGTGGCTCACACCTGCTCTAATCCTAGCACTCTGAGAGGCTGAGGCAGGAGGATTGCTTGAGGTAAGGAGCTCGAGATTGGCCTGAGCAAGATCAGCAAGAGATCCTGTCTCTTAAAATTAAAATTAAAAAGGGAAATAAAGAGAAAAAAGAAATGTATGTTTTATTTTGCCTACTCATGGCACACTATATAGTTGGAATTAAGTACAACTTCATAAATTTAATAATTTTTAATGTAATGCTGTTTTCAACGATGTAATGTGGAGAAGTTGTAAATGTGACATTTTACCAAAATAATGCTCAGGAGCTTCCACTCATTTCTTTATTTTGTATGTACTCATATCCTTCCTGGGCTTTCTTGGTCACACTGGAAATTTTTGGCACTTTTTCACTAATCGGAAAATGACAGGGACACCTGTCATTGTTAATTGTAGTGTGTTCCAACTTTTAAGAATAATTTTGAATTCATCATCCCAACGCCTTTACATAAAATTTTCAACATGTTTAACCTTTTTTATTTTAAAAATCAGCAAAAAATAAGAACCCAAGGGAAAATCTGTGCTCTCTTCTCCCTTTGTCACCGCTGACCTTCTCTCCCTGGCCTTTCTCAGTAAAGACAAAGAAACTTCTCTCCCATCTCATTACAGAATGTGCTCTCACAGATTTTTATCTCTTAAACATAACATTAGATGTTTTTTCTTCCATAGTCCCAGACTAAAGAAATGCTATTCAAGGGCGTTAGAAATTTACTGTTTTTAGAACTAGTTTTTGGTACATGGGTTGGTCAATAGAGTTCTTCATAGACTTAAATAAGGCAAAGGTCAAGACTTAGGGTGATTCCTCTTTACTATTTCTGCAATTTCCTTATCTAGCCTTCTAAAATTTTATGCCCAAGTTCATATTTCCCTTCCCTTTATCTTTTTAGCAGTGATCCCTGTTTACATGTTATGTGCTTAGGTTTTTGTCTTTTTTATTGTTCCTTTTCCCCAAAATGTAAGCCAGATGAGGTTTGTTTTGTTCATTTCTATGTTTCAGTATCTTGAATGGCACCCAGTTATTAAGAGTGTATAAGTCCTCAAACAATATAATTTAAAATCCTTTCAAAAATGCATTTTTATATGCTAATATATTGTTTTCTAATAACAAAAGTAAATTACTTAAAAATATTATTTAAAGTTTTTTTGCAGAATGGTTTCATTCTGATTCTGTAAATGTTTATTTTTCAGATTGTGGATTATATGTGACTCTTAGGCATTGCTGTGGGTAAGAATGGAAACAGGAAAGGTAGGGAAATGTTAAACCCTTTCTTTTGTTACTTATTTGATGGTTTAATTAAAGATTTGATATAATATGGACACTAAAAGCCAACAATAGGGTTTGTAAATATTTATACACTTAATACTATATATATAATAGTCTGCACTTCTACCACTATAAATCACTTGAGATTGATACCTTATTTGATATAGAAAGCTTAAAGTTTTTAATGTCCAATTTTTAATATATAGACTACTAGCAAATTTATTATACAAATAGGTTACACAAAATCCCTTTCCTCTGAGAGTTGCATTCTATTCTGTGGTGTGCTAGAGCCAGCTTATACCAGTTGGTGAGAGCTGATTTTGAGCATCTCTTCCAAATTCCACGTTGAGTGGCATCAAATGGATAGTCTGAAATTGGCCATCGTGCAAGTATTACAAAAATTGGTAAATGCTACAAAGTCAGAGTTGTTAAACTTTTATGAGCACACCACTAGCCTTAGCTGAGTTTCATGAAACTAAAAGCTGGCTAGTACACAGAGAAACAAAAGAGAGATGCAATTTCCCATTATAAAATGTGTTCAATTCAAACAAAACTGGAAAAAATAACATTAGAAAGATTTCCAACTTTCTTCCCACTTCCTCACCCATCTATTTCCTCTTTTCCTATTAAGCCCAGTAATACTCAAGTATTACTGTTCAGATGAAGAAGTTTGCCATAGCAACTACTATTTTTCCAAGACTCCAATATGTACTTATAAAATGATGAATGATGCTGGTGTATAGGTTATAAATCTTAACCCAAAGAAAGGGAAAAAGCTGTTTTATTATTCCCTTTGAAATGCAGGATGTCAGTGTGTTTGGGTTACTTTGTGCCACACCCCTCTTCCTGGCACTTCCGTACAGAATTATTCAGAAATGAACAGAGAAACAGGAAGTTGCTTCTGATTCATTTGCAACAGTGGTCTGAGTAACACATTTGTATATTTTATACAAAACTCTAGAGGAAACCATGGGAGTTTATTAGTTAGATAATATCTTTAGTGGGGCAAAGAAGTTTGGTGTATATAAAAATGATAAAAAGAAACAATGAAGGTTAAAGTTTCAGGAGTTCACTATGGAATGTGTTTGAAGAAATTATATAATCTCTTGAATAAGAGAATAGATCATTATGCTTGAATTCTTGGTTTGTGTTTATTATCTTGGTGTGGGTTGCTAACAAAGTACCATAGACTGTGTAGCTTAAACAAAAAACATTTATTTCCAATATTTCTGGAAGCTGGGAGGTCCAACATAGAAAGCTGGCAGATTTAGTGTCTGGGGAAGGTCCTTTTTCTGGTTTGCAGATTGCTGCCTTCTTGGGTGTTCATATTGCAGAGAGAGAGAGATATGGAGGGAGGGCTCTGGATTCTTTCTCTTCTTCTAAGGACACTAATTCCATCCTGAAGGCTCCTCTTTTAAGCCTAATTACCTTCCAAAGGCCCCACCTCCAAATACCATTACATTAGGGATTAGGACTTCCGCATATGAATTGGGGAAGCAGGAACACATTCAGCACATAGCATTTATGGATACTTACATCTTAATTTTTTTTCTTGAATTGTCTTCATATGTTAGTGAGCTCTTGTTCAGAAAATTAATATTATTTTGTTACCTATTTAAAAGATAATTTTGTTTACTTTTTGTGTTTAGAAAAATGTCTGAATTAAGTAATATTTGTAAAGATGAAGACACTATTCAGTAAAATCAGAGTTTTCTCAATCATTTTTAAACTAAAAATCAATCAAAATATTTTACTGATCTTTTAAAAGAAAACATCAGGCTGGGTGCGGGGGCTCACACTTGTAATCCTAGCATTCTGGGAGGCCAAGGTGGGTGGATTGCTTGAGCTCACAAGTATGAGACCAGCCTGAGCAAAAAGCAAGACTCCATCTCTACTAAAAATAGAAAAATTGAGGCAAGAGGATCACTTGAACCCCAATTGGAGGCTGCTGTGAGCTATGATGCCATGACACTCTACCCAGGGCAACAGCTTGAGACTCTGTTTCAAAAAAAAGGACAACATCAAAGCAATATGTCAACTTATAAATTGTTTAATGTCTTCCATTTCCTCATAATTCTAAACTTTGGAGTTAACTGTGTTTCTTTTAGTGCCAAGTATTCATAGAGCAAATGTCTCAAAAAATATGACTTTGAATTAAAATTTTGACACATATATCCACTAAGAGCACAAATAATCTTACTGAATTGCTGGCATTATGACAATAAAGACTTCTCACTTGGGAAAATTTTTCTGAGTTAAAAAAAATAAATGTAATTAGGGAGAGAAAAGGGCATCTATTCTGTGTTAATTAAAATCCAATGTACTTGATGTCCACAGTCTACCCGGTTCTGAGAACCATCTGTGGTGTAGTGACTAGCTATTTTCACACTGGTTCCACACTTTGAAATCCAACCACAAACAGCAATGGAAAGGGGACACACTAGCCACTACAGTGACTTTCCCAGAAATTGGAGATGGGGAGCACAAAATAAAGATTTTCTTCTATGCCCAAAGAACGTGCTATTTACCTGTAGAATCAGCCACTGCAGTGGAAAGAAATCATTACACCTGTTCCTGCACTTAAAGTGAAAGATGGGCAACTCCTCAGAATTATTAGGATGAGTCCAACGCTAACTGGAACAGTCCACTTCACCCCTCCTAGTTCAAATTATGGCAATGAAAGGAACCGGCTCCTAGAAAGTCTCATGCCCACCTAACATTACAGTAATGGGTAATCCCCAAGACCTAGTGAAAAGTCTGACCAAATGAGTTCCTTTTATTTGATGGCAAGTATTTCAAGTGCAGCAGAAATGATTGCTGGCCATAGACATCTATTAGCTGACTTTATAAATTAATGGCTTGAAGCCAAAGAGAACTAACGTGTTCTAGTTCACTTTTAAAAAGCAAGTGATAGAAAAATATCCAATTTCAGGGCTGAAAGGTAAGATACAAACATGGATTATATGAAAGGTAATGAGGATAAGAAAGAAGATGGAAAACAATCAGAAAGGGTGATCATGGAAAAGAAAGAGGGTTTATACTAGATGAAAATATTTGATGGGAAAAAAGGGATGTGAATGATTGTCATTCAGTATGAGAAGTAGTAAGTGAGACATTCATTACTTGACAAAATCCCTACTAATTAGATATCTTTTTTATAGTTATATGCATTTTTTTTTAGTTATTGGCATGCCTAAGATAGCCATACTCCTACAAATATTCATATACACTTACACAGTGCAATGTCCTAGAGCCTTACTGCTATGAAAGACTTAGAAATTACTTGATCCCTAGTGAATAAATGTAAGATGTGCATGTCAGTTCTCATCATCCCCCAACTCCCATGGAGATACCACTAGTTGACGACAACATTCTTTCCTCTAGTTCCCAAACTTGGTTTCACATCAGACATAGCCCAGTGCCCCAAATGACCAATATCGACTGATCAGGAACAACCTACAATATGAAATCTATTTGCCAATTTTAATTTTGGGAAACTCTTTCCTTTTACAATTTTTCAACATGGCATACTGAGCTAACAAAAACTACCTTCTGATGCACTTATAAACACATATTTGCAGGATGAAAATATTTTTAAAGAATTTAAAAATATATGACTGAGTTCTAAAGAAAGAAATTACCAGACACCAGAAATGAAGAAGAAACTTAAAGGGAGATTTGTACTTGTGTCAGTGGACACTACATTAGGATAAGGAGTTGTTATAAACCAGTGCTGATGAAGTCTCTGTTTCTGATAGACAGTTTTAAGACACGTAACTCTAGGCTCATTCAAAGCAGAGGTGCTGAAACTGAATGTCCTGCATAACCTGGTGTCCTGGAAAAGCTTCATCCTTTGGGAAAGAGAAGTTAAAAAATTCTGCCCATAGACCTACATAAGCAAAACATGAATAAAAAAATGCCATGAGAAATGTCACCAACCTTCCCTGCATTGTTGTTTGCAGTCTGAATTATGCTGCCTGGACCACTGTGGAAAAGCACAAAAATACATATATTAGGGCAAAACCTAGTAAATCCTCAAACTAGTAAATCCTCTTTACTAAGAGAAGCTAACATAAACTTATGTTTCAAAAGATACTACAAAACAAATGTGTTTTAAATATGAAATAGGAAAAAATAAAATAGAAAGTATAATTAAAAACACATACTATTAAACAAAGGTCAGTTGTAATTCAAAAGATAGAATTGAAAAAAATGGAAAACAGAATTGGTAAAGATCCAGATTTAGCTTTTAGAAATGAAAAATAGTTACTAAAATGAAAAATTCAGTAGATGGGTTAAAAGTTACAACTAAAGGGAATTCATGAACGAGAAGATAGATCTGAGGAAATTACTCAAAATGCAGCACAATTAGTCAAAGATATTTAAAGTATGAGAAAGAGAGTAACAGGCATTTAGCAAAAACTAAGAAAATCTAACACATACCTCATAGAAATTCCAGAAGGAGAGAATTGAGAGAACAAGATATATAACATTTAAAGATTATGGCTAGGAAGACCAAAACTATATGAAAGCCCTGTGTATGTGGAATGAGGAAGTAAAATTAATCCCAGGTATAATAAATAAAAATAAATTTATATGCATATATAAAAATTTGTATATATACATATATGTGAAACTTAAAACATCATATACAAGAGAATTTTTTATTTATTTATTTATTTTTATTAAATCATAGCTGTGTACATTAATGTGATCATGGGGCACCATACACTAGTTTCATAGACTGTTTGACACATTTTCATCACACTGGTTAACATAACCTTCCTGGCATTTTCTTAGTTATTGTGCTAAGACATTTAAGAGAAATTTTTAAAAGCAATTAAAGGAAAAATTATTGTGTACAATATTTAGACTGAGAAGCAATTTCTAATCAATTATCATAGATGCCAGAAGGTAATAAAATACTATCTTTAAAGAGTAAGAGAAAATAACTATAAATCTAGAGGCATCACATTGCCTGACTTCAAATTATATTACAAGGCTATAGTAATCAAAAACAACAGGGTACTGGTATAAAAATAGTCACAGATCAATGGAACAGAATAGAGAATCCAGAAATAAAGCCAGATATTTACAGCCAACTGATCTTTGATAACATCAACAAGACTGTACACTGGGAAAAGGACATTCTTTTCAACAAATGGAGCAGAGAAAATTTGTTTGTCACATGCAGAAGATTGAAACTGGGCTCTTATCTCTCACCATGTACAAAAATCAACTCAAGATGGATTAAAGAGTTTAATGTAACACCTGAAACTACGAAAATACTAGAAGGAACCTAAGGGAAATTTTTATGGACATTGGACTAGGCAAGGAATTCACGAATAAATCCTCAAAATTACAAGCAACAAAAACTAAAATAAACAAATAGAGCTTAAACTACAAAGCTTCGGCACAGCAAAAGAAGTAATCAATAGAATGAACTGACAAGCTACAGAATGGAAGAAAATATTTACAAACTGTATCTGACAGGGAACTAACATCCAGAATTTACAAGGAACTCAAGCAACTCAACAACAACAAAAGTGTATTGACCCCCTTGAAAAGTGAGCTAAGGACATAAGTAGACATTTTTCAAAACAAGCTAAATAAATACACAACAAGCACAGAAAAAAAAGTCAACATTACTAATTATCAGAAAATGCAAAATAAACCCACAATGCTATATCATCTTATACCAGTAAGAATAGCTATTATTAAAAAGACAAAAAATAGCAGAAGTTGACAAGGATGTAGAGAAAAGGAAAGTCTTGTACACTGTTGGTGGGAATGTGAGTAGTGCAATTTCTATGCAAAATAATACGGATATTCCACAAAGAATTAAAAATAGACTACATATAATCCAATTCTGGTTATCTACCCAAAGGGAAAAGAAATCAATATACATAAATGAAAAGTGCTCTTGTATATTTATCACAGCACTATTCATAATAGCAAATATACAGAATCAACCCGAATGTCCATCAACAGAGGACTGGGTAAAGGAAATGCAGCATATATATGCAATGGAATACTATTGAGCTATAAAAAGGAATGAAATCATGTTTTTTGCAGCAAGATGGATGGAACTGTAAACCATAATCTTAAGTGAAACAACTCAGGTGAATACCACATGTTCTCACAGTGAGAGCTAAATAACATGTATATGGGAAAGCAGAATGTGGAACAATAAACAATGGAGGCATGCAGGGGTATTGGGGTGCATGACGGGAGGTGGCTTGGTGGGTACAATGTATGTTTTCAGTGATGCATGTACTGAAGTCTCTAACTTTACAAAAAATGCAATCTATCACTGTAACAAAATTGCACTTGCACTGTCATGAATATATGCAAATAAAAAGTGAATAAAAAAAGTGTCATTCAAAAGGGCAAAATAAAGGTGTTTCATATTTTTAAAATGATTCCTAAATGTTAAATACTCTAAGCTATTTTTACATAGGAAATGAAAACAGAAGAAACCAATATATGCCAAATATTGGGAAACATAAATATGTGCCTGAAAGAGCATTGACTATAAAAAAAATTAATACAATGTATATTTTATAGATTTAGAGACAATAATGGCAAATAATAACATGAAAGATAAAATAATGCATAACCAGAGTTAAAGTATTCAAAAGACCCTTATGCCATTGGTAAGAAAGGAAAACATTAAATATAGACTTTTAAAAATAGACATTTTTGTGAAGTATTTTGAAGGCTTCCAATAATACTACAAAAAGAATCAGAAAGCAAACACCCAGCCTGCTGGAGGAGGAAAGGGAATTTTAAAATGTCTAGAGAGAACAGAAAACAAGGAATAAATTTTTTAATAGGATGGTAAGTAGAAAATATATTTATAGTTATAATGTAAATAAGTATAAATCAGATATTACCATACTAGATGAGAAATGAAATCCAACCATAAACAGTTATCAGGAACAATTCTGAAGCTTAATAATAACAGATAATACTTCAAGCAGATCAAGCAGTACTCTAAGCTTTTACATTTAATATTTTATCTATCTTCATAACAATTCTTAAGGCAGTTACTATTCTTATTCTACAGATGAGTAAATTGAGCAAAAGTGTGGTTTTAGTGATATACACAAATTCAAAAAAGCTAGGAAGTGGTAGTAAGGAACTCAAATTTAGGTAGACAGTTTCTACAATTTATAACTGAACCACTATGCCCCACTACCATCACAGTAAGAATAAAATAGCATTTGTTATATAACAGAAAAACTTAAGCAATTTTCTCATTCTAATTTAATATTCACAATAAACCATGTAATAAATATTATTATAATTTCTACTTAGCAAATGAAGAAATTGAAGTATAGAGAGGTTGCCTTAGTATGTCTGGGCTACTGTAATGAAATACCATAGGTTGGGTATCTTATAAATAGCAAGATTTTTTTTTTTTTCTCACAGTTCTGGAGGCTGGGAAGTTCAAGATCAAAGTGCCAGATTTACCTCAGTGATGGGGGAGGCTGTCTTCTGGTTCATAAAAGGCATCTTCTCACTGTGCTCTCACATGGCAGAAGTGGCCTCTATTATGCTAATCCTCCTTAGGGGACTACAACCACATGTGCTAATCATCTTCTAAAGGACCCACCTTTTAATACATGCAATATCATACAGACAATTAAGCTCTAACATACGAATAGGGGGAATAAATATTCAGACCACAGCAGAGATTGAGTGACTAGCCCAAGTTATACAGGTAGAGGTGACACGGTCAGTCTTTTTCTGGAGTTCTTGTTCGCTATGCTATACTATCCACCATGATGGCACAGAAAATTTCAAAGCAAAGAAGAGGGGTTGTAAAAGAATGTGTCTCAGAAAGATATTAATCTAAGAAAGACAGTGTCACTATTATGCATATTAGAGATTTGTCATGTGATGATAAACACATTCACCTGTAAGATTTAACAATCCCGAACTTGTTTGTGCTTAACAACATAGCCTTAAAACATAAACAGCACAGACTAACAGAACAAAGAGAAATCGACAAATAAGTAGCAATAAGAGAATTAGGGAAACATTTAAAAACCGAGAAGTCAATAAAGCAAAGAATTAGTAAAGACAAAGCAATAAAAGTACAAAGAGGTGAAGTGAAGAGTTTAGGGTAACACTGCTAGATAGTGGTAATTCCAGAAACAGAGTAACAATTCTTTATATTTATGTAATTCCTAATATTTTAATAAATAATTTCATATATCATATGATTTTGTTTTTCATCTCTTTACAGCTCTGAGTTTTCTCCATACCTCTGAGTTTTCTCAATACCACTGACTATTAAGAAAACTACAAGAAATTAAATAACCTATGTTAAAGGCTCTGAGAAATTAAATGGCACGTGTTGAAAGAACATGGGAATTTCATTCACATGTTTTATTGGTGGGGAGAAGATGAAAATTTGAAAGGGTAATAGCAAAGGGCCATATCTACTTTTGTATTAAAGCCTACTCCTTCTCTGCCCACGCACATAACCACTGACAAAAGACAATTTTATACTAAGCATGCAGACAATTTTTATGTGAGCCATATACTAGAGAAAACCTTCTTTTATCTTAGTATTCTTTAATACCTTCACAGTAAAGGTTTTGTTATATGGAACAAGTGTGGCTTATTTAGGTGCAATCAAGTTACTGCAAGTAATGAAAAAAATAGAACCAGCCAGAAAGTGAGATATGACCTGCCATTGTAGAGGCTGGACTTGAAGAAGGTCATTCCAGATTTGTAGCAGCCCTAGGGATCATGGCGCACAGATTTGATGGCATTTTGGGGTAGTGATGACCATTAACATAACAGGTCTCTTTTGGTCTTTGGTTTCTTTTCTGTTTCCTCTTCTCTTATGATCCAACCTTACTTTGCGTTTTCTCTCCACATCTCAACTTTTCCTTCATTATATAACTACAGCTCACATCATGCTTTGGCTTGGTGATGGTCCCTCATGATCCTTATGATCAGCTGCCAACTGCCTAATACTCTCCATAGTTCTCAAGTATCTCCAAAAGAGAGCAAAATACTTTCAGAACACTTTTACATCCCAGGCTGCCCTATAGGCAGCTGTTCAGCCTACTGATTATTGTCTTTGAGTCAGCAGTGATTAGCTGTGACCAAGAAAAACAGGCCCACCCAACATGGGTTGTTAACTTTTCCTGTGAAAAACTCTAGGTTTAGCATGATTGTAACTGTATACTAAAGAATGTTTTGTCTATTTATGTTTACCTGAATTCTAAAATAGACAATTTTTTTTTTTTTTTAAAGAAACACAGCCAGGTGTGGTGGCATGCAGCTGTAGTCCCAGCTACAAATGATCATGGCAATCTGCTCCAGAGCTCCTGACGCATGAGAACTGCTTGAGCTCAGGGGTTTGAGTCCAGCCTGGGCAACACAGTGAGAAAATTGAAAAAGTTGAATTTTTTTTAAAATACAGAAGGCTTTTTTACATTATTATCATGACAGTCATATTTTTTCTATCTCATAATTATATTTTAGGCAAGAATGTGCATTACCATATTATTTTTACAGAAAACTATTAGAGGCATATTGATGTCTACTATGAAAAATGATGATCCCAAAGTTTCAAATTAGAGCTATTCAAAAGAGCTAATTTTTTTTTATTTCCGTGAAACTCACAATACCAAACAGAAAATAATCAAGATGACCAAGTTGTACTTGGCCAGCTATGTGCTTGCCATCTATGAAAACTTTGGAAGGACAATTCAGGCTTTTTTTTTTTTTTTGAAGTTAATTTTACTCAGATCACAGAAATATTAAATACAAGTTTGCAAAAATAAAAAACTAAGATTTAATTTGAATGAGTGGATGGGAAGAAAAGACAACAGCATAATGATTCCTGGCAAATAGCCACGTCATGTTTCTTTTCATGTTGGAGTCCCTAGAGGGCAACAGACACATAGAAAATGAGCTTTGACTGAAGTGACACAATGTGTCACCATCTTGAGGCAGAGACTAGAGATGCTGTAGATGAGCCACGAGTTGAAAAGACATCATACTACCTAGGAACATTCCCGAAATTTTATGTACAGCATTTCATCAGACTCCAGAAAGATGACGTTTTTAATGTTAAAAAGAGACATTTTAAACTACATGAAATCAAACACAATGGAAATTGGCTCTATTGCTTTCATAATTCTGCATAGGTATACACACTGCAAAACTCTGTCAAATTCACCATTGAGATCTGAAGGGAAAAAGACTTATTTTCATGCGTTCCCTTCTGGATTTTCTGTTTTCCTGTTTCACCAAGCCCAGTCCTCAAAGAATAGCTCCCTCCCTAAACAAAGAACGTCCTTGACTGGGACAGCATGGCTGGACCGCCAGCCATTGACGGACTGAAAGGCCACACATTGCGATGAGCCAACAATAGGGTTCCGTGACCTGTAGCACCTCCCTGAGTTGTCAGACCCCATTTCTTTGTCTCCCTCAATTTTAGTTTTGGATATATTAACTACTGCTCCTTCAAAGACCAGATGTCACCTTCATATGTGTCTACAGAAGTTAAATTCCCAATTTCAGATCCTTTCAGGGAAAGTTAAATTCATTTTTCAACATATTCTTTCACCTTTAACAAGGCTTTCACATATCCATACAAGTATGGTCTTTGATTTCTGAGAATTGTTTCAGCTAGGTATTCTCAATTCCTTCTTGTTGAAATAGAAAAATAATAATCATAATCATAATAATGTTACTAAGCCGTTCTCACAGATTTCCTAAAAATTTCTCAGTTTGCATAGTACAGAGCAACAAGTGACCTGTTAAATGATGACAAATCCTTTAGATTATGGCTTTAGACCTTTAACCTTTTGACTTTAGGTTGTATCCAGGGAGCAGTCAGAGAGGAAGAATGCAATAAACTGCTTGTAATCTAGCGGTCTCAAAAGAAATTACATCAAAACCAGATGTTACACCACTAGTCATTAAAGACTGACAACATGTTAACTAAAATACGGCCATTATAAAAGACTTCCCTCCCCACCCACTGCCCGACTACTAGAGGTCTCTTGCCTCACTTAACAACATCAGAAAATGTGAGTGCTGCAAAGCAACTTGACACTGAACCCTCAAAACGTCAGGTGCATTTGATTGAGACATGACTTCTTTATTTTAATATGTTTCAGGAATCTGGCCAATTTTGAAAATTGTGGTTTACACCAAAGCAAGAATAACTTTTTTTTGGATTGATGTAAAAAAAGAAATGTGTGTGTTTGTGTCAGATTTTACCCATCTTTCCTCCCATGCACACTTTCTGATATGAAGAATATTGATGCAGGGAATTTAATCATAAACTACAATTCCCCAGATACCATTTTCCTGCTTCCTTCCACTTGAAATGTTGAAGGACTTTCAGCTGAAAGTCACACCAGTCGACATCTGACAGCCAATGACAGTCAAAGCTGCGGCGTGAAAGCTGGAGATGTAATGCACGTCTTTCTGGGGATTGTCATCCATCCAGCCACACCAGCATTTAAAATACAGCAAACGGTGCTGGAAGGCTTCAAAGATGAAAGTCAGAATCTGCGTGGGAAGCACACAGTGGAGGTTGAAAAACATGGGGTGGAAAACATGTTACTAAGTGCCTGTTACAAACACAACCTGTACAAAACAGAGAGAAGTGCCAAGGGCATCCAAAGAAGAGAAGATGCCTTTTCTCACCTGGGAAACCAAGCATTTCGGCAAGAGGGAAAAAACATAGTGACTCAGCCAGAGGAGAAATCCAGCAAGTGGTACCATTCCTAAGGCATCTTCTTGATCCCTCTCAGGCAGGTCTCGGTAAGTAATCCCCCATTTTAAAAAGATCCTTGTGGAAATCTACTCAATAATGTCAAGCTCTTTCTGCATTCTTCTGAATTCTACACTAAATTCTATTCTGATTTTTTTTTGTAAATATATTCTAAATTTTAAAGCAGATTGAGCCAAAAATTAAGTATTCATTTTGGATGAATTAAAAAATAACAAATACATTCTCTTATTAGGTTAACAAAATAATTTTTAATCTGCAGATGTAGGGCAAAGTCTTTACACAGTGAGAGAATCTGGGAGTTTGGCAATTTTTTACTCAGGTAACAAGAATATGAATTTGATAGGCCTGTGCCTGTGTGTTCATTCTTGTGCTGTGTAATTGTCAGCTGGAAGCCTACCCAGAACCAAGCCTGGTTCAACCAAACGTGAGGCTGGGACTGACATTCTTGCTTGTTGCTCTCACCTATTGTGGAATTGAGAGCAGGGCAATGGAGTCGGGGGACCCACATTAGAATCATGGCTCAACTACCTGCTCTGAGCTCTTAACACAATTTCTCCAGGTCTCTGTTTTTACGTCTGTAGAATGCAGTCGTTGAGGCCAATCCTATCAAGTTTCACTGACTGTTTCTTTTTAATGAAAATACAATAAAATACTATACATGAAAGTGTTCCATATAATTCCAAGTACCATGCCTATAAGAATCAATTCTTTTATTACCTCCTGTGACTACCTAGTTCTCCAGTAGAGTGAGTGGTGACTACGCTCCTGGGACTGTCTGCTTCCCGTGTGGGCGGTTATCCCCCATGAACTCTGATTGCCAGCAGCTCTGAAATATTCACTAGTAAGTAAAATGTTAGTGACGCCCACATGGCAGGTCTGCCTGATGGTTATAACAATATAACACATCACTATAAAAATTAATAAAATTGTCTCACCAATAGTAAGTGGGGAAAAAACAAAGCACTGGTCTTGTAACTTCATCCCTCATTAATGCACATACCTCCTTTTTTTTTGATTAGCCCAAATACAGAAGACAAATACCCCATGTTCCCACTTATGCGTGGAATCTAAAACAACCAAACTCACAGAAACAGGGAGTAGAATGGTGTTTACCGGAGGCTGGGGGCAGGGGACCCTCTGGAAAGGGGAGATGATAGTCAAAGGGTACAAAGTCTTATTAGACACATACATATTCTTGAAAGGGGTTTTAATAACTTAGTTACATACTCCATGGCATTTTTATGGCCATGGTTATGGCCTATTTATGGCCTTTTACCCTGGTTAAGCAAAGCCGTTCTCCATATGTTGGGGATGCTTATGCCTTCTCTTTCTAGGGAAAATTCTCACCCTTGCACACTTCCTTTGGTTTATAATTTTGGAAAAATTCCATATTGAATGTGGCATGAATGAATATAGCACACCACTTTTTTGCCCAATTCACAAGGTTGCCTGATTTGTCTTAAAATTTCTTTCTACAATTCACAGAAATAAGCTCTGTGGCAGCCATGTTTATATTCCATGATCACACCTGATTGAGCCAGAGGTGGACATGCGATTTCAAGTCAATCAATCAGATTCTCTTACCCTAATGGAAGAACTAAGACTTAGAGATTATCATTTAGGATATTTCTACATGTTGCAAAGACCACAACTATAAATGTATAGATTGTAAAAGACATGTTTATAGGGAAAAAAAATAAGTAAGTGAGAGGGGCATGTTAATTTGTTCCAGTACAGTAACCATTTTGCAATGTATGTATCACATAATTTCATATCATGTACACTAAATAGACATAATATAACTTTATAAAAGTCAAAAAATTAAAAATTAAGAAACTTCCAAAGAGAAACAAATGAAGCACACATTCAAAACGAAGGCAAATAAGAGTCTCAACAGTTCCTGTCTTACCAGTTTTCATGATGCATGAGTGAAATGCTGCCTGTTTCACAAGACATTTCTTATGACAGCTTTATAATACTCCATTTCTGTTATTGTTAACCTACATCAAATTGATTTATACTACATACAAACTCCTAAAAAACATACTGAAATTTTAACTAACTAATCTAAGACATCTTAATAGCCTGAGGAAGGTGAGGAAAATAGAGAGTGTTAAGTGGAGAAGAAATTCATAGAAAACTGTTGTACGTTTATCATAAAAAATAACATACAAATGAAATTTTTTCTGCAAGATTTGGTGATATTAAATTCCTTGTATTAGACGTTCATTATATTTTCAGATCAGATTCTTGCTTCAGTAAAGGGTCAGACCAAATGGACACTAAATTTTTGTCACAATTTTACCAAACATTTTTATCTTTGGGTTAAACAAAAGAAATATCATACACGTGTATGTACATTTATATGATATCATATATATAGCCATGTTATTTGCATGGTTAAAAGACCCTTTAATAGGGCCAAGAGACAAAGACACCAAAAAGCAATGAATATGTCTATTTTCTCTCAGTCTCAGAATGCCTATGAAGAATAGCGTATTTCAGGGCTGGTGCACAGAACACACAAAGTGAACCTGTTATGCCAGAAAGTGTCAAAAAAATGATGGGTTTATATAATAAAAACCAAGAAGTTTATTTGAAGGAGCTCCCGCTGACCAATCTGGGACAATTTGTTGACAAGGAACAATAATACATTTTTAAAATATTTTTGATCATTATACGTACATAATCGTTGTATACCTTTAGAAGGTACATGTACTGTTTTGATACAGGTATCAATGTGAATTGATCAAATAAGGATAATTGGAGTATCCATGACCTCAGACATTTAACATTTCTTTGTATCAGGAACATTTCATCCACTCTTTAGTTTTACAGTATATCCTAATTTATTGTTAATTATAGTTATTTGTTGTGCTATCAAAGTGACTATATTGTTCATTCTATCTAACTACATTTCTGTGCTTATTAACCATCCCCACTTTATGCTCCCCTCCTCACCACCCTTCCCAGCATCTGCTAACAATGATGCTCCTCTCTTTCTCCATGAAATCCAGTATTTTTGATATTACATTCTCACAAATGAGGGAGACAAGACAGACATATCTTGCATATTCTCCCTCATTTGTGGGAGTGTGATATCAAAAATTTTAAGTTATTTCACTTAATATAATGCCCTCCAGTTTCATCTGTGTTGCAAATGGCAAGACTTCATTCTTTTCCTGGCTATATAATATTCCATTGTGTCAATGTATGACAATTTCTTTATTCATCTGTTGATGGACACATAGGTTTGTTCCATATCTTGGCTATTGTGAATAGTGCTGCAATAAACATGGGAACACAGATACTTCTACAATACACTGAATTCCCACCTTTTGAATATACATGCAGCAGTGATGTTTCTGGTCATATAGTAGTTCTATTTTCAGTTTTCTAAGGAAATGCTATACTGTTTTCCATAGTGGTTGCACTAATTTACATTCCTACCAACAGTGTATAAGGGTTCCCCTTTCTCAACATCCTTGCCTGCATTCATTATTGCCCAACTTTTGATAAAGCCACTTTTACTGGGATGAGATGACATTGCATTGCAGCTTTGATTTGCATATCTCTGATGACTATAATGTTAAACATTTTTTCACAAACCTGTTGGCTATTTGTATTTCTTCTTTTGAGAAAAATATCTGTTTAGATCCTTTGCCTACTTTTAATCAGATTATTTGATTTTTTTCCTATCAAGTTGTTGAAGCTCTTCATATATGTATTCTAGTCATTAATCCCTTGTCAGATGGGTACTTTGCAAATATTTTCTTCCATTCTGTGGGTTGTCTCTTCACTTTGTTGATAGTTCCCTTTACTGTGCAGAGGCTCTTTAGCTTGATGTGATCTTATTTGTCCAATATTGCTTTGACTGCCTGTGCTTTGGGTGTATTACTCAAGAAGTTCTTGCCCAGACCAATGTTTTCCCCAATGTTTTGTTTTAGTAGTTTCATAGTTGCTGATTTTCATATAGGAGAGAGATAAGGATCTTCTTTCATTCTTTTGTACATGGATATCATGTTTCCACTTATGAAAGAGACTGTTCTTTCCCTACTGCATGTTCCTGGCCACTTTGTCAAAGGTAAATTCACTGTGGATGTGTAGATTTATTTCTGGGTTCTCTATTACATCCCATTGGCCTTTATTTCTGTTTTTATGCCACTGCCATGCTTTTTGGGTTGCTATAGCTCTGTAGTGTAATTTGGAGTCAGCCAGTGTGATTCCTTTAGTTTGTTCTTTGTGCTCAGGGTGGCTTTGGCTATTCTGGGTTTTTTGTAGTTTCATATAAATTCTAGAATTATTTTTCTTTTTGTGAAGAATATCATTGGTATTTTTATGGGGCTTGCATTTAACCTATCAACTGCTTTGGGTAGTACAGACATTTTTAACACTATTGATTCTTCTAATCCATAAGCACAAAATAGCTTTCCATTTTTTTGGTTTTATTTTCAACTCCTTTCATCAATGTTTTATAGTTTTCATTACAGAGATCTTTCACTTCTTTGGTTGGGTTTATTCCTAGGCATTTTATCTTACATACAATTATTATAGATACAATCACTTTTTTTGTTTCTTGTTCAGATTGTTCACTGTGATCATAAGAAATGCTACTGATTTTTGTAAGTTTATTTGGTATCCTGCAAGTTCACTGAATTTATCAGTTTTAATAATTTTGGGCTGGAGTGTTTAGGTTTCTTTGGCTATTACATCATATTATCAGCATACAAGGATAATTTGGCTTCTTCCTTTCCAATTTGGGTGCCTTTATTTCTTTTCTTCTTTTCTTTATTTCGGCCGGGGCTGGGTTTGAACCCGCACCTCCAGTATATGGGGCCAGAGCCCTACTCACTGAGCCAGAGGCACCACCCAGGATGCCTTTATTTCTTTCTCTGGTCTGATTGCTATAGCTAGAAATTCCAGTACTATGTTGAATAACAGTGGTGAAAGCGGACATCTTAGTGTTGTTTCATATCTAAGAAGGAAGACTTTGTTGAGGTAAGTTCCTTCTACACCCAGGTTTTAAGGCTGTTACGTCATGAAGGAATATTGGATTTTATCAATTGCTTTTCAGCATCAATTGAAATAATCATAAGGTTTTTGTCCTTCATTCTGTTGGTATGTTTCACATTGATTGATTTGCATATGTTGAACCATCCCTGAATCCCTAGGATGAATCCTACTTGATCATGATGAATTATCTTTGTAAAGTATGGTGAGTTTGGATTGCTAGTATTTTGTTGCATTTATATTTATCAGAGATATTAGCCTATAGTTTACCCCTTCACTGTGTCTTTTATTTTTGTGTCAGGGTGATTCTAGGCATCCTAAATAAGTATAGAAGTATAGCCTCTTCTTCTATTTTTGTGGAATTGTTTAAGTGAGATTGGTATGGTAGTAATTCTTTTTTGAATGCTTGGTAGAATTCAGCTGTGAAGCCATGAAGTCCTGTGGTTTTCTTTGCTGAAAGACTTTTTATTACTGTTTCTTTCTCATTACTTTTTATTGGTTTATTCAGGTTTTGGATTTCTTCCAAGTTCAATCTTGGAAGGTTAAATGTATCTAGATACTTATCCCTTTCTTCTGGATTTTCCAATTCATTTCCAACTCATTGGCTCATAGTGGTCGCTAATCATCCTTTGGAATTCTGCTGTATCAGGTGTAATGTCTCCTTTTCCACCTCTGATTTTATTTATTTGTGTCTTCTCTCCTTTTTTCTTACTTAGTCTGCCTAAGTAAGACTCTTGGACTCAAGCAATTCTCTTGCCTCAGCCTCCCGAGTAGCTGAGACAACAGGCACCCACCACAACACCTGGCTATTTTTAGAGACAGGGTCTTGCTCTTGTTCAGGCTGGTATTATAGGTTTTTTGATTTGAGATTATCACAAGGCTTGCAAGAAACATTTTATGATCATTTACATTAAACATATGGCAACTCTGCTTATAAACAGATAAGCAAACAAACAAGCAAAGAGAAATTTAACAGAAATTCTATGCTTTAGCTTCACCCTCCTTATTTTTTCAGTTTTATTATTCCTATCCAGACCCTTTTATATTATCTCTCAAAAATGTGTGTAGTTATTTTTGATAGGCTTATATTTTAGTCTTCCTACTCTAGATATAAGTGGTTTATACACCACAATTACAGCAATAGAGTATCATTACTATTACCAGTGAGTTGTATACCTTCAGAAGATCTCTTACTGTTCATTGATGTCTTTTCTTTCAGACTGAAGAACTCCTTTTAGCAAGTCTTGTAGGACACATCTGGTGTTGATGAAATGTATCAGCTTTTGTTCGCCTGGGAAAGTCTTTGTTTCTCCTTCATGTCTGAAGAATACTCTTGCAGGGTATAATATCCTAAGGCTAAGGTTATTTTCCCTTCAGGACTTCAAATATGTCATGCCTCTCTCTCCTGTCTGTAAGTTTTCCATTGAGAAGTCTACTGCCAGATATGTTGGAGACCCTTTACTGCCAGATATGTTGGAGATCCTTTATATGCTATATTTTTATTTTCCTGCCTCTCTGAGGATTTTTCCTTCATCTGTGACCTCTGGGAGCTTGATTATTATATGCCTTGAAGTGGCTTTGTTTAGGTTAAATCTGCTTCATGTTCCATGACCTTCTTTACCTGAATATTGATATCTTTTTCTAGGTTTAGAAAGTCTCTCTTTTCTTATTCCTTTGAATAAACTTTCCACCCCTGGTTCTCTCTCCTTCCTCTTCAAGGCCAGTAACTCTTAGATTTGCTCTTTTGAGGCTATTTTCTAGATTTTGTAGGTATCCTTCATTTCTTCATTTCTTTTTTCTCTTCTAACCACATATTTTAAGGTAACCTGTCTACAAGCTCACTAATTCTGTCTACTGCTTGGCAATTCTGCTTTTGAGAGACTCTCTTGCATTTCCCATGATGCCAGTTGAATTCCTAAGCTCTAAGATTCCCACTTTATTTTGTTTTATAATTTCTATCTCTGTTAAATCTTGCTGATAGGTTTCTGAATTCCCTCTCTGTGTTGTCTTGAAGTTCATTGAGCTTCCTGAGGTCAGCTATTTTGAATTCTTTGTCTGAAAGGTCACTTGTCTCCATCACTCCAGGACTGGTAGCTTATTTAGTTTGTTTGCTGAGGTCATGTCTCCCTGATACTTGTGAATGTTCATCAACATCTGGGCATTAAAGAGTTTCATATTTATTTTGATCTTTAAAGTCTGGGCTAATTTGAACCCACCCTTCTGGAGAAGGCTTTCCATATATTCAAAGGGAATTGAATGCTATGGCCTAAGTCTTTGGTTGCTGTACCTATATCAGCTCTGGGAGTGCCCTAAGTGTAGTAATGCTTTGATACTTGCAGATTCCTGGTGGTACTGCCTTGGTGAGCTTGTGTAAGATATAGGAGAATTCCTTGGATCACCAGGAAAACTCTCTCACTCTCTGTGCTGGGCTGCTAGAGTTGAGGAAAGAGTGATGTAGGCACTCCTTCATGGCTACCAGCACCAGGACACACTTAAAGGCAGTCCAGTCTCACCCAAAGCCAGTGGTAACTGTTGCCTGGCCTTCTCTGATATTTATCCTAAGCCCATCTTGATGTTTAGTCAGCAAGTGCTGAATACTACCAGGACAGGGTCCTTACTTTTAAGACATCATTTTTATTTTGGGCCCATAAGGCTAGAAATGTCATCTAGGAACTAAGGCCTAGACTCAGGAGTCTCCTTGGTAATTTATTTTACTGGGACTGAGCTGGTTACAAACATTACAAAACAAAATCCTCTAAGTTCTCCCTGTTTCTTTCTTCAAGTGGAAGAAGACTCTCCCTAAACTGTGCTGTCAGTAGTTGTGTGTGTGTGTGTGTGTGTGTGTGTGTGTGTGACATAGACACAGGCTTGGCTGCAGCTGCTTGTGTCTCACTGGATCACATGCACCCCAAGTGCACTAGCTCTGAGCCAGCACTGCTACATAAATTGCTCAAGGACTGGGGCTTTGGAGTAGAGATTTCCCCACTGGTTGGGCTGGTGAAAATGTTTACCCTAAGGTCACTGGCAGAATTCTGTGCTGGAACTGTGCTGTGTTTCCTTGTGCCAGAGCAACCCTGAGTTTCAATCACTTCACTGTCCCTACCCTGGACTCAGATTCTCTCTCCGCTTGGTGAGCGGATGCCACACTTCTGGGGCATGGAGGAGAGGTGGTGCAAGGGTAGGTAGTGCAAGACTGTTCTTTCTGTCCTCTTCAGTGCCTCTTTCCTTGATACAATGTTAAGACAAGGTGGTATGATCATTCACCTCATTTTTGGTTCTTCTGAAAGCACTTGCTTCCATGAATAGTTGTTTAATTATGTATTCCTGTGAATGGACTGTTGCTGGAGGTTTCTATCTGACCATCTGGCTCTACCCCCTCTATGAATTTTAAAACATTGACAAAAAATAGGCATTCATAAGCTTATACAATTAATTAGTTAATTAGTCTTGCTTAAGGATAAATGCCAGTTACCAACTGAAAACTGTGGTAAGAGCACTAAAGTTGGAAGGTCAGCATGGCATCATCATCACAGTAAAGATTGAGTCAGACAAAAATTATCAATAGATGTTAAACTTAGAGGGAAATTTTGCCAAGAAATAGAATATTTCCATGGTCTTAAATAATGTCCCCACAGACTGGTTACTAGGGAAAGGAAGATAAAAATGGCTATCATAGAGTAGAGAAATCAAACAATACTTTGCTACATGATCAAAAGTACTATCACAAATGAGGAACGAATAGATATTATTCACCTCCAGGTGTAGTGAGTGACCTGAGAGGGTCAAATGTCACCTCTGAAATGCTTGACCAAGTACAAATAAACTGAATCTGAAGTTTCATTACAGACAACCTTAAATTGAGAAATGTTTTGGTTTTCAAGAGGAGAAATGTTAATGTTATTTATGATAAAGAAGGGCTGTGAAAATGTTACAGAGTAAAGGAGACTAAAACAACTAAATGCATTACCTGACCTGGCTTCTCTACAGGAGGAAAAACATGCTGTAAAGAACATTATGGAATTATTTTTAAAAACTGGATAGTAGAAAATAATTTATAGTACTGTATCAATGTTAAATTTACTGAAGTTAATCGTTACATTATGACTATATGAGAGAATATCCCTATTAGGAAATACACACTGAAGTGATTAGAAATAAAAAGCCATGTGGTGTGTAATTTACCCTCAAATGGTTTTAAAAACAGTATGTTTGAGAGAGATAGATCAAATTATAAAACAAATGGGACAAAATGCTCACAATTCTTGGCAAAAGTTTGAATGTTCTTTCAACTATTCTTATTCTTGCTGTTTTTCTGTAAGTTTGGAATTATTTCCAAATAAAAAAATTTAATTATTTAAAAGAAAAGGTCTATTCTGATACTAGACTGAAACTATGGAAAATGTCCAATCAAGTATATCGCAAACACTTCTAAGAGACTTAATAGGTGTCCCCAAAAAATGTTAAGTATCTTAAGTTTAAACAAAATTTAAAATATTAGTTTAAAAATGATACCTTTAGAAGAGCAGAGAGAGGGAAGGAGGGAGGAGGGTGGGGCCTTGGTGTGTGCCACACTTTGGGGGGGCAAGACACGATTGCAAGAGGGACTTTGCTTAACAAATGCAATCAGTGTAACCTGGTCTATTGTACCCTCAATGAATCCCCAACAATAAAAAAAAAAGATATGACTCCAAAAAATGAAAAGAAAAAAAAAAAGATACCTTTTTTAAAGGCTTCTCAGAGCTTTCCTTATCTTGTTGATGGTAATGGTGAAACCCAGAAAAGGGCTTTAGCTTTAAGTATTTAACCAAATATATTTGAACATTGAACCCTTTTTTCCTTCTCTAATAAGTAGATAACAAACTAGAGCTCATAGATGATAAATGATTTTAGTTTTTCCCAAGGGGATGTAAATTTTAAATAAGAATAGAATTATCTAACATCTCCAGAATACTTACTATGTGCCAGTGCTTTGAATGTATTTGCCATCATTGCGGTTACATAAAGAAGTAGTTGGTCTCACCATTTAAAAGGTACAGCTCAGAGACATCACCCCATTTGCCCAAGGTCACACATATAATAATCAGTTGTTCCTTCCAGGATTCTTCTAATGCAAGTTAATAATTTGTTAAATTTTCTGTATAGACCAGAGATGAAAATTATTTTAAATAGGTCTAGTGAAACTTTAAATATCAGGAACACTCTTTCAGGTACATTTAGCAATGTCTGACAAGGGAACAACCTGAGAAACATAACCAATGAAATTGCCATCGATTCAAAGAGTTGACAGAGCTAGAGAAAAAAAGATGCTGAATCATGTCTATGTGCCAAGAGAAATTGTGTCCAAAATATTTTTTACTGCTGATTAGTTTCAGAAGTTAGTTGCACATCGGCCTAATTTTCTTTCCACTTGTAATTTTCTTTTTTTTTTTTTTTTGTGGTTTTTTGGCCGGGGCTGGGTTTGAACCCGCCACCTCCAGCATATGGGACCAGTGCCCTACTCCTTGAGCCACAGGCACCGCCCCCACTTGTAATTTTCAAGTGGAACTCTTCACTGGGAGCCAACTTTTTAATTCCTAGTTTAATGGACATTATAAGCAGTGCCTTACTTTGATAGTATTGCAATAACCCTGCATGGAGAGAAAAAGAACACTGATCTTTTACTTAATAATAAAGAATTATTCAGACAGTGATGCTTGTCTTAGCAACCACTAATGTAGAAATTGACAGATTTCAGGCTGCAGTTTCCTCTGCCTGACGTGGCTGGTAAGTGTTCCAACTAAATGACAGTTTGCCAGCCTGCAAAGCCACTAGAGAGGAGTAACTGAGTGTCTACAAGAACAATGTTGTGAATCTCAGTTACTAGCTTAAGTTTATCAATCAAAAATCTGCCAGGAGCACAGCCAATAAAGAATCCAGTTACACAGGTGAATTTAGACATCCACTTTCTATTTATAAAGAACAAAACAATGTGTGGACATTGCTCTACCATCTAAATTATAAATCTTGGCATGATTAATTAAAATAACAACTACTATTAGTAATTAGACCAATTCCTAAAGGAGGATCAAAACAAAAATCAAGTTCTGGGAAACATTTGGTGTGTCTTTCTTTAGCCAGCCTGTCGAGTCCCATTTTTTAATTAATAGTGAGCCCTCGCAGGCTCTTGCCTCAATGGTTTGCCAAAACCTGATGCTTCCCCACCTCCTGTTTTTCCTTTGCCCCCAACGCCCTCAAATCCTAACTGCCCCCTTATCTTCTCAGCAACTTTCTACTCTTTCTTCATAAACCTTACCCAGGCACAACCTCCTCTGTTTAAATTCTCCCTGACTTCCAATTCTTACTCCATACAAGAAAAATCAACAAGGTAATGCTCAAGATGATGAGCAGGACAAAGTCCCACATATTAATTTTATCTCTTAATTTTAATGGTTTAAGGGCACCACTCAAAAGACATAGGCTGGTTAAATGGATAAAAAATCACAATCCAATTCTCTGCTGTCTCCAGTAAAGTCATCTAAACCATAAGGACACACACAGTCTCAGTGTGAAAGGGTGTAAAAAAATAGTCCATGCAAATGAAAAGCCAAAATTAGCCATTCTCATACGAGATAAAATTGACTTTAAATCAACAAAGATAAATAAAGACAAAGAGAGTCATAATGTAACAGTGAAAGGATCAATTCAATAAGAAGACATAACAATTCCAAACATATATCCACCTAACACATGATCTCCCAGATGATAAATGATTTTAGTTTTCTACTAGAGATTCTACTAGAGATTGACAAGGAAATTAATAGTAGCATCTTAAGTGCCCATGAATCCAAAAGCCCACTCTCAGAGCTGGACAAATCATCAAAGCAAAAAATAAATAAACACTGGATTTAAGTAAAACTCTAAAACAAATGGACCTAGCAGACATTTTTCTACTATAGTTTGGTAGTTTTTTCTACCAAAAAATTACTGAATAAACATTCTTTTCAACACAGAGAATGTTCTCCACAATTGAAATATCTTAGGTTATAAAACATGTATCAATAAATTTTAAAAAATTGAAATCATACCACATATCTTCTCAGACTATAAAGGAATAAACTAGAAATAAATTCTAAGAAAGAAACTCAATTCTACACAAATTCATGGAAATTAAACAACTTGCTGCTGAATGATTATTGAGTCAATAATGAAATTAAGGTGGAAATCAAAACATTTCTTGAATTGAATAACAAAGGGGACACAAGCTATCAAAATCTATGAGATTCAGCAAAAGCGTTCTTAAGGGGGAAAATTTGTACCCTTAAATGCCCACATGAGAAAGATCACAAATTATAATAATAAGCTGATGCCATATCTCAAAGAACTAGAAAAGGGAGAGCAAACCAAACCTAAAGCCAAGAAAGGAAAACAAATAACAAAAGTCAGAGCAGAACTAAATAACATGGAAAAAATTGCAAAAGTTGGTTCCTTGAAAGGACAAACTACATTGATAGGCTTCTTGCTAGATAAACAAGGAATAGGAGAAAAGGACTCAAATAAGCTCAATCAGAAATGAAAAAGGAGTTATTACAACTGATAGCACAAAAATACAAAATATCATCCATGAATACTATAAAAACTTCTATACCCATAAATTAGAAAACATAGAGGAAATGAACAAATACCTGGAAACACACAAGCTCCCAAGATCAGTCAGGAAGAAATATAACTCTTGAACAGACCAGTTATAAGCAGCAAAATTGAAGCAGTAATAACAAAGCTTCCAACAACAAAAAAAGCTCCCCAGCTCAGATGTAGTCATAGCCAAGTTCTACCAGTCCTATAAAGTGTTACTCATACTGTAGGAATTAGTCCATAATATTGAGAAGGAGGGAATACTCCCCAACTCATTCTGTAAAGTCAGATCACCTTGATACCAAATACAGGAAAGGAAACAAACAATAACAACAACAAAAAGAAAAAAAAAAAAAACAAGAAAAGTACAGACAAATATCCCTTATGAATACAGACACAAAAATCCTCAATAAAATACTAGCAAACCTAATTCAACAACACAATAAAAAGATAATCCAATGTGATCAAGTGGCCTTCATCCCAGTAATGCAAGATGGTTCAACATATGGAAATCAGTGTTATTCTCCACATAAATGGAAGCAAAGTAAAAACCATATGATCATCTCAATAGATGGATAAAAAGCATTTCATAAAATCCAGCATGTTTTCATGATTCAAAAACTTTCAGCAAAGTAGGCATAGAAGGAACATATCTCAAAATTACAAAATTCCACAGCCAACATCAAACTGAAAAGGGAAAAGTTGAAAGCATTTCCCCTAAGAATTGAAACAACATAAGGCTCCCCACTGTCACCATTCTATTGAACATGGTTCTGAAAGTCCTAGCCAGAGCAATCAGGCAAGAGAAAGAAACAAAGAGTACCCAAATTGGGAAAAAGGATGTCAAACTATGTTGTAATCTTGTATCTAGAAAACTACAAAGACTCCACCAAGAGACTTCTGGGTTTGATCAATAAATTCAGCAAATTCTCAGGTTACAAATTAATGCATACAAATTAGTAATATTCCTATACACCCAAAACTGTCATGCTGAGAGTCAAATCAAAGAGTCAATACCATTCACAATAGCTACAAAGAAAATAAGGTAGCTGCAAATATATTTAACCAAGGAGATGAAAGAGAGCTACAAAGAAAACTACAAAACACTGGGGAAAAAAATCACACGTGACACAAACAAATGGAAAAATCCATGATACTCATGGATCAGTAGAATCAACACTGTTAAAATGTCCATTGTACCCAAAGTGATTTACAGATCCAATGCAATCCCCATCAAAACACCAGTGTCAATTTCACATATCTAGAAAAAATAATTCTAGCTTTGTTTGGGACTAGAAAAGAGCCCAAAGAGCCAAAGCAATCCTAAGCAAAAAGAACAAATTTGGAGACATGATATTACCAGACTTCAAGCTACACTACAAAGACATAGCAACCCAAACGGCATGGTATTGGTACAAAAATAGAAAAATAGACCAATTGAACATAATAGAGAACCCAGATATAAAACCATTTATTTATAGCCAACTGATCTCTGACAAAGCAGACAACAACATACACTGAGAAAAAGAAGCCCTATTTAATAAATGGTGCTGGAAAATTGAATAAATGGTGCAAAAGAATAAAACAGGATCACTATCTCTCAACACTCTCAAAAATTCATTTAAGATGGATAAAAGACTTAAACTTAAGGCATGAAATCATAAGAATTCTTGAAGAAAATGTAGTGAAATCTCTTCTAGACTAAGATCCCAAATGACAATTATAGCAACAACAACAACAACAACAACAACAAAAAAATAACTGGGACTTGATTAAATTAAAAGCCCTGCACAGTTAAGGTAATAATCAACAGATCAAGTAGACAACCTCCAGAATGGAAAAAATTTCACTCAAACTACATGTCTAACAAAGGATTAATATGCAGAGTCTACAAAGAACTCAAACAAATATCAAGAAAAAACCAAACAACCCTATCAAAAAGTGGGCAAAATACATAAACAGATATTTTTAAAAGGAAAATGGAAAAATAGCCAACACACATGAAAATATGTTCAATATGACTAATCATCAGGGAAATGCAAATTAAAACCACAATGATCTGTCACCTTACTCTTATTAGAATGGCTTTTATTAAAAAATCCCAAAGCAGTAGATGTTGGTGTAGATAAAGCCACTGTTGGAGAGACTGATAATTAGTCATAATGGAGATTTCTCAAAGAACTGTAATAAAAATAGTGTGGTACTGCAGAAGAGTGGTTCCTTAAAAAATATTTAAAAAGTGGTTCCTAAAAAATAAAGTGGTTCCTTTAAAATATATAATTACCTCATGATGTGGTGATTTCATTTCTGGGTATTGATCTTAAAAAAAACTTGAAAGCAGAGTGTCGAAGAGATATTTGTGCACCCATGGTTATAAGCAGTTTTATTCATAATAACTAAAATGTGGAAGCAACTCAAATGTGCACCAACAGATTAATGAACAATCAAACTTTTGTATGTAATACAATGGAATATTATTTAGCCTTTAAAAAGGACATTCTAACATATGCTACAATGCGATGAACCTTGAGAACACTATGCTAATTAAAATAAGCCAGTCAAAAAAGACAAATGCTGTATGAATTCACTTTTATGAGGTACTTAGAGTAGTCAAAATTATAGAAATAGAAAGTAGAATGGTGGTTTCCAGGGGCTGGAGGGAAGAGATAATGAGAGTTATTATTTAATGAGTATAAACTTTCACTTTTACATGAAGAACAGAATTATGGAGGTGGATGATGGTGATGGTTGTACAACATTGTAAATATATTTAACACCATTGAATTATACGCTTAAAATGGTTAAGATAACATAATAAACTTTATATGTATTTTATCGCAATGAAACAATTGGAAAAAACTTACGTTACAGTTATTAGTGAGGCAAAGCATCTTTTCATAGGCTAATTGTTCATTTGTATTTTCCCTTTTGTAATTTACTATTCTAGCTTGTTCTAATGTTCTGACAAGCGTTTCACAAAGGATTCTCAATGCTTCTAACATAAGGAAGTAACAAATGTTGACACTTGAGGTATGAGGTCAAGGAATGAAGGAGGACTTTTTTTCCTTTTTGTATGAATGTGCCTTTAAGTGCCCATCAGATCACAGATCTTTATAGAATCTCTCCAGGAATAACAGTAGCACTGCATCATACTGTAGAAATATGGGGTTCTCCTTTGGTTGTATTTCCATTGTGATATAAGGAGTTTGAAAAATCAGAGTATTTGTCTATTCATTTTTTTTTTTTGCCTTTTTCTTCGCTTTTGCCTTTTATTCCCTGAGAAATATTTATAACTAATTTGCTGACCTTAGACATTTTATTTATGGTTTACATGTCACTGTGCCATCGTTTTTCCTACAGGGATTTTAAAAACACATGGTAAAAAAGAATTTACGTATTTGAAATTACCATTTGTAAACCAGTTTATTTCTATGGCCTTTATTTAACTGGAATATTTGACGCAATTTATTTCTTCAACCATGTTCTATCTTTCTAAGATCTTTAATCCTATAAGATCATACAAGACGGTTTCAAGTAGTTATGTAAATACACACTTGTATATCCCATTTGTGTCACAATTCGCAGTGGCTTTGTTGATCTCAAAAGCACTAGAATAAATTTGATTTTCATGCTATACACACCATTATTCTGAACGATTGAAAGATTAGTAGGTGAGCGTGTAGGTAGTGTTGTTTCTAAGCAAAAATAGAAAAGCAAAGTTTCAGGATCGATTTTTGTCAGATATGTGAACACCCGTTCTATAGAATTCAGCTCCTGTTTTGACAGCTTATTGAATACTCTCTCAACTTTCCCCGCCTGGTAATGTCTCCCATTAATTAATACCCATTCTCTGTTCACAGTTTTGATAGAACAGGAGTAGTTGTTAACACAACACTCATAATCACAATTGTTCAGGTGTATATTTTGTCTGTATTCTGTATAAGCCTCAGATATTCAGTATGGCCCAAATAGAAAAGGTGAAATTCCTAGAAATAAAATTAAGTTTTATAATAAGAATAATAATTCTGTTTGCATTTCACTGTTTTCTTTTCCTTATGTTGGTATCAAGCTCTGCGAAATATCCACCTGTATTTCCCCTTTTTTGTTGTATGAATAAAGCTGTAAGAATTGGATTTTTTAAATTCTAAATTTAGAAAAGAGTATTTTGTTACTTGGTGGACTTGGAGAACAATTTTTACAACAATGTAAATAATCGAGTGAGGTCACATTTTCATATAAAAAGAGTGCAAGGTAATTAAAGTGCCAGGTGTTTAAAACCTTTCTACATTTTTAAAGTTTGCAGGACTTTGGCATAATGTTTCTCCAAATTATTAAGAGCTTACGATTCTACAAAAATGAAAAACTACAATCAAGCCTTACTGAAGGAGAAGAGGATGGTTTACAGTACAGATCTTTAAATGAGCTTTTGAAAATTAGACATGTGCATTAGTAAAAATTTGACAAAATTTTTAAAAGAAAAATCTAATATTCATGCAAATATTTTTGACAATTTTATATTTCCTTCAAGATATTTTTCCTGTACCTAGATATTTCTGTATTGTATAATTGGGACATCATATTATAAGGCTCTTCCCATATTATTATGTCTTTTTTGAATTTTATTATGTGATTTTTGAATTTTGGAAAACCATTGCAAGCATTGAGGGATTATACTTTATTTCATTTTGTTTACCTGATTGGCCAAAATAGAGGGGAGACTATCTAATTCTTCTTTTAATTTACATTTATTTGATTATCAGATATATTTTGTTGACGTATGTTTATAGACTACAGTAAAGGTTTTACTGAAACATAGTTATACATTTGACCAACAAGAAGAGATATATAAATTTAAATGGTCATTTATGATATATGTTATATATAAAGTATGCCTGAAATTATGCTTAAATTTATTGAAGCCTTCTGTGTCTGTAAAGTAAATCAAGGGTTAGCACAAATTAGTTTAAGGATAATAAATGAAAAATTCCTTTGAAAGCAACTAGGTAGACACACGTTTTTCCTGGGTGTTTGGCAATGTTAACTGCTTTAATTCCAAAAATTCATTTTGGTTTTGTGATAGTATTGAGGAAAATTTTCCTTTTTCTATCAAGAACGCCTAAGGTGGGGGAGGGGGGAAAGAAAGGAAAAAAAGCAAAGTTTCATATTAAAAAAAGACAAGTTTTTTTTTTTAAGCAAGCAACACAAACCTTTGGTTTTATTCATTATAGATTATTAAAGCAAAGAAAATATGAAATCTCCGCAGAGATTCACAACTCTTATTTAAATATTATCTTTAGTTCAGCATCTTGGTCTGTAAAGAAAAACATATAAGAGTAGGAAGAGAGAAATGATAGAATGAAAGGAGGTACAAGAAGGGGAAAAAAAAAAAAAAACAAGTAGATAAGCACACAGCCATGAAGCAAGGGGCGGGGGAAAAGGAAATACTGTTACAAAGACTTTAGGGAGAGGGTTAGTTGAAATGAAAAAAGGCCACTTGGTCACATTGGGGAGTGTGCTGGGACGTGCACCTCTGATGCTCAGCCTGTGATCACTGCTTTCAAATGCTGACTCAGAACTCTGATGAACAGGTTAAGTACTGTACATATAAGATTGCAACTAGGTTTCCATAACTGTCTTTATGAAACATTTAATCAGTGACCTAATTCATTAAGGCGAAAGATTTCTGTTCAGCTATAGTTGAGAGAAAAAAGAGGAGAGTGGTCCCTGCAATGATTTCAAATTCAGCTCAGGTTTACTACTGAAGGCACACCTGAACAGTTTCTTAAGGAATGTGATCAGCCCACCTAAAGTAGGTATCAGCACACACGTAGCTCTCAGGCAAATACCGTTGCCTAGTTTCAATAACATGGGGAGAAATTATTTTACCATCAGCTTGAAACAATAGTGAAGCACAGATTCATTTTTTTTTTTAACACCAAATGTGTTTTTGCATTAAATATGTTTTTCTTTCTTTCAGAGGAAACCACCAGGGAGGCCTCATTTCATTGCATTAATATGGCGTGCCATTCTTGGCAGGGAACTGTAGGTGTTGCTGAAGCTACATAGCTGAAAAAGCTAAGCCAGGCCTCCAATTCTTTGGCTTATTATAGTTCTATTTTAGCCCTGTCCTCTTCTTCCCACTCAAATTCTGTACCCAAGCATGTGTTTGGATATGCTGCATCCTCCAGCTCCTCACACTAAATATACTCTCAGAAACCACGAGCAAAACTTACAGATGAGTCATTCTCTCTGGAAGACTCAGCTCGTGGTGGACAGCTCATAAATTGGAACAGATTCAGCTGGATCAGAGGAGTTGAGACAATGGTGGTGGGTTTATTGTGTTCTGCAAAGGGAGCCAAGGCGGGGTGGAGGGTGGACTGTTTCAGAGTAAATTGAAGCAAATGTTCATATTACACCTTAAAGAAAAGTTGGTTAAGAGACAATACTCTAAAGACAATGTCCCAAAAAGTAGAATCTGAGTTCTTCACTTGTTTGGGGGGCCAGGCCCTTCTTTCGGTTATTGTTGTTGTTGTTACCCTTTGACCAGTTCTCAGAGCATAATTTGTTTCCAGTCTTTTTGTTCTATGAGTGAAAAGGTCAATGCCCTTTGACATGGCATGAGCTGTTCAGCACACGGGGGGAAACGTCACCAAGCTGCTGGACTTAAAACAACTTCAGGGCAGCCAGAGTCAAACACAGGAAGTGTTGTTCAACCCCCCAGAGAATACTTGCTTTGTTTACTAGCCAACTTACAGCTTGTTGAATTGCTAAGTGCTGCTATCTTGAATGAGCAGATATATCAGAGACACCAGACCCAGATGAGGTATTTGTAGGCATGATATAACAACATCACTCTCCTAAAGTGTCCCCTACAGGAATCTAAATACAGAGTGGCTATTTTCTTAAATGGGAAAAGTTCCATCTCAGATCCCCATAGTCCAATACATGCTAAATGATTCTACAAATGAACAAACACTTCTTTGATGAGACAGTAAATTTAATGGGAGAAAATAATCAACCAGAAATGTAGGGGAAAAAAATGTGGATTTTTCTTTTTTTAATAAACAGTCTAATCAGGAAATGAATTACACATTCCATCTTGTACCCACAAGACTTGCTTTTTTATTAATTTAGCCCACGAAAGAACTGACCTGCTTAAAATAGTATCAGAAACATTTTTATTTACATAGCATTTGTAAACTTTTAAGTGTTCAATGTGCTATTACCTGTTACTTTACTGGTTTGAGAATTTTACTCCTTTCACAGATTAATTGACAAAGAAAGGTTAAGTGTTTTATCTAAAGTCGTGCACAAATCTAAGCCAGAGACACATTTAGCTCCCTGAGTTACTGACTACTTATGTTTTAAACTAGTGAATCATTTTGCTTCTAAATTTACTGGAGAAGATTCAAGGCCCAGAGAAAAATGGCAATTTCCCACTTTGAAATAGAGGAAATCTGGTAAATATGTACCAACCTTAGAGAAAGTACTGAAGAAGAAAAACACCCAACCTGGGAAGGCAAAGTCCTAAGTAGGCAATAAGTACCTTTGTCATACAAAGAGCCAGCTCTTTACTTTCAGACCGAGAGGCAAGATGCTTGGGTTCTGGTCCTAGCTCTGTTATCTATTTAGCTGGATGTTCTTAACCTGAGTCTGACTTCCTTCATTTGTAAATGGATGGAATAAGGCCTGCTCTTTGTCCGGAAAGTCGTGAACATCAAATGGAACTATGAACATAAAAGAGTATTTTAAAGAATATTATAAGTTGTAAAGAGCTGTACAAATTCCATTAGTGATTGTGGTAGCAGTCCTATTGTTCTATTAGAAAGGGAATGGCAGGAAGCCAAAGAATAAAGTAGACATCATAAATTAATGGATTTTAACCATTTTATATCAACAGCCCCACTAAAAATCCAATGAAATTATGAACTCTATCTTCAGAAAAGTTCATATTCACAAGTGTACCCCCAAATTTTGGACATTAGATGTGACTTCAGACCTGCTCACACATTCATTGGCCTTGTGCGTATCTCAGACCCCCCCCCAAGTTCTTATATCATGTGACATGTGACATCCCTGTGCCCTGGTCTCAACTAGGCAGCCAGATCGTCCTCTCCTCATGACTTTGAATTCAGGACAGATTCTGGTTCTTATCCTTCCTTGGTCTGGCTTAATTTTTTTCTCCTCATTCCTGATCGGAACAGTATAGGGGAGAGAGACCAGCGATTCATGGTGATACACTTGTTTGTGGAATTGCTAATTTATGTAATACCAGCAAATACTTTTGAATTTTTCTCCTCCCAGAGATGCCATCTAAGGCATTGAATCACCCCAATTTACCATATGCTAGATAGGTCTGAATTTGCCTAAAGTTTCTGAAAGTAAAATTGTCTGTAAGAGATGAAAACGGAGCTCTTCATTGTTGGGCCGTGTTTTATAATGAAATTGCAAGTTAGTACCTTTACTTGTAAAGGCTTACATGTGCATGAGCCTACAAATGCCCTTCCTTTTTATAAAAAGTCACCTTGGCAGATGCTGTTCATCCTAGTGCTAACTTTCTGTACTCTGAGATTTACTGATCTTTTTTTTTTTTTTTTTTGTAGCCCACACAAAATCTCTAACTGTGTGTTCTATTATGTAAGGCAAGCTTGGTTATATTCTTTTTAGCACTCACCTCTGCAAGATTCTTAACTGGGAAAAAAAAGTCTGAAGCGTGAAGAGGGAGTCGGAGAGGTGGAATTAATAAGTAAGGCCAGACACCCCTGACTCCACTGTACTTCTCTAAGTGTTAGAAATGGTAATCTATTTTAAGAATAATAAATTTACTCTATTATGTGCAGTTCTGAATAGGGGACTTTCTTTTGAGTATAAACTATGAGAACCTCAGCAAAACCTCTTTGTAATCTATACATATTTTATGCGATGCTTAGAATTATACAAAGACTTTAGCTTTTAACAAGCAAATTATTCCACTAATCTAATAAAGAACAGATCATTTACCCAGTACTGTAAAACAGTTTATGGAAAGCTGATGCATATATAAGCATATGATATCATTATGATTGATAATCTATAGAATTATTTCATTTGATACTTAATCCAGGGTCTCAGAATCCAGCTTACTGTTTTTCTCTACCATATAACCCTTTCATTATACAATTTAAGATGTAATAATAATAAATCTCTTAATTTTCTTAATATACAATATTTGTATGTCTTTAGATAAGCTTCTTTTGAATAAAAATAAGTTTCACTTTTTAAAAAAATAAATACTGCATAGAATATTAGCTAGCAATTTCAAAAGCACCTTCTTGAAACATTTGAAAATATGTTGCTACATTTCAGCATTAAAATATTCTATTTATTTTAAACAGCATTATTTGAGAGTACAATTATAAATACACATGGTAATAGTATTTATATGTGATAGGAGGAAGGTAAGGTGTTTTTGAGGGCTACTTGTTTGCATCAATTGCCTCTGGACGGCATGAATCACAATTACATCACAATGTTGATATTAATTTATACTTATATTGTCAGACCTAAAAACAAGGAGATAGTTGCTTTGGTAACAACCTCCGTTATTATTTACTCACTTGGAGTGATCTGGGAAGAAGATGTGTTGGGTAAGAATCTCTAGTTTGCAACTCATGATGTGGAGCAGGTAATGGGGACATTTATATTGCACCCATAGAACTGTTGCATGTGATCCCACCCCATCCTAGTTAGTCAATTATTTAGCCATTCACTCACTAAATCCACAAATATTCAGTGCCTATTATATGCTAAGCACTATGCAAGGCTCTGGAAATATGCAAATGAACCAGACATGGTTCCTGACCTCAGAGGACTTGCGGTTTTATGACAGGAAGACAAATGAGTGTTACATGTATTACAAATATATGTAATAGCTGTTAATAATGAATACTATGGATAGAAAGGGTATTTAATGGTTAATTCTGCCTACAGGGAGAAAAATGGAAGATAGTTATGAATAGAAGAAGTTAGAAGATATTTATGAATAAAAAAATAAAAGAGCTTATGAAGCATAACTTCAAAAGGTATTTTTTATATGAGATAATCAATGTTTTTATTTTTAAGCCATTGTTACTTGGGTACTCTTTTACTTGCAGCCCAAAGTCTCTTAATACAGGGATACAAGTTTTCAGGAGTTACATTATAAAATTAATCATTTCGTAAGTCCAAACTTGTCCAATATTAGCAATTTTGTGTTTCGGCTTAAAAGCTAGTGTAAAGAGCCCAGCCTTTTAAAAGAATGAGTAACATAGTCATAGTTTTTATCTTAGAGTAATCATACTGACAACAGGATGTAGGGGGCATTTATGAAGAGCCAACACAGTAAGCAAGGAGATCAGAGTACCACTGCAGTAGTTAAGAGCTAATGGGGTACTAAATTAAAGCAAGAATAGCAAGGATGACATGGTCTAGGGGTATTGATGGGAGAGAAGTTAAAATAATAGCACTGCCAGATTGTTAATATTAAAGTCAGGATGTGAGAGAAAAAGAAATATTTCTGATACCTCTATAAAGATTTTTTGGCTTGAGTAGATAATTGTACAGTCCAGTATAATTGATTCTCAATTCCGTATTTTGATAGAGACACTTGGTCCTCATAAGCCTTGGCTTTTTTCTCCTTAACTAAACTTGTCTGCCTGCTGTTACCCTCTGAGTATACTAGTGCCTTCTGTCAGTGACTTGTCCTTTGGGATTCATTGCCTATATCATACTTTTTTTTTCTTTCTTTCTTTTTTTTTTTTGTAGAGACAGAGTCTCACTTTACCGCCCTCAGTAGGGTGCCGTGACATCACAGGACTCACAGCAACCTCCAGCTCTTGGGCTTATGTGATTCTCCTGCCTCAGCCTCCAGAGCAGCTGGGACTACAGGCGCCCGCCACAACGCCCGGCTATTTTTTGGTTGCAGTTTGACTGGGGCTGGGTGTGAACCTGCCACCCTCGGTTTATGGGGCCGGCACCCTACTCACTGAGCCACAGGTGCCGCCCGCCTATATCATACCTTTTCTTCCTCAGAAACACATGACTTTGTCCTGTAGTTATTTGGGACTCGGGGGCAAATACAGTTAAAGGCTGGCCTTCCTCACAGAAAGTATAAGCTCCTTGTAAACAGGGGCAAGAGCCTGAGTTCTACTTCTTGATTATCCTTATAACACCTGACAGTGACTTATGCACAAAGAAAGCAAAACTGACTTCAATTATGGCAATAGATCATGTGCTTCCTTGTGGCAAAGTGCAGGAAATTTTAAAGAAGCGTTAGTTAATTATAGGAAGAAGTGACAGCTGTAACATCCCAGCCATAACTGCCCAGACTCTTCTGATCCCAAGTGATAGAACAGTGCCCTATGCCTCCCGAGGTACCAGACATCTGCCTCCCCTCCACCATCCTTATGCCTTGTCTATTTGGGAAATAAGTAAGAATATTTGAACCATCTGACGTATCTTTTAATTCTAAATGATTTATTATTTCTATTAAAAACCTTGAGAATGAGAAGTGATTGTTAGAAGGTTTAAGTTTTAAGGATCTTACAAGTAACAAAATATTTTGCTTTTAAAGAACTATTGGAAATGAAAATAGCAAAAATATCCACCTGACTTTGAATACTATTTTTATATCTTTAACTAGAATTAAACAAACATTTTTTACTGATACGTGATTTTCTCCTGAGGTTCATTATGTAAAAAAAATTCTTTTAAAGGATAAGCAAAAATGTATATCATTCAATGGAGTCAAATAATTTAACATGTATAAATGGATAATTTCTTATAGATAATTGGCACAATTACATAAGGTATAGCATTTAAATGCTTGACTTTTGATGTTTTAGACTAATAATGTAGATTCTTCTTTAGTGGTTATTCAGGAGAAAGACAAATCTATGATCCAAAATAAATTTCAATAGTTCTCTTTATAGCTACTCATATAATTTTACCATTTGGATATAGTCTATCTATATTCCATATGAAAGTGCAAAACTTGAAAGATGAAATGATCTATTCAAATTATCTGCTATTACACCAACAGTAATAACAGTAATTAAAAGAATAATTATGCAACTGCATGCCACTCAAAGGAATCATTTAAATTATGCAAATCAAACCTAAGGTCATGTAATGCTAACAGAAAAGAACTAAAATATGCAAAATAGTGTGCTTTCTGTTGGTGTTTCTAATATTAGAAATATTCATATCACAAGTGTATTGCATGCATCTCATTTTTTAAACCTTGTACCATAAAATCAAATTAATTTTTCTTATCTTATTGGGTACTCTGAAATTTGAATAGTACACAGTTTTACAGATGGGCTAGTTTCAGCCAAAGAGAATAATTTTTTTGAGTACATTAGTTTTCAAACATTAAGTTTTTTTTCTAGTGATAGAAACATATCCCATTATAAAAAATTGGAACGTGCACAAAAGTACAAAATAGAAAACAAAAGCCACCTATAATATTAACAATTTGAAATAAGCGTGATCTCATTCTTGGTGCAATCCTTTTTGTTCTTTTTTTAATACAGTTCTTTTTGTTTTTTGTTCACAATAGGCATCACACTGTGGTCTCTTCTTTATCATGCTTTTGGGTGTGTATATTCCATTTATTATCATATCATGAACATGTCCAAGATGTTTCTTGAAACCTGAATTTTTAATGGTGGCATAAAATATTTTACAGTTGTATATTTAATATTTAACTATTTCATTATTTTTATACATATCCCATTGTCCACTTTTGTATTATAAGTCATACTGTAATAAACATTTATATTAGATTGCAGTGGGAATTGTGAATTATTTTATTTGAATAGATTGCTAGAAGTAGAATTTGAAATTGTAGTATGGTTATGAATAGAATTAGATTTAGATTTGGTGTTAAGATTAAGGAGCTGGAGGGGAGACAAGATGGCGGACTGAAGCCAGCTTTCAACAAAGGCTCCCGTCCAGAAGGAGAGTTAAGGGACAGGAATTTAGTAAGTATCCTGGTGGACTTGAGCCTCACCAAGAGAGAAGGCTGAAGAACGCACATCAACACCGCTGAGGCAAGTTGTGATCACAAGGACGCAAACAAAAGGTACAAAATCCACCACCAAGCGGACGGGAGTCCCCCTCCCCCATGAGACCGGCTCTGGAGCCCCACAATTGAACAAGCGGGCAGAAATTAAAGCCCCTCCCACTATACTCCACGGGAGAGACCTTCTAAAAACTGGACCTACCTCCCCTACTGGGGTGCCGTGGCGTTCTCCTGCCGGACATAGGGCTGAATAAAACTTTGGGAATCCTTTGCCGGCAACCCTGAATCCCCGGCGCTCCCCTCCCGCCCACTGAGGTCTGGAGGCCTGTCCCCCAGGACTTCGGATCCTTGGGTGATTTCTCAAGGGGAGTGGACAGTCCCCTTGAGTGCGACTGGTCAGCATTGACTCTGAGGCGCGCCGAGTGAGGAGAGGGCACCGGGCTGAGGGGGAGTCACGCCTCGCGGCACTTCCCTGCGGTGCAGTGCACCAACCCTCCCCGGGCATACGGGGCCCAAGACTGAATCAGACTCTGGCCTCCCCGCTGAGAGCTGAGAACCCCTACTCTCACTGAGGGTCTGAGGGCCTATCCCCCGGGAGTTCGGCTCCTTGGGTGATTTCTCGAGGGGAGTGCACAGTGCCTGAGCTGCGTCAGGTCAGCGCTGACTCTGGGACACGTGAGCGAGGAGAGGGCACTCCGCTGAGGGGAAATCAAGCCTTGGCGGCACTTCCCTGCAGTGCAGTGCAGGAGCCCTCCCCGGACCGTAGTATTGCGTGAAACTGAATGAAACTCTAGCTTCCCCCCGTCCCACTCCCAATCCAGGTCTGGGGGCCCATCCCCCAAGAGTTCTGATTCTTGGGGGATCTCTTAAGGGGTGTGGACCCAGCACAAACTGCGGCCGCTCAGTGCTGACTCTGGGGCGCGGGACAGAGGAGAAAAGGGTCGCCTGAGTGCCCACACCAGAGCAGCAGTTCCCTGGAGGTAGATCAACAGCCGTTTTTTCTTTAAGGGCAGAACGCTCACTTCTGGATATTCTGAGGCCACACCCCCTGTCTCCCTGGGCAACCAGAGGAGGCCACCGGTGACACGGCTCACAAACCCAGAAGCCTCCAGGGCGGGGCCGACCCAGAGAGGTGTTCAGACGCAATTCTCCAGCAGCAAAGACGTTTGAACTCAAAACAGCCCGTCTCCTGTAGGCGACGACAGGAACAGAGACAGAACCTCACAAAGTTGTCTGTTCTGTTCTGTTCTGTTAGCAGCATCCATCAGGGACGGGGCTAAGCCTGAGTGAACACCTCCTTCCCATCACCTGCATCAAACACTCAAAGATGTCAGGCCCCATCTCCTCCTGCTAGATAGCGGCAGTCTGCGGGGGCCTGGCAGACTTCCTTGCGATTCAGGCAGGTGCAAACCCCTGGAGTGTCTGTTCACTGCAGGCAACTGGGTTAGCCATCTGCAGAGATACCAGTGACTGGGTCCGACGGAGGGGCAAAGTGGGGAAGGAGACGTCAACCTTCCCAGACTGCTCTGTTTGCGGGGTGGCTCCTCCTGACTCCACGCTGCACTGGGGTGAGCTGTCTCAGAGGAGTCACCAGGCCCCTGTGATCCAGTTCCCAGAGACCTCTTGAACCCTTCCACCCGAGACAAGTGCCGATTGAGACAGTTGATTCGGACCTTTTGAACTGGGCTAATAGACTGAGGACTTTTCAGGTGGTGCCCTGGGTGTGCGATTGTAGGAAGGTTTGATTCTCCTTTTCCAACTGGGGCCAGAGGTGGGCAGGCGGGGTGACTTAATTGCTGATTTTTCCACACAGCTGAGACTTCAAGCCAGAGTAGAAGTTGCAATAGGATCGAACAGAAACCAGCTGAAAACAAGACAGAACCACTTTGCTCCACCACACCAGACAGGGCCCCAGTTTCTCAGGCCACAACACTGTACGGGCCCTCAATAAAACCCCAGGGGAAAAACCAAAGGGAGTAAACCATGGGGCGGAATCAGCGGAAAAACTCTGGTAACATGAATAACCAGAATAGATCAACCCCCCCAAGAAAAGATATGGCAGATGTGATTGAAGATCCCATTCATAAACAACTGGCTGAGATGTCAGAAGTCGAATTCAGAATTTGGTTTGCAGACAAGATTAATAAAATGGAATTAGGAATTCGAGGAGAAATTCAAAAACTGTCTCAAGAATTTAACGAATTTAAAGACAAAACCACCAAAGACTTAGACACACTGAAACAAGAACTTACAGCCCTCAAAGATATGAAAAATACAGTAGAATCCCTCAGTAACAGAATGGAGCAAGCAGAAGAAAGGATTTCTGACATTGAAGATAAAGTCTTCGAACGCTCCCAATCTCTCAAAGAGGAAGAGAAATGGAGAGCAAAAACGGATCACTCACTCAGAGAGCTCTCAGATAATTCGAAAAAAAATAACATAAGGGTTATAGGAATTTCGGAGACTCATGATGTGGCAGCCAAGGGCACAGAGGCCCTTCTACATGAAATTATGAAAAAAATTTTCCAGACATGCCTAGAGAATCTGAAATTCAGATAGCAGACAGCTTCAGAACCCCAGCACGATTCAACCCCAATAAGCCATCTCCCAGACATATCATAATTAGCTTCACTAAAGTTAACATGAAAGAGAAGATTCTCAAAGCAGCCCGGCGAAAGAAAACTATAACGTACAAAGGTAAGAATATTAGAATAACTGCAGATCTCTCTGCTGAAACTTTTCAAGCAAGAAGAGGCTGGTCATCAACTTTTAATCTCCTAAAGCAAAAAAACTTTCAACCCAGGATCTTGTATCCAGCTAAACTGAGTTTCATCTATGATGGAGAAATTAAATACTTCAATGACATTCATATGTTGAAAAAATTTGCCATAAGTAAACCAGCTCTTCAGGATGTTCTCAGACCTATCCTCCACAATGACCAACCCAATCCTATACCACAAAAGTAAACTCACTCAGAAACTTCGGATCAAACTCCAACTTCCACACTGGCGAAAGGATTAAAAATGTCCACTGGACCTTTGAAAAACTCGATACCCAAAATTCCACCAGACTTATCCTTACTCTCCATCAATGTGAATGGCTTAAACTGTCCTCTAAAGAGGCATAGGTTAGCTGACTGGATACAAAAACTTAAGCCAGATATTTGTTGCATACAAGAGTCACATCTCAACTTAAAAGACAAATACAGACTCAGGGTGAAAGGATGGTCATCCATATTTCAGGCAAATGGTAATCAGAAAAAAGCAGGTGTTGCAATTTTATTTGCAGATACAGTAGGCTTTAAACCATCAAAAGTAAGGAAGGACAAGAATGGTCACTTCATATTTGTTAAGGGTAATACTCAATATGACGAGATCTCAATTATTAATATCTATGCACCCAACCAGAATGCACCTCAATTTATAAGAGAAACTCTAACAGACATGAGTAACTTGATTTCCTCCAGCTCCATAATCGTTGGAGATTTCAACACTCCCTTGGCAGTGTTGGATCGATCCTCCAGAAAGAAGCTGAGCAAAGAAATCTTAGATTTAAACCTAACCATCCAATATTTAGATTTAGCAGACATCTACAGAACATTTCATCCCAACAAAACTGAATACACATACTTCTCATCAGCCCACGGAACTTACTCCAAAATTGATCACATTTTAGGTCACAAGTCTAACCTCAGTCAATTTAAAGGAATAGAAATTATTCCATGCATCTTCTCGGACCATCATGGAATAAAACTTGAATTGAGTAACAACAGGAATCTGCATACCCATACAAAAACATGGAAGTTAAATAACCTTATGCTGAATGATAGCTGGGTCAGAGATGAGATTAAGAAAGAAATCACCAATTTTTTGGAACAAAATGACAATGAAGACACAAGCTATCAGAACCTCTGGGACACTGCAAAGGCAGTTCTAAGAGGGAAATTTATAGCACTGCAAGCCTTCCTCAAGAGAACGGAAAGAGAGGAAGTTAACAACTTAATGGGACATCTCACGCAACTGGAAAAGGAAGAACATTCCAACCCCAAACCCAGTAGAAGAAAAGAAATAACCAAAATTAGAGCAGAATTAAATGAAATTGAAAACAAAAGAATAATACAACAGATCAATAAATCAAAAAGCTGGTTTTTTGAAAAGGTCAATAAAATAGATAAACCTCTGGCCAACCTAATCAGGAAAAAAAGAGTAAAATCTCTAATATCATCAATCAGAAACAACAAAGACAAAATAACCACAGACTCATCAGAAATGCAAAAAATCCTTAATGAATATTACAAGAAACTTTATTCTCAGAAATATGAAAATCTGAAGGAAATAGACCGATACTTGGAAGCACGCCACCTTCCAAGACTTAACCAGAATCAAGTGGAAATGTTGAACAGACCCATATCAAGTTCAGAAATAGCATCAACTATACAAAACCTCCCTAAAAAGAAAAGCCCGGGACCAGATGGTTTCACGTCAGAATTCTACCAAACCTTTAAAGAGGAATTAGTACCTATATTACTCAACCTGTTCCAAAATGTAGAAAAAGAAGGAAGACTACCCAACACGTTCTATGAAGCAAATATCACCCTGATCCCCAAACCAGGAAAAGACCCAACAAGAAAAGAAAATTATAGACCAATATCACTAATGAATATAGATGCAAAAATATTCAACAAGATCCTAACAAACAGAATCCAGCAACACATCAAACAAATTATACATCATGACCAAGTTGGTTTTATCCCAGGGTCTCAAGGCTGGTTCAATATACGTAAATCTATAAATGTAATTCAGCACATAAACAAATTAAAAAACAAAGACCATATGATTCTCTCAATTGATGCAGAAAAAGCTTTTGATAATATCCAGCATCCCTTCATGATCAGAACACTCAAGAAAATTGGTCTAGAAGGGACTTTTCTTAAACTGATAGAGGCTATCTACAGCAAACCCACAGCCAATATCATATTGAATGGAGTTAAATTGGAATCATTTCCACTCAGATCAGGAACCAGACAAGGCTGCCCATTGTCTCCATTGCTTTTCAACATTGTAATGGAAGTTTTAGCCACCGCAATTAGGGAAGAAAAGGCGATCAAGGGTATCCATATAGGGTCAGAAGAGATCAAACTCTCGCTCTTCGCAGATGATATGATTGTGTATCTGGAAAACACTAGGGACTCTAGTACAAAACTCCTAGAAGTGATCAAGGAATACAGCAGCGTCTCAGGTTACAAAATCAACATTCATAAATCGGTAGCCTTTATATACACCAACAACAGTCAAATTGAAAAAGCAGTTAAGGACTCTATCCCATTCACAGTAGTGCCAAAGAAGATGAAATATTTGGGAATTTACCTAACAAAAGACGTGAAAGATCTCTATAAAGAGAACTATGAAACTCTAAGAAAAGAAATAGCTGAAAATGTTAACAAATGGAAAAACATACCATGCTCATGGCTAGGAAGAATCAACATTATCAAAATGTCCATACTACCCAAAGCAATATATAATTTCAACGCACTCCCTATTAAAGCTCCACTGTTATATTTTAAAGATCTTGAAAAAACATTACTTCGTTTTATATGGAATCAGAAAAAACCTCGAATAGCCAAGACATTACTCAGAAATAAAAACAAAACAGGAGGAATCACACTACCAGACCTCAGACTTTACTACAAATCGATAGTGATCAAAACAGCATGGTATTGGCACAAAAACAGAGAAGTAGATATCTGGAATAGAATAGAGAACCAAGAGATGAATCCAGCTACTTACCGCTATTTGATTTTTGACAAGCCAATTAAAAACATTCAGTGGGGAAAAGATTCCCTATTTAACAAATGGTGCTGGGTGAACTGGCTGGCAACCTGCAGAAGACTGAAATTGGACCCACACCTTTCACCATTAACTAAGATAGACTCTCATTGGATTAAAGATTTAAACTTAAGACATGAAACTATAAAAATACTAGAGGAGAATGCAGGGAAAACCCTTGAAGAAATTGGTCTGGGTGAGTATTTCATGAGGAGAACCCCCCGGGCAATTGAAGCAGCTTCAAAAATACACTACTGGGACTTGATCAAACTAAAAAGCTTCTGCACAGCTAAGAACACAGTAAGCAGAGCAAGCAGACAGCCCTCAGAATGGGAGAAGATATTTGCAGAGTATAACTCTGACAAAGGTTTAATAACCAGAATCCACAGAGAACTCAAACGCATCAGCAAGAAAAAAACAAGGGATCCCATCGCAGGCTGGGCAAGGGATTTGAAGAGAAACTTCTCTGAAGAAGACAGGCGCACGGCCTTCAGACATATGAAAAAATGCTCATCATCTTTAATCATCAGAGAAATGCAAATCAAAACTACTTTGAGATATCATCTAACTCCAATGAGACTAGCCTATATCACAAAATCTCAAGACCAGAGATGTTGGCGTGGATGCGGAGAAAAGGGAACACTTCTGCACTGCTGGTTGGAGTGCAAATTAATACATTCCTTTTGGAAAGATATATGGAGAACACTCAGAGATCTAAAAATAGATCTGCCATTCAATCCTGTAATTCCTCTGCTGGGCATATACCCAGAAGACCAAAAATCACAACATAACAAAGATATTTGTACCAGAATGTTTATTGCAGCCCAATTCATAATTGCTAAGTCATGGAAAAAGCCCAAGTGCCCATCGATCCACGAATGGATTAATAAATTGTGGTATATGTATACCATGGAATACTATGCAGCCTTAAAGAAAGATGGAGACTTTACCTCTTTCATGTTTACATGGATGGAGCTGGAACATATTCTTCTTAGTAAAGTATCCCAAGAATGGAAGAAAAAATACCCAATGTACACAGCCCTACTATGAAACTAATTTGGGACTCTCACATGAAAGCTATAACCCAGCTACAACTTAACAATAGGGGGAAGTGGGAAAGGGGGGGGTGGGTAGAGGGAGGGGAATCGGTGGGATCACACCTGTGGTGCGTATTACAGGGGTATTTGCGAAACTTGGTAAATGTAGAATATAAATGTTTTGGCACAGTAACTGAGATAACGCCGGAAAGGCTATGTTAACCACTGTGATAAAAATGTGTCAAATGGTTTATGAAGTGAGTGTATGATGCCCCATAATCATATCATTGTATACAGTTATGATTTAATAAAAATATTAAAAAAAAAAAAAAAAAAGATTAAGGAGCTAATAAACATGAGCTTTTTTTTTTTTATTGTTGTGGATTCATTGAGGGTGCAATAAGCCAGGTTACACTGATTGCAATTGTTAGGTAAAGTCCCTCTTGCAATCATGTCTTGCCCCCATAAAGTGTGACACACACCGAGGAGCTTTTAAGTTTCTCAATACATACTACTAAAATTTTTACAGAACATTTGTATCAATCTGCACACATATTAGCAACCCAGGCAATTATAAGTTCTCCTGCAATAATGAAAATAATCTTGTTTCATTAGTATTTATTTAATTACTACTGAAGTTGTTGTTTTCCGTATGTTTCTAGGTTCTTTGGTTTCTTTTTTATTTTCTCTCTGTATCAGATGACTCTACATGGTCTTTATTAATTTTTTCCACTTTTTTTTTCTTTTTAAGTCATTAGGAGGAATGCTTTACCTTTATCATATTTGTTGCAGATATTTCCCTGTTCATCATTTGCTTTTTATTTATATTTTCACATATAGAAGTATTATGTTTGTATGTAGTCAACGTACTAAATACTTTCATGATTTTTACCATTGCTTTTTTTGCATAAAAATTGCCTCACCATTTTGAGATATTTTTAACTTTCAGCTTTTATAACTACATGAAAATTATGTTAGTAAATGATATAACTTGGTTTTCCCCCCCAAAGACAATTTTTCTAACCTTTGTTGAATTTTACTTCTTTCCTGTTTGTTCCATTTTATATTAAATTAGTTTACATTTCAACATTTAAGTTTATCTAAATGCTGAACTGAACTGTCTGGTGATTCTTATATACACACTGTACTCTTTAATTTCAAAATATTAAGGTGTATAAATGTTTTTGTTACATGAATACACTATATAAGGAGAATTGCATTGAATCTGTAAATCATGTTGGGCAGTATGGATATTTCGACAGTGTTGATTCTACCAATCAATGAACACACCATTTGTTTGTGTCATCTCAATCTCTTCCATTAGTGTTTTATAGTTCTCCATATAGAAATTGTTCACCTTTTTGGTTAAGTATATTCCTAAGAACTTTATTTTCTTTGTAGGTATTGCAAGCGGTATTGAGTCCTTGATTTGACTTTCAACTTGACTGTTAGTAGTATTGTACTTATACTCAGGTAGTGAAAAATATATGTAGGTTTTTAATTTTGAATTCCAGAGTGGAATTCCATATTGGTATTCAAGAATTAAATGTGTGTAAAATATTATAGTCTAATGGGAAGACATATTTTTTCCATTCCTTTTGAATCAAATTCATAACCCTTAAGAATCCCTATCTAACCTAATCGTTCAGTAGTTCCATTCCTTCATCCCATACACCCAGGTAAAATAAATCATAAGATTATTCTCCCATGTTGAGGTTAATCAGGATTATATGGTTCCAAGTAAGAGAAGTTTTTTACAAAAGCTTAAGCAAAAAAGAAAATGTAGGTTCAGTGCCTGTAGCTCAGCGGCTAAAGCAGCAGCCACATACACCAGAGCTGGCAGGTTCAAACCCAGCCCCGGCCTGCCAAACAACAATGACAACTACAACCAAAAAATAGCCGGACATTGTGGAGGGCGCCTGTATTCCCAGCTACTTGGGAGGCTGAGGGAAGAGAATCACTTAAGCCAAAGAGTTTGAGGTTGCTGTGAGCTGTGATGCAACAGCACTCTACCCAGGATGACAGTTTGAGACTCTGTCTCAAAAAAAACCAAAAAACCCCCCAAAACATAGTGGCTTATTTAACTGAGAAGTATAAAGATATGTGAATTCAGGCACGAATTGATGCAGATGTTAACAAAATTATTGTCACAAACCTCTATTTGCAAGCCTCTATATTTAATCTAGAAAGCATCAGAAAATATGAAGGTTCTGAAATTTTACCCTATTTGTAAGCTATCAAGTTAACTTGGCTCAATTCCATGGATACGAACAGTTGATATGGGACTCCTGGGTTAGAGACAAAAGACTTTACTATTTATGACACAGCCAGTAACATGAGCATTAGTATATTTCTATGAAACACCCATAAATACTATGGAAGTGACACAGACAAGCCCAGATGAATGCCCACCTGGGGAGTAGGTTGTTTTGCAGTAGAGGAACTCTGACCTTAGCCAACCAGAATCTTTTATAATGGGAAGTAAACTCTCCTTTCCTTTGCTCTAGGCTCTCTATCTCTCTCTTCCCAAGGCTATTTACTAGCCAAACATATTCAAAAATATAGTCTGGAGCAAAAGGTAATCAGTACTTTGTCCCCAAGATGTGGAGAAATGTGGGAGATCCATGCAAGATTGTCTCTTAACAGAAGGCTTTTTCTATGAGGTAGCAAAGAATATTACCAGCATTCTACTACTTGAGCAATTTCAGCAGAAGGAGAAAATGTGCTTTCTTTCAAGTTTTGGATAACATGCATATCCCTGAAGTACCACAACTCTGACTAATCGGGCCTGGGCACTATGGTCCTCATTACAGTGAAATGGGCAGATCAACCTCCACACAAACACAGACATTTAGAGTTGGAGAGAGATGGCTACCCAAAGAAGTATTTGGGTATTGTTAACAAAGAAAGGAGTATTAATGGGGAGCAAATAAAATACCCGTAAGGTCTATATAACTTACCCTTTTCCCTCTCTGTACCTTGGTGTTTAATCTTCCCTCTAGTTTTGTGTACTATATTCCTGTTTCACCTCTGTATGTCCATATCCTAGACAACCTAAAAAGCTATGCTCAACTGCACACTCCAGTATGAAGGCTTAAGTGTTTTCTTCCCAGCTGGAGAATTTTTCTCGATAATCACTCAGTAATTTTATCTCCTCCTCAAATGTGACATATTTTACCCTGTTTCCCCGAAAATAAGACATCCTCCGAAAATAAGACCTTCTTACAGGAAAGATGAGACGTCCCCTGAAAATAAGACCTAGCGCATCTTTGGGAGCACACCTTAAAATAAGACACTGTCTTATTTTCGGGGAAACAGGGTACTTCCCACCTTGCATTATAGATACCTGTTTAGATGTCTTAACCTTCCCAACTAGACTGGGATCTCCTAATGAGTAGGGTCGTGTTTGTGACTCTCTGTATTCTTTATGGATCAAAGCATATCGTAGATTTTATATATATACAGATAGATTGTGTATATATATGTGTGTGTGTGCTTGTGTGTATACATACACATATTGAATTAAGAGAAGGATAGTGGATTGACTGTAAATCACTTACATATCTTAACTAACAGTTATGTAACAATTATGAGGCCAGGAGAGTTTAAATGCATTTCTTCTCTTTCTATTTTTACCACACATGGGGGTCGGCCTCTGCGAGCATATCTATTAACCTTTCTGGGACTCAATTCTCTCATTTATAAAAAGGTGAAACTGAGTGCTCTTCTTCCTATGGTTGTTGAGATAATCACATGAGAAAATGCATATGAAATTACTTTAGAAATGTAAACCACTGCAATAATTAATTCAATTTTTAAATAACAAGTGAAACATTTCTGTTCTATGAATTCAATGTGTCTAATATTAGTATGTTAATTTTGTATCCTAATACAAAAGTAAGTAGATATGACTTAAGGAATGCTTGCAAAAATTCTGTCTGCACAAATATATATATTATATTTTGTGGTACCTATAATTTCTCTATCTCCTTTAAATTCCTCTGGATTAATTTTAAGAACACTTATCTGCTAAAGTCCTCATCAAAGTATAAATTTATCAATAGAGTTATTACATTAAGCCATTATCTAATGTTATTTTAACTGCCTGAGAGGCAAAGGAATATACACCAGTAACATTTGAAAGAAAGAGGGACAAGATTAAAAAGAAAGTAAAACCGTGGAATAAGTTTGTATGGAAGGTAGCTGGAGAGGAACACATTTCACAGGAGGCAAAAAATACTAAATAAGCAATAGGTATGTTGTCAAGAAAAAATCGCCTAATTCATAGTTTTTCCTTGATCTGATCTTGTCAAACGGATGAATTTTCTGTACGCATTTTTTTTTAAAAAAAAATAAAGAGGTCTGTTTATTTTAAAAGTAATTGTGCTTCTTTTTTTTTTTTTATTAAATCATAGCTGTGTACATTAATGCAATCATGGGGGTACAATGTGCTGGTTTTATATACAATTTGAAATATTTTCATTGAACTGGTTAACATACCCTTCATGGCATTTTCTTAGTTATTGTACACGTTTTATTTTTAATTCACAATTTTCTTTTTCTTCTTCAAATTTGAATGGAACAAAAGACATAAAATAATCAATTTGTTCAAAGAATTTTCTTCCTTTACAGGAGGAATTCCATAAATTTTTGAAGTTTTATTTCTGTTATATAGTATTAACCATTTAATTGGTTGGGAAAGAATCTTTTTTCCTAGAATTTTTCCCTAGAAGTTTTTGTTTCATTCTCCAATTTTGACTAGAATCTAAAAATACTTGTGTTGAAAATTACCTCTAAAAAAGCTAAGGTTCTTCTATCTATCAGAGAAATAAGTGTTTCCATAAAATCCCTTACTAACAAACTGCCCTATGAATAAAATCATGACAATGTGATGCAGAATTATTTGTAGATCATTGAATAATTCCAGAAAAAAAAAACAGTTACAGAACTAAAAATACATGGAAATGACTGAAAGTCCAACTTCATTTTTTTTTTCTTTTTACAGAGTTGGAAACTGCATGGAAACAGTTCCACACTATTTCCTCAGAAATACACCAGAAATCTCAAGACAGGACTGTTCTTTCAAGGCCTACAATGAAATACAGGCATTTCAATAGAGCTCCACAATCCCCAGCACCAAAAGCCTTAACAGGGGTCGAGAATTAAAATGGTTTGTCAGAAATGCTCCACCAGCAATATTAAGTCATTACACTCCTTGCTTCTTTATTAAAGTGATCTCTTGGGCCTGATCAAAGGCTCTGGGTTGTGTCTGAAATGCTTTTAATTGATGTATTATGAGAGAGATGAATAATACTACAGTGCTTATATCACTGTACACTTGGGAGAGACTAGAGTGACCAAAAAAACTACAGGTTTAGAAGCCTTTGACACACCACTAGAGCTCAGGCTTCAGAGAACATTATCAGAAGAAATGTCCAGACTCAAAATTAGAGCAAGTACCTTCCTTTCATTCGACAGATAGAGCACACCTTTGTATCAACTTTAAGACTCCTTCCCTGCTTGCCAAAGTTATAAGAACCCGGACTGGCTTCTTTGAAAGTGCTGAATTATTTCAATTCTTTAAATTTTTCATCTAAATATTCCTTAATAAAATGCTAAAATATAAAAAGAGTATTCTGGGTTGCTTCTCAAAGTCTCTTAAATGTTCACATCTCTGCAAAGTTGTTGATGTGTTATTTTCCAAGGAAAATAAACTACTTAGTTCCATGAATATGTGAATGAAATGTGGATTTCCAGGTTATTCATTGAAAATAATCATGCTTAGAATAGATATCATCAAGAAGGCAGACTCCAGGCCCTCACCTCCTTCATAAAGAAAGACCAGAACAAAAGGTACATAAATACAACTTAAATAGAGGATTTAGGGGAGAACACTGGAATTCTGCAAGAATGTGGCAAACACCTCTGAGGCTCAGAGACTCAGGACAGCAGCACAGAGAAGGAAGCAAAGAACTCAGCTGGGAATAACTCAGAGCCACCAAGGATGCACCACTGCAAAGAAAAGGTAAGCAGGAGATTCCTAAAAGTCTATTCTTCCACCATGGACACCTAAAATCATCCATAGGAAAGCCCCACAGCCCTTGCAAGCCCTAAGCCCAGTATAGACAGCTGCTGGGAGTCAATGTTACTGCATTATTCCAGAGAAGATATTCACAATGGATACCCTCTTCATCCCCTAGAACCCATACAACCACAGAACATTACCATTTTAAGAGTGGAGCCACCAGAAAAGTGCATCCTACCTGGGGCCCAATAGCCCCTAAACCACCACATCACTGAAGCCCCACACAATTCCACTACATTTACCAAGAAGGCTGCAATATAAATCACCAGCTAGTCCCAGTGGTATAACCATGATCCTGGCACCCAATCTCATGCAATGCCCTACACTCCAGAGAACAGAAGGTCCAGTCCAGCATAGGCTGTCCCCAAGATAAAGGAACACGTGTATAGACCAGAGCTTTAAATCTACCTTCCCAGGACACACTATGCTGCCGGTAACCTATCCCCTTTAGCAGAAAAGACACCATGACCCCACATGTACTACCATTGACCCACAAAGTCATCTAAGGCCTGCTGCTACTTATGGTGATGACCCTGCTCCCTCCAGTAATAAAGCCACTGTACACCTGCTTGTGACTTCCAGACACCTGAGGAGAGACCTACCCAAGCTTATCAGCATCCCCACATACCCCTGATGGCAGAACCACCATGCACCTGTGGTTTCAGAACTGGCCTATTAAGTAATCGCCCCTGCAAGGAATGCTGCAACAAAATATCCACAGACAATCATAGCCTAGACCACTGAGACATTTCAAGCACCACTGATAGTGATTACAGCCAAAGGAAGTATGAAGAGACTACACTACTATAAATATATCCAGAACCAAAGCAGAAGCACCTAAACCAACCAACACTATAGGATGTATTTATAGGAAAAAGTCTTCTCCTACAAAGCTACTTCATAAAATGGAAAGAAATGATTAGTACACGGATATCAGTATGAGTACACAAGAAACATAAAAAAGCAAGAAAACATGTCAGCTTCAAAAGAACATAGTAGTCCTCCAGGAACAGACCCCCAAAGAAAAGGAAATCTATGAAATGCTGGAAAAGTTATCCAAAATATTGATATTAAAGAAATTCAGTGAAATATAAGGGAACATAGATTAGTCAATGAAATCAAGAAAATGATTCATGATCTGCAAGAGAAATTCAACAAAGGTAGATATCATCTAAAGAAAGAAACAAAAAGAAATATTGGAACTGAAGAATTCAATGAAAGTAATTAAAAAATACAACTGAGAACTTTAATAATAGACAAGTCAGGTTCCCTCCCTCCCCCCCCAAAAAGAGTTTCTTGACTTCAAGTCTGTTAAAATAATTAAACCATAAAAGAAAAAAATAAAGAATAAAAAGGAATGAAGAAAGCCATGAGATACATGGGACACAATTAAGTGAAGAAATTTTCATGCTATGAGAGTTGCAGAAGAAGGGCTAGGGAAAAAAAAACAAAACAGAATACCTCCTTAATATCTCTTTAATGAAATAATAGCAGAAAATTTTCCCAGTCTTTTTTTTTTTTTTTTTTTTGAGACAGAGTCTCAAGCTGTTGCCCTAGGTAGAGTGCCATCGCATCACAGCTCACAGCAACCTCCAACTCCTGGGCTCAAGCGATTCTCCTGCCTCAGCCTCCCAAGTAGCTGGAACTATAGGTGCCCGCCACAACACCTGGCTATTTTTTGTTTGCAGCTGTCATTGTTGTTTGGTGGGTTTGTATCCAGGTTTCATAAAATGGAAAGAAATGATTACAGATATCAGTATGTTGTTGCTGGTTTCATATCCAGGCTGGATACAAACCACCCAGCTCAGATGTATGTGGCTGGCGCCTAAGCCGCTTGAGCCACAGGCACCAAGCCAATTTTCCCAGTCTTGAGAGAGATATGAACACGTGGATGTCAAGAGACTGAAATATCTCCAAATGCCTTTAACCTAAATGGCTCTCTCTGAAGTACATAGAGTAAAGTAATCAAAAGTAAAAGATAAAGCAAGAATTCTAAAAACAGCAAAATTGTCAAGTTACATATAAAAGAATTCTGATAAGACTAATAGCAAATTTCTCAACAGAAAGCTTACAGACCAGAAGAGAATGGATGATGTATTCAAAATTCAGGGGTAGGGGTGGCCAAGAATACTATGCCTAGCAAAGATACCTTTTAGAAATAAGAAAACTGGTCTTTCTCAGACAGCAAAGGCTGAAGAAATTCATTATTATAAAATGAGCCCTACAAGAAATGCTTAAGGAAGACCTATATTTGGAAGTAAAAGGACTATATTTGCCGGTATTAAAACACTTAAAAGTATACATGGTACATGTGGGTACAGTAGACACACAAATGAGAAGAAAAATCAATCAACCCTTATCACCACCAAACTACAAAGATAAACAATAAGAGTGGAAGTAACAATAAGAGAGGTTTGCAAAGGATATACAATAGAACTCAGCAAATAACAAGAGTAAGTCCTTCCTCACCTATCAATAACAACTTGGAATGTAAACAGTTTATACTTCTTAATTAAAATATATAAACTGGCTATCTGGAGAACAAAAACAAGACTAAACTATATGCTGCCTACAATAAACTGACTTCATCTATAAAGACACACATAGAGTGAAAATGAAAAGATGGTAAAATATTCCACATAAACAGAAGCCAAAAGTGGGCAGAGCTATCTACACTTACACAAGATAAAATAGAATTTAAGTCAAAAAACATAAAAAGAGATGAAGGAGATATTTATATAATAGTAAAGAGTTTAGCAAGAGGATTTAACAATTATAAATATATATGCACCCAACTCCAGAGCACGCAGATATATAAAGAATGTATTATTGGAACCAAAAAGTGAGATAAATGCCAATACACTGTAGTAGAGACTTCAACACACTTACCCTCAGTATTAGACAGATTATCTAGATAGAAAATGAAAAAAGAAACATCAGACTTACCCTGAATTATAAACAAAGTAGAAAATTTAGGAAATAGAAATCATATCAAGCATCTTTTCTACCGACTATGAAATAAAACCAAAAATCAATAAAAAGAGAAGCTTTGGAAACTACAAATACATGAAAATTAAACAACATTCTCCCAAACAACTAATGAGTCAATGAAAAATATGAAGAAATATTCAAAAATTTCTTGAAACAAATGAAAATATAAACAAAAGGGAAATATTATGCACTGTTGGTAGAAATGTAAATTACAGAAAACAGTATTATTTTCCATTATGGAAAACAGCATGAAGACTTACCAAAACACTAAAAATAGAAGTACTATATGATCCAGAAATTTCACTAAGTATTCATTTAAAGGCAAGGAAACCAATATATTGAGAAGATACCTGCATTCCCCATGTTAAATGTATAGCTATTCACAATAGCAAATATATGGAAACAACTTAAGTGTCCATCAACAAGTCAATGAATAAACAAAATATGATGTATGTATGCAATGAAATACTATTCAGCCATTAAAAAAAAGAATAAAATCCTTTCACTTATAGCAACATGGATGATCCTGGAGGACATTACCTTAAGTGAAACACGTTAGGCACAGAAAGATAAATGCTTCATGATCTTGCTCAAATGTGAGAGATTTTAAAAAGTTGATTTTCTAGAATTAAAAGTAGAATTATTAGAGGTTGTAAAGGGCAAGGGTAGAGGAGAAGATAGAGAGGTTGACTAATGGATACAAACTTCCAGATAGATAGGAGAAATATCCTCTAGTGTTCTACAGCACTACTGGGTGAATTTAGGTAACAATAATTTATTGCATATTTCTTTTTTTTTTTTTTTTTTTGCATATTTTCAAATACCAGAGAAGATTTTGGATGTTTCCAACACAATAAAATGATAAAGGTTTGACATGACAGCTAGGCTAATTACCTTGATTTGATCGCTACACATTGTACACATGTATTGAAATATCCTGTACCCTGCAAAGATGTACTTATTACTTGTCAACTAAAATGAAAATTTTAAATTTAAAAAGAATAAACATAGGGCAGCATCTGTGGCTCAAGGAGTAGGGCGCTGGTCCCATATGCCGGAGGTGGTGGGTTCAAACCCAGCCCCGGCCAAAAACCACAAAAAAAAAAAAAAAGAATAAACATAAATATATTTAAAACAGTCATACTTTGCTTTAAAAGTTAAAGATATTCTGTCTGTTGAGGTTTCTGGAAATAGGGATTTTTCAGCTGTTCTGTTAGGCTCTCCTGAAGCAAGCAGTCATACTATCATAATCTTTGACTAGAGTCTTTCTTACCTACTCAAATGTGAAGAAGTATCATCAATTGAAAATATGTTTAAAATATATTTTTAGATGATAAAGTAGTAATGACATCAGCGAGATGGCAGAATAGGCATTTCTAGTGCATGTTCCCTCAGAGAAAGATCAATTGGAAAAACGATTATACAAATATACCTTATCAAGTGCTAAGAATCTAAGTGAGAGATTATACCTGGATGAAGAACAAAAGTAAGAAAAGACCCACGAGAACACAGACAGACAACTAAATGACATCAGAAAGACAATAATAATAAATGAACAAAATTAGAAGTTCAATGGAGGGGGGTGGGGCCTTGGTGTGTGTCACACTTTATGGGGGCAAGACATGATTGCAAGAGAGACTTTACCTAACAATTGCAATCAGTGTAACCTGGCTTATTGTACCCTCGATGAATCCCCAACAATAAAATAAAATAAAAAAATTATATATATATATATGAATAAAAACTCAAATAAAGACACACACAAAAAATAAAAAATAAAAAAATAAAATCACAAAATTATTCTCAGGAGGCAAGGGACCTACATGTGCAAAAGTGACAAGAGAGTGCATTGTGGGTTCCAGCCACAACCCACTCATGAAGCACCCCTCCCCCCACAAGAGGGCTGTACTTTCACTCCAGTGAAGGATTTTAAACAGGTAATTTCCCATCCTCCAGCACCATGGTGGGGGACCTCAGCTAGGTTGAGCTTCTGCCTGCTGATAGATGCTGAAGCAGGGGTTGTGGGAGAAAAACAAAACCTAATCCTGACAGCCAGATTGTGACTTTCACATGGCCATGCCTACACAAGCAGACTTTGTCCCTCCTTGGGTCTTTACCCCTGCTTAAATAGCTACTTTACCAGCTTTTGTGGAGTCTGAGGAAAGGCCCTCACAACACAGTCACACCTCTCCTCATCCCCCCAGACACTTCTGCTGTGGCAGAGAATAAAGACTCACATGGAAGTTATAGGGCCCCCACCTACCACTTGAGGTATCTGACTGCTTCTTCTGAGGAGCTAGAGACAGTCACAAGTCTCCAAAACAACACTGCAGCCTGCTCTTTCTGGCAAGTGCCTACTGACAGGTCAATTTACAAAGCCCTTTATAGCATTTACTGAATTAATCATACTGGGTGTGGTTGATTCTTACCTCAAGTATCATCTACTATCTCACAGATTAAACTGGGTAGGCCGGTACAATTCCCACTGTTAAAATGACCACAGGACTGAGGAAAGACAAAGGATATCAAGGACTTCCATTCTCCCTCATTAACGAGAGGCAAGGAATCTGCCTACACACCTAGCTCACTGCTGCTGTGTCTTCCAAACAACTAACAACTGAGAAAAACACCACACTAAGGATATCTATACCAATGCATCAGGCCAGGCACAGCTCACTCCTATAACTCTAGCACACTATAACCAAATCATCTATCCACAATCTAGATTGGCATCAAAGAAAGCCAAAGGTTCATAGCCAACGTACACTACTGACACTTCCTTACAAGTGAGGGAAGAAAAGCCCCATGTAAACAAAAGAAAATCCGAAAATAAGAAGCAACAACTGCTTTCAGATGAGAAGAAATCAATGAAATAACTCTGGGAGAATGAAAAATCAGAACAAAAGGACACCCCTAAAAGAGAACATCAACTCTCTAGCAATGGATCCTCTTTCCCAACGAAGATGAAAATATTGAAATGACGGTCAAAATATTCTAAGATATGGATGATACCTGATTATTATATCTTAGGTAACAAACATGACTCAACAAATTCTTTAAAAATTGAAATCATATCACGTGTCATCTCAGATCACAAAGGAATAAACCCCTAGAAATCAACCCCAAGAGAAGCACTCAATTCTACACAAAGTCAAGGAAATTAAACAACCTGCAACTGAACAATTATTGAATAAATAATGAAAGTAAGATGGAAATTAAAAGATTCCTAAAATTGAACACCAAGGTGACACAAGCTATCAAAATACTTAGGATTCAGCAAAATATTCCTAAAGAGAAAAGTTATAGCTTTAAATGCCTACATCAAAAAGACAGAAAGATCACAAATCAACAATCTTAATAATACATTTCAAGGAACTAGAACAAGAAAAACATACCAAACCCCAAACCAGCAGAAGAAATGAAATAACTAAAGTCAGGACAGAATGAAATGAAATGAAAAACAAAACAACAATATAAAGGGTCAATGAAACATGAAGTTGGTTCTTTAAGAATATAACAAAATTGATAGACCTTTTGCTGGATTAAATAGGAATAGAAGGGAAAGGACCCAAATAAGCTCAATAAGAAATGAAAAAGGAGATGTTACAACTGATACCAACCCTGCCCCCAAAAATATCATCTGTGAATACTATGAAAATTTCTATGCACATAAGCTAAAAAATGTAGAGAAATGGATAGATTCCTGGAAAATCACAACTTCCCAAGACACAGTCAAGAAGAAAATAATTCCTCAACAGACCAGTAACAAGCAATGAAATTGAAGCAGTAATAAAAAAGCTTTCAATAAAACAAAAACCCAGACTAGAAGGATTCACATTCAGATTTTACCAAACCTACAAAGAGGGGGTGCTCATATTGCAGAAATTATCCCATAACATTGAGAAGGATGGAATACAACAAAAAAGAAAACTACAGACCAATATGCCTTATGAACATAGATGCAAAAATCCTCAATAAAATACTAACAAACTGAATTTAAGAGCACATCAAAAAATAATTTGCCATGACCAAATAGGCTTCATCACAGGAATTCAAGGATGGTTCAACATATGGACATCAATAAATGTGATTCACCACATAAATGGAAACAAAAACAAAGACCATATGATTACCTCAATAGATTCAGGAAAAGCATTAAACAAATTTCAGCATGATTTCATTACAAAAACCCTCAATAAACTAGGCATAGAGAGACCATATTTCAAAATCGTAACATTCTTATATGACAAACCCAAAGCCAACATCATATTGAATGGAGAAAAGTAAATTTAAAGCATTCCCCCTGAGAATTAGAACAAGACAAGAACGCACACTATTACCACTTCTATTGAACATGGTGCTGAAAGTCCTAGCTACAACAATCAGGCAAGAGAAAGATGTAAAGAGTATTCGAATTGTGAAAAAACAGGTCAAACTATCACTTTTCCTAGATGATACAATCTTATATTTAGAAAAACCCAAAGACTCCATCATCTCCTAGATTTGATCAATAAAGTCAGCAAATTCCCAGGTTACAAAATCAATGCATACAAATCAGTAGCATTCCTATACATCCAAAACTGTCATGCTGAGTCAAATCAAAGACTCAAAACTATTCACAATAGCTACAAAGAAAAAATATCTACCAATATACTCAACCAAGGAAGTGAAAGATATCTACAAAAAGAAACGTGAAACACTGAAAAAAGAAATTGCAGATGACATAAACACATGAAAAAACATATCATGTTCATGGAACAGTAGAATCAACATTGTTAAAGTGCCCATACTACTAAGTGATTTACAGAATTAATGCAATTCCCTTCAAAATACCAATGTCCTATTTCACAGATCTAGAAAAAGTAATTTTATGCTTTGTTTGGAACCAGAAAAGAACCTGAATAGCCAAGGCATTTAATTACAAGGAACAAATATAAAGTCATCACAATACCAGATTTCAAACTATACAATAAGCCTATAGTAAAAAAAAAAAAAAAAAAAAAACCAGCATGGTAGTAGCACAAAAATAGAGACACAGCGCTCAGTGTCCATAACTCAGTGAGTAGGGCTCCAGCTACATGAACTGGAGCTGGTGGGTTCAGGCCCAGCAGGGACCTGCTAAACAACAATGACAACTGCAACCAAGAAAAAGAAGAAAAATGGCTGGGCGCTGTGATGGGCACCTGTAGTCCTGGCTACTCTGGAGACTGAGGCAGAAGAATTGCTTGAGCCCAGGAGTTTTGAGGTTGCTGTGAGCTGTGACACCACAGCACTCTACCAAAGGCGATATAGTGAGACTCTGTTTAAAAAAAAAAAAAGAGAGAGAGAGAGACATAGACAGAAAACTCTTACATAAAATCATCCAAGTGATCTTTGACAAAATAGACAACAATATACACTGGGGAAAAGAATCCCAGTTCAATAAATGGTGCTAGAAAAATTGGATAGCCACATACAGAGATATGGAGATATCTCTCACCACTCACAAAAATAATTTTTGATGGATAAATGCCTTAAATGTAAGACATGAAATCATATAAATTCTAGAAGAAAATATGGGGGAAATTCTTCTAGGTATTAGCCTAGGCAAAGAATTTATAAAGAAGACCCCAATGGAATCAAAGCAACAACAAAAATAAATAAAAGGAATTTGATTATATTAAAAGTCTTCTGCACAGCCAAGGAAATAATCAATAGAGAAAATAGACAACTTACAGAATGGGAGAAAATATTCACAAGCTATACCCAAGAAAGAGCTAATATCCAGAATCTACAAAGAACTCAAGACAGTCAGCAAGAAAAAAATCAAACAACCTAATCTAAAAGTGAGCAAAAGACACGAACAGAAGATTTTTCAAAAGAAGATAGGCAAATGGCCAGTAAACACATAAGAATGCTCAACAACACTAATTATCAGGGAAAACTAAATTAAAACCACAATGGGATATCACTTTACCCCTGTTAGAATAGTTTTTATTGAAGTTTTATCCAAAAACAATAGAGGCTGGCATGGAAGCAGAGAAAAAGAAACATTTATACACTGGTGATGGGACTGCAATTTCATACAACCTCCATGGAAATCAATATGGAGATACCTCAAAGAATTAAAAAAGTAGACCTACCATTTGATCCAGCAATCTCACTGCTGGGTATTTACCCAAAAGAAAAGAAGTCATTTATCAAAAATACACCTGCACTTGAATGTTTATTACAGCACAATTTACAGTTGCAAATATGTAGAATCAACCCAAGTGCATACTAATTCATGAGTGCCTTAAGAAATTGTATACCATAGAATACTACTCAGCCATGAAAAAGGATGAATTATGACCTTTTGCAACAATTTGGATGGAACTGGAGCCCATAATCCTAAGTGAAATAGTTAAAGAATGGAAAATCAAACACCATATGTATTTGCTATTAAACTGAGACTAACAGATGAGTACACATGCACACAGAGGGAAGTAAAAGTCAGCGGAAGTCAAGCAGGGTGGAAGGCAAGCAGGGCACAGGTGAAAACCCACCTAACACATATAATGAACACTTTCTGAGTGATGCGCACACTTATAACCCTGATTGAAGCATAACAAAAGTGATCTATGTAAATAAAACCATTTATTCCCCCATGATATCTTGAAATAATAAAACAAAGAAAATTCTATTCACAATAGAATAAAAAATACAGTACATAGAAATAAATTTAACCAAGGAAGCAAAAGATCTGTATGCCAAAAACTATAAAACATGGATGAATTAAACTGAAGTGGCATAAATCAATGGAAAATATGTTGTGTTCATGGATTAAAATAATATTATTAAAATGTTCATACTACCCAAAGCCATCTATAGATAAAATGCAATTCCTGTCAAAATTCTAATGAAATTTTCAGCTCAGCACCTGTAGCTCAAGCTGCTGAGGCACCAGTCACATACACCAGAGCTGGAGGGTTCAAATCCAGCCCGGACCTATGAAACATCAATGACTACTACAACCAAAAAATAACTGGGTGTTGTGCTGGGCACCTGTAGTCCCAGCTACTTGGAAGGGTGAGGCAAGAGAATCGCTTAAGCCCAGGAGTTGGAGGTTGCTGTGAGCTGTGATGCCATGGCAATCTACCCAGGGTGACAGCTTGAAGCTCTGTCTCAAAAAAAAAAAAAATTCTAATGAAATTTTCACAGAATTATAACAAAATTCTAAAATTTGTATGAAACCAGAATAGACCTTCAATAGCCAACACAATCTTGAACAAAAAGAAGAAATTGGAAGACATCACATTACTTGATTTTATTTTATTTATTTATTTATTTAATTATTATTTTTTTGAGACAGAGTTTCACTATGTTGCCCAGTAGAATGCTATGGTGTCACAGCTCACAGCAGCTCCCAAATCTTGGGCTTTAGCAATTCTCTTGCCTCAGCCTCCCAAGTAGCCTGGACTACAGGCAACCACTACAATACCCAGGTACTTTTTGGTTGTAGTTGTCATTTGTTTGGTAGGCCTGGGCTGGATTTGAACCTGCCAGCTCCAGTGTATGTGGCTGGCACCTTAGCTGCTGAACTACAGGTGCTGAGCCGACTACACTACCTGATTTTAAAATGTGCTACAAAGCTATAGTATTTAAAACAGCATGATACTGGCATAAAAACAGACATGCAGACCAATGGAACAGAATAGAGAACTTAGTAATAGAGTCACACATTTACAGTCAATTGATCACAGAAAAAGGTATCAAGATCACACAATGAGGAAAGGACAGTCTCTTCTACAAATGGTGCTGAGAAAACTGAATATCCACATAAAAAGGAATAAAATTGGGCACTCATCTCACACCACGTACAAAAAATAAACTCAAAATTGAGAGACATCTTAAATTTAAGATCTGCAAATATAAAACTTCTAGAAGAAAACATAGGAGGAAAACTCCATGGTATTGGTCTGGGTAATAATTTTTAGATGTGACCCTCAAAGCACAGGCAACAAAAGCAAAAATAGACTAAAAGCTTCTGCATGGAAGAGGAAACAATCAGCAGAATGAAAAGACAACCTACACAGTGGGAGAAAATATTTGCAAACTATCTACCTGACAAGGGATAAATACCCAGAATATATAATGAACTCAACAACTGAATAGCAGAAACACAACCAATCTGATTAACAGGTAAATGAAAAAATATTCAGTATCATTAATCATCAGGGAAATAAAATTAAGAGCAACAATGAGATATTATCATCCCATACCAGCTATATCAAAAAGACAAAAAACACATGTTGGTGAGGATGTGGAGAAAAGGAAATCCTTGTACACCGTTAGTAGGAATGTAAATTCCTTATGGAAATGTAACTTCCACCGTTAGTAGGAATGTAATGCCCTTACAGAAAACAGTTTGGAGGTTCCTCCAAAATTCAAAATAAAACTACTGTATGTATAACCTAGTAATCTCACTTTTGGGTATATCCAAAGGAATAAAGTCAGTTGTCTACAAGATATCTGCACACCCAATTTTATTTTAGCATTATTCATACTAGCCAAACAGTCTAAATCCTCAACAGATGAATGCATAAGGAAATACCATAACCACACACACAGAGTATACTAATCAGCCTCAAAAAAGAGGAAATCCTATCATTTGAGACAACATGTATGACCCTGGAGAGCCTTATGCTGGGTGAAATAAACCAGGCACAAAAAGACAAATGCTGGGTGGTCTCACATGTGGAATCTGTAATAGTCATATGAAGAGAGAGCAGAATAGTGGCTTGGGAGGGTTAGAGGGTGGGGGAAATGGGAAAATGGTAAGACTGTACGAAGTTTCAGTTATGCGTGATGAATGAATTCGGAAGATCTAATGTACAGCACTAAGTTTGTAGTTAATATTGTATCATACAACTGAATTTGCTAACAGAATAGGTCTTAAATATTCTTATTACAAAAAAAAACTAGTAAATATGTGAGGTGATGGGTGTGCTAATTAGGTTGATGGTCATGACCATTTCACACACTCTCTCTCTCTCTCTATATATATATATCAAAACATGAACCACATTATACATCTTTACCATAACATACACAATTTTTGTCATTTATACCTCAATAAATTTAGAAAGGAAATACATTTAAACACACATGTATGTATGTATATGTGCATACACACACACATTCTAGATAGTGCTATTTTAATGGATATGCGAGAAATAATCAAATTAGCAAATAATAAACAAAAAAATCCAGGCTAGCTAGACTGTACCCCAGGCTCAGCCTCTACAGAAAAACATTTCTCCAACATAGGGAATAAATCTTTTATGGTACATTCTATATTGTGAATTAGTGCCAAGAAGACAAAGTTATCCAGAGCCCAAATCATAACAACTTTTTATATTGAATTACGAGGAAAATCTACATCAGCTCACCTGAAGACAACACTGGCTTCTATTCAATGGCGAAAGTCATTAACATTTTCAGCAGGAGAAAACCTCAGGAAGATGTAAAAATGGGGGGGGTTCACTAACAGAGGTCTCTCTCCAATGACTCACAACAAAAGTTGCTGTGAAAAGTTTAAACGGAGAAAAAAACTCCTGAGTACACAAGTGGGAATCAAAAGACACTGGCAGTCAAGGTCAGCATCAACATAAAAATGAAAGTAGGAACCATTACGGGATTTTCTTCAGTTTCTAATTATACAAGAAAAATCCACACGCCAATTGATATTTTGTTCACAAATCACAGATTGTTACTTTCTGTATCAATTTATAAAATGAAGGTAAAATGCATAAATTACAAGTTAATTTCTCATAATTAATTTGAGATAATTAATTTCTCTTGTGATATTATCAAGTAAAGAAGAAAGAATAATTTTTTAAAAGGTAACAACCAATGCACTTAATTAGGTTAGGCTAAAACTAAATAAGCCACGTGTAGTTTCCAAAAAATACTACAAATAATGAACCATAGGGAAAACAAAAGTAAGTTCTCTGGAGAAAAAAATTAACAGAGTCCCTGTGCCTGTTTTACCTCCAAAGGATGAAAAGACAAGGTAATAAATGAATCCAGACCCTGCGCGGTGGCTCACACCTGCAATCCCGGCACTCTGGGAGGCCAAGGTGGAAGAACACTTGAGCTCAGGGGTTGAAGACCAGTCTGAACAAGGGCCAGACCCTGTCTACTAAAAATACAAAAATTAGCAGGCGTTGTGGCGCTGGCACCTACTTCTATGATGAGGCAGGAGACTCGCTTGAGACTAAGAGTTTGACTTTGCAGAGATCTGTAATAATGACACTGCACATCTGACTAAATGTTGCAGTATTTTAAAGAAAGCCACGAAAAACTAGCCCGCCATAGTTACACATTGATGGACATAACAGAATCATTCCCATAAAGGAATCAATTTGTACAAAATAACAGCAAGGGTTGTAGGTTTAAAATACCTTCTGACTCCCAGCGACCATATAGAGTGGAGCAAAAACATCTTGGCAGATCCACACCGGCCGTGTCCAGAGGCACTCACTGGAGCACAAAATCACCACATCGCAAGGGATGACCGGTGGCACACAAACCTAGGAGCCTTTTGCTTTAAACAAGTATAAAAAGCAGCAGGAGAATGTTCTCACTCTCTTTAATCAAATCTGTATTTTAATCAAATTTTAAAAAGAAGAGAAAACATGAATGCTTTAAAATTAAAGATGGGCCAGGCACAGTGGCTCACGCCTGTAATCCCAGCACTCTGGGAGGCCGAGGCCAGCTCTCCACTCCTGAGCTCAGGAGTTGGAGACTACCCTGAGCAAGATTAAAACCTGGCTCTACTAAACATTTAGAAAAACTATCCGGGCGTTGTGGTTGGTGCCTATAGTCTCAGCTACTTGGGAGGCTGTGGCCGGCAGGATCACTTGAGCCCAAGAGTTTGAGGTTTCTGTGAGCAGTGATGACAACACAGCACTATCCACAGGGTGCCAGGCAGCAGAGTGAGAATATGTCTCCCCCCCACCCCCCACAAAAAAAAAGGATTGAGAATGGGATAAAAAAAAAAAAGTTGTTTTAGCATAGTATCAGAAAGTAGAGTTCAAAATCTCTGAAAACAGAGAAAAGAGGAATGACTGTCATCCTGGAGACTGGGCTGTGATGGAGGGAGCCTCTGTTCTAGTCTGTTCCTGTCTTGCTCTAACTGGCTACATTACCTAGAGCACAAGGTAATGCTCCCCTTCTATGGTGGAGGGCGTCTCCAGGAAAAGGCTGCCTAGCTACGGGCTACATTTCCCAGCACCAGTGGGAAATCATCTGGGGGCTGAAATGGTAAAGAAGCAGGTGTGTCTTCTTCTACCTGCTCTCCTTCACCATCAAAGCTCAGGTAATCTTTGAAACCACATGTTGAACAAGTTAGAGCTTCCCACTGCCTGGATTTTCAAATGCTGGTTGGAGCCCATCTTCCCCTCACTCCCATCCTCCCCAGCCTGCTAGCACCCTCACTGTACCGTTATATAAGAAAAAAGAGAGAGAGAGAGAGAATGAAAGAAACTTTTACTTTGTCTAGTTATTCAAATTGTGGAGTTTGTTCATTGTAACAGCTAGCATTGCCCTAACCCCAAATCATTTAATGTCTATCATAAATACTTACAGAATCTAATACTCGTGGAATCTAAGTTCTGTAAATACTTACAGAACAAAAGAATCTATAGAGTGGGGATATAACGTCAACTCATCTATTTTAAAGAGTTCTACAGGGATAAAATTAAATAATATAATTTGGGGGATATAATATAAATATAATAATAAATTATATAAATTATATAATTTGGGGGATAATATAATATAGTTTGGGGAAAGTTTTAAGAGCTTATTCTAATACCATCATTGATGTTATCTTTATTACCAAGAGAAAAGACAATAAAAAAAATCAAAATATATGTGCAAACATGATTAGGAGGATGTTTCTGTTTATAGAATAGAGATCTTTTTAGTGGGAACTACCAAATAACAGCCAACTAAAATAGCTGGGTTTTAGTCAAGCGTGCTTTAGTGCTCCAGAGAAAAATGATTGTAAGTAGCCAAATGAACACTTATACAAGGCACAGAAGTTTGCTGAAGAGCAGCAGACAGGACACAGCAAAGTGCCAAGTGCGGAAGATTGGTCAGAAGTCTCACACATCTTTGTGTAAAGGGTCCAAAGAAGTATGTTGTAAAGGTGGCACGTTAACGACACTTTTAGTGATGCCAAATTATGCTTTACCACTTCAGAGAAACATTGTAAGGTACTAGGACAGGAACAACAGGAATGCTAAAGGAAAAGGAGGCTGAGAATATTCAGCTTAGAAAATGTAAGGTTATACTTTGAGAAAATAAGCCCGAACCCTGACCATTTCATGAAGAAATGAAAAAAAAATTACACAAGTAGAAGCTTCCACTTACTTTATTTTAAACTGAGGGCAAAGATATTTATTCTCCAGAATGAGAAAGTGCAGATAAATGATCAAATAGTAATATATTTCCTCGTATCAACCTAAAATAAAATGAAACAAGAAAAAAAATGTAAAAATAAAATTAAATATATGAAAAAAAGAATATATACTGAAACTTTGCAATTCTGTGAACTTTACATATATATGTTCATCGTCATTCTTCAATTATTAGGTTCAAAAACAAGCCATTGCTATCTCATTCTAAAGTTGAAAAGCATGAAACACAGAGTGATGAGATGTCTTTCCTGCAACCAAATGACACATTATTGATAATTTCTCTCCTCGAGACCAATACTATCCTCATGCTAGCCACAGGTATTGTTTATGGCATTTATAGATTAGCAGGCAGTAAAGGAATAAAAATTGACGAAAGAAATTAAATTAAAATGACCACATTAGGCCAGGAAAGATACGATTTCAACTATCTGAATTATATACACAGATGGGAATAGGTTTCATTTTAAAATCAATTAATTTAATTAATAAGTATGTGGGAAACTAAGAAAAAGAAAATTGAGGACAAAAATCATTTTAACTTCCTGTATTAAATGTGACAGATAATAGTAGAATCTATCAAAGAAGAAATAATAAGCCATAACATAAAGGACCTTGTAATTAAACTATAAAGTACAAAACTATAAAAAAAAGGCAAGAATGAAAAAGATGCCTATTTTCTAGACTATAAGTACTGCATTTGGGGATTTAAGATTTGGGTAATTATAAATTTAACACAATCAGGACTTGAATAATGGAATTGTAGCACTCTTTTACTGTAGCATATTATGATTAACAGAATTTTTAAACAGATTAACATCCTAACATAACTAAGAGCACCAAAAAGTGAATCACATATCATACATGAGGTTAAAGAAATTACTCTAAGATGACTGCTTATGCTGATCTAACATCTGATGACAGAAGGATGAAAACATTGTTCTTGGGGTTACTTGTTGGTAAAACTTACGAAGGAAGGGTAGTCAGTTCCTCATGTTCTCCCCTTTTTAGACACAGCTAACACATCCTTCAGTCACAAAAAGTGATTAGCTGATAGCTTGAATCCTTATTTTTCCCAGAGGTATTTGCATTTTAAGAGAAATCAAAGTCTTATGCAAATAAACTATCACTACCCAGGGGGTAGGAAAAGAGCTTGGTCTCAACTTTTACCAGTAGGGAAAAATAAACTCCTGGTGGCCTTTGAATTTAGCCCAAAATGGTCTATCATGGAGTTAACCTTTTCTTAGTATCTTCACAAAATCTCATACAAATTTTTTGATAAGAGTAATAAAATAAAACCAATAAAATTGTTTTCATAATCTGAAGTAAAACTGGCATTCTAGACTGATTCAAGGAAAAAACATAAAGTCATGTTTGTTATCCTGAGTGTGCCTTGGCCACTTCACCCTACCCCAGCGGACCGATAACCGTCTGTAACATGAGTCTCAGTGTGAGAAGAACAGATGTGCTGTTTTCTCCTGACCTGATAGAAACTTAACTGACATAGACAGAAACCATGTTCTCAATCTGAAATAGTCAGTGTAAGAGAACTCACAGGCAGGATATGCAGAAGTCATTTCTTTTGGTTTGTTTAAATGAACTGCAGTCACATGTATTTTGTCATTAAAATATGCCTTTCAAAACTGGCCAGGCTCAGCGCCTGTGGCTCAAGCGGCTAAATTGCCAGCCACATACACCTTAGCTGGCAGGTTCAAATCTAGCCTGTGAAACAACAATGACGGCTGCAACCAAATAATAGCTGGGCGTTGTGGCGAGCGCCTGTAGTCCCAGCTACTTGGGAGGCAGAGGCAGGAGAGTCGCTTGAGCCCAGGAGTTGGAGGTTGCTGTGAGCTGTGATGACACAGCCCTCTACCCAGGGTGACAGCTTGAGGCTCTGTCTCAAAAAAAAAAAAAAAAAAATGTACTGGCCAAGTTTGTTCTATGATAAATCAATAACTCTATAAGTAAGACCAGAGATAAATTTCTCCACAAGAAACAGAACTGAGCAATTATAGTGTAACATAAAAAGTTACTTGAGATTATTCAGTCTCAAATGAAACCCCTAACAATGTATTTTTCAGCACTGGAGCTTGAAGATCATGGCCCAAATGTTCAATATCTCTATAGAGATCCAAATTTAGACTTTTAGAGGCAAAAAGAGAAAAAATAAAGTAATGTATAGAGTCGTGGAACTGAATATTTGCTAACAAAAAAAGAGAAGAGAATCAAGAAAGTGATTTTTTTAAATTTTGTTGAGTTCTATTTTTAAAGCATATATTATTATAAACAGCCCTAAAAAGTACCCAGACTACAGATTACCTTGCAAAAATATCACAGCGTGGGCACTGGCTTCTCCCAACATGGCAATGACATTGACACTATGAGAACATATTGAAACATTTAGCTATAGAACAGCCAACTTTTTATAAGGAGATTAAAGGGAAACATGCTCTAAATTACAAAGCCAATTGACATTATATTGGGGTGGTCATGATCAACACCCATGGGAGGCAGAAGGAAGTTCACATTCACACGCTCGTGCACTTATGCTGAAACATGAGCACATTCAAGGCATTTGAGAATCATGAAGCCAGGGGTTATTTCATTGCTTTTTGTCTTTTGTCTCTAGGGCAATAGAATATTAATGTTACATTTCCAAGAAAAAGCAAAAACTAAAACAAGTGCCCACTACCTGTTTGACAATCATACACCTCCATTATTGTAAACTTGCCCCACAAATGACACTATCACCATTCTTGAGATTAGCTTGAGATTCAGTTTGAGAGGTCAAATTGGTCCAAGCTCAATCAGCAAGCAAATGGCAGAGTCGGAAGTCAAACCGAACTTCAAAACTGGAAGGATTTCCACTCCACTAGGCACTGTCCCTCCCTTCCTCAATACCGTCCCCTCCCTCCAGAAGGGACAAGACTATTGTTTTTTATCCAAAGAATAACAAATTTATCTGAAATTTATCTTCAATGCCATATAATCTGTAGTGTAGCCATAAGGACAACAATTGTGGCAGGCCATTGGAGTTGTCTAAAGCGATTTTTTAAAGTATTTGCATTTATTAAAATCACGTAGAGGATTTGTTTAAGATACATATTCACAGGGCTCAATTTAGACCCACTTTTAGTAATTTCTAATGGTGGGCACAGACAGGTGCATTTTTAGCAAATGCTTCAATGATTCTGATACACATAAACCTCTGCTTTAACCAGAGGGATGGTCCAGTTCCAAACTAAACCCGGATGGTTAATCCCAAATGGATAGTTTACAACAATATCTTGAAATGGCTCCACAGCCAGACCCCTATCATCTTTTCTAATAGTTGAACTCTTTTTTTTTTTTTTTTGCAGTTTTTGGCTGGGGCTGGGTTTGAACCCGCCACCTCCCATATATGGGGCCAGCGCCCTACTCCTTTGAGCCACAGGTGCCACCAAGTTAAGCTCTTCTTAAAAGTATAGCCCAGAAGTTAGCCATCCTCTGAAAAAAAGAATCAGCACTCACGTGTCTTTCCAGTTCTCTTCAAATTAAAACTATTTCAAAAATTTCAAATCACAGACTCAAAATAGCAAGTCTGTAAGGCTTTGTAAAATTACTCCCACAGGCCTACTCTTAATAAACCATGAACACAAAAACAAAATAAAACATAACGAAACAGATGAATAAATACCCAAACCAAGAGTAATAACTGCATCTTAGGAAAGAACTTCAAAAAATGTGTTGAGTTCCTTAGGATTTTTCAAATGAATAAAATCCTATAATATATCTTTGCCAGGTATATTATAATAAGAACATGAGCATTTAAATTACATTTTTATATAATCTTACTTTTTATTATGTTGGGGTAGAAATATCAGACTATCAGAATAGAAACTGAAGAAGTCTGCTATAACCCAAACAGATGACATAACTCAGGCACCCCCTACCCAAAGAACCCTACACAAGATGGGTAGCTTCAAAAAAGATCTTAAAATGGTCCCAGTGGGTTTTTCCTGTATGGAAATCCTGGCAGGAGTTATTACCTAAGGAGACAAATTGTGGAGAAAGAGACAAGGATCTGGGTCTTGCTCCTGGCTCTACATACAAACTGTGTTCCATTTAAATGGTCATTTAATTTGCCAAGACTTTGGTAACAAGGTAACATGTTGAAACTAATTCAAGAATATAATTTGTTGATTTCATTAATCCTAACTAATCTGACTAGGAAAACTGTACCAGTTATATCAACACTTTTTTTTTTTTTTCATTGAGACAGAGTCTCACTCTTTTGCCTGGGTAGAGTGCCATGGAGTCACAGCTCATAGTAACCTCAAACTTTTGAGTTCAAGTGATCCTCTTGTCTCACCTTCCTAAGTAGCTGGTACTATAAGGACCTGCCACAATGCCCAGCTAATTTTTCTATTTTTAGTAAAGATGGGGTCTCACTGTTGCTCAGCCCAGGCTCCTTTGATAAAAGATATACAAGAAAATTAGAAAAAGGAAAAATATTTTTTCTAAAATAAAAATGACTAATGTGTGTTTCAAATGTAAAAAATAATTGAATCATTACTATTATGTAATGATTGAATCATTACTATTATGCACAGGGTTTAATGAATGAATGAATATCCAAAATGCATTGCTGAGGATTCAAAATGCAGATTACATACATACCTTTAATTTTCTTCAAGTTATGGAAAGGAGTATTATCAGTAAAGGTACAGTAATCTGCCATTTCATTTTTAATAATCTTATTTGTTTATTTTCATTCCCACTTTATTCTAGAAAAGATTTGAATTAGCTAAGCAATTGGTTTTACAGTTTTAAAAATCATAACTATGGTAGAATTTCCATAGTTGACCACCTCCTTAAGTTTACGTAATCTTCATAGACTGGACACGTCTATCAAGTGTATGCATACATGTCAGTACAGTGGGCCTAGTTCCTTATGTTGACCACCCCCATATGTTAACTAGTTTGTTACAGTCCTTTGGGTAGTCAACTTACAAACATTCCATTGTATTTGAAAGATAATTGAACAATGATTGAAATCACAAATTTAAGAAAACATAAAATATAATTTCTAAGATATCTTAAAAGATAGCCCAGAAATAATTCTAAAATTTCCATTTCTTAAAATAACTCAATACCAAAACATGTTTATCCCCTGGGATTAATTAAGAAATTTTGTGTTCATTTATACAGTTTCACATGCAAACATGCCTTTTCTCCAACTCAGAAAGAAAGAACCAGTGATCTAAGGCAGGCTTCCTTTGCCTTAATGAGAACCAACACTTCAAGGAGACAGGAAAACCTTTAACTCCAAGGTCTTGGTTCATCTTTCCAACAATCCTAAAAGACAACATTATCCCCATTTGACAGAAGTTAGGAACGAGGAAGGCCTTGTATGACCTTTCCCAAAGTCATACAAGGATGAAATTAGAAAACTCCAGTGTAAAAGCAGCTTATTCTGTATTTACACTCTTAATTACTTCATTTCCTTTCTCCCTTTCCATGATTTTTGAGAGAGAATCACTTTCTCTTCATACATGCAGCGTTGCTACAACTCTCTGCACATGGCTGCTCTGATCAGGTATTTTGTTTTTTATGATGTTCCAGTGAAATGAAATGATTCTGCCATATGTCTCTCTGACCAACCCCTTAAACACACTCAGTTTGCCACAGGTTCCCAGGGCTGTCTTCTGACTGGAGGAGAGAGGTTAAGCCAGCTGGTTCCCTGAGATGTGTTGCCATCACTTAAAAAAAAATTATTTTCTCTATGAAACTAAGTGTATTACATGTACATCATTTATGTGCTGTTTAAAAGAGGTGTATATTGATGAGCCCAAGATTTCTCATTTTCTTCCCATTTCTACATTGTCTCTGGTCATGGCTTAAAGCCCATCACACAAAAAAAGCCAACCTGGCAACATTTCACTGCCAGTTTTAAGCATGTGTAAGTCATGTCTCCTATGCACAGTGATGAAGAGCATGCATTTGGGGATGAGTCAGCTAGCCCCAATGGGTGAAAAGGAAGCATCTTATTGGTGATGTCTTCTCACCCTCTAGATCACTTTATCCTAATTTATTCCTTTGAAAACTGTTTGAAGAGAATAAATTTGTCATATTCTCAAATGATCTACTGGAGCTCTAGGTTCAGTAATTACCTTCCTACCATAACTCCAGCCATGTAGGTATTTGGCTGGAAAGAGGTGCATATAATAATCCTGGACTAGGCAAGACTGTGTAGAAGAAGGTTAGAAGTGCTCTTTACCACAAGCTAGGTCTATCTGAATTGTTGGGCCCTGCCATGTGCCTGAAGCCTAGTGCAACTTCCCGAGCTTGACTAGAAGTAGATCCATCAAGCTACTTCCGCGTAGCAATGACTCAGCAAGGCACGGCCTGAAACTGCCTCTACCTAGATACAGCCAATGTGGTACCATGCCATTGGCCCAACCCTATTATATCACCCATCACACCATTTCACGTACCTCATCCCCCGCCTCCTTTCCCTGCACCTTCCCCACGCCCTATATAAGCGGCTGCTTGGCGCAATAAAGTTGAGTTCCTGCTTCGACAGACTCCCGGCTCCATATGTTCCTGTTCGGGCGCCGACACTCACCATCCCGCTCAGTCCCGGGGACAGAGTCAGGCTGGCCCTACTCTCCCCTCTTTTGGACCTGCCAGAGAGCCCAGCACTGAATTTCTCACCCAACTCCAATAATCCCTATTTTCAGGACAAGTCATGAAACTCTCCCTGTGAAGGAGCTGGCTAATTTGTTTCTCAGTCCAACTCCTCTCAATGCCAGTAGTGGACCATGGTTGTTCCCGTATCCACCACATCTCCACTATCAACGACTCCAAGGTTTCTTATTATTGATTGCATCTGTGGTGTGAAAGCTCATTACTTTCTGCTTGTAGGTCAAGTATGTATGTCTCTACTAACATGAAATTGATTGAATAGCTCATTTTTTTTAAATTTCAGATTAATACGAGCGTACATACAATTAGTTTATAGAGGTTAGCTAAACAATGACAATAGAAGCAGCCATAGATACACTTACTCATTGTTAACTGTATTCCTTCAGACAAGAAGAAAAGAAAGAGTTGGTGGAGGAGAAAAGAGAGGGAAACATTAAAAAAAGTAAATCTGCCCATCATTCTTCTCTTTGATAACAAAATGTCCTGAGGTACACCTGATCCAGAAAGTACGAAGTCATAGTTCCCACCTGCCACACATAGTGTGAGCATCTCATCACAGAATGATTGAGTGTCTTAAAGATATGACAACTAAACACAAGCCAGTATATTCATCTGATCTCCAGCCAAATCAGAAAAATAACCCAGTTATGTTGGATTTATTAAAGGCAAGACAACAAGGTGTATCCTCCAATGTTGTGCCTCCTTAAAAGAATTTTCAAAGGTTAATTTTAACCTTGTGTAACTCCTGCTTAGTGAAACGCATAAGCCATTTCTCTACCGCACAGTAGTCTGGTGTATGCTGGAAAAGAAAAGCTCTAGGTGCTCATGTGGCCCAAGTTTTTCCTGTATGATTTTATAGATCACTATATATACACATCAGGGGTGAGAAGGTTGTGTTTTCTTCCAAACACTATAGAGCAATTCTCTTAGCTATGCCAGTTGAGTACTGTTGATATCTTAAGTATGATAAACAATTTTGAAAAGATCAAAGCATTTTGCCATTAGGACAAGCTTTTTTCTTGCTGGGAGGGTATTGCATTTAAATCCAGTACAATTCCTGATGCAAGTGTGATGGATCCCAAAGGACCCAAAGTAAGACTCTGTGTCAAAAAAGAAAGAAAGAAAATGAAGGAAGGAAGAAGGGAGGGAAGGAGGAAGGAAGGCAAAGAAGGAGAGAAAGAAAAGAATAACAGAACAATGTCTTCACTCTTTATTCTATTGGTAGTTGCTGAAGACGAGATATTTACTATTTCTTTCCAGTTTGCTTTCTCAACAAATACTGCTAGCAACATTGCTCAAATGGACGAGGTTAAAGGAAAAATTCTTTGGATGAACCTGTTCTTTGTGATGAAGGAGAATCTTAGCATAGAATGTAAGCGAATGTGTGCATAATTGAAGGCAAAATCTTACCTTTATCTCTTTCATTTGAATACTTAGAGTAGGAAGGGAAAGGCAGTAAATTACCAATATAATTATATTATCTCTTCAACTCATTGCATCTTCATACTCAAATACAAAAAGTTTCTTATTTTCTTTTTGCAAATAGTCGAGTTTTTAAAAGAAATTAAAATAAGTAACAAAACCAATGAAAGCATTCTTATTCAAATAAAGATTCGATGACCAAGGTAAATGTATTGGTTCTATCACAAAATGATAGCAATTAACTTTTGCATTACTATTGTATTACAATATCACTTAATTGATATTCAAAAAACATGCAAACCCATGATACTTTCCTATAAACTGAAGTGGAAAATGTTGAAATGGAGAAGAACAACCAGAATGCATAAATAAAATATGAAAAGTTTTGTCATGTTCTATTAGGGGTTTTCATGTTAGCATCCTATTATATTGGTATTTGTTTTCACTAATATGGTATGAAAATTGCTGGAATGATTGCATGGTCATATCTCGTTAGGCAACTCAAATTCTAAAATTATATGATTCTAATATAAAATGAAAGAAAATTGTTAATATTATAAGAAGTTTCTAATGTGATGTGAAGGCCCATTTGGGAAAAAAATAGTATAAGTTATTTTGGTGTGATATCTTGGAAATATTTTCTTTATAAGAACCAGGTGGTGACAAAGAAGAAAAAACTGAGCTTGGGAACATCTTGCTGGACATGATTCATGAATGGAAAATATTTCTCCCAGGTAGGCAATACACTGCATGAAATTTCTAATCTATTCTAAACAACTATGATTAACAGAGTTGAGCTGCTTTTTTTTTTAATTAATGCAGGAAGTAGTCATTTAGATACTGTTGTAAAAAGAGCCACTACTAATAATATTTCTTGGCTAGGGTCCTGGCTTATGTCAATAATCCTAGTATTCTATGAGTCAGGGGCAGGAGGATGGCTTGAGAACAGGAGTTCTAGACTAGCCTGGGCAAGAACAAGATCCAGTCTCTACAAAAAATAGAAAAAGTAGCCAAGCATGGCTGCACATACCTGTAGTCTCAGCTACTCAGAAGGCTGAGGCAGGAGAATCACTGGAGCTCAGGAGTTTGAGGCTGCTGTGAGCTACGATGATGACATCATTGTACTTTAGCCTGGCAACAGAGATACACTGTCTCTAAAAAAAAATAAAAAATAAAAAACCCTCTTCATAAATTGCTTTCATGTGAAAGTTACTATTAATATGAGATCTCTAAAGAACTTGAAAGCATAACTTAGTATTGCTTTGAATTTATTGCTGAGCAACGCAGCTTGACATATACTTTGTGGTGATAAATGTAGGATGTTGCTTAAGTTAAGGGACTAGTTCTTTAGTGCTTACTGAAAAACTATCTTTTAATGTATTGTATTTCTTATATGTGACAATGTGTCATTCACTAGTCTACTTTATTAAGTAATTTTGAGTTAAACCAAAAGCTCACTTTCAATTTGGGGATAGGATGTATTTTGAAGTATCATAAGAAATGTGCTTAATATAACTTTGAAGTCAAGGTAGACTTCTTTATCAAAACTTGTGTTTTTAAACAAAATGTGTGTTTTATCTTGAAGAAAATTGGCATAAGAATCAAGTTGAAAGCTGAAAGAATTGTTGAAGAATGAAACAATTGTAAAGATGTTATTTACTTTTTTAAAAATTCTGATTTTAAAATTCGTTAAGGTTCCCCAGAATACTATACAGGGTGTCCAAGAAATTCCTGTGCAATCGCACGCCCTGTATTTGCATAGACATTTTAATATTTATCTTAATGTAACATTGTATACACTGAAGAAACCTTTCCCTCAAAGATGTCATTATCAACAGTTTAGAAAATGATTATGATTGCTTGAAGGGCTTGGCTGAGGAAATCTAATCCTGACATATATTGCTCTTATGGAAAAAAAAATTTATCTCAATTGGTTGTTAATGTCAGCTAAAAGGGGAAACTATTTAAAATTAGCTGCCAGACTCGAAAATGATCTTAGTTGAAATTAGAATATGTTTTGTAAAACAGACAAAATGATAAGCCAGACTTGAGGATAGAGCAAGTTCTTAACACAGTATATTTTGTCTTAAATATGGGGCAGATTGTATTTGTCAGGACCAGACTATTCTCATCTCTTTCTCTTTCAATCCTCCAACACCAAGGGCTCAACCCCATGTTCTAATTCTTTGAATGATTTGGGATAAGCAGCCTTCTAATGTTAACTACTAAGGGGCCAATTGGAGCTCTGTGCAAAATCAATAAAACAAATTAGCTGAAGGAACAGCTGAGCTAATCATGAGAATGTTTAAAATGATAAGACTTTGAATTAAAGTTTTTCTAAGTGACAGTGGATTTAACTAGCTACCATATGCTGCTCCATTTTGAGCAGCTTTTAAGTCTTCTCTTGTCCAAGGCAAAAAACAACAAAAACAACAACACAAACCCCCCAAAACAAACAAAAAATCAGGTGGAAGAAGTTTCTGGGGTTAGTTATAAAAATTAGAACATCCATACCATTTTGTGATCCATTTCCAAATCAATATCTAATCAAAAGATCAGATTTATCTCAAAACAAGACAGTGAATATATCCTACTAAAAAAGCCATAGTAAGAACTGCAGCTCCACTGTATATCTTTCATAAAGAATGGATTTTCCTGTTTCTGTATTGCTAACTTTAGTTTCATCTATGTTTTAATTAATCGAAATAACATAACCCACCTGAAAATTAAGCTTTATCTAGGCAACTTTTCTAATGTTTTCATTAACTTTCTTTAAATTGCCAGCATGGTGAAGATGTAATGTGTCACTAAGGCCCTTGTCTTTATTTCAGTCTAATAGTGGTGGAAGCCACAAAACTTACACACTGTATTATCTCCTGCAATGAGACCACTGCCAGCCCCAAATCAAATGCCTTCCTTTCCTCAAAGCCTTAACAATGCCACACACATCTCCCCGCCCCCATAAATTAGCTGTATTTAGAAGGAGACTTGCCCACATTCTATAGCTTATTTTAAGGAAAAGCTCCATCATCCATAATACATTTGGGCTTCTTTCTATTTGAAGATTTATATATTTTTTTATTGATGGGTTATGAATATTGACACAGGAGATACTCATTGTTTATTGAAGGCTTGTTTACATAAAAGATCTTCACAGGCTACCCCCTAAGTCTAGAGGTCCTAAACCAGTGTCAGGGAGCTGTCTGGGTATTTTTTCCCACGTATTGCACTGCCATTCTGTCAACAATAGAGGCCCATTAACGTTTGGCCCTTCAAGTTACTGCAGCCCAAGCCTCAGTGGCAAGACGTCTGCCCAGTATGTAAAATAACGGAATGAATGGATTCCTTGGAAACAATGATAACAAGACCTGGCTGAGCTAACTGTGACAGCATGTGGTAATTTTCCAGCCCGCTGGCCCTGTAAAGGAAACTGGAACACAAAGCGTAGACCGCAGGGCCGGCCAGCCTGAATAGCTGCAAACAAGTGCAGAATATCTGATGATGTCATACGCACAGTTTGACAGATGGGGCTGGACAATTTTTCCCCCTTTAAACATGTTCTTAACTATTTGTATTCCATTGGCTTCTCACTTGGGAAGTTCAATCCTGTAATCACCTGCTTGAAAGACTAAACAAACCTTAACTGTCATGTGCTTGATTCAAGTACCACCAGTTTTATGAAGAAAAATGATATCCATTATTAGTGTCTGAATGCTGGAGGGAGCGGCGGGGAGAGGCTGTTGCTGTGGATCAATGCATCATCTTTGCTTTCAGCTGTGGGCCAGGTTTTGAGTCTAGCTCTGACTGAATCCTGCCATACACTGTGAATAGCATAATGAAGTATTGTTATTGCCTCAGTCTAGTCATTACATCAGGGAAACAGACATCTAAAGTTATCAAAACTGATTACTAGCTGAGCTTTTGTGTCTATAAAATAAATGCATTAAAAGAAGGCTTTTTCCCCTCAGTCTTAGGGGTGTTCTATCAAGGTTGAATGTTTCAGTATTTACAGCATTATGTGTCACTGTGTGTAAGTTGGCATTGGGGTGTATCTGTAGACAGTGCTCTCCCAAAACATGTTGGTATGTGGATCTGCATGTGTGTGTGTTTCAGTTGGTGCGTGGGAGACAGAGAAAATGAAGATTGACAACATTTATAAAAATGAGACACAACTCAATTAAAATTCACCGAAAATAGTAAATGAACCAGCGTATTCAGTTTAATTGTAATGACACAAGACTGTCTTTTTCTATCCTTCAAATAAGTCACTGCTTTGGATCTCACATGTCTTCTCCATTTTATTCATGTAGTTCTTTTTATTTACTTTTCAAGGAATTTATGTAAATATATGTAGGCTACAAAATAGGTCTCAGATACAGCTTTATTCTTTAATCTTTTCATCAAATAGCTAACCAAAGCAGGATAGCCAAAGGATTCTGTTTGTGGAGAAGTGATATCTGCTCCACAGAAAATCATGGCACACTGCCTAGCCTGTAGAAACAAGAATAATAGAAATAGTATGATAATAAAAATTAATGACTAGGTTTTACAAAATGCCTTTTCAACTAGGAAAGCACCATAAACTAAGCTATTTCTTAAGAGTCCCCAGATTATAGAAGTTTCACAGAATCTACCACAAATGTAACTTTCCCTGTCTTAACTAACATAGTGTAGGGTAGGAAAATAAAAAAGTAATAAATGTAATCAAGAGGAATATCATTCTCACCCTTGAAGATTAGTTATGCTCCATTCACCTCCACCTACAACCTCCATCTTGTGAGGAGAAAAACATCTCCCAGCTATTCTCTACCATTCACCACCTCACCTCAACAATAGTTGACCTATGCTTTGATCGTCTTCCATGCATTCATACAACAATGAGGGCCTACTACGTGCATGACACTGGGCTATAGCTTTATTCAGTGCAAATATTCCCACTGGGATTGTATAATTTCTTTAAAGTCAGTGTAGAAGGATTATTTTCACAACGTGCAATTGCCCTAGGAGCTACTTCTCAACAGAAGAGTTGTGGTTCATAAGTAGCCATGATCTAAGAATAACTCAATTCTTAGATCATGGCTATGCTTGAGGGCCTCAGTAGCTGCTATAATCTGCAATGAAATAAGAAGCTCATCACAGGCCACATTGTTTATGAACAGGAGTTTGTCCCTGCGCCCCACGTTTCTCACTAACTAGCACCAAGGGCATCCTTCTACATGTTTGCACCAGATGGACTTTCCCATCTGTTACAAAAAGCCAAATTATTTTATTAGTAGCTGTGATGCTTACGTCTCTATAGGAGACTGAGAAGGTGAGAGGAAACAAAAAAAAAAGGTGAGGATAGGTAACAAGAGCTTTCATCTATCACACGTCATAATATGAAGCAATCCATAAGCTGTTCTTGGAGACTAGCTTTATGTTGGCAGCTTCGATGGGTCTCCCTTAGAAGGCCTTGAGATCATAGCCCAAGAGCTTAGTTGAGAAACAGTGTAATAGTAGGTAGGAATTGAAGACAGAATCCCAAGTTCCTATTGTTAAGACTGAATTAGAAGTGTGTTAACACATTAGCTTTCTCACTTCTTCATCTGACCAAAAAAGCCAAACCAACCACTGAGGTTAATCAAGCTAATACCAGTTAGAATAATCATGCTAGTATTTCATAATGACAACAACCTGGCAAGACATTTGAAAGAAATTGATACATATGAAGTGAGTGTATGATGCCCCATAATCATATCATTGTATACAGTTATGATTTAATAAAAAAAAAAAAGGCAGGGAAAAAAAAAAAAAGAAATTGATACAATCAGTGTAACCTGGCTTATTGTACCCTCAATGAATCCCCAACAATAAAATAAATAAATAAATAAATAAAATTAAAAAAAAAAGAAAGAAAGAAATTGATAGATGAAGTTTCCACACACATTTAGTAAAACTTGTAAAAGTATCAGCAAAGGTAATGTCATACTAAGTCAGACCAAGGATTATCTAGTCCAACATGCCAGAAGCATTATATGAAAGAACACACATTCATGCAAGTTTGTACTGCCAAAAGTAATTTATTCTGCAAATGCATCTAAGTTCCTTAACAATGAACTATAGGTGTACCAGAATTTAACCTAAAAGTTTCTTAAATGTGCTGAGAATTTAATCTTATTATCAGTTCTTGAGGTAACAAGATACATAAATACACTAACCACTTCACAAGACCATGCATCCTGAAAATTAAAGTTCAATTTAATTAAATAAAAATTTACTAAGGATTTACCCAGTAAATGGTACTGTACAAGAATGACTACAAATACAAAGTTGGGCAAAGAGCTCACAAAGGTGTCTGCAATGATCATGGAGTAAGAAATTTGTTGTAGAAAAGAATATGTGCTGTATATAAAATATAAAAGAAATATTCCCCAGGGAGAGTGCTAGGGTTTGGGGAATATATCCACATTAGCTCCGGAAATATTGCTTTACAATTTTTGAACTTTGATCAAGATACCACCCATTCTTAGAGGCTTAATCTTGTTAGACTGAAGTTGAAGCTTACCTTTTAAGTTGATCTGTACTCTTCAATCTTTCCATTATTTCAGTGACTCTTCTCTGAATATCCTCTAGTTCAGACCAGACAATGAATTGTTTCTCATTTTTCATAGAGCAAATTTAAGTGTAAATGAACTTTCGAATGTGGCATGTAAAAGTAAATGGAACATTGAATCAGGTACACGTCCAAAACTTGGAGTTTAAAAAATACATAATTAAAACCAATTCTTTTTTTTTATTAAATTATAGCTGTGTACATTAATGCGATCATGGGGCACCATACACTGGTTTTATATACAATTTGACATATTTTCATCACACTGGTTAATATAGCCTTCCTGGCATTTTCTCAGTTATTGTGTTAAGACATTTATATTCTACATTTAGTAACTTACACATGTACCCTTGTAAGGTGCACGGTAGGTGTGGTCCCACCAATCACCCTCCCTCCACCCATCCTCCCCCTTCCCCACCCCTCCCTTTCCACTTTCCCCATATTCTTAGGATTAAAACCAATTCTTAATGATAATTGCTTTGTTAGACTAGTTCAAGAAAAAAGTGCAATAGAGAAAGGTATTTGAAGATGGGGGTAAGAAACTTCATGCAGTTCTTAATGTTTAGCAAAAGAATTAGAGATAGTTATAATTTATCATAATACCTAATTCTGATATTTGTGTAACCGTGTAAATGCATGCCACAGCACAAGTGTTAAGAAACCTGGTTTGGGGTACATCAGACCTATTTTTGTCAGTTTTCCTAAGTATGATGTTTGGACAACAACTGATTGTTTCTGCACCTTGTTTCTTTATGTTAGAATAGAAATAATATCTATGTCACAGAGCTTGTAGTTCTTGAAATATTCTTGAAATCAATTCACTGTTATTCATTAAATCCCTCCTAAAAGAATAGCATTGAGACAGGGGCTACAACAAATACAAGTAGTTGTTATTCTAGTTTAGCAACTAGAATAAAATAAGTTTAACAAATTCTATAACCTGCTGTTATTAACAACAGAAATAACAATAAAATAAAGGCTCTCCTTTTCTCCACCGAAAGATAAATTTTTTCTATGTTTGATAGTTTTTTTAGTTCTGAAATCCTATGTTTCTCTAAAGCAGGAGTCTATAGTTAAACAAGATGATAAACACCATTTTTTTTACTTATTTTTAAAAAGAGACAACTTGAAAGATAACAAACGAGACGGCGGACGTAACTGAAGGGCACTGGCTCTCACAGTCTGAGTCTCACACTCAGCTCCGGCTTTTTCCTTGTTCATTTAATGACCTCAAGCAAGTCAGGGAACCTTTCTGAAGCCATCCATAGAAAGGGATTATTAAGGCTTACCTCAATATGAAAGCCCTTTGTGAACTTCAAAGTGCTAGAACATTGGCAGTTATTATCTGCTAATAATACTTTGGAACCTTTATTTGTACTGTCAATATCACGCCTATAATCCTTCAGCTTCTACAGAGGCATTTCAGCAGTTTTGTTACCAGAACTATTAAAGCCAAAAGTACGTAAGAATCAACTTTTAAAATATCTTATTCAAAAAGTTTACTTAAATTCTTAAAAAGTCATCCAAAAATTTCTTGGAATTTCATTTTCGAAGAGCTTATTTGCAATTTTTATGTACTAAAAACTTCCCATCTTAAGTGCAGTCTGCTTTCCGAGTAAACTCATCAATGTCATTGTATATTCAGATCTGATTCTCAAACTAATTAGAAAAAGCAGGGAGAGGTTCTATTTCAATTTAAGACGTTTTTCTAAGAATATTCTTGAAATCAATTCGCCATTACTCATTATATTCTTCCTAAAAGAATGACATTGAGATATGGGCTACAATAAATACAAAATGAAGTCACTAATCTCAAGAAATTGACAAAATTAGTAAGGTATAATACAGGCACACAAATGATTTTTATGGAGGATAAGATAAATGCTTTATGAGAAATAAACCCATAGTTTTATGAGAGAATCAAAAAAGAACAAAATATACCTCGCCTGGAGAATAATTCCATTTGCAATTAGAAAAGTTCTCTTTAGGACAGGTCTTGCGAATTAAAGACCTGAAAAGATTATAATTATAATGCAGGATGGCCCATTTAAAAAAGTCCCACTTAACATAATGTGATTTCAACAGTAATAAGGTAAAGTATACATAGTTCAAGGGCATATAGATGCTCTCTTTTGAAGGCCATAAAGGATTTTTATCATGCGTGTTTTTTCTAATGAGTCATTCTAATAGAATAATAATACTTGAAAAAAAAGATAAATTTTAAGAGATGATGCAAACTTCCTGAGTGAAAGTGATCTCTTTTTACTTGTGTTAGTGGACACTATGTAAAATGCCCCATGCAATGCCCTCTGCCATTTCCACGGGTGCGTTAACTCCATCAGTCATCAGGATTATGCAGACCTCAGAGAGGGAGATGGCTCCCAAAGAGGCCCCTTTCCAGGGTATCTTTCTTTGGAGTCTAGTGGCCCTCTTTAAAGGATAGGGTCCCTCACCCCATCCCTCTGGCCTCACTCAGTCTGGGTCTGGGCACCATTAGTGCACTGGAGCAGTAATTTCACTAAATTGTACCTTACTGGCCCCCTATTACGAAAGGAAGTGTGAATGCTGCCAAAGCCCTTTCCTAACTGGCAATGGAATCACAGGTCAGAAAACATCTTTAGCAAGCATAAATTATTAGGCTCACTATAAAAGAGAGCTGACAGATGAAACAGGCATTTCCATGAGTGAACAATACAGCTTCAATTCAAAGACTGCTGATTGGGTGTTCAGCCTTCCAGCATAAACAGCTATTCAAATTTTAAACTGTAACCAAGTGAATAAAGAGAAGGAATGCCAGGGCCACCTCGGGTTCTTCAGAACGATTCAACAAGAGATGTGATATAAATAAAATGTCAACCTATAGGTTGAGTATTTCTTCTTCTTCCCAAGGGTGCTTCACAGCCCATGAAACAGAAGGGCAGTGTTTCAGACTATAGGCCACTCCGGAAACCTGGAGAGCCAAGTTCCCCCACTGGCTGTCCCAGCGTCTTTCTAGGAGATGGTCACTGAGCACATCAGCCTCCCTCTCCTCCCACCCTGTCTGTCTGAGTTGTTCCCAGCCTCCCCTTTTGTAAGATGTTATCTGTATTCATAGGGCAAGGCAGGAGGGATGAAGTCACAAACATGTAATTATAAGCCTCGTAACAATGCAAAGCATTCTACTCATAAGAAAAGTAGATGCTGTCAGTTTCTTGCTAAGATGCCAGAAAGGAAGAGCACCTCCCTGGGATAAAACTATATGTAGTTAACAAAAATGAGAAGCATTTCTCCCTATGCTTTGCCAAAGAACATAAATCCTAGATGTTTAAAGCCTCCTAGCATTTCTTGAGACAATGTCATGAGAATCAAAGACCATCTGCAATCTGGGTTGTATGTAAACCTCTGATTAAAATATAAGCATATAGCTGTGTGCATCTAGCGACAACAGAAGCTTGAGTGGAGAGCACTTGCCTAGTGAAAATACATCACGATTTTACTAACAGGGCATACGTGGGAAATTACAAAAGTTTTGAGATACGCAAAAATCAAGAACATAAACCCACGCAGAGGGAGACAAATGAAGCCCTCCCAGCAACATGACTAAGTCAAGCAAGGTGAAACTTGCAGGGTAAATCAGAAGGCATGCTGTCAAGTGTGTTTCTTGGAAGTGAGATAAATGCACCATAACACAGTCTATCTCAAAACTTTCATAATGACCTACATATTATCCAATAATGCCAAAATGTTATATACTTCAATTCTGGGGTTAGATTATGTCCCCTTGAGTTTCAGAACGTCAGAAGAAGTAATCTTGGGCATAGATAACAGAAGAGGTGTTCTGTATTTTCTTCCTTGAGGGACCTTGGGTCTGCGCCTTCTGACAGACCTGTGTGCTGAACACTCTGACCCCAACCCTGGCCCTGTAGGGTCAGTGCAGATCTCCTTTCCTGCACAAAGAGTCACCTGGTAACCATAGAGCACTTGCTTCTCAGTGGCTGCTTCTGGGTTAATTTTTTTAGTAGTTTCTGCTGTAAGCTGAGTCTTCCAATACTGATAATATCCATCCCTAGAGCTCCCAAGCCAGTGGGGACCTCTGAATGTTTTTAATGAATGAAATGCACAAATAGCTGTTTTCACTGAAGACCTAGTCATAGGAAGCTAAATTGAAACTTACATTTTCATCTTGATATGTTTGCATCAGATAATAATTGTGAAAAATGTGCTGGAGGCCCAAAAGTTACTATAAAAAAATCTATTTGGGGATGACGTTTCTTTACATTGATTTGAATAACAAATACAAACGGGCCTTTCTACTCAGAAGTATTGCCTTCCAACTTCCATGCCTCCAGGAGTATGCTGGTAACATTTTCAGAGGCTAAAGATAAAGTCAATTATTTACTAATAAACATGGAGTTTGCCGCTAAGAACTATTCTAAAATGTGCCATCGAAAAAGAGGAGTGACTTTAACAAGAAGAAAATTGCATTTTTGTGCAACTGGATGTGACTTTGATAACCTGTGACCTTGGGTTGAGTTGTCATTCATTTAGTTTCCCACCTATAACCACAGCTCAAATGAGAGACTGTGTGACCCATGTGACTTAAGAAAGTAGTTGATGACCACCACTGAACACTAGTACAGAGAAAACACGTGTTCAAGAGTCTTTTGTTATTAAAAGGCGGCGCCTGTGGCTCAAGGAGTAGGGCGCCGGTCCCATATGCCAGAGGTGGCAGGTTCATACCCAGCCCCGGCCAAAAACCACAAAAAAAAAAAAAAAAAAGTACGTTGGCCAAGGCGGTACTTCAGGCGTCACTGTGTGGTAATGCTGTCTAAAAACTGAATATCTCATGCCACCTGCAACTGACTGGATTATCTAAGTTTGATGCTAGACTTAGCATTGTTAACATGTGACTATTTTGATGACCAATTATTATCCGTTTCTAATAAAATTGGAGTGTTGGCTTAATTTCCGGTAATCCAACCCAATGATTTTGTTTTAAACTCTGACCATATGAAGAGAAATTTTCCTCCCTTATCCTAATAAGAGAACACTGTATTACATTTTTTCCTTCCTTAATGCATCTGAGTGAACAAAGTGCTTATGTATCTTAAACCAGAGGATTTTCTAAGAGACTGTACATTATCATTCACTGATTGCCTTAACACTGACCTTTTTAGGCAATTGTAAGGTGAATTTTATAATTATATGTAATACTGAGGGTAAAACCCTCAATTTAAAAAAACCTTCAGACCTGCTACATTTACTCCATAAATCTTAAAACATTTGCATGTAGACATTTTTCCATGAGATTCCTAACTTGGCATTGTACCATGTGTATTTCTTCTCTCTCTCTCTTTTTTTTTTCAGAGATGAAGTCTTGCTGTTGCCTAGGCTTGAGAGTAGTGGCCATTCACAGGCACAATCACAGTATTCACAGACTCCTGGGCTTAAGTGAATAGCTGGGACCAGGGACATGCACCACCACGCCTGGCATTCTTCTTGATCATTTTGCTATCACATGTATTCAGTGTTACTCTTTCCTCATGATCAGTGGTTCTTAACTCTGAGTGAACATTACAACCTTCTATGTGCTTGTTAAAACCAATTATTCCCAGACCAATAAAATTAACTCTCCATGTGTCTGTGCTCGTGTTGGTAGTGGGGAGAGATGGGACTCATATTGCTTTCTTGTTGTTGTTTTCCATTTTTTCTTTTTTCCGCGTTTTTTGGGCGGGGCTAGGTTTGAACCTGCCACCTCTGGCATATGGTACCGGCGCCCTACTCCTTGAGCCACAGGCGCCACATTGTTTTCCATTTTTAACCTTCAAGGTGTTTCTAATGTGCAGCTAGAGACAAAAACTACTGTTCCATGTTGCTAGGTTCATGGGGAACAGGACTATTTCTGTATATTGTTGCCTAGAAAACAATAGTACTCAAGAATTCATGTTGAATGAATAAATGAATGCTGTACACGTGCCAGGATCACGTGCAACACACTTTGTCAACAAAGCCCACATAGGAATTTCAGGAACCTCTCATACTTGAAGCCAACCTTGGACAACCGGCCTCTGAGTGTTACTTCTGACGAAGCAGAAGTTGATGAAACTATGACACAGTTCAGGTTTTCCTCCTTAAGCTTGAATTGCCACCCTGTGGTGGGCAGACACTCCAGAATATGACCTAGAACCCTCTGACCACCACCACCGCGCCCTAAAGGTGCACAGGGAGGGTAAACTGGCATACCCCTCCCATACCTTTCTTACCTTTCCTGGCCCGTGAGCAGAAAGTTGTACATGAAGAAAACTTGTTGCATTAGTCAGAGGAATGTTGACCTTTCCATTCTCTCATATCAAAAGGTGGTGAAACAGAAAATTGCTATTTCTCAGCTAGGATATAAAGATATTCAGTTATCTATGATGGGTGATGTTCTTGGTCCATGCAACATATGGGTCTAGTTCTGATAAAAAGCACCAAGAGAGACGCTGATGAAGGAGGTACTACCTGCGCACCTCAATGTCAAGAATCCTTACCTGAATTTCTCTTTTTACATCTATTTTCATGTTAGTTACTTCCACCTGTTGGATTACTGAGTTCTCTAAATGTATTCTCCTCTCCTCTTGCAGGCTTAGAGGAGTGCTCCCTTCAGTTAGCAATGTGGGATTCAGAGAATAAGTTTCCACTTCTGAGTAGAAAGTAATAGTGAGATTAACAACTTAACTCGTGTGCTGAGGGGGCTCCACCCACTCTTCCCCAAATGGAAAAGTCCACACTTTTCAACCCATCTTCAGAGGACAGTATCCCCAGCCTCTCGAGCATTTATTTTTCTTCCCTAGACAAGTACATTTAATTGGCGGTACCGAATTCAGAGACAATTTAAGAGCCAATTCTCCCAGCTTTATGTTTCTTCCGTGGTTCTTTTTCTTCCTTAGTAAAACTTTAGTTCTAATTATGGAATAATGTGAGTGGCTCCTTTTTATTTCTCCCGGACACCTTGATTTCTCCTTGAATCTCATTTGCGTCTGTCAGCAAGTTGACATTTCCCGAACATCCAAGTCTATGCTTTGTAAATTTTGCCAATTTCTCAGTAGCAATTTCTTTGCTACTTTTCAGGGCTTTCTCCTTATTTTATCTTTTTATAATTCCTTTCTCTCCTCTCTTGGTAAATATGTCTTCTGACCCCTCCTTTTCCTCCCACTATTTCCTGAAGGAATTAATGAATATCTACACTCCCCCTCTGTTAGTCTTCCTCCCTCATACCTACTCCTCACCCTTGCCACAGCTACATATTTCCGGAAGAAAATTGGATTACTCACTGCATCCAATTGTCATTGACAGGCATTCAAGTTCATATCCCCTCAAGCCTGTTTTAATTTATTAGCTTGAATCCTAACTTTTAGGCTTCTATTTGACAAAGAACATATTTAAATCCTTATTGGTGATAATCCTAATAATAATTCTCACTTAAAACACATTTCATTCATGAAGTAGACTTATTTTCTAAATAAAAGGAAGCATTAATCCTCTTAACCCTCCAGTGAGCCAAAGAAAAAGTATAATTATTCCCATTTTGCATATGAAATCACTGAGGTAAAACAATGCATATTTCCCCAGTGGCAAAATAGAACAGGAAGGAAATAAATGCCTGACTCCCAGTTATCTGCTGAGCCATGAAGAAAATATTTTTTAAATTCAAGAAAATTCAGATAACCCTTTGTGCCAATGACTTACCATTGCCTCCCTTGAAATGATTATAGTGAATTTTTATTCAAGAAATTCTGAGATAGCTCATGTATGTCACGCTACCCTGAGGAGGAAATGTCAAATGACTGGGAATAAGAGAAATGCCATTGCCATGAAGTACATGACCCACAGAGGCGATTAATATGGAGTTTACCCATTGAGATATAAAATTTAAATGGAAATCTTTGACTTAGTGTAACCTGAGTATAAAGAATCCCTAAAGATACTTAAAAGACCTGAAAGAGGACCTTCTCAGAACTCAGAGACCTGACTGAACTTTCTCTAATCTGCCTTGTCCTCATTCAATGCTGCCCCTGCCTTGGAATACTGGGTCATAAGAGAGGAAATGAAAAAAAAAAATTATTATTGATTTGTTTCTTGTAGGATATTGGGAGAGGGAGGACAGAAAGGGGTTGGTAATGACTTTTCAATCAAATCTGTGGCATCACAAGTACAGTAAGTGTAGAACTGACGAAGTGAGGAAAAATAAGCAAAAAATTACAAATTAAAACTTCAGCCCTAAACAGTTTTGAATATCATTTATGACTATTATAATATTTAGTATACAAGCTAGGAGCGTATAGAAAAAAACTCTTAATTCGGGCAAAGTGGATGGTTTCTATGTCTTGCTTGCTAGATCAATTTAATGACATTACATGACTTTTTGGATGGATCAGTTGATTCTCCCTTTGTTAAGGTAGGTGGTCCTATTCAACTAGAATCTCCTCATATCTACACCCCTGATTATAGTATCTGATTTGCTAACGGCTCCTGGTGATTAATCAGGCCAATTACAACAGTAGTATTTTCCAGTTGTAATTCTCATTTTCCATTTTTTTATTATTACCTTTTACTCTTGTGGATCAGTGGTGTCTTTAAAGTCTTATTTCTTTATCACTTCCAGGAGGAATTCATCTCACCTTTAACCTTCTCTCAAAATCTATCCTGGAAACCATAACCATGGTCAATCTTTGCCAAAAACTAAAGGGAATTTTGAGAAACCCTCTTCTCGGGATGCCTCCACTTGTTGTGCAAAGATGTATTCCCTTAAGTTCTGTCAGAGGATCCATTAATAAAAACCCATATAGTCAGGAAAACATAGTTCTGCTGGACTTTTTTTAAAAAAAAAAATTATGCTCCTCTTTGATAAATTCAAGAAAACTAGGAGAAAAGACAATTTTTAGGCAAAAGGAGAAATGCCAGGAGATAGGGGGACTGGGAGAGTAAAATCACTATAAAACATTCCTCTGAATCTCTAAAGCTCATAGCACACAGAGTTCCCAGTAGATCATGTCTATTTGAGGCCTCTGTTACATTCCATTTTATTACCCCTTATCTCATTCTCAGAGCTCTTAACAACTGTTTTGGTCCTAATAACTACTCTGGTTTCATAATACCCTTTAGGGATGTTAAGAATCCTCTTTGGGACTGGATTTGTTGGGATGGTGGAAGGAACAGGAGCCAGGGTCATTGTGCATATTCATATTATGCAAACACACGTGCATCTATGTTGGAAAGTAAGAAAAAAAGGAAAATGAGAATGTTGGAGAATTATTTTGTGTGTCTGACAGGGTACCATTTCATTATTTTTCTATTGAGATATCATCTGACCTCCATACCAAATGTAGGCACTCATAGCTTTTTGCTATGAACGTAGAAAACCATTAGCGCTGACAGGCCTATCATATTCTCAAAAGGTCAAGAACTGCTGTAACAGTGCTTTTTCTTCATCATTTGTCATTTTCGTGGGGTCTTTTTAACTTCAGTGTCAACATATGTGTTCTTCACATCTGGTTGACATCCTGACTTCAAAAGCATGGTTAACCCTGTTGCTTCAAATGCATGTAATAAAATAACCTATTTTTAATAATGAAAAATAATTTTATGATGAGAAATATCCAGTGTTGAAAATGCATCAATATACTGTTTTTCTTTGATGTTAATTTGGAATTTCTCTCCAAAGTTGGTGAAGTGAAAAATGAACAGATACCATTACTTTTTGATGAGGCAAAAATGGGGAAGTATTATTAATATTCTCTAAGAGGTGGGGCCACAGAGAGGACTCTCATGGTAGAGCCATCTGGGAATGAAAGCTCATACTTGCCATTTTCAGTTAATGCTTTCTTAATTTGAATCAATGTCTGAGGAATACAATGTTGGAGCACAGGTTAGTACAGCTCCAAGTTGTGATATAATCTAATCCTCCAGTTCTGGTTCAGGAAAATACATAAGAAATCAAAAAAAGAAAAAAGAAAAGAACTTGATATTTGAGTAGATTGGAGACCAGAGATTAAGGAGGTATCACTTAACTTACCTCTCCCTCCTCTACTCTTGTCTTCATAACTTCCAACCCAAACCTTCCATTTCCCTCATTCCCTAGCAATGCCTTTTTTATTTCATTTCTAATCCTCAATTTGTCCATCTACATCATTGCAAGTATTCATAGAATCACACAATCCCAAGCCTACTTTCTGGTCAATGACAGAAGGGAAGCTTATTCCATAGAGTTTAAAGAGCAATCTGGTAAAGAACTCAAATTTCTTCAGAGTCGCTGGTGGGAGCTTTCCAGTGAGAGGCAGCTTTCTGTCCTCAGGGCAGAGAGGCGGAGGATGCTGCAAGGAAGCTGATGCTACCTGACAGCAATGAGCACAGTCTGCTGGGAGGCACAGATTAGAACCGAAACCTCCATTGGGTAGGTGCTGTGACAGGGCATATTTCCAAAGTACATTGAAAATTTAACGTGAGTGGGCTTTAAAATAATTTGAAGTCTTCTTGATTTTCACAGACTTTTAATTAAGAAAGAATACCTTGTCTTGAAGGAAGAACAAAGAGAGGGAAGGAGTGAGGGGGTGGGGTCTTGGTGTGTGCTACACCTTTTGGGGGCAAGACACAATTATAAGAGGGTCTTTACCTAACAAATGCAATCAGTGTAACCTGGTTTATTGTACCCTCAATGAATCCCCAACAATAAAAAAAAATACCTTTCTCTGAAAATTAAAGCTATTGGCCTATTTTTATGCATCTGAAGGTAGGTAGGGAATTGCAGCCACCTTTTTAAAATTTTCAGTTGATGATGCTGTTTCCTTTTCCTTTTTTTATTAAATTATAGCGGTGTACGTTAACGCATTTATGCAGTACAATGTGCTGGTTTGATATACAATTTGAAATAATTTCATCAAACTAGTTAACATAGCTAGCCTTCACTGGACTTTCTTAATTATTGCATTTGGGCATTTATACTTTACACTTAGTAGATTTGACATGTACCCTTGTAAAATGCACCATAGTGTGGTCCCACCAGTTACCTCCCTCTACCCATCCTCCTCATTCCCCACACCCCACTCCTTCCCCTCCTCTTTCCCCTTCATCTTGGGCTGTAGTTGGGTTATAGCTTTCCCATGGAAGTATTTTTGCTTATATATTAGTTTCATAGTAGAGCTGAGTACATTGGATACTTTTTCTTCCATTCTTGAGATGCTTTACTGAGAAGAATATGTTCCATGTAAACATAAAAGAGGTAAAGTCTCCATCTTTTTTTAAGACTGCATAATGTTCCATGGTATTCATATACCACAATTTTTTAATCCATTTGTGGGTCAAAGGGCACATGGGCTTTTTCCATGACTTAGCAATTATGAATTGGGCTGCAATAAACATTCTAGTGCAAATGTCTTTGTTATAAAGTGATTTTTGGTCCTCTGGATATATACCTACTAGAGGAATTGCAGGATCAAAAGGCAGGTCTATTTTTAAATCCCTAAGTGATCTCCAAACTTCTTTCCAAAAGAAATGTATTAGCTTGCAATCCCACCAGCAGTGCCGAAGTGTTCCCTTTTCTCCACATTCACACCAACATCTATAGTTTTGAGATTTTGTGATGTGGGCTAATCTTACTGGAGTTAGATGATATCTCAAAGTGGTTTTAATTTGCATTTCTCTGATGATTAAGGATGATGAGCATTTTTTCATGTGTCCATAGGCCATGTGCCTCTCTTCTTCAGAGAAGTTTCTATTCAAATCTCTTGCCCACAATGAGATGGGATCACTTATTCTTTTCTTGCTAAATACATTTGAGTTCTCTGTGGATTCTGGTTATCAAACCTTTGTCAGAGATACCCTGCAAATACCTTCTCCAATTCTGAGGGCTGTCTGCTTGCTTTACTTACTGTGTTCTTGGCTGTGCAGAAGATTTTTAGTTTGATCAGGTCCCAGTAATGTATTTTTGGTGTTGCTTCAATTGCCCAGGCGGTCCTCCTCATAAAATACTCTCCCAGGCAGATTTCTTCAAGAGTTTTCCCTGCACTTTCTTCTAGTATTTTTATAGTTCCATGTCTTAAGTTTAAATCATTTATCCAGTGAGAATCAATTTTTGTTAGTGGTGAAAGGTGTGGGTCCAGTTTCAGTCTCCTACAAGTCGCCAGCCAGTTCACTCAGCACCATTTGTTAAAAAGGGAGTCTTTCCCCTACCGAATGTTTTTGATAGGCTTATCAAAGACCAAATGTCAATAAGTAGCTGGGTTCATCTCTTGGTTCTCTATTCTGTTCTATGCATCTACCTCTCTGTTTTTGTGCCAGCACCATGTTGTTTTGATCATTATCGATTTATAGTATAGTGCAAAGTCTGATAGAGTGATTCCTCCTGATTTGTTTTTATTTGAGTAATGTCGTAGTTATTTGAGGTTTTTCTGATTCCATATAAAATGAAGTACTAATTTTTCCAGATCTTTAAAGTATGACAGTGGTGCTTTAATAGGGATTGCATTAAAATTTTATATTGCTCTGGGTGGTATGGACATTTTGACAATGTTGATTCTTCCCAGACATGAGCATGGTATGTTTTTCCATTTTTTAACATCTTCAGCTATTTCTTTTCTCAGAGTTTCATAGTTCCCTTCATAGAGATCTTTTACATCCTTTGTTAGGTAAACACCAAAATATTTCATCTTCTTTGACACTACTGTAAAAGGAATAGAGTCTTTGACTGTTTTTTCAGCTTGACTATTGTTGGTATATATAAATGCTACTGATTTGTAAGTATTGATTTTTGTAGCCTGAGACACTTCTGTATTCCTTGATCACATCTAAGAGTTTTGTAGTTGAGTCCCTGGGGTTTTCCAGGTATGCCATCATATCATCTGTGAAGAGTGAAAGTTTGATCTCCTCTGACCCTATATGGATACACTTGATCTCCTTCTCCTGCTTGATAGCAATGGCTAAGACTTCCATTACTATGTTAAAAAGCATTGGAGACATGGGAAACATTTTGCCTGGTTCCTGATCTGAGTGGCAAAGTTGTAGATTTTACTCTATTCAATATAATATTGGCTGTGGGTTTGCTGTAGATAGCCTCTATCAGTTTAAGAAATGTCCTTTCTATACCTATTTTCTTAAGTGTTCTCATAATGAAAGGATGCTGGATATTATCAAAAAGCTTTTTCTGCATCAATTAAGAGAAACATATGGTCTTTGTTTTTATGTTGTTAATGTGATGTATTATAATTATAGATTTACATATATTAAACCAGCCTTGAGATCCTGGGATAAGACCTACTTGGTTATGGTGTATAATTTGTTTGATGTGTTGCTGGATTTTGCTTGCTAGGATCTTACTGAATATTTTTGCATCTATATTCATTAGTGATATTGGTCTATAATTTTCTTTTCTTGTTGGGTCTTTTCCTGGTTAAGGAATCAGGGCGATATTTGCTGCATAGAATGTGTTGGGAAGTATTCCTTCTTTTTCAATGTTTTGGAAAAGGTTAATGGTGTTTTTAATTTCTGAGGAGTCTATTGTTATTTTGTCTTTGTCATTTCTGAAATTAGAGATTTTACTCTTTTTTTCCTGTTTAGGTTAGCAAAAAGTTTATCTATTTTATTGACCTTTTCAAAAAACCAACTTTTTGATGTATTGTATAATTCTTTTGTTTTCAATTTCATTTAATTCTGCTCTAACTTTGGTTATTCCTTTTCTTCTGCTGGGTTTTGGGTTGGAATGTTCTTCCTTTTCCAGTTGCTTGAGATGTCCCATTAAGTTGTTGACTCCCTTTCTTTCCGTTCTCTTGAGGAAGGCTTGCAATGCTATAAATTTCCCTCTTAGGCCTGCCTTTGCAGTATCCCACAGGTTCTGGTAATTTGTGTCTACATTATCATTTTGTTTCAAAAATTTGGTAATTTCCTCTTAGTCTCATCTATAACCCACTTATCATTCAGCATGAGGTTATTTAGTTTTCACGTTTTTGTAGGCATATGCAGATTCCTATTGTTACTGAGTTCAACTTTTATTCCATGATGGTCTGAGAAGATACAAGAAATAATTTCTATTATTTTAAATTTGCTGAGGTTGACTTGTGACCTAAGATGTGATCAATTTTGGAGGATGTTCCATGGGCTGATGAGAAGAATGTGTATTCAGTTTTGTTAGGATGAAATGTTCTGTTGATGTCTGTTCAATCCAATTGTTGAATGGTTAAGTTTAAGTCTAAAATTTCTTTGCTTCGTTTGTTATTGGAGGATCTATCCAACACTGCCAAAGGAGTGTAAAAATCTCTGACTATTATGGTGCTGGAGGAAATCAAGTTGCTCATGTATGTTAGAGTCTCTCTTATAAATTGAGGTACATTCTGGTTGGATGCACAAATGTTAATAATTGAAATTTCATCATGTTGTGTGTTTCCCTTAATAAATATGAAGTGGCCATCCTTGTTTTTCCTTACTTTTGTTGGTTTAAAGCCTATTGTATCTGTGAATAAAATTGCAACACCTGCTTTTTTTCTGATTTCCATTTGCCTGAATTATAGATGACTATCCCTTCGCCCTGGGTCTATATTTATCCTTTAAGGTAAGATGAGATTCTTGTATACAGCAGATATCTGGCTTGAGTTTTTGTATCCAATCAGCCAACCTCTGCCTCTTTAAAGAACAATTTAAGCCATTCACATTAATTGAGAGTATTGATAAGCCTGGTAGTATTTTGGATATTGAGTTTTTCAAAAGTCCAGTGGACATTTTTAATCCTTTTGCCACTATGGAAGTTTGAATTTGATCAAAAGTTTCTGAGTGAGTTTACTTTGGTGGTAGAGCATTGTGCTTGTCTTTGTGGAGGATGAGTCTGAGAATATCCTGGGAGCTTGTTTAGTTATGGCAAATTTCTTCAACATGTGATTGTCATTAAAGTGATTAACCAGCCCTTTCTCCATCAAATTAAACTCAGTTTCATACAGGATCCTGGGTCAAATGTTGTGTTGTTTTAAGAGGCTAAAGGTAGATGACCATCCTCTTCTGGCTTGAAACATTTCTGCAGAGAGAGATCTTCAGTCATTCTAATATTCTTCCCCTTGTAGGTTATGGTTTTCTTACATCTGGCTGCTTGCAGAATTTTCTCCTTCATATTAGCTTTGGTGAAGTTAATTCCAATGTGTCTGGGAGATGCTTTATTTGGGTTGAGTTGTGCTGGGATTCTGAAACTGCTATCGGAATTTCAGAATCTCTTGCCATGTTTAGGAAGTTCTCCTCTATTATCTTTTGGAGTAGAGGATCTAGACCTTTTGAAACAACCTTGTCGCCTTCAAGAATTCCTATAAGGCAAATGTTTGTTTTTTGGAATTGTCCCAGAGCTCTCTGAGAGAATTATCTATTTTTGCTTTCCACTTCTCTTCTTCTTTGAGCATTTGGGAGCATTCAAAAGCTTTGTCTTCAATGTCAGAAATCCTTTCTTCTGCCTGCTCCATTCTGTTACTGAGGGATTCTACTGTATTTCTCAGTTCTTAGAGGGCTGCAAATTCTTTTCTCAATGTGTTGAAATCTTTGGTGATTTTGTCTTTGAATTTATTGAATTCTTGAGACAACTTTTGAATTATTCCTAGAATTTCTAATTCCAACTTTACTTCCATTCTCTTAATCTTATTTCCCATCCAAATTCCAAACTCAATTTCTGACATCTCAGCCATTTGTTTATGAATGGAATCTTCTGGTGTGTCCACATTGTTGTTCCTTGAGGTAGTTGATCTACTCTGATTATTCATGTTGCCAGAGTTTTCTGTGATTCTACCCCATGATTATTTTTCACTGTTTGGCTAGATGAGCGGGTAAGGTGAAATTGGATTGGGGGCTCCTGGAGTAGTGATTATCCAGCCCTTTGCCAATGATCTGGGACTGGTGACTGCAGCTTTTCCCCTACAGCTTTTCAAAGGACCTGTACAGTACTACAGCCTGTGACTCTGGGGATCTGCTTGGTGTGGTGGGGCTAGGTGATTCTGTCTTGTATTCAGCTGGTCTCTGTCTAATCCTAGTGAATCAGTTACTCTGGGTTGACGTCTCAGCTGTGGAGAAATACAAGCAACTAAGACACCCCGCCCCCCACAGGCAATAACTGGAAGAGGAAAATCAAATCTTCCCACTACAACTCAACCATGATACCACCTTGGAGGGTCCTCAGGTGATTGGCCCAGGTCAAGAGTTCCAAACCAATTGTCCCAGTCAGCACCAACTCTCAAGTGGGAGAGTTCAGTAGGTCTCCAGCAACTAGGAGTCTACTGGCAGCTCAAGTGTGGCCCACTCTGGTGCTCCGTGGAGTCAGATAGGCCCACTCAGCAAATGAGTTAGTCCAGGGAGGTTGATGCCTCCTTCTCCACCTTACACCTCTGTCACACCCAGTCACTGGTAACCTTGTGGCTCTGTGGCCCAGTTCCCTCCAATGAGCAAATGCACCAGGGGTTTGCGCCTGCCAGAGTCACAGGGAGATCAATGTCTCCTCAGCCAGGCCACCAGCCAGCAAGTGTAGCGGAAGCCTGACTACCTCAGGTGCTCAATGGAAGCTGGGGAGTGTCACTCAGTTCCAGCCCCATTTCAAGCTGATATTGCTGCCACTTATATTCTCATAGAATTTGCATTTCTGTCCTGGTTGTCTGCCACTGTGGGCCAGGCACATTTTGAGTTCACAGAATCTGCAACTTAGCCCCACCCTGTGCCACAGCTGCCTCACAAATTCTCATGGATCCGGCGTCTCTGTCTCTGCTGCACTGTTTGTTGGGGTGGGCATGATTAGCGCTCACAAAAGGGTCTCATTTCCTGCCCCACCCTGGGCTGATACTGCTTCTATGTGCCCTTTTGTTCCAGCTATGCTTCACTGGGAAAGGAGTGCGTCTTGGGCTCACAAAAGCAGCATTTCTGACTCAGCTCTGCCCTGGGAGTTTGCCACCTCTGTCACGTGTATTCTAGTCTCAGTCCTTTCCAAGCCCCATCTGGGCAGGAATCGCTGCAGGCATACCCTTTTCTCACAGGACCCGTGTTTCCTTCCCAGATCTGCTCCACCCATGGCTTCCCCCAGAGTAGAGGCCCAGCCCTCTCTGGTTGCTGAGATGGGAAGTGTTTCTCCAAAATACCACCAGGGGTATGAGCCCTATTGTTCCCACTGGCCCCACCACCGCTGCCACACTCTGCTGTGGGGTACCATTTCTCCCTCTCCCTCTTGGCTCCCTCACTCCACAGTCCCTGCTTTATATACCTGTGCTGCTGATTCAGCACAGACTTGTAGCAGCCCATACATTGCCCATACCTCTTGGGAAATTGCTCAAGAGTCTGGACTCTGCCAGGGGACAGGCTTCCAGACTTTAGGGTGGGAGTGGAGGGGGGTTCTGGGAGTTCAGAACTGCAGGTAGAGTATATGTTCAGTTTTATGCCTGGTGGGAGAGTGCCAAGGCCCACAAGTGGGTTCTCTCTGAGGAAGAAGTTCTGGGTTTTGGCAGATCTCCCCTGTGGAATAAAATAGCAGGAGATCTGAACTCTGCTCACTTGTTTGTAGAAAGTACACTGAGAGCTGTTCTCGTGGGGGAGAGGACTTCCATCCATTTGGCAATGGGTTTTGTACCTATTGTTTGTTTCCTTGGGGTCACAGCTCACCTCAGCAAGGATGATGTGCACTCTTCAATCTTCTCTCTTGGCTCAGCTCCAACCCATCAACTTACTTGATAAGCTTCTGTCCATTAACTATCTTTCTGGATGGTAGCCTCTGTGGAAAGCTGGCTCCAGTTGGCCATCTTGCCTCTGATACTGTTTTCAAATTCAATAAACTACTACTATTAAAAATAAGTTCTCTCTAAAAAATAAAAATACTAAGTATGTTGGCACATTACAAGTGAAAGAACAAAATATAAGTTAAATGCTGCTATCTTTGAAGACAACCCTACTCAGTCAGTTTTCTAAAATCACTTGGAGTCTTAGCAGCCAATTGAGTATCATCCTGCACATCCCATGTTAGCGAGTTAGAGGGAAGTGATATGTATAATAGAAGAAGTATATCTTTGGGGTCCCACAGGAAAATTTGAGGAAATAACCAACTTCCCTCTATACTGCAGAGGAAAAGTTTAAGTAAGCTTTTACTTTTTTACTAGCCCTCTTGCAAAAAGGGTTTCTGGATCCACATTGCTCCATATTGGAGAAGGATCTACAGGGATGGTTCTTAAACCATAGAATCACAGACATAGGAGAAACTGAGGAAAATTGCATCTCTCTTTCAACCTCTATGTAAATATCTCTGGAAGGTGACATGAATAATGGGCTCTGAAGCTTATTGGGGATAATGATATCCACCTCTTTACCCCAGTGACTTTGTTCTTCTCAGAGGTAGGTCCAAGTTTTGGGGAACCTGGTGTTCCCATGGTTAATTATGGGGACTTTCTTTAAGCAAAAATACGAAAGGATTACAAATAAATGTTAAATCCAGGACCATGAGGTTCTAAAGGTTAAGCTTCACTAGCTTTGGGATAGATCAACCTCAGGGTCTTACACAAATGTACAAGTTCCATTCTGACAGGCAGTGCAGTAAGCCACATGGAGTTTTCACATAATTAATAGTGTTGAGAGGGATTTGTCTGCATGAAATTTCTATGGCTGTCAGGAAGGCAATATGGCTCCTTCACCATAAGGGGAAAGTCAACTTTTAAGGGAAATATGGAGTAGCTGATCAAATATGAATAGATGACTAGGCTTTTATTTCTTCCCATACTGTCTCTGTTACATGCAGAGTTTTAAAAAGGCTGTAAAGCCAAGGAAACAGTTCTGAAAAGGCATTTGCCCTCCCCTCCTTTTTTTGCCAGCTATGTGACCACAGGTTTTATTCTTTTCTAGTATACTAATGAGACATTCCAACCTGAAAAGGTTATTCCCAATTTTAGCTATAAGGCTGTGAACTGAGTTTGAAGCAGATGGTTAAACTTAACCATTACAGGATGACAATTTGTCTACAAATTACTCCTATGGCCACTGCAAAAGAGTGCCATCTCCACACAAGGACCACAGGAGCCCAGCATCATGCAAGGGAGCCTCTCTCCTAGTGAGTGACGGTAGGTCTATTCAGGGCATGACATACTCTGATGCTATTTCAATCAATTCAGAATCACTGTATCTAAAGTTTTCTGCCAGAGTTGACTCATTGTTCAAAAGTGGTGGAAATATTCCCCAGAATTGGTAGATAGAGAGTATATTAAACTTCAGTTAGGATGGGATCAATATTAGGGCACTATTTATAGGAAGAAAGATTTTTATTCACCAGAATTTAATCCAGTTCCCTTGATGGTTCAGTGGGATTCGACAGGTTTATGTTTTCAATTCTTCCTTCCACCCTTTCTGCCCCATTGTTTCTTCTTAGGGGCTCTTTTGTACAAATGTCTCTCAATCTTGATCTCTGTTATGAAATAAATATTCAATCAAAAAATCGCACTTTCCGTGGAAAGACATTCATGGATATTATTCCTTCTACAAAAATAAAATCATTACCATTTTCCAGATACACTCATGTACAGTCAAGAACATCTCAAAGCTGGAAGGTATCTAGTCTAGGGCTGGGTTTTTTTAAAGAGGACTCTGAGATTCAGAGAGAAGAAATGTTCCCCAAGCTCATACAACTAATGCAAAGCCTTTGACTCTGTCCTCAGTGATTTCTCCTAATCTTTTTGTCGATTTTTCCCATGGAAATGATTATTCCTATTGGTTTCTTGTGTGTGTGTGTGTGTTTTTTTTTTTTTTTTAATCCATGGAAATAGGGGAAATTCACATCCTTCTTATGCTAGATATTTGCTAATGATCCCAGTCTCACAGGAACAAGGGTGGAGAAGAGGCCATCAGATCCTGAAATCTGTGATCTGGTCCAGTTCTACATAGCCTGGAGAATGACCAGAGCCTCCTTTGAAGGAGCAACATGGGGCACTGATAACTGTACTTGCCTGACAGGAAACCATAGGAAGCTGTGCTTTAAAAATATCCCTATCCTAACAAAGTCAAGGGCAGAAAATACCTATTTCCAGCACCTCCATTGTCCAAAAGTTTCTGCACTAAAGCTAAAATTATTGTCATTCATTGCTGTAAAAATAAATGCAAGAGGAGATTCTTGAACTATATTCTAAGATTACTCTACTCAGCTTTTCCTGAAACAATAGCTGCCTTTTTCCATTCTGTGTAAACTTGTCATTTAATAGGTGGACAACTTCCAAATGTCTTAAATTTATCACTTTAATGTTTCCAGCCATCAAATCTCATGTCCAGCTTCCCAAGTCACAACTCAAAAAAATCATCAAATTTGTACCACCCATACAAATTCCATTTTTCAGATCAAAATGGGAATATTAACCAAATTCAAGGGTATGCTCATTCTTCCTGGTGGTCCCCAAACAAAGACGGAAAGAGTGCTTAGAGATCCCCAGGACCTTGAGAACAGGCAGGAAGTTCTAACGCAGATCTTTCTAATGAAGCATTAGTTTATTTTTGTAAAACACTCAAGCCGTGCCTCCCATGCAACACTGATAAACAAAGCTTAGCTGAATAGCAAGATAGAGTTCTGGATTACACATTCTGTTTGGTTATATGGTCAGTCCCCAACTCAATTACTTGTCTGCATTCAGTTATGACATGTTCCCCAAGTACTAGATAATACTATCTGCCATATATTCTGTTTCAGGCACTATACTAAAAATTTTACATTTGCTATCCCATTTAATATTTATAATAATCTCTTTGGAAGACACCATTATCCCCATTTCACCAATAAGGAAATGTACCTACATTAAATAGTTCTTCAACCCTGAAAGTGCCGTGGCAGAGCTGGCTTTCCAGGATGCTTCAAAACTCTTCACCACACTGCTTAGCACATACTTAGTATGAGTAGACACCCAAGAATTGAATTGAATACCTCCCAATCCTTCTTCTCCTGCTTAGGTATTTTTAAAACTATCAGATTATGTATCTATCATCATCAAGTGACTAGAAGTTCCTTGAGGCCAAAACTATTTTCTGTAGATAACATGCAGCAGGTACTCAAGAGCTGAATAAATCACTGAGATCCACAACTAGTGGATATTATTAATTTGCTAGGTCTGTTTTTTTTTTTTTGTAGAGACAGAGTCTCACTTTATGGCCCTCGGTAGAGTGCCATGGCATCACACAGCTCACAGCAACCTCTAACTCTTGGGCTTACGCGATTCTCTTGCCTCAGCCTCCCGAGTAGCTGGGACTACAGGCGCCCGCCACAACGCCCGGCTATTTTTTTGTTGCAGTTTGGCCAGGGCTGGGTTTGAACCTGCCACTCTCGGCATATGGGGCCGGCGCCCTACTCACTGAGCCACAGGCGCCGCCTGCTAGGTCTGTTAACAAAGTATCACTAACTGGGTGGCTTAACCAGTAGAAATTTCTTGGCTCACACTTCTGGAGGCTGAAACTCTGCAAGCAAAGTGTTGGCAGGGTTGATTCCTTCTGAAGACTATAAGAGGATTGTTTGGTCCCCTCACTTGGCATGTAGGTGGCCAACTTTTCCTTGTCTTTCTTTACATCATTTTTCCCTCTCTGTAAATCTATGTCCAAATTTTCCCTTTCTTAAGGACCATGTCATATTGGATTAGGGCTCCTATCACAGCCTTACTTTACCGTTGTCACCTCTATAAAGACCCTGTCTCCAAATAAAGTCACCTTCTGAGGTGGGTGGTTCATATATGGGTTAGGAATTCCATATATGGATTTGGAGAAGCAAGACATAATCTGACCTCTGACAGTAGGTAGCAAAGAGGTTTTCTACCTGGGGTACATCTAGCCATCACACAGTTCAGCTGTTTAAAGAGCATCACCTGATAAAGGCAGTCTCCAGTGACAGACAGTGCAGGTATGTGCCAATGACAGCACATTCCTTCCTTCAGAAAGGAATGTGCAAGAGGCCCCATGCTTCGTAAATGGCCTAATCACACAACAATAGCTGGCAATTAAATCTGATAAAGAATGGACAAATTTATTTAATGCTTGTGCAGGTAACATATAAAGTAAAGCATAAAACATTATAAGGTATCATTGTTATAATCAGTTCTACCTCCCCACTTCTTTATTCAAATTGGCTCCCAAGGTGTGATAGAAACAGTCATGGGCATTTTCTGTCCTCTTCAATTACTCTCTCCAGCTCCTCATTGTCTTGACAAAATAAATTCCACTCACAGGGCAACCTTCTCCTTAGTGACTTTTAAGCTCTTAGGGAAAAAAGTGTCTGTCCTGGGTGACACCTGTGGCTCAATGGAGTAAGACGCCGGCCCCTTATGCAGGAGGTGGGGGGTTCAAACCCAGCCCCGGCCAGAAACTGAAAAAAAAGTGTCTGTCCCATGTGCTCAGTCAAGATCTCTTCCAGGCCTTTCTGTGCCCTGAAATGGTAGTGAATCTCCCTGGACAATTTATTAGGCCCATTATTCTAGGAAAGAATATTTTTTACCTGGCCTTAAAACTGCCCTTCTCGATGGTAATGAGAACATCTGCTTCCATGTTACCTGGATTCCCACACCACTGAGAGAGAAGAAGATATGTAAGATTCATGTATGTGGCTCTCATGCTCAGCCTGTCACACAGGAAGGAAGGAATGGTCCCCACCCACCTACAGGCACCAGGTTCTTTCCCACATGTAGAGCTCCACCTCCTCTCTTTTCACACTACGGAGAAAAGAAGGCCACCTCAGACCAGAGATTTAAACCCTCCTTGCCTCTCTGCCTGATGCTCTCACACGTCTTCACTTTGTCTTTAGAGACCATTAAATCCATGGGGGCATCCTCCTACAACAAAGGCCTGGAGGAGATTCCAGGGGGTTATCCTCCCTGCTTTCCTCTGGGGGACAGCATCCAGATCGTCTCTCCCCTTTGCCTGCTCTGTATTCGTCAAGGTTTCACATGATTTTGATTCCATCATCTTTTCCAGAAATTGATTTCATTTACCAATTGATCTTACTGTATATTTTTCTCCAATCATTCAAATGCCTCTTGTTAGATTTAAATCCATTATTTCTATCCTTATCTTTGCTAGCTAATGAGACTACATTTTTCTGCTTTGAGAAACTCCCAAGGTGTGTATGTGTGTAATTGCATTCACATTGTGTGTGTGTGTGTGTGTTTTCTCTCACATTTTTAAAGGTTATCCCAAATTCTGAAAATCTTGTTTTAGGGTTATTTAATTTTTGCAGTTTTTGGTCGGGGTTGGGTTTGAACCAGCCATCTCCGGCATATGGGGACGGTGCCCTACTCCTTTGAGCCACAGGTGCCACCCCTGAAAATCTTGTTTTAATTAAAACATACACACAATTTCATTCTTTCCTGGATACTCCTTGCATATTCATTTTCCAAAATACTTTTCTCCTTAGGGAAATGCAGAAGTAGTAAGAAAAATGTTTCTCAAATGCTGTTTAAAACATACCATCTGTTATGAAAACTACTATTGAAAGTCCACTATTGGTTGTCTTCATAGTGGAAATTGAAGCAATTTAACCAACATAGAGGAATACAATTTCCTAATATGATATATTCCCAAAATTCCAATTCCCGTAATAAATTATTGTAATTTAATTTACCCCTCATCTGATAATGTGATGAATAGAAAAGAGCCCCTGTCTGCATTTCCCTCTTCTGTGTTGTCAGTGATTTGAACAGAGGATTTAGTTAGATTGCTTAGGCAATAACTCAGCCAATCAATTAACATGTATTTATCAAGAATTTACTCTGTAAATAATATTTCCAGAAACAAATGGAGATGTAATTAAAATTTATGTTTTCCTTTCCTTTCTCCTTAATCCCAGTGCAATCTTCAGTAGCAGAAATATCCCCATTATTCTCTTCCTGATCCTTCAGTTTCTTATTTTGTTCACCCACAAATCAATCATTATATTACCATGCCTTAACCCATGTGAAACTCCCCCAGCAAAAAATACACACCTTGCTTCTTCTCTCATCACGCTCACACACAAACACATGCTCTCAGACACACACACACGTGCACATGCATACGCACACGCATTCTCCTGCTTCCCACCAACATGGTATAAACTTCAAGTTATTCACCTCAGTGACCCCACAACCCAACACAGTGCTGAGTCAGACCAGGCTTCTGTCCCCTTCTAATAACACCTCCATAACCAGCCAACTCCATAACCAGAGATCACCATATGCAGGTGATAGCTGCACCAGTCATCTTCCTCTCTTACCACTAAAGTCTGTTGACCAGGTACAACTCCTAACCCGTAATTCTCTATCAGCATTCTGCAAAAAGGAAACAAGAACCCTTGGGAATACATAATGATTTTCCAAGGGATACATAATCAAGTCTAATTGTAGGGAATCATTTTCCAGAACCTAACCTTCCATGGAGGCTCTTTTACCAAATTGGTCTGAGGATGGTTTTAGTAGAGAAGCATCAGGATGGTGCTCCTTTTCCACCACACCTTTCTCAATTTCTCATTTGTCCCTTTCCCTATTTACACCTAAGTAGATGCATAAATACACACATTCATAGGTAGAAAGGCAAATAAATAATAAATACAGCCTCTCTCAATCCAAATGTGACTATGTTTTTATGCCTTGAAATATTAAAATCCTCCAGGACTTTTCTTTTCCAAAGAAAAAAATTAATAATAAGAATACTAAAGCCTCCTTTAATCCAGATTTCATTAATCATACTAGGCTCCATGTTTTTCTTTGTCTTACACATATTTCTGTTAAGAGCAAAGTGTGATAGAAATACAGGGTTTCAACCTGTATAGGGATGTAATGGGATTAAGATATTTTACACAGGGCAGCAGAGGGTGTGATTATGAGTTTAAAGACATCATCTTTTCCATGACCCAACTATTGACAAAAAAAAAATGCATCCTTACAGTTTAAGACCCTGTTTCTACTAAAAATAGAAAAAAATTAGCCAGGCATTGGTGGGCATCAGGGTGGGTACCTATAGTCCCAGCTACTCAGGAGGCAAGAGGATTGCTTGAGCCCAAGAGTTTGAGGTTGCTATAAGCTACGATGCTGTGGCACTCTAACCCAGGGTGCAGAGTGAGACTCTGTCTCACAAAAGACAAGCAAAAAAAGGTGCAGCCCTGTTACAGGAGATGCTAAGAGAATAAAGCATAGCGTGTAGGGGTAAGACATTTGGAAAGAAGTGAGACCTTATTTTATTTAGATAATAAACTCATAGTAAGGCTTTGTAATTTCTCTGTCATAGAATAGCATTAAGAAGTGAGATGTTAGGAAGTGTGTATTAACACATGGATTTAAATTGATAAAGGAAGTCAGATTTGTCTGAGAGAAAGTAAGTCTAATTTATCTAATTGGCTTGATAATGAAAACTGGTTTTGCCTATTTGGTTATATGACAGATGTGTTCTGTAATTTGAATGTATTAAGTCTGTCTTTCCAAAGTTTTAATAAAAAATATTTAAAGTATGTGATATAATAATAAATGCAATTTACAAAAAAAAATCACTACATTGGCAAAGGTAAGTTGACGTTTTTAGCAAGGTTTTGATGTTCCCAACAGTTTCTGAATATATCAGTATTTTTTAAAGTACTTCCAAATGAAAGACAAGTAGGTACAATTAATAGTCACTTGATGAGTCTTAGTGAAACTTCTTTGTTATGCTCTCCAGAAATATAGAAACTGAAAAAACATAAAGGTTATTTTTATAAATTTTTATAAATCTTTGTTTCAACAAAATTGAAAAAGAATTATCATAATGATGGATTATTAAAAATAATTGGAGTGTGTTACTATGGATTTTGGTATCTAACTCAGAAGAAATCCAAATAATTGCAATAGATTATTGTTAAAAATGAGCAAACCTCCCCCAATGCTATTTAGGGTTCCTAGTTCATTCCAGTCTCAGAGCCATAGTAAGAAGAGATTTGATACTGAACCCTCTTTCATTCTAACTATTCACAATCAAGAAAAAGCCTGTCCAGTTAATTTAAAAATGCATTTCTAATACAATTTTTTCTTTTAATAATTATATGTCAAAACATTTAATAAGTGTTTATATTGCCAATTGTGTACTAATAAAATCTTAAGAATAACTCCTGATGAAAAAAATATTTAAGACTTAAAGAATATGGTTATGAAGTAATCAAATCTTTTATTTCAGTTAGGGTAAATTCTATGAGAAAATGAAATAGGAATAAGGAGTAAAAGAAATGGCATAAAAACGACATTAGATGGTATCTTTTTCATGATTTTTTATTTACTTCTTATCAAAATATGGCATCTAGTCAATATGTGTTCAGAAAAGTATAAAAATCCTAAGTGCAGCTCAAAAAATGTTCACAAAATGAACAGGTAAAGTAGCACCCAAATCAAGAATAAGGAAGAGCACCCAGCAGTTTACATTGTGGGGGAAACTACATGTTCAAATCTACTTAGATGCCAACTCAAAATTATGTAATATAGTTATTTAACATCCCTGGGCCTCAATTTTGTTACATGTAAAATAGCTTTGAAATCCTGTTTTCTGCGTGCTGGAGCACACATCACACAGTTCCTGATGTAAATGAACAGCAGCTGGTGTTCTTGCCATTGTCGTTGACTTCCAGCAGGTTGTCCGCACCTTAACCACACCCTCCCCAATTCCCTTCTCCACACTGACTCCCAAGTATTTTAAGCAGGGATAGAAAACATGTGGCCTTCTAATCCTTAAGTGAGGACTTTTGACTGAATCCAAATTTTACAGAAGAAATCCTTTCATATTTATTAATACAGTTTTGTTCATCTTTCATTTTTATTTTATTTTTAAAATGAACATATTTAAAATACCAAAGAATAAGAAATTTTACTGAAATAATTCTCCCAGGTTGACCAGCACAATTAGAGCATTAGTTAAGTGGTAAGGGGTAAATTGACAGCTGCTAAGCACGCGATTTAGTTCTAACTTCACCCACCTGACTGGCACCACTGCTGCACCAAGCCGGTTGGTGCACATTTATGGGGGTTGAGTACCCGGACTCTGTCATCAGCTTTTGAGAACAATGCACTGTGTTTGTATCTGAGGTGGAATTTGTCAAGAGTTGCACAGCTCGACAGTATTTTTTAATTCTGTTTAATAGTCCAACATGTCAAAGGGGACCAAGAGAATGCTGAAGGAAGAAAACCGATTTTTTAAATGAGGATTGGGAATTGCAATATTGTCTTGTTTCTGCTAAAGATAATTCACTTTCTCAGTGATATTGCAATATCAACATTAAAGAAATTCAATGCTCATCTGCATTGTAACACTCATAAGAAACTACTAATACTTTAGAGGAAGAAGCCTGAAAGGTGATATTGCAGAAATTAAAAGATGAAAAGCAAAAACAAAGAATTTTCTCAAGCTGCAATAAGACCTGATTATAATGCTACCAAAGCAGCTTATATCCTCGTGGGAAAGATGGGCCACTCAGTGATGCATAAGTCGTGAAAGAAAGCATTGCCATTACAGGATGCTTAGACTCCAATAACATTTCAAACCACAAATTGTTTCTTTCAATGAAAACCATAACTGATTACCAGCATGAATTACCCTTCAACTTGACAGAACAACTCCATGCAATATTTTAAAAGGAAAATATATGCTTTGCGTGAATAAGCTGATACTACTGACTCAGCACAGGTTTTATACTTCAGGTCATAATGGATTTAATTACTCACTTTGGGCACTCTCACAAACACAATGTGGGGAATATCTTCAACAACTTTCAAGGTAAATGACCTAAGTTGGACTGAATTTGGTAAATATAGATGGTGGACCTTCCATGACAGGAAAACATGAAAGGTTTATTGTACAGATTTTTAAAAAGGTATTAATAGATCCAGATGCTCTCATTACTTTTCAACATATCTTGCATCAGAAAATCTCTGTGCTGAAGCTACTATTTTAAGTGAAATTTTGCAACAAATTATAAGCATTGTTAACTATGCCCATGCAAACACAACACAGCATTGTCGGTTTTGTAATGTGCTGAAGTTGAAGGATAAGGTATTCAGTGTAGATTTGTCTATTATTTGAAAGTTAAATTTTATGAAGAACAGAATCAGCAATGTGAATTATCGAAAGATTTCTACAGAAATCTAGAATTTCATGTGTGACATCATGCCAAATCAAAATGACTTGAACATTTCTTTGCAAGCTAAAACTAAGTCTTAATACAATATGTGGCAGAAAATATCCAAGCATTTCAAAAAAAGAAAAAAAGCTATCTTTTTTTAAGACATTCCTTCAAAAAAGAAATTTTGATGAACATTTTCCTAATTAGCAAAGGTGATGAACAGGAAGATATGTGTGAATCATTTGAAGAATACCCAGCTATTTGTAGACTTATTAATTGAAGAACACAATGAAAGGTTCACTGACTTTGAGAATCATAATATCGTACTCAGATTAGCATTTCAGCCTCATCTAGTAGATAACATTAAAGCACTCAAAGAACTACAAATGGAATTGATTGAGCTCTCAGAAGATGACATTTTAAAGTCATTGTTTGATGCTAAGAAAGATCCATTTGAAATATGGAAAAATGCAGTAGAACACTCACACCTTTGGCAACAGGCCTAAAAAATGCTTGCTTGTTTTTCAACCACTTATTGCTGCAACTCTACATTTTCCTACCTAATGCAATTCATGATGCCCTTTGGGTGGCAAATAACTGATACTTGTCTAGAGGAGCAACTGAAATTGTGACCTCCATGCTGCAACCAAATATTCAAATGCTTTTCAACAAAAAAACAAACCCAAGTCATTAAAAGTTTATTTGACTTAAACATTTACAAATAGTTTTAACTTTTTGAAATTAGGTACATATTCATTATATCTTTACAAAATAATGAGCATTTTAAATTATATCTAATAGAAGTTTCTTGAATGTGGACTTATTTGACTACACTAAATTAATGTGGACTTCCAATGTAAAAAGGTTCACCACCACTGGTGGTAATTAAAACATGTAAGTGAATATGCCCCTCCCAGGCTTAGATTAGCTTTGCTCTTGTTTTGTCTCTTAGGCTGTGTGGTCTAAACACACCTATGTGACTTGCAATGACAACCTGAACCAGAACCCCACCTACCTCTTCTGTAATTTAGGGTTACCGATGCCATTTCACCAGATTGGTGGAAAAATTGACTGAAAACATAATAAAAATGGAAAGAACCAAAGAAAGAAAGAAAAGCTTCATTTTTGGATTAAGTTTTTGGCCTGAAGCAGGTACATAACAAATGTCAGTTATTTAGAAAAGAAGGAAGGGAGCAAGAGAGGGGAAAATGAAGGAAACGGAGAGAAGGGAAAGAAGCAGGTAAAATTGGGGCATAATCTAATTATGTGGGGTTCAAAGGTCTATGTTCCTCAGTTGGTCCTGATACTTACTAACCAACATGAATAAAAGTAGTATGGGCAAAGTAAATAAACTATGTGATAATTTTTAGGCGACAAAACTTCAATCCTGAGAGGTTAAGTGATTTGCTAGAGTATTTGTCCAGAATTAGTGGCAGAGTCCATATTTGCATTTGAAAGTGATTCCACAGTTATGATTTTTTTTGTTCCATTCAACTGCCTCTCTGAAATACCCTAATTTTAACGTGGTACCTCAAAAATACCTCACTTAAGAGATACCTCAAAAATACCTCGCTTAATAAGAGATACTTTTCAATTTTACCCTATCTGAGCCTTGGAGTCTCGCTCATAAATTTGAGTTAACTATAATCATTTACTTTTAAATTAGTTAATACTTGTAAATCTCCTAAAGTAGCACTCAATAAATGGTGTTTTATTGTTGTTTTAAACTATCAATTTATTGGATTTATGATTTAAATACAATATCAGTGTATGAGGCTTTGGTCAATATAGAACAGATATCTCAGAGAAACATTATTCTTTGCAATTCAGGTAGATGTTAACATTCTGAGGAATCCTTGACACTTTTCTTAATCATTACCATTAGTCTTTAACAGTCTTGTGAACACGAGTTCCACTAACATGTACTAAATAAACAATAATTCAAAAATCAGTTATTAAAATATCCGCACTTGAAAAGTTTGCAGCAAATCTATGAAATTGGGACACTTTTAGCTGCATCATGAGAAAGTCACATCTGAAAGAGGCTTGGAGGGAGCAGTCTGCATGTCCCTCCAGGAAGAGCATGCCAGTGGCAGAGACAGCACTGCAGGGGCCCTGAGGAAGGAACACACCAGTGTGTTCCAGGAACTAACTGCACAAAGACTGGTGTGGGCATCGTGAGGGGAGAGAAACAGGAGATGGCTACGCAGAGGCAACTGGGGACCACATCACGTAGGTTCTTCTAAGTCATCATAAGAATCTTGGTCCTTATTCTGTGTGAAACTCAGAGCCATTGAAGGACTTTGAGCAGCAGAGTGATATAATGAGATAATTGTAAAAGGAACATTTTGGTTACTGTGTTGAGAACACATTAAAAGAGATTAAGAGTAAAAGCAGAGAAAAAGTCCAAAAGCTATTGCAGCAAATCAGGTACATGGTGGTGATGCTGGAGGTGTAGACCAGCAGGAGACCAGCAGCAGTGGAGAGAATGGGCTCACATTCTGCACATCACCTGGGAGTCAATGCACTGTTGCAAAGTGAACACACCTGTGTCACACCAGTCAGGTCAAGGAGGAAAACATTCTCAGCACCCCGGAAGGCCACTCATATCCCCTCCAAGTCCTTTCCCTCCAAGGGTAATTACCACACTGACTTCTAACACCAGTTACCTATTTTCAACCCTTATACTAATGAATAAACAATTTATACTCTTGTGTCTGTCTTCTATCTTCTTTTGAAATTGGCTGCATGTGCCTGAAGTTCCTTTATGTTTATTGGGGTGTGGTGTTTAAGTTTATACATAATTTATTTATCCTTCTTACTGTTGTCAAACATTGGTTGTTCTTAACCTAGACCCATATGAACAATGCTACCGTGAACATTCTTATACATATATTTTTGTGTCAATATCTACTGATCATATTCCCAGAAAGGGGATTACCAGGCAGTAAGTATTGGCATGAACAACTTTAGTAGATAATGTTAAGCAATTTTAACAACTTAAAGTCCTGCCAGCCTAACATGTTTCTATTGCTCTGCAACAGTCTTAGAAGTTTGGGCCATTTTGCTGAATGTGTAGTGGTATCTCAGAGTGGATTTAATTTACATTTCCCATATGACTCAAATAAAGCTGAGCACCTTTTCATGTGTCTATGACAATTTGGAGATCCTCTTTCATGAAGTGCCTCTTCAAGGATCTATTGTTCTGTTGGGTTATGTCTTTTTCTTACTGATTTCTAGAAATTCATTCAGTATTTTGGGAATGAGACATTTGTCGAATGCATGCTCTGCAAACAGCTTGCAAACCAATGTGGTCTGCCTTTTCACTGTCTCGGTAGTGTCCTCTGATAAGTAGAATTTCTTAATATTAATGTAGTTTAATTTATTAATATTTTGTGTATGATTAATACTTTTCTCTCATTTGAAAAATCTTTCCTCATGCCAAGAACAGAAAGATCTTTTTTATGTTATTGTCCAGAAATTATATTAGTTCACTATTTATATTTAGACCTACTGTCTAACTAGACTTAATTATTAATTATGGTGTAAAGTAGGGATCAAGTTTTATTTTTTCCTATATGAATATCCAGTTGACCTAGCACCACTTTTTGAAAAGTCTATCTCTTCACTTCTTCTGTATACTGTAATCTTTACCATAAATCTAGTATTCATGACTGTATATGTTTAGTTTTTAACTCTCTGTACTGTTCTATTAGTCTATCACCAATTATTGTAGCCTTTAACCCAAATATTCAGTAGCACAAGTAGTCTCTGTTTTTATTCTGCTTTAAGAATATTTTAGATATTCTTGGTTCTATGCACTTCCGTGTAAATTTTAGAATCAGTTTGTGAACTTATATAAAGAAAAACAAATCCTCCTGAGATTTCAGTTGTGATTTATCTGAGTCATATGAGAAATGAAATCTATAAAATACTATGTCCTCTAATTAATTAACATGGTACATACTTCCATTGATTTTTTGTCTTGAATTAATAGAATAATGCTTTATAGATTAGTGTCTAGAAGATGTACATATCTTTCATGTGATTTATATCCAGAAATTTTATATTTTTGATGTTACTCTAGTGATTTTTACATTTCATTTTCTAACTTTGTCCTGTAATATAAAGATATATAAAATTTGTATATAACCTTGTACCCAGAAAACTTGCTACATTTTGCTTATTAATTACAATAACTTACCTGTTGACTGTTTTCAGTTTTTGATAAAAGTAATCATGTTATCTTTTTGAAAAAAAAAATCCATTTCTTTTTTCGAAATCCCTGCAGCTTTTAATTTTCTTGTCTACAAAACAATGATGAATAGAAATAAGGTCTTCCTATTTCATTCCTATAGCAGAGGAAAGCTTTCAACATTTCTCCTTTAAGTATGTTAGCTGTAGGTTTTTTATAAACGCCCATAGCCAGATTAAGGAATTCCTTCCCCCTATTCCTGATTTATAATGAAAGAAAGTTAAATTTTATCAAAATATTTTTCTTTATCCTTTTTTCTTCTTTTATTCTGTTAATGTAGTAAACCACATTAATTTATTCATAAATGTTAAAACAATCTTGCATTTCTATGTTAAATTCTATTTGAACATGATATTACATTCTTTTCATATATTGTCGTATTCAGCTTGTTAATATCACTTTAGATTTTGGTGTCTATGTTCATAAATGAGATTGGCCCAATATTTATCTTCTCTTGATCTGAGATTTTGCTGTTAAGGTTATGCTGGCCTCATAAACACAGTGAAATGCAGTCACTCTTTTTTTTTACTTTCTGGAACACTTTGTGTAAGATTCGCATTGTTTTTTCTTTATATATTTGATAAAATTTGCTAATAAATCTGAAATTTCCTTTTTTCTGAAAGTTTAAGATTTAATTCAATATAAAGCTGTATGATAGGAAGAAAGAGTAGTAGCCTAGCAATCCATTTTCTACTTTTACTGGAGAGACCTCTGGGTAGATAGACAGGTAACCTAATCAGGTGAAGACAGGTACCTAATCAGGTAAATGATAGATTTCCTCAAGACCAAACTCAACTTTCTTTATGTGTTAGACACCCAATATATCTAATGGGTAATAGGCTGACCCATAGTAGGGAAAAATTTGTGATTTTCATAAGGATTTTTTTTCTTGATTATATTCAGAATGAAACTTTGCTGGTGTGATTTTCTTTACTTTCCTTACTGTCCTTGGGTAAATACTTCCAAGTCAGATTTTTTTCTAGAGTTCCCTTTTAATCACTCCCTCAGGGTCCAACATAATAGACTGAATAGGAAAGGAAGCAGAGGAAAATATTAATATCCAGAACACTATTTCCACAGTTCATGTATTCATTAGGGACAAAAAATGAACTATAGAAACAAAAATTATGTGAAGGTATCATGCAATTAGCAGAAAAAGCAAAACTGGTCAGTCTTGAAGGTAAAATTGGTCCAAGTCTTTTCAAATGTCTCACATGCACTCATCCATGTTTGGCATCCTTAAGAAGGAATCAACAGAGGAGATAAGATGCTTGAGTTGATGGCTTGAAATGGGAAACACTATCTTTTGATGGTTTATCTCAGTCAGGATTCAGTGGTTATTTCCCACTGCATTCTAAGACAAAAGGTAAGCAACATGGTGTGATGTCACACCCTAGAAATGTGATCCAAAACAGTCACAATATTCTTCAACGTTTTCCTCTTTCTTTGACCATTTTCAAATTGGATAACTTACATATGAAGTAACATTGAGAATCATTTTTTTCTTTCATCAGATAATAGAGGTGGGGAACCCTCCCAAACTGTGCTATGGAATCCTTTTGGGTTTCTCAGGGAAATATTAATCAATATAGCTGTCAATATTTCTTAAAATTAAAAAACACTCTATTAACCTCTTGGGATGGAAAAATTTATCAATAAAATCATAGCCTTTATACAAGCCCCCAAGACATTCTGAACTGACCAGTTCTGGCTTTCCAGAAGCACAGCTTAACCATTGGATTAGGAACCTTTCAGTGTGTGAGTGTTTTATACAATCCACGAATAGACTTTTCTTTATTTCAATGTGGATAGATGCAACTAAGTGAATAATTCAGTCAGATTTAGTTCTACTCACCTTATACCATAATGTCTCTCTAGCATAGAGAGATATAATAGGTCTTCTATTCTTTTGTTCATTTATTTATTTATTTAGGTTTTCTACTCTTAAACTAAAACTACTGTGACAATATACACTGTCTTAGTTTGTACACTGTACAATTCTATTGTTGTCATACTTGTATATTCAAAGTCACTGTTTCTATTTCTAAAATATTTTAAGACATAGGAAAATAATGTGCTTTCTGAAAAACACATAATGTATGGTAAGGTATCTTTAGCCCTGGAAAACATGGTGTTTATAGCATATATTGTATCTTTCTTTTGTTAGCAAATTTCAGGTTTGATAAGTAGTTGAGGATGAAAAGATGAAAGGGATGATCAAAAGAGCTTACTAACAGTAAAATCTCATCATGCTTAAATGGGGTTTACTTGAATGAGATGAACACATTATGAATTATTAAGACAGGGTGATTACAATTGCCCTAAAACATTAGAAGGTGGCAGTATTTAGAATTAGTGTCTGTCTCCAATTTGCTAACTCAGAATGAATTGAGCAGATTACAAGAAAATCTTATATAGGTGATAATACAGTTGAAAAACTGCCTGTATTATGAAAAATGTGAGAATAATAATAATTAAAAATACATAAATACATAATAAAAAGTAGCAGAACTATAATTTTGGTATGTTGTGTCAAAAAAATCTTGTATTTCTTGAGACACAAGATTATTTTTGTGAGGAGAAACATAAAAAATTTTCAGGCAATTCTGAAAGACATTTTTAAATAATTTAGAGGCTGGGATAGTGATCTATCTCTTTTTAAATATTTCTAAGAAAGTCTGGAAAAAAATTATGTCTCTCAAGGAAAAAATTTGTTTTAGGATGTTGAGACAAACAGAAAAAGATTTTTATGATCACCAAGAGATGAATAAAAAGGTAGAAAGCATGGCTGAATCAGATGATACCCTATATTAGCTATCAGGTGCTACTGTCTGTCGGAGGTGTCTTAAGCCTGACTTCAGCAGAGCCATGGGAGGCTCATGTGTACCCAGCTAAGGTATACATGGTCTAAAGTTGAGTTTGTCAAAAATAAAAGAATTAAAAAATAAAGCTGAGTTTTTAGTGCCTGCTTATTTTTAGGAGGAAGGCAAATGATGATGTGCAGTATAAGAATAACAAAATCATCAAAGCCTTATCTTCAATAGTAGGAATGAATTCATCAAATTACAATAAATTTAATATAATAAGACATGTATGTATTATTTTTTAAAGGTGACAAACTGTAAATTTTATCATCCAACTAGGATAACTTTGGGAAAGCAAAGAGATATTATGAAAAATTACCACAGGAAAAATTCTGTAAATCAGACTTTTCCCACACATTAGACTTAACAATTATAAAACACTACAAGGGAAGTGGGAATGGAGCAAGATGGCCAAATAGAAACCCACCTCCATCATTCCTCTGCACAAACACCTAATCCAACACTATCCACAAAACAAAGCACCTTTGGAAAAACCAAAAACTAGGTGAGTATCATACTACCTGGCTATAACATTATATCAAGGAAAGAGACTCTAAAGAGAGCAGAAAAGACAGTGTTGCGTTGCCTACACCACCTCTTGCCAACCCCAGCAGTGCCATAGCCAGTATATGAAGTGGAGAGAGAACCCATGTATGAAGTGATTGTGGGGCTTTGAATTGAAATACTAGGCTGCACTCCCAGAAGAGAACACAGCACAGACCCCAATTCTGCCAGCCTCCACATAGTGAGCATTTTGACCAGCCCAGCCAGAAGGAAATCCTCTGCCCCTGAACCCAAATGAACACTATCACTACCGCCAGCAGACAAAGGATAGCCTGGGGCCTGGACTATATTTATAAGGTAGTTGGGCCACAGCTACAGTCCTTGGACAAGTCCTATGGCTGTGCTGGCTCAGAGCCAGTGAACTTGTGGTGCACGTGCCCCAGTGAGACACCAGAAGCTATGGCAAATCTAGTGCCTATATCACTCCTCCCCCCAACATAGCTCAGGGAGTCATCCTCCACTTGGGGAAAGGAAATGGAAGAGAGCAAAGGACTCTGTTTTGCAACTTGGGTACCAACTAAGCCCCTGTATCTAACACTTAGTTCTTGGATGGCATTTCTCAACGCAACCTGGGCCAGAGAGAAAAATACTATCTTGAAGGGAAGGACTCCACCCTGGCAGGATTCACCACCAGCTGACTAAAGAACATTTTGGCTTTCAATAAATATTAGAGGACGCCAGGCAACAGTTACCGTAGCTTTGGGTGAGCCTGGGCTGCCTTCAAATTCAACCTAGTGCTAGTGGCATTACTCTTCCCCAAACTCCGGCATCCCAGCACAAAGCATGATGGAAAAGAGTGAGAGAGTTATCCTGGTAATCCAGGGAATTCTCCTGTATCTTACAAAGCTCACCAAGGCAGTACTACTAGGAATCTGTAAGAGTCAGAGCATTACTGGGCTTGGGAAACCCCCAGCACTGATATGGCTACAGTGACCAAAGGTTTAGGCCATAACACTCAATTCCTTTTGAGTATCTGGAAAGCCTTCTCCAGAAGAATGGGTTTAAATTAGCCCAGACTGTGAAGATTAACACAAATATATAATTCTTCAATGCCCAGACATTGATGAACATCTGTAAGTATCAAGAATTTCCAGGAAGGCATGACCTCAGCAAACAAACTAAATAAGGTACCAGTGTCCAATCCTGGAGTGATAGAGATAGGTGACCTTCAGCCAAAGGATTCAAAATAGCAGTCCTGAAGAAGCTTAATGAACTTCAGGACAATACAGAGAAGAAATTCATAAACCTATCAGAGAAATTTAACAGAGATTTAAATAATAAACAAAGAGCAGAAATCTTAAACAACTTAAGAATTCAATTGAAAAACTGAGAAATCCATCAGACTCTCTCAACAGCAGAATTTATAAGGAAAAGAGAGAATTAGTAAGCTTGAAGACAGGTTATTTTAAAATACACAGTCATAAGAATAATCCATTCATGGGTCAATGGGTTGCTTGGGTTGCTTCTATAACTTGGCAATTATAAATTGGGGGGCAACAAATATTCTGATGCAAATGTCTTTGATTTGATTTTTGATCATCTGGGTAAATAAGTTAAAGCAAAGTACACTAAAAGATCTAGAAAATAGCCTCAAAGTTAAAAGCCTAAGAGTTATTTGCCTTAAAGAAATGATAGAGAGAGAACCAGGGGTAGAAAGTTTATTCAAAGTAATAATAAAAGAGAACTTTCCAAACATGAGAAAGATATCAATATTCAAGAAAGTCATAGAACACCAAACAGATTTAACCCAAACAAGGCTACATCAAAGCATTTGATAATCAAGCTACCAAAGGTCACAGACAAAGAAAACATCCTCAGGGAAGCAAGAAAAAAGAAAATAATAATATATAAAGGATCTCCCATATATCTGGGAAGCAAAGTTCTCAGTGGCAACCTTATAGGTCAGGAGAGAGTGGCATGACATATTCGAAGTGCTGAAGGAAAAAACCTTAACCCTAGAATATTATATTCTGCAAAATATCCTTCCAACATAAAGGAAAAATAAAGAATTTCTCAGGCTAACAAATGCTGAGTGATTTCATCAACCCTAGACCTGTCCTACAAGAAATGCTAAAAGAAGTTCTTCAATCCGAAAGAAAAGGCATTAATGAATGGTAAAAAATATTCTGAAGGGGCTCAGCACCTGTGGCTCAAGCAGCTAAGACGCCAGCCACATACACCTGAGCTGGCAGGTTTGAATCCAGCCCAGGCCCACCAAACAACAACGATGGCTGCAACCAAAAAATAGCTGGGCATTTTGGTGGGTACCTGTAGTCCAAGCTCCTTGGGAGGCGGAGGCAGGAGAATAGCTTGAGCCCAGGAGTTGGAGGTTGCTGTGAGCTGTGATGCCACAGCACTCTACCTCGGGTGACAGCTTGAGGCTCTGTCGCAAAAAAAAAAAAAAAAAATATATATATATATATATATTCTGAAGGTATACAACTTACTGATAACAGTACAGACACAATACAGAATAGTCTATTGCTGTAACTGCAGTATATAAAGTGCTTATGTCTTGAATAAGGAGACTAAAAAACAAACCTATCAGAAATAACAACTACTATTTGAGAAACAGTATTAAAGATATGGATAAAAACAACAAAAAGGTAAAAAGTTGGGGGGAGATGGGAGTTAAATAGCAGAATTTCTGTTAAATTTCTTCTTGCTCCTTTATTTTTGTTTTTATGTAAGCAAAGTTATCATATGTTTAAAGTAAGTGATTAGAAAATGTTTTTTGCAAGTCTCAAGATAACCATAAATTAACCTACAATATACACAAAAGAATTTTAAAAACAAGAAATTAAAACATATTGCCAGAAAAAAAAAAAAAAAAAACGCTTTTAACAATGGAAGACAGGCAGGAAGTAAAAAAGAGAAGGGGCACAAAATAACCAGACATCAGACAACAGTGTAGTCATAAGTCCTTATCTATCAATAATAATATTGAATGTGTATGGACTAATCAGTTCATTAAAATATATACAGCCGATGAATGGATATAAAAACAAGATCCAACTATATGTTGTCTGCAAGAAACACACTTTACCTATAAAGACACACATAAACTGAAAATAAAGTGATGGAAAAAGATACTTTGCACAAATGAAAACCAAAAATGAGCACAAGTAGTTATACTTCTGTCTAACAAAATAGATTTCGAGACAAAAACTATAAAAAAAGACAAAGAAGGTTATTATATTATGATAAAATCGTCATTCAGCAAGAGGATATACCAATTCTAAATATATGTGCACCCAACACTGCACATATATTTATATACAAATATATAAAGCAAATATTATCAGAGCTAAAAAGAGATATAGACCACAATACAATAATCACTGGAGACCTCAACACTGCACTTTTAGCATTGGAAGGATCATCTAGACAGAAAATCAAGAACGAAACATTGAACTTAATCTGCATTAAAGACAAAATGGTCTGAATAGATATTTACGGAACGTTTCATCCATTTAGAATTCACATTCTTCTCCCCAGCTCATGGATCATTCTCAAGGACTGACCACGTTAGGCTATGAAACTAGTCTCAAAATATTTTTAAAAAATTGAAATCTAACAAGTATTTTTTATGATCACAATGGAATAAAACTAGAAATCAGTCACAAGAGGAACAGTGGAAAATATTTAAACACATGGAAATTAAGTAATAGGCTCCTGAATGACCAGTGGGTCCATGAAGAAATTAAGAAGAAAATTAAAAATTTCTCAAAACAAATGAAAATGGAAACACAATATATCAAAACTATGAGATACAGTAAATAATAAGAACAAAGTTTATAGCAGTAAGTGCCTATATCTTAAAAGTAGAGAAGCTTCAAATAAACAACCTAACAATGCATCTTAAAGAACTAGAAAAACAAGAGCAAAACAAACTCAAAATTGGTAGAAGAAAAGAAATAATAAAGATTACAGCAGAAATCGATGAAATTGAAACAACCCCCCCAAAAAAAATACAAAAGATAAATAAAACAAAAAGTTGGTTTTTGAAAATAAACAAAATAAACAACATTGACACTCCTTTAGCCAAACTAAGAAAAAAAGGGAGAAAACCCTAATAAATAAAATCAGAGATGAAAAAGGGGACATTAGAACTGATACTACAGAAATCCAAAGGAACGCAGGAGACTCTGAGTAACTAAATGCCAATAAATTGGACAATTTAGAAAAAACTGAATTCATAGACACATATAACCTACCAAGATTGAACCAGTATAAACACAAAAGCAGAATAAACCAATAACAAGTAATGATATAGAAGCAATAATAAAACGTCTCCCATCAAAGAAGATCCCAGAACCAGATGGATTTACTGCTAAATTCTATCAACCATTCAAAGAACTACTACCAACCCTGCTTAAACTATTCCAAAAAGTCGAGGCAACAGGGGTACTCCCAAGTTATTCTATGAGCCCTGTATCATGTGTATACCAAAACCAGACAAAGACCAGCAAAAAAAGAAAACTAACTATAGGCCAGTATCTCTGGTGAGCCTAGATGTAAAAGTCCTCAACAAAATCCTAGCAAACAGAATTCAAAAATGTTTTTTTGTTTTTTGTTTTTTTTTTTTTCAGGCCAACAAAAGCTTTAGTCCAGTAGCAGGTAGAGGGCAAATGCATGCTGATGATGGCACTGTAAGGTCAAGATTATTCATCATGATCAAGTGGGATTCACTCTGGGAATGCAAGGATGATCCAACATAAGAAAATCAATCCATGTGATACATCGTAACAACAGATCCAAGGACAAAGACCATATGATTGTTTCAATTGATGCTGAATAAGCATTCAGTAAAATTCAACATCCTTTCATGATAAAAATTCTCAAAAAACAAACAAACAAACAAAAAAACCTCTGGGTATCAAGGGAAGTTACCTTAACATGAAAAAGGAATATACAGCACATCCACAGCTAGGAGTATACTAAATAAAGAAAAACTGAAAGTCTTCCTTCTAAGATCTGGAACAAAATAAGGATGCCCACTTTCCTCACTGTTATTCAATGTAGTGCTAGAAATTCTAGCTACAGTATTCAGACCAGAGAAAGAAATAAAGTGCATCCAAATTGCAAAAGAAAAAGTCAAATTATCCTGTTTTGCAGACAATATGATCTTATATTTAGACAAACCTAAAAACTCCACCCCAAAAGTACTAAAACTGAAAAACTAATTTAGTAAAGTTACTGGATTCAAAATCAACATACAAAAACCAATAGCATTTCTATATGTCAATAATAAACAATCTGAAAATGAAACCAAGAAGTAATCCTATTTATAACAACCACAACAAAATAAAATACAAAGGATTAAACTTAACCAAAGAAGTGAAAGATCTCTAGAATGAAAACCATAAAACATTGATGAAAGTTGAAAGGACAAAAAAGTGGAAAGATATTCATTCCATGCTCATAGACTGGAAGAATCAATACTGTTAAAACATTCAAGTACTCAAAGCAATCCACAGAGTCAATGCAATCCTCATCAAAATACCAACAATATTTTTTGCAGAAATAGAAAAAAATAAACCTAAAATGTATATAGAACCACAAGAAAACTCAGTATAGCCAAAGCCATCCTGAGCAAAGAGTAAAATTGGAGGAATCATATTACCTGACCTCACATTATACTACAGAGTAACAAACTTAGAATAGTGCTGGCATAAGAACAGATACATAAGCCAATGGAACAGAATTAAGAAGCCAGAAGTAAATGAATTTATCTATAGTGAACTTACATTTAGCAAAAATGCCATGAACATAGTCTCTTAAATAAATTATCCTGGTACAACTGGATTTCCATGCAGAAGAATGACCCCACACCCTTATCTCTCACTGTACTAAATCAAATGAAAATGGATTAAAACACTTAAATCAAAGACCTGAGACTACAAAACTACTAAAAAAAAAAAAATGGAGAAACACTTGGAAACATTGGTCTGGATAAGGACTTCTTGAGTAATACCTTGGAAACACAGGCAGCCAAAGCAAAATTGGACAATTGGAATCACATCAGGCTAAAACAATTCTGCACAACAAAAGAAACAATTAACAAAGTGAAAAGACAACCCACAGAATGGAAATAAATATTTGCAAACTACTCATCTGATAAGGGATTAATAAGTGGAATATTTAAAGAGCTCCAACAACTCAACATAAAAAAATAAAATAATCTCATTAAAAACTGGACAAATGAACAGACATTTCTCAAAGACATACAAATGGTTAACAGGTATATGAAAAAAAATACTCAACATCATTAGTAATCGGAGAAATACAAATCATTTCAACCCAGTGAAAATGGCCTTAAACAAAAAATCAGGCAATAATGAATCTGGTAAGGATGTGGAAAAAGAGGAACCCTTACACACTATTGGTTAGAACGTAAATCAGTGCAATCACTATGGAAAATGATATGGAGGTTTCTCAAAAAAATAAAATAGAAATGCTACCTGACCCTGCAATCCCACTGCAGGGTATAATCCAAAGGAGGGCGATTCAGCATATAAAAAAGATAACTGCACTCCCATGTTTATTGCAGCATTATTCACAGCAGCCAAGATATGGAATCAACCCAAATGCCCATCAACATAAGATCGAATAAAGAAGTTGTGATATATACACACTATGGAATATTATATAGCCACAAAAAGAACAAAATCCTGCCATTTGCAATAACTTGTATGGTACTGGAGAACATTATGTTAAGTGAAGTAAGCCAAGCACAGAAAGACAAATCTCACATGTTCTCATTCATATGCAGTAGCTAAATATTAAAAACAATTGATATCCTTGAGACGGAATAGAATGATGGTACCAGAGGTCGGAAAAGATAGTAAAGTCAGGTGTGGGGGATAAAGTAGGGATTATTAATGGGTACAAAAATATAGTCAGGTAGAGAGAATGAACAATATTTGATAGCACAACAGACTGACCATAATCAATAATAAGTTAGGGTATACTTTAAAATTTCTAAAAGAGTAGAATTGGAATGTTCCTAACATAAAGAAATGTTAAATGTGTGAATTAATAGTATACCAGTTACCCTCATTTCATTACTTCACACGGTATGCTTGTACCAAAACACCACATATCCCACACAACTATTATGTACTCGTAATAATTAAGCATAAAAACAAAAAAATAAAAAAAGTAGATAAGTAAATGTGCTCAGAACAGTTACAGTAGCCTACAGTTGGTAAACAGCAATAAGAACATGACAAAGTATGGAAATGGGATTGGTGGGTCATAGCGGTATATGAAGTAGATAAAGTATCTGTGCTTCATTAAAGTAGGTCAAATCATTTTCTAAAGTGGTTGTGTACTTTACCACATCTTTACCTAATCTTGGTATTACAATACCTTTAAATTGTACTGTTTATAATGGGTGTAAAATGTATTTCATTGTGGTTTTAAACTGGCATATCACTGATTACTGATTAAGTTGAATATCTTTTCACGTATCTAATGGCTGGGTTTTTTTTTTTTTTCCTTCTGTGAAATGTCTATTAGTGTCTTTAGCCTTCTGCCTCTGGTTGCTTGCTTTTAAGTTCTTTTTATGTTCTAGAAGTTATGATTTTATTGGTTATTTATGTCATGAATTATCTTCTCCCACATTGTGACTTAATGTTTCTTCCATTTGGGGGATCTTTGATAGATTAATGTTATCAAATTTATTATTTTTTCTTTATGTTTTATGATTTTGATATATTGATTGAGAATCAATTCCTATGCAGAGATTATATATTTACTTCTGTTAAGTGTTGAAGTCTTGCCTTTCACACTTAAGTACCTTGCTCAGAATCGATGCTTGCATATATAGTTAGGGAAAGACCCTAGGAAGTGGCCTGGGAGGAACCTGCTGCTCACTTAGTTACCATCAGAGATCCTAATACATGTCCCCTGAGTGTGATGGAAACAGAGAACGGTGTCAGAGTCATACCAAGTAACTCAATGAGAAGGGGCCACCCGAGTTGCCTCTGACAGCAGAGCAGACTTCATGCAGGGCCTCTGACGAGGTCTTGCCTCCTATGCAGGCCTCAGCTCTGCTGCCTTTTTCATAAGTATGCAAACTGAACAAATTTTAGTAGGTCACCTAGACAACACACCCCCTCTTCCTCCAGCAAATGCCCAACACTGTGCTGCTTGCCTTTCTAGATTCATGTTTTCTCATTTTGGTTTAGAAGATTTTCGTTCAGATCATACATTAGCCGTGCATTTTAAAATGTGTTTTGTATAGTTTACCCAGCATTTTAAACATTCTTCCCTAATAAGTGTTCTCTGAACATCTATTCAGCCATGTTGTCTGAGTGTGTGTCAAAATACTTCTAAGTGGAGTCTAAACTGAATGAACGTTAGACCAAAGTTTGTGCTTAAAAACCATGTGTCAGCACTGTCTCTGTTTTACAGAAAGAACAAATAATGCTCTGAGATGTTAAGTTTCTTTTGCTAAGGTGACTCTAATTTTGTTTCAGAAAACACTTTTTCCCCATTTCTTTTTTGTTTCCTAGGGTTTGAAATGGTACGATTCTCTCTGAATCTTTACAGTGCCTTTCCACCTCTCTTTCTGACAAAGTTCGTTTTAGTGGAAGACCATTCCCTCAGAATTCTAGAATCATATGTGAAGAGAGAAAAAATAATAATAATTGAAGATTTCTGATTATCAATAATAAACTGCTAATTACAATTAGATAGTAAGCACTGAAAATTTCATCATAATTATCAATTTTAATGTATTTTTGTGTTGATGTGCTTAATATAAAATGTAATTCCTACCTGAAAATGAAATTATAGAACACAATACATTATGTATTTATGTAATTTTCTCATAATTATTTGGAGAATGATTTTACTTTCTCCCATAATCAAGTTATTAAAAAAAATGTTTTTTATGTTGGATTTTCAAGAAACAAGGACTGAGGGGGATATTTGCCTGTAGGAAATTTCTGGAGGAATGCTCCCAGGCACAATATGCATAGGCAAAAAGGACAGCAGAATTGGGCAGAGGGAAGTATGGAACTATGGGACAGTTTCAACACAGGCATTGGGTTTTCCTGTGGAGGATTTTGGCTGAGATGGTTCTTTAAAATTGTTACGACTTGAGTCAAAGGGATTGAGATTTTGGATCCTACATTGCCCAGTTGTGGCATAAGGGGTACCTTGGAATGAAAGGCAAGGCACGACTGCAGTCAATGTGGATTCCTTTGGCCAACAATTCCAAGAGAGGGAATTCATCCGGGAGCTATAGCAACCAGACTCCCAGCAACTGAGACAAGACATACTTTGGTCCTGATGGAGAGTGTGAAGAATCTCCCTAGGAAACAATCTGGGGAGCACACCACAGCATTTTAGATTTTAAACAAGAAGTATGATAGGCTCTAAGCAGCCAATGTTTTCTGAGGCAATTTTTACGTTGGTTACTTAGATTGAGCTCAATCACTCTAACTATCTCCAGCTTGAGAAATTTTAATTTAAAAAGCACAGGCACCTATAATCTAACACTGTGAGGCCAAGGCAAGAGAATTGCTTGAGCCCAGGAGTTGGGGTTTGCAGTGAACTATGATGACATGGCTGTATCTAGCCTGTGCTACAGAAGGAGACTCTGTCTTAATAATAAAAATGAAACAAAAATGACAACAACAAAAAAATCTACAGGAAAAAAATAATTAGAAATTTGAAAATTGGAAAGCTTGTGCATTTGGGCTTTCGAGTTTACTTTTTCATAAATAAAACACTCTTTTTAAAAAGTACTAAAAACAACACTTAGAGAAAAAAATTGAAGAAGCTAAAGCACCACTTCTTATGGCATCTATAGTGAATATCGTAGTATGTTCCCAAGATACCCCTTTGGGACCATGACATTCATTCTCCTATCTGCCAAAAAGGTTAGCTATTGACTGCTTACAATAGACTTCTCTTCTGAAATTTGTCTTTGGGGGAAGAAAGCCACCTGCCCAAATTTTTACTCCACTATGAGGGCAACTTCCATGTAACAACTAGGTAAGGAGGGAACACAAGAATTTGAGCCTCCTTCCTTGAACTGGCACAGCTCTGAGAAGCCATCACAGCTCCAGAGCTCTCCACCTGATCACCTGAGGCCTTTCTCCACAATCTTACTGCAATTCAATCTCTTCCTTTGCTCAGTCCTGCTTCCCTTAATCCTTTACATATTGTGGTGGCTCATTATGTATGTCAGCTGGGTTGGGTTAAGGAAGGCCCACAGAGCATTATTTCTGGGGTGTCTGAAGGTGTTTCTGAAGAGACTGGCATTTGAATCCGTAGATAGAATAAATTGCCCTCACCAATTTATGGACATCATTCAATCTATTGAGGGTCCTAGTAGAAGAAAAAGGTAATGGGCAGGTAAATTCTCTCTCCTTTAGAGAATATTTTATGAGGAGGACCCCCAAGGCAATTGAAGCAACACCAAAAATACATTACAGGGATCTGATCAAACTAAAAAGCTTTTGCATAGCCAAGAGCACAGTAAGTAAAGCAAATAGACAACCTTCAGAATGGGAGAAGATTTTTGCAGGTTATGGTTTCAACAAAGGTCTGATTACTAGAATCTACAAAGAACTCAAACTAATCAATAAGAAAAGGGAGGGGGGTCTAGGAGGAGGGAGACTATTTGGGGGGACCTCACCTAACGTGCATGATGCAATGGTACATTTCAAAACTATTAAGAAATGAGTATAATTGTGATGGATTTGTTACTTAGTTCAATGTAAGAATTTCACATTGTATATCGAAGCAGTACCCTGAACCCCATAAATGCATCAATGTACAAAGTTATGATTTAATAAAAAATAATTTTAAAAAATTCTCTCTCCTTAGCTGAAACATCCATCTTCTCCTGTTCTTGGGCATCACAGCTCCAGGACCCTGCTGCCCTCCTCACTCACCCACATTTATTTTCAGACCTTCAGACTTCAAGTGAATTATTCCCTGAGACTCTGACTCACAGAAGGCATGTTGTAGGACTTCTCCACCTTCATAATTATGTGAGTCAATTCTACTATGTGGGTGTGTATATGTATGTGCATATAGATATGCATATATCTCTATACATCTATATTCCATATCTATTCCACTGTGAGTAATCCTAGGAAGAGATTCTAAAGTGGAATCTTGGAGCTGGGTCACCCACTAGCCAGCTAACCATGAAGACCCTGTCACCTTTGCTACGTGGATTATTGATGGCTGTTGGTGCTATGTTAGCTCCATTGTTACTTTCACCAATGGCAAACTAGTAGTAGAGAATGCATTGGTGTGGGCAATACTTCAGGCATTCGAGAAGTCTAAAGGATTTAATAATGAAGATTATAAGGAAAGGCAAAGGAAAGTAACCATTCATTTCAGGAAAAGTGTGAAAACCAAAAGGCCTCCGTGGCAGCATATTAAGGACTCTAATCTTTTATAGCCAAAGGACAGGAGAAGCTAAATATCAGGCCAAGAACTTAATTGTGAGATAGCATATTTATAGAAAATGCTGAATTCTCAACCCCAGAATGTCTGCTGTTCCAAAGTCAAGGCCCTGATGGAACAGGACCATGGAACAGGGGATGGGACAGTTTGCACAAGTCATTCCTAAAGAGAAGAAGTGAATATCCAGGAAGTGGGTTTCTTAACTTATACAACAACAAAGAAAACAAGGATGGATAATCGAGACTGAGGGAAGGTACTCCCAATAAAACGCTCAGCTTATATATTCGAGCCTGTCTTCAGTTCTAAAAGTCAATAACTGAAAGAGACACTAGGTCCTGAGAAGAGAGAACTTCAATCTCAGAGTAAGTACATATGGTAGTTCTCCATAAAAGGCCCCACAGCTATTTGCTCAGTAACTAGAAACTTGAGAGGGCAGACTTTTGCAGACTGTTGGTCATGGGGTCCACATTAACACAGATAACCAGAGGCTGAAAGACTGATCACGGCCTCCTGTTAGAGTGGAGATGTATGGAAGCTAGGTAATAAGTAGAGTCCTGATCCAGATTTGGCTTTCAGCAGCAGGTCCATGGTGCTCATTGCTTTGGTCTCTGAATGTGTAATCAGACTAGAAATACTTGGCAGGCTGTAAAACCTTCACATGTGGTCCTTGGCATATAGGGTAAAAGCTATCACAGTAAAAAAAACAAACAAATAGAAACCTCTGGAGTTTTCCCGCCACAACCCAAATTAATAGTTTATGCTATTACCACCTATCCTTTAGTGGTGATAGTGAAGGTTAGTGCCACTCTTATAGACCTAAAGAACACAGGGTAGTGGTCACCATCAACTCCCCATTTAAATTTACCCTTGCCTAGCTAGTTCTACAAAGCCAAACAGGTTCTGAACATGACATTAGACTGCCATAAATGTAACCAAATGCAGCTGTTGTCCCAGATGTGGTATATTTACCAAAACAGATTAATACAGCCTCAGGCATACACCGTATAACGATTAACCTGGCAAATGTGATCTTTGCCACTTCTATCAGGAAAAAGGCTCAGCAGCCGCTCATAATCACTTGCCCCAAGGCTGCATTATCCCTGAATGCTCTGTCATAACCCAGAATTCATCAACTGGATTGTCTGGACACCACACAAAATATCACACTGGCCACCATATAGATGACATCATGTTAATGAGATCAGACAATAGCAACTGGTACGTATGTGGGAGGCCTTGGTGAGATACACATGCTCCAAGGAGTAGAGGATAAGCCTTACAAAGATTCAGGAACTTCACATGATAGTAAGATTTAAGAAGTCGAGTGGTAGGTGGTAGACCAGGACACCCCCTCCAAAGTAAAGCACAAAGTACTGCATCTTGGAATCCCCATCACTAAGAATGCCACCTGGCATGCCTCTTCCTGTGTAGAGGTGGCAGCCCCCATATTTGGGAATGCTGCTCTCATCAGTTTAGCAAATGAAATGAAAGACAGCTGACTTTGATGGCAGATGAAAACAGGAACAAGCTCTGCAGCGCGGCACCAGGCCGCATGGAGGCAGCTCTGCCTCTGATGCAGTGGGACAGCAGGGCCCTATGGTATTAATCTGCTCAAAACCTGAATCAATTCTAAAAAGTTACATGGTTTTGCAATAATTAAATATAGGTAATTCTGACAGCCCTGGTTGCCCATCATGCTTCATGTTTAAAATACAGCCACTAGAAACATATCACTTTTCATGTTAATACTGGTATGATTACTAGCACCATGTCTATATGAAGACAACGTCTAGATAATGGATACAAATAGATGTAAATGAAGGGATCTTTCATAGGCTTCCAGAAGCCAAAATAACCACTTGAAAAATGAAGGATTTGATGAACTACACAGTTATTTCCTGTAAAACTGTAATCTTCTAATATTAGACCTCATAAGGACCTTCAAGGTCATCTAGTCCAATGCTTTAATTTTACAAATGAAGAAACTGAGGCAAAAAGAAAAAGAGGTTAAGGAATTTTCCTAATCTATTTTCAATTTAAATTTGACCAAAGCCTAATTTACGTCCAATTATCTTCCCATAAAACTAAGTCTCATCAATTCCATATTTAACAATTAAAAACCAAAATCAATCAAATCCAAAATGCAATCATATAAAAGAGAGTCATATATTAAATCATAAAAAATAGAACAGGTGATTAAATAAGGAGTCATTTGTTCAGCTACCTCCTTATCTGGAAACAGAGTTCACGTGTCACGTGGTCTAAAGTCTTTATTTCTTCTAACAAAATCTTTTACACAAACTCATAATGACACCAAGTTGCTAAAATTTATGTCCCCATTCCCCCTGATTAATTTATAGACTGAACATTATCACTTTTAATCATTTTATGAGACTGGAACTTTTATGGCCAGAAAGGGCCTCAAGGTTATCTTTTGTGTGATAGGCTGTGGTCTCTAAGCTCTAGGAATCCCAAGCTTGATGGTATGATACATGAGAGGAAAAAAATAACTTACTCCTCCCAAACCTGTATAAGGCTAATGGCACCATAAAAGTCAGAAATCATTCAAGCAAAGGCTTCTATTAACCATGCTATACACTCTTTTAATATTAACTTCTTTTGGCCTCTTCTCTTAAACTTGGGTGCTCTCACTTCTTGGCTTAATTAACATCTCATTCTGCTGCTCCCCTTTCTACCTCTCTGACCACCTCAGCCTCCTTTGCATCACCTCAACTCAATCCTGCTTAGAACATCTGTGTTAGAATATCTCCTGGTTCATTCTTGCCTACTTCCCTTGTCTATACTCTACAAGATATTCCTAACAGAACAGATGGGAATTTGGGTAAGAAAAATTAAAAATTTATTTCCAGTAACTCCAATTTAGTATGCTCTTCTCTCGCAAAGGTATACAATTCACAATGGTGACATTGTAGTAACTGTCCTTCTGTAATCACTTGAAAATCATAAATTCTTATAACACAGAAAGGTTGTGATATAAGATAGCATTTACAGTCTCCACCTACTTCAAAAAATGCTAGTGGAGAAAATCATCCCATAAAAACCTAATATGAGAAAGTACAAGAAGAAAGAAAGGAATAAAGTTCCTTAGAAGCCCAGGGGAAGAAATGTGTAACTCACTTTAGAAGAGGTGAGGAATGTTTTATAGGAGTAATATCTGATATTGGCCTTGAAAGATGAATAGAAATTGTCCGGATGAGAAAAAGGGGAGAAGCCTTTCATAAGCCAACAGAGTGAACAACGTTTCAAGGACTCGGAGCTGTGAAAGGCAGGGTGAGCAGTCCTGTTATACGGGAGCACAGGACGCCAGTGAGGGGAAGAGCAGAGGCAGCTGCAGAGAAGGTGGACCCCCGACCGACCGTGAAAGGCTTGTAAGCTGTGCTGACCTTCAGATCTGTTCCACCCAAGGTTTTAAGCAAAAGATTTCAGTATCTCATTTGCATTTTAAAGTGAAAACACCAATATCAATATGGAAGAAAAAACGATGGCATGGAGACCAGGGAAGGGTTGCAATAGTTCAGGCAAGAGATATGAAATGTTGGCTTGAGAAATAAGAAGGCAAAAAATTCAAAATGGATTCATGCTCCAAGTTAGATGATGGGGTGACAATGATGCCATTAACAAAAAGGGGGAATATAGAAAAGCAAACACAAAGTCTTAATGTGAAGGGGAGATTGCATACTTTGGGAAAATATTCAGCTTTATGCAACAAGGAACTTGCTAGCAGTGGCTTCACACAAAAAAGTTTTATTATTCACATTGAACCAAGTACTGGCAAAGACATGAAACAACTGGAACTCTCGAACTTTGCTGGTGGGAATGTCAAATGGTACAGCCACTTGGGAAAATAGTTTGGCAGTTTTTAAAAAATTCTTACCAAGTTAAACACACACTTACCATATGACCTTAAAAGATGAATAGGAATTGTCCAGATGAAAAGAGGGAGAGAAGCCTTTTTACACTCACTCCAAAGTATTTACCCAAGGAAAATTAAAGTTCATGCCGGGTACGGGGGCTCATGCCTATAATCCCAGCACTTGAGAGGCTGAGACAGGTGGATTGCCTTGAGCTCATGAATTCGAGATCAGCCTGAGCAAGAGTGAGACCCCTGTCTCTAAAAATAACTGGGCATTGTGGCAGGTGCCTGTAGTCCCAGCTACTTGGGAGGCTGAGGCAAGAGAATCACATCAGCCCAAGAGTGCGGTTGCTGTGAGCTGGGATGCCACAGCACTCTACCAAGGGCAACGAAGTGAGACTCTGTCTCAAAAAAAAAAAAAAATTAAAGTTCATATTCACTTAAGACCTGTACATGAATGTTTATAGCAGCTTTATTCACAATCACTAAAAACTGGCAACAACTCAAATACCCATCAGCCAGTAAAGAAATAAATTGTTTCTCATCCGTGCTAGAGAATATTACTGAATTCAGCACGTATTCATCATGTTAAGTGAAAGAAGACAGAATTACATGCATGATTCCATTTATGCAATGTTCTGAAATGGTAAAGCTAAAAAGATGTAATCATACCAATGATGGCCGTAAACGGGGAGAGGAGATTGACTACAGAGAGGCATAAGGGGGTATTATAGGATGATGAAAATGTTATAGTGACATTAGTTTATACCTGTACATATTTATCAAAACTCATGGAACGGTACACCTAAAACGGTGAATTTTACTGAATGAAAATTATACTTCAATGAACCTGATATTGAAAAAAAAAGCTAAATTACTAGATTACTATTTGTTTTCAGGAAAAAATGATAGTCATAGGACTAGTGTGCCGGCATTAACACTGGGCAGTATGTAGAACAGCAGAACTGGAGAGTTAATATCAAATAGTAATTTAATAGTCAGAAATTTTAATGTTCAAAGATATTCTTAAATCTATAGTAAACATTATATAGATTTGAGGATGATTTTATTTTCTTTCTTGATACTGTGTAACCATAAATAAACTCCTTTGTGCAATATATTTTAATTTTTCTGGACCTCTTACTTTCCAACTCTTGTTGCTTTGAGCAGTTTCTCACTCAACTGTCTTTACCTTTATTTCATTATTTAAATTGTATTCCTTATCATACACAGCATAGTATTTTACATAATAAATTTATAATTTATCATTGTAGACTTGTAGGAAGTTCATCAAGAAAACATAAACAGATGAAAAGGTTTGCATAAATCTGATCACATCTTAACCTATAATACCATTATTTTTTAATTCCTATTTTGCTATTTAAAAATCGACTTTCACCTAATTAAATGTATCACAGTAAAATTATAATAGATATATAGATATAGATCACAATTTGGGGATAAGACAGTAGTTGAGGACTTTCTTCTATTACTAACAAATAAATAGCATTTTATCTGTTTTCAAAATTTCCATTGTGTGCATTGCTAATGATAATCATTCAGCTTCTCTAATTATGTCAAAATGGTATCTTGGAAGACAATGATTCAATTCACTATGAATTCATAAACAGCATTGACTCAATAGAACTCCACATTGGACCTTTTTCCCCCATTTTCTCATGACAGAATCTCTAGCTCATGAATACAAGTCTAGGATGCAATCAGAAGTAAGTTCAAGGACAACGGTGTTGGGTTTTCTGGGTGGGTACACACAGGATTTGTGAAGTCATCTTTGCCCGAGTTCTCACCCTAAGTTTTCTGAAAGACAGGCAAGCCTGAGCACAATTAAAAACACTGGCGATTTGTTCTCAGGTTAAATTTCTCTTCTATTTATGTATGTGTTTTGTCATGAAGGTTTTGTCATGTTTGTCCTACACAATTATTTCTCTTGTGAGCGTGTCCCACCTCCCTGCAGGCCTGGGGGAAATTCCCAAGCAGAGGTTGTGAATGCACCTCAAGATCCACTTTCTGACCTCTTCTCTACACTGTACATGACTGTTTAATTTCCTATTTAAGACAAATTAATTGTTGCATGCTCTAATTAGACTGCAAAGGATCCCTCTCCAGTCCACAAGCTTGGAAGAGGTTACCCAGAGGTTGTCCAGATTGATGATTCCAGGGTGGATGACCTGAAAATGAACTTTGACTAAACTTTGCTCTTTGTGCACTGGCCGGCCTGTACTTGGAAAGTGGCGATTTTCTGCAGCAGACAGTTTAAAACTTCAGGCTAAGATTTTTATTTGCAGGTTAGCCTTTGGAAGAGGGAGGGGGGATAAAACCTTTGTCAATCTTTTAAATACTGGTTTTTATCAACCGGTTTTGTAAACAGTTTATTCTTTATTACATCCAGCCTGCATTTCAGGATGGAAAGCATTAGCCCAACTAAAAGTGTCTTTTTTATTTTTTTTTCATTTTATCTTCCTTCAGATGTTATACAAGTTAGAATTATTTTTTAACTTGGACTCAATCTACCATAATGCAAATTGTGTAATGCTTTTTACTTAAGAATTTCAATAATAGGGTCACAAATATTAATTGGTTCCCACAACCTGTGAACAGTGTATTGAACCCGTTCACTGATGAGATATAATTTATCTCTGGTTTATGTTGGCATTGAAGACAACAGTGTTGAAATGATTAAATTTCAACTCTGTAATACAAGGCTACAATCTAGAGATTCCCCCTTAACTAATTATTCATCGAAATGAATATTAGAGAACTTTTTCCATTAAAGTGCCAGTACAAGGTGACAGGACAGTATGAAATAAATTGTTCAGGCTTAGCCTATTCTGGCAGTGGGGCGGGACATTGCATGTTCTATAAAACCATCTCTTGAATAACGTAAAACTACTCTTTGCCTTAAAATGCATAAATAAAATAACTGTTATTTTAAATGATATTCTTCACTATGTTTTCTCATAAGCAGCTGATTAAATATTACACAATTCTCATAAAGACTTGTGAATAGGAAGTGCCATCTCCTTATGAGAGATGGAAAAACTGACCTTGTCTAGGAAAAACTGAATAGCTTAGGTTGCTTGATGATTTGGAATGAGAAGTCAACATTTCGAACTTTCTCTTTATAGCTCTTCATTCCCTCATTCTATTATTTCCCCAAGTGACCTGGGCAACCCCAGGTGGTGATCAGCTACCCCTTTGTCTTACGGAAGCATTAGGTGAAAATAAGCAAACACACACACGGAAGAGCTTTAGCAGTACTCCTCTAGAGGTAGGTAGGAAATGAGTTTAAGTGTATTTATTTCTTTGACCAAAGTCCTATGAAAGTACAGATTCTAAAAGATCACCACACAACCTGGAACCAGACCAAAGTGTACATGAAAGACCTTCAGTTTCCCTTAAAAGTCTGAGTAAGCTCCCAATCTCAGCAGTCCTGGAGAAACCAGACTGTTTCATCTTCTTAGAGATGTTCCTCAGGTCCTAGCTGAATAGAGACATTGTTTTAAGATCCTTATAGGAAACATCAGAGCCCCCACTGAACTACAGAGTAGAGCATAATTTCCTTTTTAAATATCACCCCTTCTAGTGCACCTGTGCACTAGACTCCTAAGTCCAGTCTGCTGGGCCAAAGTGACTTGAGATTCCGAACCAATTCCCCAACGCTTTTCTAAGATTTTTGGCTGGAGTTCTCTAGTCTCAACCTATACTTGTTCACTGGCATAGAGTTGGGCAGAGCAAGGAGGGTATCCCTCCAGCAGGGGTCCAACCTGCAGCCCACAGGCCATGTACAGATTATTTAAGGACTGTTTTGCTTATCTGTGGTGTCTGATATCATGAAAAGTATGCACAGACTTTTTATTTTGCTCATCACCTTTGCTTAGTGTTTGCGTTATTTAATGTGTGGCCCAAGACAACTCTTAGTCTTCCAATGTGCAACAGATAAGAAAAAAGGTTGGACACACCTATATGCTCATCAAAAAGACTGACCCATAAAATGAAATGTCATGCTGTGGCTTTTAGTATCTATCTTGAAATTCCATTATCCTCAGGTAGATAGGTTGAGGAAGGAGTGAAAGAAACATCTGTCAATGATCTATCCCCTCTGCTCTCTACTTCTCCACACTTGTCCATTCTCTTGTCAATTCCAGGATCAGGATTGGAACTGGAACTTATGAAAGGCTCAGAACTAGAACTCCAGTGTCAGTGTTCCTGTAATACCCCTTCCACCTGGAAATGTAATTTACTGAATAAGCCATAATATACAGTCTCTTTTGCCAAAGTAGTGCTTGATTGTTACATCCCAAGCTAAAGATGAAAGCCAGAAAGAAAGAAGCAGAAACAGATCTGATGAGCAAAAATAATCTGGGTTAATGTTAGAAAATAAGGTGGCAGAATGAGCTAGGAAAAAAATAACTTTTTGACTTGGATAATATCTGCTAAATGAAATGTCTTTCATAATTTTACACGAGGCACGATCAGGTCTTTTGAGGTGATTTCAAATTACAGTGTGTGGTACTAACTTGGCTCAGAGGCTAAAAATTGAGACACAGCTATGATCAGGTATTTAGGAGGCTACAGAAAATACAGAAGAACCTCCATAGTTGACCACCTCCTTATGTTGACCTAATTTTCATAGACTGGACATGCACCACACATACGTATCAGTACAACAGGCCTAGTTCCTGATGGGGCCACCTCCATAACCACTTTGTTACAGTACCCTTGGGTGGTCAACTTATAGAGGTTCTACATAGAAGTGCAATGTTCTAGTCTTCGTTGCTTCCACTCCTCCCAGCTTTCATTCTTTTACTTTCGTCTAAAAGTCAATTTGATATTGGTGATGTTGTTGTGAACATTTTTTAAGTCACTGACTTACCTTTCAGTAGAAACTTCAGATGTATCTCCGCTGCTCCTATAGAACAGTGCTGTAGGCTCAGTGGAGAAAGACTGAGAGGTCAGTGCCTTTGGAAGATTTCCTCCCAAGTGAATTTCATGTCAAGACTTCCAGCGATCTGAATTCCCTCATTATTCCTTACAGGGAGCTTCTCTGCAACATTCTCCACTGGTCACACACCTGTTCCTTTCCTTTTTTTTTTTTGCAGTTTTTGGCCAGGTCTGGGTTTGAACCCGCCACCTCTGGTATATGGGGCCAGTGCCCTACTCCTTTGAGCCACAGGCACCACCCCCTTTCCTTTTAAAACAGTGCAGGGAGCAGAACTACTAACAAGGCTAAGTTCACAGTGCAACAGAGAAATATTAGGCAGAAGCTAATTCCTTTTTCTTCTACAGTGTTCCTGACCACAGGTCACAGGAAAATGAGAGTACAGCTTAGCCTGAGGTTAATTTCTTCATCACAAATTATTATGGTTAATTGGTTCCTTACTGACAACTGTTACTATACAGTATTTTCAATTGATTTGCTGCTAAAACAAGAAAAAGTCTGAAAGATTAAGGCCACACAATCATTATGGGAATGAAAATTATTTACTCCACAAAGCACATTTTTGAATTGTTAAATCCAATAACTGGCATGGAGTTAAATGATTGACATATTGGAAAAATTTGGAAGCAAGGAAAGTTTGTTTTCCTAAAATATATTAGTCTATTAATCACTAAGGCAGGGATATGGAGAAAGGGGAGGGGAGAGAGTGGGTGAAGGGAGAGTAACTGATGGGACCACACCTACAGTGCGTCTTACAAGGGTACATGTGAAACTTACTAAATGTAGAATATAAATGTCTTAACACAATAACTAAGAAAATGCCAGGAAGGCTATGTTAACCAGTGTGATGAAAATATTTCAAATTACATATAAAACCAGCACCTTGTACCCCATGACTGCATTAATGTACACAGCTATGATTTAATAAAAAAAAAAAAAGGCAGGGAATCCATACAAGTACAAAGAAAGATTGCTTCATCTTATATGTTTGTACATATTCATTTAAAAATGACAGTAATAAAAATTAATACTAAACATCAATTTTTTATTAATCTTTATTTTTAATAGAAAATACATGAAACTCCAGGCTCCTCTTTAGAGAAGACTTTTACTTCTAGGGAGCTGTTATGAGATAAGCCTCTGTATTACTATTATATTCATTATTATTTTGTCTTTTTTTATGCTTATTCCTTTGAATTTTCCTTCGTTCTTCCTGTTGAGGGAAGACAAGGGTTTTTTTCGTTTGTTTTTGTTTATTCTGTGTTATTCCCAATAGTGTTGAGGTATGAAGCAAACACAAGACCATGAGGTACAAACTATTCATCAGGGTTAGGGAAAAGTCAGAACTATTCAACCAAAATTAATACAAAGGTATGTAACAAACCAACCTTCTTATAATTTGCTTGAAAGTCAGATAATAACAATTAGCATGTATCAGATAAGAATGGCAGGTGAGAGTGACATTTTATCTATCTCTCAGGAACCCGTGATGACGAATGGCTCACTCATGAGATATTTTAGGTCACCGTTCCCCAAGCACTCACATATTGTATATGAGCAGCTCTGAATATCTACACAAAACAGAAAAACTCAGTTATGAAGTCACCATTTCACCAGCTCCTAATTTTATAGCTGTTTATGTCTTTGGATACAAGCATTAAATAAAGTTTACTTATACTCTATTTAGTTCAGTTTCAATACAAAAAAAAAAAAAATACATTTTTCCCCCCTGGGTAAGTACATGATCTTTTTCTAAAGAGTTCCGGGGACTCTCCACCCTCCATTCCTATAGGTGGCTACCATGAGACCCATTTACAAAAACAGAAGATGAATCAAGGCGGGAACTTAGAATGATTTGCCCAAGTTAAGAAACTAAGAATAGAAACCCACTCGTGGGATGACAGTAGCACTTTATCCACTATGTTAAATTTTCTTTTGTTCAAATGCTCCCAGGAATACTTTACATGTATCCATTGTACTCATCATTGTTCTCACCTGGCTAATCTAAAGCACATCTACTTGCTGGGTTCTCACCAGTTTATGAAAATACCTAGATACCACCTAGTAGATTTTCAGTGCAGGAAAACACACATCTCCTTATGCCTCAGGTTACGACTGAAGCAGGCTTCCTTCAGGGAAAAAGCAGAGTATCCTTGACCTTGCAGCTCCTGGAGTGCTCAAGTTTAAATTTACTAAGAAAATTCAGGCAGTTTATATTGGATGTCAATACTGAGGCCAGTATTATGAGAATAGAATGAAGTGTTGAAAACAAATTTGGTTGGTGAGATATGATTAATTTATGTCTATAAATCTGAATGCATTGGAATTTTTAGCCTTCTAGTAAAATAGAAAATTAATGCCAATAAAAGATAACTGTCTGAATGATTACAAAATTGGAATTTTATGTGAAAATTATTCAACTCAGTTACTGGTTTTTTTTCATTCATTCATTAAATACTTAAATACAGAGTTCCTGCTCCTGTACACATGTGCACCAGTATTAAACATGTATCATCCAGGCATTGAGCAAGGGCTGAGGATACACTCAGGGAGTGACAGACCCAGTCTCTCTCAGCACAGGACTCATAGTTTAGCAAGGGAAATAGCTCATGATACATGGGCATAAAGAGTGCTGTTTCCGGAGCGCACCGCAGAGGCACCTAATCCTCCAGGGACAGCCAGATACAAGCAAGGAAGACATTCTGGTTACAGAGAAAAGATGGGCCTGGATTACAGAAACATTAAGAAAATCTAATTTAAAAATTAAATGCAACATGAGGCCACTTTTAGCCTCATATTGTGGGGGTTGTGAGGGTGCTAGGAAGAAAAGAGGGAGAATCTTAAAACTTCCAGATTTCATGGGTGTGGCCTTAAAATGCCACCCTAAATTTCTTATTTTTTGTGAAATAAATGCGCTTAATGAAAATATAAATAATACAATTTTACAGGACATGTAAATTATCTTTCCAAGGACTGGCATCCTATATGGGGAAATTCAGTAAGTGTTTGCTTTAACTTTATTTTCAAGAAACACATACGTGGTGCCCCAAGCCTGTAATCCTAGCACTCTGGGAGACTGAGGTGGGTGGATCACCTGAGCTCAGGAGGTCAAGACCAGGTTCAAGAGTAAGACATGGTATCTACTAAAACAGAAAAATTAGCCCAGGTTTGTGGTGAGTACCTATAGTCCCAGACATTTGGGAGGCTGAGTCAAGAAGGATCACTTGAGCCCATAAGTTTGAGGTTGCTGTAAGCTATGATACCACAGGCACTCTACCCCGGGTAACAGAAAAAAAAAGAAAAAGAAGAAGAAGAAAAGAAACAAACAAAGAGTAATATACGAGATGCAAATCATGAAATATCAATATACAATTTGAGTCAGTGTTTCATCACAATTATATTAATACAACAATGCTGCCAAATAGTTTAATTGGGCAAATTAAATTAAAGAGATGGTAAGAGTGAAAAAATTCAGTAGTGGTCAGGGTCCAGAGAATGAACTTGAAATTTGTAGTGTACTTTTAAATCATAGTATTTTTAGTTGAAAAAAATCACAAATACTGATAAATTTGAGAAATTTTCATCTTAATATGATGCAAATGCAATACTCAGCATTCACCAGGGAGATATTAGAACTTTAGAAATTAAAAACATTCAAAACATGAAATACTTTGGCATAAATCAGACAAAACATGTACATTTGAAATTTATACTAGTTTTCTAGGTCCACTGTAACGAAGTACCACAAACCAAGTGGTTTAAACAACAGGAAGGCATCATCTCACAATTCTGGAGGCAAGAAGCCAAAATCAAGGTGTTAGAGTTGTTCCTTCATGGGGGGTGGGGGCGGGGGGTGTCAGGGAGACCTGTTCCGGGTCAAACTCCCAGCTTCTGGGAGTTTGCTGGCAATCTATGGCATTCCTTGGAGTCTATGTCACCCAGTCTCTTCCTTCATCCTTACATGGTTCTGTCATATGCTGTCTACCCCCAAATTCCTCTTTTTGGTAAGGACATCAATCCTATTGGATTAGAGCCCATTCAGTAACAAACTTATTGTAACTTGATTACATTTATAAAAAATTATCTATAATAAGATCATATTCTGAGGTACTGGAAGCTAGGACTTCAACCTACGAGTGAGGGGAACACATAACACTGCTGAAAACTGCATAGCATTAGTGAACAAGATCTATATAAATAGATAGGCATACTCTATTGGTGGACTGGAAGACAATATTGCAGAGATGTCAATTATCCTCAAATTAAGCAATAGATATAGTACAATTTCAATCAAAATCTCAGTGGAACTTTTTGTATATATAGACAAGTACACCGTAAAATTTGTATGAAAAAGCAAACGAACTAGAAGAGTCACAATAATTAAAAAAAATGAAAATAAAGTCAAAGAAATCACACCACCTAACTTTAAGATTTCCTGTAAAACTAAAATAAAACAGTGCAGTACTGCTGATAGGCTAGACATATAGAGCAATGAAGCAGAATAGAGAGGACAAAAATAAACTCACACAAATTTTTCCAATTGAGTTTTGGCAAGACAGGTAAAGACAGTTCAAAGGAGAAAGGATATAATCTTTTCAACAAGTGATGTTAGAATAATTGAGCATCCATGGCTTAAAAGATCATTTTCAACCTAAATGACGTATGTTATACGAAAATTAATACCAAATCAATCACAGATCTAAATGTCAAATTCTAAATTCTAAAATATTTAGAATAGGAGAAAATTTTTGCACTCTGACTTAGGAAAAGCGTTCTGGGATATGACACCAAAAGCTCAACCTATAGAAGAGAAAAAAGTGCCAAATAGACTTGTCATAGTTTCAAATTTTGCTCTTCCAAATACTGTTCCAAGCAAGGACAAGCTCCAGACTATGAGACTTACAAGCTCCCTACCTAAAAAATGACTTGCAACCAGAGTCTTAAACTCTGAAGCCTTGAACACATTTTTATTTTTTTAATTCAACCCATCTTTATTGGTGCTTGTTTTGTGCCAGACTCAGAAGTGTTGAACACATTTTTAAATTGGTTAAAACTTGAGTAGATACTTAAAGAGTTAAATAATAATAGGTATAGAATTGTACAATGTTTGCCTCTGTTCTTTCCTCCTTTTACATATTAATAATAGAAGTATTTTATTTCCACTTTATTTGAACTAATTTTATCAAATTATTTAATGTGTTATTTTTATGGCTAGTATATTTTCATATGTAAAGACAAGTTTACAAATTTATTTGCTCAACTTCCTTACATCTTAGTCCATTGTCTTAGGCTAAATTTTCTTCTTACCAGAGACGCTTTGTTTGTTTGAATGCATAAAAATATATTTTTCCTTAACTCCTAAATGATCGTTTATCTGGACATACATGTCTATTTGATGGTTAAATTTTTTCAACATTTTGAAGATTTTTCCTCATTTTCTGGTTTCATGTTGCTATTGAAAGTGTACTATGTAGTTGGAATTTTTTATAGATAATCCGTTTTTTCTGTTGTTGCTTATAAGATTTTTCTCCTGGTATTTTGGTGTTTTGCAGTTTCACCATGTTGTATCTAAATATAGGGTCATCTTCATTACCTTTGGAACTCACTATGAACTAGAAAATTCTCCCCTATGACTTCCCCTCTTTCCTTCTGGGAGTCCCATTAGGCATGGGTTAAATCTCATTTTATCCTCCATTTCTTTTAAGTAATTTTTAACTCTACTCCTCTCTTTGCGCCTCAGACCTGACCTACAGTCCATTAATTATCTTTAGCAATGTATAATACACTACAAAAGCCTTCTATCAATCTTTTAATTTCAATGACCTCATTTTTGAATTCTAGGAAATATATTTGATTCTTTTTCAAGTATGTGTGGTCTTTTTTATCACATCTTTTTCCCCATTTTCTACTCCTTTTGTAACATTTAGTTATTTACTTATATATTTATTTTCTACTGTTCAATTGTTCTAATATATAAAAATCTTAGGCTTTATCCTATAGTTTGTTGCTTCATTGATTCTTGCTCTTGGTGAATTATTTCCTGGTGTGCTTACTAAGATTTAGATTATGAGCTCATTGTCAGCAGGACTATTAACTGTGGGAATTGAGGTCCAATGCATGGAGTACCCCTCAGAAAAACTTTCATTTTTCTTCTGTTAAGTGTCATTAGCAAGATTATCACTCATTATGTGTTAACTTCTCAGCTCAGGGATTAACCCTCACACAGGCCCTGGTTACAATTTTAAAAAGAGCTCTTTTTTTTCTACTGAGAATCCAGAGTAAAAGAAAATGGCTGATTGCCATTCTATTCTTACTTTCAATGACATTGTAGCCTTCCAAGAATCCTAACATTATTGAAGATTTCAGTTTCAATGCATCTCTTTGTACAGGTTTAAATTCTAATCTGCTACATTCATTTGAGCATCAGACATGAAACCCATAGATTGTTATAACTCACAATCTCTATCAATCAATCCCCCATCCTTACCCCCAACAGCATCAGCTATTGGGCTCACCCATCAGGTTCATTTCAGGGACCCAGTGATTAGTTCCCGTGTGCCTAGCTATGCATTTAGATGGATGTTGGTTACTTTTTAAAGAATTTTTAGTTTTAATTTTGTTTTTATTTTTTTTCTATAGTACATAACTTCCCAAATCTTTTTTCATTAGGGTTCATGTTTAAAATAATATGTGTATGACACTCTGAGGTTAAACAGAAGAGACTAGGACTAGTTTTGTCTTTGACCAGCTGAGTTATTCAGCCTTTCTGTAACTGTTTCTCCATCTTTAAAATGGAAAGAATAACAGTACCTATTCCATAAAGTTGTTACAAGAATTAAACAAATTAGTACGGTCAAGCCCTTAGAACAGTACCTGGCACTTAGTAAACACTATTTAAGTGTTTGATATGTAAAAATGAAAGTAAATTTAAAAAGTCAGTAGTCTTCTATTATATTAATGTGTATGTTTAAATTGAAAATAAAATTCATTTTACTTCAAAACTGGTACCTATAATGTAAATAGAAGATTAGTAATAACAGAAAGTAGTTTCATTTAAAATCACTAGGTTAAGACACCTGAAGTTGAGCAGTAACATTCACCCTTATTCAATTCTCATCACTCAACATTTCTCTTCTTTATCCCGCATATTCACCTTGTCACTCACATGTCTCAAATTCCTATAAGCAAAAATTGTAAATGACAAGTAAAATGACTATTGCATCTCTTTTTCCCACTCAGAGAAGCACCCAGAGCCTCTAGGAAACACACCAATCTGAAAAGTAAATGACATTAAAGGATTAAAGGGGTTTCTTTTATTATCTACCTTTTAACTTCCTAGGAATAACCTTTTTGGCATATTGCTTCTTGAAGTCGCTATCAGCTAGAACCAGTCCACTGGAGACTAACTTCCTGAGGATCACATTGCGATTTCTATCAATCCATATACGTATTTCTACATCTTTGTAGAAAGAGCCAAATTTCCACTTATTCTTTTGAATATTTAAGATTAAAGTCAATACCTCTTCCTTTGATTTGAATGGGCTTTTAATGCGTGCATTCCCTCTTCTCCATGTGGCTAACAATTACTCAACAACTGATGTAGCAGTTGTCACATCCTTCCCTAGGATCTCTATTAAAAGTCCTTTCTATTTTAGGAAATGCTTCCCTAACTATTCATTTTAAGGAAGGAAAAATCATTAGTTTTTAGGTTAAATCTTATTTGATCATCAATAAGTTGTAATGTTAAAGCAAAAAGGAAATAGTCACAATTACCAAAAACATCTCACAGGGCTCAGGGACGTGACTCAGTAACTCCAACACAGGCGCTTTTTCTTCTTGCACTGACTCCCATGATCCTTTCCTCAGTTAAGTTGGCTTCAGTTGGTTTGTGTTTAGAAGTCACATTGTTAGAAACGTATGCGTACTTAAATACTACAGTTATGGTCAGGAGAATTAGGTATGGGATTACCATGGCCCACAGGGAGAATAACAAACTCACATCTACTGTTCACTGGCCAGAGGAGCAAGCAAAACCACCTGCCTTACTTAAATTTCTTTCTTTCCTTCCTTCCTTCCTTCCATTGTAACAAAAGTGGATAATTTAAATAACCTTTTTGATCCTTTCAAACTTTTTTTTGTCTAGCTTCTTATCATTTTGTTAAGTAAATTAGGAAACTCTGCAAATAGGAAAATAATTAGCTTGAAATTTTTTGTTCCTTGCACTAATCTGTGTTATTTTGTTTGTTTGTAATTTGCAAGAAATGTTTACATTTCTTGTCCAAACACAACGTGGAGATTGAGTTTGCAGTCATGTTAAAAGGCAAGTTGAGATGGCTTCATAAAAACCACAATAATTTGCTTATTCTGGAAAGTGATGACTTAAACTCTATCCTATTAGCAATAAACCAAGATATTAGATCTCTGAGATCTTGTCCAAATTAGCATCTTTGAACCTGGCATATCAAATGCATATTATATGGTAGATATTTTAAGATGTCTTCATTTGAATAAATTAAGTTCAACTTTTGTGAAAAAAAGGGAAATCTTGCATATTTTATTGGTGAAAATGTGTGTTTGTATAGCCATTACAAAAAGAAATTAGTTTTCTAAAGAAATAAAAATAAAACTACTAACTATAACCCAGCAATCCCTCCTCAAAGTATATGACCAAAAGAAATGAAATTAACACTTTATAAAGATAATTGCCCTCCCATGTTTACTGCAGCCTTATTCACAATAGCTGAGATATAGAAACAACCTCAGGGTCCACTGACAGTATTAATAGATGAAGAAATTATGGTATGTATGTAAATGGAATATTATTCATCCCTGAAAAAGGCTTTGCCATTTGCCATTATGTGGATAAGCCCAGAGGACTGTATGCTGAGTGAAATAAACCAGATACAGAAAGAAAAAATATTTCATGAACTCACTTATCCAGTGGAACCTCTGTAAGTTGACCATGCAAGAGACTGTAACAAGCTGGTCAACATACAGAGGTGGTCAACCTATAGAACTAGGCCCACTGTGCTGATATATTCATGTGTATGTGCATACATGCATTCCAGTCTATGAAAATTAGGTCAACTTATGGGGGTGGTTGGTTCTACCATATATGGAATCTATTATTTAAAATTCAAATATACAGAGGTAGAGAACAAAATAGTAGTTACATTGGGTGAGGGGTAGGGAAGAAATCAGAGATAAAGGCCAGAGGATAGAAAGAATCATATATATAAGATGAACAAGTCTAGAGATCTAATAAGGACTACAGATAATAAAATTGTAGTATATTTGGAATTCATGCTAAATGAGCATATTTTAGCAGCTCTTGCCCCCCAAATGAAAAATATGGGTAACTATGTGAGATGATGTATATAGTAATTCATATCACTATAGTAACCCTTTAACTATCTGTACATATCCCATAACATCATGTTGTATACTTTAAGTACGTACAATAAAATTTGTTTTAAAAAATAATAAAAAAATAAAAATTTTTATTAAGTTCATTTGTCCTTTATCAAAATAATTAAGTCAGATGAAATTAGAAACATTATCCTGAAATGCAAAATAATCACCCTGAATTGCCCTTCACTCACAATAATTTTAATTTAATAATAAAGATATTAACATACTGATATGTTAATATTATCATAAATATTAATATAATAAAAAGCATAGATAATAATCAATATTTGCTTAGAAATCTCAATGATAAAGAGACATTTCTTAAAGACAGTGTATTTCTGCAGATTAGTCTCTAATTATTGATAAAGCATCCTGTCCATAATAAATCTGGACATGATCTCAAATGCACTGACACATGGCATGTGTTTATTTATTTGTTGATAAATTATAGTTATGATGTACTTCTGCATTAACTGTATTTCCAAATATAAAATATGTTTAGAGAGAATTTCATTGTAACAAAAGTGGATAATTTAAATAAACTTTTTTATCCTTTCAAATTTCTTTTGTCTAGCTTCTTATCATTTTTTTGGTGTATTAAGACATGATTGCAAGAGGGACTTTACCTAACAATTGCAATCAGTGTAACTGGCTTATTGTACCCTCAATGAATCCCCAACAATAAAAAAATAATAATAATAATAAAAAAATAAATAAATAAACTTTTTTATCCTTTCAAATTTCTTTTGTCTAGCTTCTTATCATTTTTTTGGTGTATTAAGACATGATTGCAAGAGGGACTTTACCTAACAATTGCAATCAGTGTAACCTGGCTTATTGTACCCTCAATGAATCCCCAACAATAAAAAAAAAAAAAAAGAAATTATGCAAGTAGGAAAATAATTAGCTTGAAATTTTTTGTCACTTGAAATAATCTATGTTGTTTTGTTTGTTTGTAATTTGCAAGAAATGTTTACATTTCTTGTCCATTTGATCAGGGTGTCATTTACTTGACAGAAAAGGGATTTCCTGCAGGGCCTAGAAATGTTGATTATGCAGTTATCTTAGTTGGGTCCTGCTGCTATAACAAAATACCTTAGCCTGGGTACTTTATAAAAAACATGCATTTATTTCTTATGGTTCCGAAGATAGAAAGTCCAGGATCAAGGGGCCAGCAGATTCAGTGCCTTGTTCTTCACAGATGGCACCTGTTAAGTGTCTTCACATGGTGGAAGGAGCCAACGGGATACAGGGTCCCTTCAACCTCATTTTATAAGGTCCCATTCATGAGAGCTCTGCTTTTAGAACATAATCACCTGCTCAAGGCCCCTCCTCTTAATACTATGCTGGTAGTTAAGCTTCAGCATAAATTCTGAGAAATGCCAATCTACTCGTCAGGAGAAATTCATACCTAGAAGATAGAATGTATCCATGCTGAGGTGTTGTTTGGGTGGGATTTTATAAATGCAACATGAAACCCTAATCTGGTGGTTTTCCCACTCTATGGATGTGTAAATAATCAATAAGGTCATTGTCTTAACTGTTTCATGCTGATATAACAGAATACCACAAAGTAGGCAACTTATAATAAAAACAATTTATTTTCTCACAGTCTGGAGGCTGTGAAGTCCAAGATCAAGGTGCCAGCATTGGTGAGGGTGTTTTTACTGCATCATTTCACGGTGGAAGCATGCCGGGTCCTCACAGTGCAGAAGGCAGACAGGCAAGAGATGGAGATAAAGAAATACAGAAAAAGGGGCTGAATTAGTCCTTTTATAAGGAATTACTCTTGTGATTATAGCATTAGTCCAAACATGAGGGCCCTCATTACCTAATCACCTCTTAATAATGTTACAATGATGATTAAATTTCAATGTGAGTTTGTGAAGGGATAAACATTCTCTCCACTTCAGCCTTGTTGGGAAATACTGAGTGCCATGCAAACACTAGTATTAGTTCAATTAACAACCATTATTTTTATTAGATTAAGCTGATCATAGCAGTACATAAGTACATAAGTACACTTAGAAGAAAATTATGAAGTCAACATTTTGCTATCCAAGCTGCAAGAGTGACCCTCTACCACAGTAGAGCACTGGACTGACCCAGGGAACCAATTAGAGACTGGGCTGCAGTGTTGCTCCAGAGAGAAGACACAGTGGAACCCACTGGCTTGCAAACTCAGTGCACTGTGGCTGGCACCATTTTGAGATCTCAAATCCAGAGGGCTGCATTGATCCAGGGGTCATATGTATTGCTCCTGCCTCCCCATCAACCCTCCAGGTGGGGGAAGGAGCTGAGAGGCCAGATGTTCTCATTGGCAGGAGCCAATGGCCCCCACCGCAGCAGGGGACCTAGGGAGAGCTAATGCTAGTGCTTCCATGGGCTGACAAATGCTACCACCCACTGACTTGGCTGGGAATAGCCATGATAAGTTGACAAATGCTGCTACCCATGAATCTGTGTGGGGCAGCACTCAAGCTGAAGCAGGGGACAATCAATGCCACTCATGCAATTCTGTGAAGTGATCACTCTGAAGCATACAGGCCACCGGTGTCAACCACAGGGTAATGCTATGATGTGAGACTCAGAACAACAGGAGTGCTAAACACTCCCATGCCATCCACTCTCTCCTGCTGGGTCAGTCATCCAGAGCAGGGCTTAAGTGTGCGATCTGGGACCTCTCCTCTCTTCAGTGTGTCAGAGAGCTCTGAGCAGAGAACAGGTGCACTGCAAACTTATCTGTCTCAAGCTGAGAGAAGAGGTTTCAGATGAGAAGGAACCAGCATAAGAACGCTGGTGACATGAAAAAACAAGCTGTTTTGTCACCCTGAAAGGATCTCAGTAGTTCTCCAGAAATGAACTCCAATGAAAAGGGAATTGTTGAAATCTCAGAAATGGAATTCAGAATGAATGGCAAGTAAGATCAATGGAATTGATGAGAAAGTTGAAAACCAATACAAAGAAACCAAAACAGAAAAAAAAAATTCAAGACATGAAGTAAAAATTATCTAAAGAGATAGACAACGTAAGAAAAGATACAACAGAACTTAAGGAAATGAAAGAGTCATTTAGGGAATTTCAAAATACAGCAGAAAGGCTTAACAACAGCCTAGACTGAGCAGAAAAAGGAATTTTGGAACTTGAAAATGTGCCTTTTGAATTAATTCTGTAAATTAAAAATGTAGAAAAACAATAAAGAAGAATTAGCAATCACTCTGAGAAATATCAAAATATGAAAAAAAAAAAAAAAAGCTAGCACAAGAATAATGGGTATCCTTGAAGGAAAAGAAGAAAAAGGGAAAAGCATGGAAAATGCATTTGAGGGAATAATTGAGGAAAATTTCCCTGGGATCACCAGAGATTTTAATATCCAGATACAAGCCAGGAAGGCATTGAACACTTAGAAGATTCATAACAAATATTAACATCAAGACCTAAAATCATCAGTTTGGCCAAAGCCAAAGTAAAGGCTAGAAAATCCTAGAAGCTACAAGATAAAAGTGGATGGGTGCAGTGGCTCATGCCTGTATTCCTAGCCCTCTGGGAGGCTGCAGTGAGAGACCATCCTCAACAAGATTTCAACTAAAGATAGAAAAAATTAGCTGGGCGTGGTTGTGGGTGCCTGTAGTCCCAGCTACTCTGGAGGCTGACACAGGAGGATCACTTGAACCCAGCAGTCTGAGGTTGCTGTGAGGTAGGCTGACATTGCTGGGCACTAGCCTGGGCAACAGAGTGAGACTCTTTCTCAAAAAAAAAAAAAAAAAAGGCGGGGGGGGGCAACTGGGCACGGTGAGACTGGGGAGAGAAGACTCCAGGCATCTCTGGCTGGTGGGATCTGCCCAGAGTCAGTCACAGGCAGATGTCTGTGGGGACACAGGGAGACAGTAAGAGTCTTCTGGACCCCACGAGGAGGATAAAAACAGTGGAGAACTGGCAAGTGGTGGGTGCGTTTGTTTGGTTGGAGGCTGCCTGCAGCTGTAACTACAGCAACGGTGAGATTATAACCAGGAAAGGCCTTACCTGTGGGCTGTTTTATTTTTTGGGATTTAGGCACTCCATTAAACTTTGTTGGGAGATCCTAGGTGAGAGTGCAGATGACTTTGAGCATTGTCTAGAGCCCCATACTGAGCTGTTGAGCCCAAAAGGAGCTAATATTGTTCAGCTGTAGGCCACCTGCACAACCACTGTGGGAGAACTGCCCCTGTAGTCTCCACTCTCAGGGTTGCAGCATGAGAATTGGCCAGGAGATCTTGGGTGAGTAACCCAGTGACTGAGCAGCCCAAAGGTGGGGACTGAGATGCTTGCGTAGAGTGGAGATCTCAATGTTTGGCAGATTACAGCCTTGGCCCTCAGGGACGTACATTGGTTTTGGCCCACTAGATAAGTGGGCAGCCACTTCAGGAGAGATCCCAGCAATAAGTGCATTCCTGGGAAAGTCTCTACTTAGCCAAGGACAACAGTTTAAAGTGTTTTTTAAGCAGGCTAAGGAGACATTTAGCCTCTCAAGCCTTCAGGGTTTGAGAAATCAGCAGAGGCCTCCAGTCTCCAACTTTTGCAGCTGGATCAGCATTGTGATTAACATCTCATACCCCAGAAGATCACCTGTTGCCGGGACAATATTCAGCAAGATATATATACTAGTTTTTTTCTTCTTGTTGTTGTTTGTTTGTTTTGTTTGGGGGGGGTCTTTTTTTCTTTTCAACATTTTCCCTCTAGATTTTCCTTTTTTTCTTTTTTCTTTTTCCAGTTTAAAACAATTTTCCATTGTTGCTTTCTTTAACAATTAGAATTTCATTTTTGCTAGTGTTTCTGCTCTTATTATTTGGTTTTTCCCTCAATTTTATTCCATAAGGGTTTTTGTTTGTTTATAGTATTTTTGCTTTTCATCTATACTTGGTGGAGGTGGGGTACTATGTCTGAACAGGCTGGCAAAGAGCTGCTGACCTCAAGGGAACCACCCAACCCAGCACCCTCAGAGGTTGGGGGGTCTTAAGGTTGGGTCAAAGTACCCTATTATATACCTATATTACTTCTGTCTGCCTCTTTCTGAGCCTTTCTTCTTTTTTGTCAATATTCCCTTTTACTCACCCCCTCTTCTTGCCTTTTTTTCATTCTTTTTTAAATCTTTTTTTTTTCTTTCTTGCTCTTCAATCTTCTCATCCTTCTTGTCCTGTACCAAAAGGACTCATCAAAACCTTAGGCCAGAGGCACAGTAACTTAAAGAACTGGAGGAAGTGAATGGAAAATTATGGCAAGGAAACAGATAAAAGAAAACACTCAGGAGGAAGAATCAGCAGAAAAATCCTGGCAACATGAAATGTCAGTCCAGAGCAACCCCACTAAGGGACCAAGAGGTAGCTACTGCAAAGAATTCCACCTATAAAGAAATGCTAGAAATGACAGAAGGTAAATTTAAAATACAGATGATGAAAACATTGAAAGAAATTGCTGAGAAAGTGGAAAATAACAAAAAGGAAATCCAAAAATGGAATCAAATAAGAGCTGAATGATATGAAGAACATAGAAAGGATATAGCAGAGCTGAAGGAATTGCAACAATCAATTAGGGAACTTATGCAATAGAAAGTATCAACAACAGATTAGATTATGCAAAAGAAACAATCTCAGAGGTAGAAGACAAAGCTCTTGAGATAACTCAGATAGTTAAAGAGGCAGAAGAGAGAGAAAACAGAACGTTCACTGACAGAATTATGGAACCTTATGAAGCGTTCAAACATATGAGTTATAGGTATCCCAGAAGGGGGAGAAGAATGCCCCCAGAGGAATGGAAGCCATACTAGAGAATATTATAAATGAAAATTTCCCAAATATCACCAACAATTCTGACACACTCTTTTCAGAGGGATATCGGACCCTGGGTTACCTCAACCCTAAAAGACTTTCTCCAGGACACATTGTGATGAACCTGTCTAAAGACAAAAGAAAAGATTCTTCAGGTATTCAGGAGTAAATGCCAGTTGACCTTCGGGGGAAATCCATCAGGGTGACCACAGACTTCTCTGATCAAATTTTTTAATCCAGAAGACAATGGTTTTTTAACCTACTTAAACAGAACAACTTTCAGTCCAGAATTCTATGTCCCACTAAACTAAGCTTTAAAATTGATGGAGAGAGGGGAGGGGAAAGATGGCCAACTGGAGCCAGCCTCCAACAGAAACTCCCATCCAGAGGGAAGGATAATGTCCAGAAAGTACCCAATTAAGGTGAAGAATGGAAGCTGAGCCGAGAGAGAAGAGTGATAACTGCGGGTCACCTCTGCTGAGGCAAGCTGCAACTCCAGGAAAGCAAACTTCAGGTACAAAATTCATCCCAAAGGAAAAGTGTCTGTCCCCTCCCCGAAGAAAGTTCTGGTTTTTTTTTTCTTTTTCTCTTCATTTGCTCCTGTGTGTTCCTACAGGCAAGTGGTGAACTGAGGACCTCTTGTTTCACCCCACGGGGGTGAGAGCTGTAGGAAGTGGGGTCTACTTCCCCAGAGGGACCCTGTTGTGACCCTAAGCACTATCTTGCCAGGCAGCAAAATTGAACTAATGTTTTCCCTGCCATTCTGAACTTCTAGTCCACCCTTCCCCCAACCCCCTTGCCTGATGAACCATAAACCTAACCCTTGCAGAAACCGCAGGAGGAGGTTCATGAGCAACACCCCATGCCCTGCCAGACCATGCGCCCCATGCCCTGTCTGGCCAGAGCCTCACGTCCTGTCCTGCTAGTGCCATGCGTCCTGGAACCCGCCCCCATGTCCCGTCCTGCAGGAGACTCCATACTGTGTCCCGCCTGGCCAGAGTTGTGAGCTGAGTGCTCTCCTTGCTGAAGCCACCAGGTGCCAGGCACTGCCATAAATGGGTGCAGTATCCCCCACCCTGCTGCTGGATCCCCACACTCCCGGAGCTGCTCCTACAGCCAAAAATCCATGGCTGTGGCAGTCACCTAGGAGCTGCACAGGGTCACTTCCCACAAAGATTTAGCAACAATAGAGCAATTCTGCCAGGGTCTAATCTTAGAGAGACACCTCCCCAACTCTGAGGACTACCAGAGAAACCAGAACTCCCTCTATAGGGTACCAGTGCTACAGAGTGGCTGGGGCAAAGGCATGGTGGCTGAGTGGGAAAAGCATTTGCAGACTTGTTACCCTCAGGATTAGACTGAGTTCAAGTGGAACACTTGCCAGTGGCTATTGAGTGCCCTCAGGTCCCCCAGCAAGCTGGTGGCAGAGGGTAGTGGCCAGGCCACAGGGGCATTGACCTCCTTTGACTCTGACAGGTGCAAAACCCCAGCACATCTGCTTATTGGAGGGAGCAGGACCTCAGCCCTGTGGGGTCACCAGTAACTGGGCGTGAAAGAGGAGCAAAGTGGAAAAAGAGACATAGCCCCTGGTCCAACTGTGCTACCAGGTGGGCTTTTCTGACTCCAGAGAGCACTGGAGTAAGCCAAATTTGAGCAGCCAGTAAACCTACACCATATAGTTGCTGGAGACATTTTGAACTCTCCCACTTGAGAGTTCGTACAGACTGGGTCGATTGGTTTGGAACTCCTAATCTGGGCCAATCACCCAAGGACCCTCTCAGGTGGTACCCTGGTTGTATGGTAATGGGAAGGATTGATTTTCCTTTTCTAGTTGTTGTCCACAGGGGGTGGTGTGTCTTACTTGCTTGTATTTATCCACAGCTAAGACTTCACCAGAGTCACTGATCCACTAGGATCAGACAAGAACCAGCTGAATACAAGACAAAACCACTAACCCCACCACACCAAGCAGGTTTCCTCAGCCTCAAACTGTAATACTGTATGGGTCCTTTGCAAAGTTACAGGGGAAAAAGCTGTAGTCATCAGTTCCAGGTCCTTGACAAAGGGCTGGTTAACCACAACTCCAGGAACTCCCAATCCAATTTCTCCTTACCTGCCCATCTACCCAATGGTGAAAAACAATCATGAGACAGAATCAGCAGAAAAACTCTGGCAACATGAATAATTAGAATAGATTAACTCTCCCAAGGAACGATATGGCAGACACAGCACAAGATCCCATTCATAAAAAAATGGCTGAGATGTCAGAAATCAAGTTCAGAATTTGAATAGCAATAGAAATAAGATCAAAAGAATGGAGATAAAGGTGGAATTAGAATTTCAAGGAGTAATTCAAAAGATATCTCAAGAATTCAACAAATTCAAAGACAAAATCACCAAAAATTTGGACACATTGAGGCAAGAACTTGCAGCCCTAAAAGATCTGAGAAATACAGTAGAATGGAGCAGGCAGAAGAAAACATCTCTGACATTGAAGACAAAGCTTTTGAATACTCCAAAATGCTCAAAGAAGAAGAGAAGTGGAGAGCAAAAACGGATGATTTTCTCAGAGAGCTCTGGGATAATTCGAAGAAAACTAATATTCGCCTTATAGGAATTCCTGAAGGCAACAAGGTGCCTTCAAAAGACCCAGATGCTCTACTCCATGAGATAAGCAAGGAGAACATCCCAGACATGCCAAGAGATTCTCAAATTCAGATAGCAGACAGTTGCAAAACACTGGCATGACTCAACCCAAATAAAAATTATCATAGACACATTACAATTAGCTTCGTCAAAGTTAATATGAAGGAGAAAATTCTAAAAGCACCCAGATGTAATAAAACCATATCCTACAAGGAGAAGAATATTAGAATGACCCTGCAGATCTCTGCTGAAACCTTTCAAGGTAGAAGAGGGTGATCATCGACCTTTAACCTCTTAAAACAAAACAACTTTCGACTCAGGATCCTGTATCCAGCGAAACTGAGTTTCATTTATGATGGAGAAATTTAAATACTTTAATGACATGTACATGTTGAAGAAATTTGCCATAACTAAACCAGCTCTCCAGGATATTCTCAGACCTATCCTCCATAATGAACAGCACAATCCTCCACCACCAAAGTAAACTTACTCAAAAACTTTTTATCAAATTCCAACTTCCACAGTGGCAAAAGAATTAAAAATGTCGACTGGACTTTTGAAAAACTCGATACCCAAAATACTATCTGGCTTATCAATACTTTCAATTAATTTTGGATAGATCCTCCAAAAAGAAGTTGAGCAAAGAAATTTTATATTTAAACCTAAACATCCAACATTTGGATTCAGCAGACATCTACAGAACATTTCATCCCAACAAAACTGAATACACATACTTCCATCAGCCCACAAAACATACTCCAAAATCAATCACGTCTTGGGTCACAAGTCTAACCTCAGTAAATTTAAAGGAATAGAAATTATTCCTTGTACCTTCTCGGACCACTATGGAATAGAAGTTGAACTCAGTAACAACAGGAATCTGCATACTCATACAAAAACATGGAAGTTAAATAACCTAATGCTGAATGATAGCTGGGTCATAGATGAGATTCAGAAGGAAATTGCCAAATTTTTGGAACAAAATGACAATGAAGACGCGAATTATCAGAACCTCTGGGATACTGCAAAGGCAGTCCTAAGAGGGAAATTTATAGCACTGCAAGCCTTCCTCAAGAGAACGGAAAGAGAGGAAGTTAACAACTTAATGGGACATCTCAAGCAACTGGAAAAGGAAGAACATTCCAACCCCAAACCCAGTAGAAGAAAAGAAATAACCAAAATTAGAGCAGAATTAAATGAAATTGAAAACAAAAGAATTATACAACAGATCAATAAATCAAAAATTTGGTTTTTTGAAAAGGTCAATGAAATAGATAAACCTTTGGCTAATCTAACCAGGAAAAAAAGAGTAAAATCTCTATTTTCATTGATCAGAAATGACAAAGACAAAATAACAACAGACTCCTCAGAAATTCAAAAAACCTTAATGAATATTACAAGAAATTTTATTCTCAGAAATATGAAAATCTGAAGGATTGACCAATCCTTGGAAGCATGTCACCTTCTAAGACTTAGCCAGAATCAAGTGGAAATGTTGAACAGGCCTATATCAAGTTCTGAAATAGCATCAACCATACAAAATCTCCCTAAAAAGAAGAGCCTGGGACCAGATGGCTTCACATCAGAATTCTACCAAACCAAAAAAAAAAAAAAAGAATTCTACCAAACCTTTAAAGAGGAACTAGTACCTATATTACTCAACCTGTTTCAAAACATAGAAAAAGAAGGAAGACTGCCCAACACATTCTATGAAACAAACATCACCCTGATCCCCAAACCAGGAAAAGACCCCAAAAGACAAGAAAATTATAGACCAATATCACTAATGAATATAGATGCAAAAATACTTAACAAGATCCTAACAAACAGAATCCAGCAACACATCAAACAAATTATACATCATGACCAAGTTGGTTTTTTCCCAGGGTCTCAAGGCTGGTTCAATATACATAAATCCATAAATATAATTCAGCACATAAACAAATTAAAAAACAATGACCATATGATTCTCTCAATTGTTGCAGAAAAAGCTTTTAATAATATCCAGCATCCCTTCATGATTACAACACTTAAGAAAATTGATATAGAAGGGACATTTCTTAAACGGCTAGAGGCCGTCCACAGCAAACCCACAGCCAATATTGTATTGAATGGAGTTAAATTGAAATCATTTCGACTCAGATCAGGAACCAGACAAGGTTGCCCATTGTCTCCACTGCTCTTTAACATTGTAATGGAAGTTGTAACCATCACAATTAGGGAAGAAAAGGCGATCAAGGGTATTCATATAGGGTCAGAAGAGATCAAACTTTCACTCTTCGCAGATGATGTGATTGTATATCTGGAAAACACCAGGGATTCTACTACAAAACTCTTAGAGGTGATCAAAGAATACAGCTGCGTGTCAGGTTACAAAATCAACATTCATAAATCAGTAGCCTTTATATATACCAACAATAGTCAAGCTGAAAAGACAGTTAAGGACTTATTCCATTCACAGTAATGCCAAAGAAGATGAAATATTTGGGAGTTTATCTAACAAAGGACGTTCTCTTTATCTATAAAGAGAACTATGAAACTCTAAGAAAAGAAATAGATGAAAATGTTAACAAATAGAAAAACATACCATGCTCATAGCTGGGAAGAATTAACATTGTTAAAATGTCCATACTACCCAAAGCAATATACAATTTTAATGAAATCCCTATTAAAGTCCACTGTCATACTTTAAAGATCTTGAAAAACATAATATTTCATTTTATATGGAATCAGAAAAAAACGTTGAATAGTCAAGACATTACTCAGAAATAAAAACAAAGGGACGGCGCCTGTGGCTCAGTCGGTAAGGCGCTGGCCCCATATACCGAGGGTGGTGGGTTCAAACCCGGCCCCGGCCAAACTGCAAACAAAAAATAGCCGGGCATTGTGGCGGGCGCCTGTAGTCCCAGCTACTTGGGAGGCTGAGGCAAGAGAATCGCTTAAGCCCAGGAGTTGGAGGTTGCTGTGAGCTGTGTGAGGCCACGGCACTCTACTGAGGGCCATAAAGTGAGACTCTGTCTCTACAAAAAAAAAAAAAAAAACAAAGGGGGAAGAATCATACTTCCAGACCTCAGACTATACTATACATCGACAATGATCAAAACAGCATGGTACTGGCACAAAAACAGAGAGGTAGATGTATGGAACAGAATAGAGAACCAAGAGATGAACCCAGCTACTTATCATTATTTGATCTTTGACAAGCCAATTAAAAACATTCAGTGGGGAAAAGATTCCCTATTTAACAAATGGTGCTGGATGAACTGGCTGGCAACCTGTAGAAGACTGAAACTGGACCCACACCTTTCACCATTAACCAAGATAGACTCTTACTGGATTAAAGATTTAAACTTAAGACATGAAACTATAAAAATACTAGAAGAGAGTGCAGGGAAAACCCTTGAAGAAATTGGGTTGGGTGAGTTTTTTATGAGAAGGACCCCCAGGGCAACTGAAGCAGTTTCAAAAATACACTATTGGGACTTGATCAAACTAAAAAGCTTCTGCACAGCCAAGAACACAGTAAGTAAAGCGAGCAAACAGCCCTCAGAATGGGAGAAGATATTTGCAGGTTATGTCTCTGACAAAGGTTTAATAACCAGAATCGACAGAGAACTCAAACGTATAAGCAAGAAAAAAACAAATAATCCCATCGCAGGCTGGGCAAGGGACTTGAACAGAAACTTTTCTGAAGAAGACAGGCGCATGGCCTACAGACACGTGAAAAAATGCTCATCATCCTTAATCATCAGAGAAATGCAAATCAAAACTACTTTGAGATATCATCTAACTCCAGGAAGATTAGCCCATATCACAAAATCCTAAGACCAGAGATGTTGGCGTGGATGTGGAGAAACGGGATCACTTCTATGCTGCTGGTGGGAATGCAAATTAATATATTCCTTTTGGAAAGATGTTTGGAGAACACTTAGAGATCTAAAAATAGACCTGCCATTCAATCCTATAATTCCTCTACTAGGTATATACCCACAAGACCAAAAATCACATTATAACAAAGATATTTGTACCAGAATGTTTATTGCAGCCCAATTAATAATTGCTAAGTCATGGAAAAAGCCCAAGTGCCCATCGATCCATGAATGGATTAATAAATTGTGGTATATGTACACCATGGAATATTATGCAGCCTTAAAGAAAGATGGAGACTTTATCTCTTTCATGTTTACATGGATGGAGCTGGATCATATTCTTCTTAGTAAAGTATCTCAAGAACAGAAGAAAAAGTATCCAATGTACTCAGCCCTACTATGAAACTAATTCATGACTTTCATATGAAAGCTATAACCCAGTTATAACCTAAGAATATGGGGAAGGGGGAGAGGGAGGGGAGAGGGAGGGGAGGATGGGCAGAAGGAGGGTGATTTGGGATTACACCTTATGGTGCATCTTACAAGGGTACATGTGAAACTTACTAAATGTAGAATATAAATGTCTTAACACAATAACTAAGAAAATGCCAAGAAGGCTATGTTAACCAGTGTGATCAAAATATGTCAAATGGTATATAAAACCAGTGTATGGTGCCCCATGATCGCATTAATGTACACAGCTATGATTTGATAAAAAAAAAAAGAAAAGAATGGGAGAAGACTTTTGCAAGTTATATTTCTGACAAAGGTCTAATAACCAGAATCCACAGAGAACTCAAACTTATTACTAAGCAAAAAACAAGTGATGCATTTCATTGTGGGCAAGAGACATGAACAGAAGCTTCTCTAAAGAAGATAGGTGCATGGCCTACAGACACATGAAAAAATGCTCATCATGTTTAATCAAAGAAATGCAAACCAAAACCACTCTGAGATGCCATCTAACTCCAGTAAGAGTAGCCCACATCACAAAATCCCCAAACTACAGATTTTGACGTGGATGTGGAGAAAAGAGAACACTTCTCCACTGCTGGGGGGAATGCAAGCTAGTACATTCCTTTTGGAAGGAAGTTTGGAGCACACTCAGGGCTCTAAATGTAGACCTGCCATTTGATCCTGCAATTCCTTTTCTAGGTTTATATCCAAGGACAAAAAATCATTTGGCAATAAAGATATTTGGACCAGATTGTTAATTGCAGTTCAATTCATAATGGCCAAGTCATGGAAGAAGCCCAAGTGCCCACCGACCCATGAATGGATTAATAATTGTGGTATATGTATACCACGGAATACTATGTAGAATTTAAAAAATATGGAGACTTTACCACTTTTATGTTTACATGGATGGAGCTGGAAAATACTCTTCTTAGTAAAGTATCTCAGAAATGGAAAAGAAATATCCAATGTACTCAGTAGTACCATAAAACCAGTTTATAATCACTCACACTTGCATATGAAAAATGAAACACAACTGTAGCCTAGGATGAAGGAGGGAAGGGGAGGTGGGGAAGGGAGGGGGGGTGGGTCGATAGAGGGAGGGTTAGTAGGGAGACCACACCTATGGAGCATACTGCAAGTACAAGTTGGATCTATCAGGTGTAGAAGACAAATGTCTTAATGCTGTAATTGTGTAAATGAGGTGAAGGCTATGTTGATTAGTAGGATGTAAACACTCCAATTTGTACAAATAATCAACACATTGAATTCCATAATGGCATAAATGTATTCATGATCTATGTACAAATTACTTAATACAAATAAATAAATAATATAAAATTGATGGAGAAATCAAATTGTTTACTGATATGCAAACATTGAGGAAATTTGCCACAACAAGACCAGCTCTATAGTAAATACTTCAACCTGTTCTACACACTGACCATCACAAGGGACCACCATCTAAGTAAGCACCCAGAAATTAAAGGACAGACTCTAGCTTTCACAATGGTGCAAAAGACAAAACTAAGCAATGGATTTTTCACAAAATAAGATGAATAGAATGTTACCACATGGGCGGCGCCTGTGGCTCAGTCGGTAAGTCGGGTTCAAACCCGGCCCCAGCTGAACTGCAACCAAGAAATAGCCGGGCGCTGTGGCGGGCACCTGTGGTCCCAACTACTTGGGAGGCTGAGGCAGGAGAATCACTTTGGCTCAGGAGTTGGAGGTTGCTGTGAGCTGTATGATGCCATGGTACTCTACCAAGGGCCATAAAGTGAAACTCTGTCTCTAAAAAAAAAAAAAAGAATGTTACCACACTTATCAATTATTTCCATAAATGTTAATGGCTTAAACTTCCTACTGACAAGGCACAGATTGGCCGACTGGATTAAAAACACAAGCCAGTCATTTACTGTTAGAAGGAAACACACTTAATCCCAAAAGACAAATTAAAGCTCAGAGTTAAGGGTTGGAAGACAATTTTTCAGGCAAATAGAATCCAGAAGAAAAGAGGGGTTGCAATCTTATTTTCAGATACATGTGAATTTTAAGCAACTAAGTCAAAAAAGACAAAGATGGTCATTTTGTATTGGTCAAGGGAAAAATACAACAAGAAGACGTTTCAGTTCTAAATATTAATGCACCCAATTTAAATACACCCAGATTCTTGAAACAGACCTTACTCAGTCTGAGCAATATGATATCCTATAATACCATAATAACAGGGGACTTTAACGCTCCTCTTACAGAGCTGGACAGATCCTCTAAACAGAAATTAAACAAAGATATAAGGGATTTAAATGAGGTCCTAGAACAACTGTGCTTGATAGATGCATATAGAACACTCCATCCCAAAGATAAAGAATATACATTCTTCTCATCACCCCATGGAATATTCTCCAAAATTGATCATATCCTAGGACACAAAACAAACCTCAACAGAATCAAAATTGAAATTTTACCTTGCATCTTTTCAGACCACAAGGCACTAAAGGTGGAATTCAACACCAAAAAAACATTCAGCCCCACACAAAGGCATGGAAGTTAAACAACCTTATACTGAATGACAGATGGGTGCAGGAAGAAATAAAAAAGGAAATAATTAATTTCCTTGAGCATAACAACAGTGAAGACACAAGCTACCAAACCTATGGGATACTACAAAAGCAGTCCTGAGAGGAAAAAACAGAAAGAGAGCACATCAACAAATTCACAAGCCATCTGTGGAATTGGAAAAAGAAGAACAATCTAAGCCTGAACCCAGTAGAAGAAAAGAAATATCCAAAATTAAATCAGAGATTAATTAAATTGAAAACAAAAGAATCATTAAGAAAATTAATGAAACGAGAAGTTGTTTTTTTGAAAAAAATCAATAAAATTGATAAACCTTTGGCCAGACTAACTAGAAATAAAAAAGTAAAATCTCTAGTAACCTCAATCAGAAATGATAAAGGGGAAATAACAACTGATGCCCCAGAGATATGAGATTATCTCTGAATAATACCAGAAACTCTATGCTCAGAAATTTGACAATGTGAAGGAAAGGGATCAATATTTGGAATAACACCCTCTCCCTAGACTTAGCCCAGAAGAAATAGATTTCCTGAACAGGCCAATTTCAAACACTGAGATCAAAGAAACAATTAAAAATCTCCCAACAAAAAAATGCCCTGGTCTAGATGACTTCACACCAGAATTCTATCAAACCTTCAAAGAATAGCTTATTCCTATTCTGTAGAAATTATTCCAAAAAATTGAGGAGGAAGGAATCTTCCCCAGCACGTTCAGAAGCAAACATCACCCTGATACAAAAACCAGGAAAGACCCAACTAAAAAGGGAAATTTCAGACCAATTTCCCCAATGAATATAGATGCAAAAATTCTCAACAAAATCCTAGCCAATAGATTACAGCTTATCATCAAAAAAGTTATACATCATGATCAAGTAGGTTTCATTCCAGGGATGGAAGGCTGGTTTAACATACGCAAGTCCATAAGTGTTATTCACCATATCAACAGAAGCAAAAACAAAGACCACATGAACCTCTCAATAGATGCAGAAAAAGCATTTGATAAAATCCAGCATCCTTTTCTAATTAGAACACTGAAGAGCATAGGCATAGGCAGCACATTTCTTAAACTGATTGAAGCTATCTATGACAGATCCACAGCTAGTATCTTACTGAATGGAGCTAAACTGAAAGCTTTTTCACTTAGAACTGGAACCAGACAAGGTTGTCTTCTGTCGCCATTACTATTCAACATAGTGCTGGAAGTTCTAGCCAGTACAATTAGGCAAGCAAGTAAATAAAGGGCATCCAAATGGGAGCAGAGGAGGTCAAACTCTCCCTCTTTGCTGATGATATGATCTATACTTAGAGAACCCCAAAGACTCAACCACAAGACTCCTGGAAGTCATCAAAAAATACAGTATTATCTCAAGATATAAAATCAATGTCCACAAGTCAGTAGCCTTTGTAAACGCCAATAACAGCCAAGACGAGAAGTTAATTAAGGACACAACTCCCTTCACCATAGTTTTGAAGAAAATGAAATACCTAGGAATATACCTAACAAAAGAGGTAAAGGATCTCTATAAAAAAATTATGAAACCTTAAGAAAGGAAATAGCAGAGGACTTTAACAAATGGAAGAACATACCATGCTCATGGCTGGGAAGAATCAACATTGTTAAAATGTCTATACTTCCCAAAGCAATCTACCAATTCAACACCATCCCTTTTAAAGTACCAACATCATACTTTCAAGACTTGGAATAAATTATTCTTCATTTTGTGTGGAACCAGAAAAAAGCCCGTATAGCTAACGCAGTTCTTAGTAATAAAAATAAAGCCAGGGGCATCAGCATACTGGAGTTTAGGCTATACTACAAGGCCATAGTGGTCAAGACAGCATGGTACTGGCACAAAAATAGAGACATAGACATCTGGAATCGAATAGAAAACGAGGAATTGAAACTTATAACTTACAACCACCTAATCTTCAATAAACCAACAAGAACATACACTGGGGAAATGATTCCCTATTCAATAAATGGTGCTGGGAAAACTGGATATCCACATGCAAAAAACTGAAACTGGACCTGCACCTCTCTCCACTCATAAAAATTGATTCATGATGGATAAAGGACTTAAATTTAAGGCATGAAATGATAAAAATCCTCAAAGAAAGCATAAGAAAAACACTAATTGGCCTGGGAAAAGACTTTATGAAGAAGACTGCCATGGCAATTACAATAAAAAGCAATATAAACAAATGGGACTTAATTAAACTGAAAAGCTTCTGTACAGCCAAGGAGACAACAACCAAAGCAAATAGACAACCTATGCACTGGGAAAGGACATTTGCATATTTTGAATCAGACAAAAGCTTGATAACTAGAATCTATAGAAAACTTAAATTAATCTACATGAAAAAAGCCAATAATCCCACTTATCAATGGAGAAGAGGGATGAACAGAACTGTCTCTCAAGAAGACAGATGAATGGCTAGCAAACATATGAAAACATGCTCATCATCCTTAATTATTAGAGAAATGCAAATCAAAACCACCCTGAGATATCATCTAACCCCAGTGAGAATAGCCCACATCACAAAATCTCAAAACTGCACATGTTGGCACGGATGTGGAGAGAAAGGAACACTTTTACACTGCTGGTTGGACTGTAAACTAATACCATCTTTTTGGAAGGAAGTACAGTGAATCCTCAAAGAACTTAAGCTAGACCTCCCATTTGATCCTGCAATCCCATTATTGGGCATCTACCCAGAAGGAAAAAAAAAAAAAAACTTTTATCATAAAGACACTTGCACTGGACTGTTTATTGCAGCTCAATTTATAATCGCCAAAACGTGGAAACAGCCTAAATGTTCCCCAACCCAGGAATGAATTAACAAGCTGTGGTACATGTACACTGTGAAATACTATTCAGCCATTAAAAAAGATGGAGACTTTATATCCTTTACATTAACTTGGATGGAAGTGGAAGACATTATTCTTAGTAAAATATCACAAGACTGGAGAAGCATGAATCCTATGTATTCAATCTTGATTTAAGGACAATTAATGACACAATGTGGGGTGGGGAAAAGGGATAGCAGAGAGAGAGAGAGAGAGAAGGAGGGAGAAGGGTGGAGTAAAGGAAAAGCATAGAGAGAGAAGGAGGGAAGAGGTTGGGGTCTAAGTGTGTGACACATCTTGTACCCTCAATGAATCCCCAACAACAAAGTTTTCAGAAATAAAAAAAAAAAAAAGAAAAAGAAGCAACAACTAATGACATACAATAGAAAACTATTGGACTAATGGCAGACTTATTAGCACATACCCTATAAGCTAAAAGGGTTGCAGTTCAATTTTCAGTTTTCTCAAACACAATAACTGCAGGCTAAGAATTTTGTATCCTGCAAAAACTAAGGTTTGTGAAGGAAGGAGAAATAGTCTTTCCTGGACAAGCAAACACAAAGGTAATTTGTTACCATTAAACTTGCCCTACAGGAAATGTCTACAGGCGTCCAAAATGTCACCATTCACAGGGGAAATGGGAAATAATAGCTGAGTGTACCTTTATTTACAAAATATCCATTATGAAATTTTACAAAATATTCTGTATGTATTGGCCACCTCTTTGTAAAATTTTGCAAAAAAAAATTTGTAAATAAAGGTATTTTAAGCTACAATTTTCCATTTTCCCCATGCACAGCAACTTTATGGGTGACCTTTGGGACACCCAGTATAACCAAGGCATCCATCCAAAACCTAACCTCCCTCAGAGTACCCACAAGAAAAGCCAGAGGTCCTTAACCAATGTAGGCTACAGACATACTCTTAAGACAAAAGAATATCCAAAAACAAGAAGTAGCAGTTGATCCAGCTGAGAAAGAATCAGCAAAGGAACTCAGGAAGTATGAAAAATCAGCATAAGAGTCCCGCTAACCTCTGCCAAAGGAGCATAACAGCTCTCAGACAATGGATCCCAACTGAAATGAAAACACTAAAGTGACAGATAAAGACTTCTAAATACAGATTATAAGGAAGCTTGAAGAAATCCAAAAGACAATGCAAAACCAACTTAAACCAGAAAAGTAATTAAGGAAATGAATAAAGAATTCACTACTCGGGCAGCACCTGTGGCTCAGTGGGTAAGACGCTGGCCCCATATACTGAGAGTGGCAGGTTTGAACCCAGCCCCGGCCAAACTGCAACAAAAATGTAGCTGGGCATTGTGGCAGCCTCCCAGCTACTCGGGAGGCTGAGGCAAGAGAATCGCCTAAACCCGGGAGTTGGCGTTTGCTGTGAGCTGTGATGCCACGGCACTCTACCTACCGAGGGTGACAAAAGACTGTCTCTAAAAAAAAAAAAATTAAAATTAAATAAAAGAATTCACTATTGGTTATCAGAAAGAGAAAAAATAATAGATGTTGATATTGATGCAATAAAAAGGCAATACTTACACATTGGTGGTAGGAATGTAAACTAATACAACTGTTAAGAAAAGCAGTAGAAAGATTCCTCCAAGAACTAAAAGTAGACCTACCATTCGATCTTTTGACACCTGCATCCAAATGTTTACGCAGCACACTTCACAATTGCAAAGACATGGAACCAACCTAAGTGCCCGTCAACTGATAAACAGATAAATGAAAAGTGATGTACATGCCACAGAGTACTATTCAGCCATAAAAAGGAATGAAATAATATTGTCTGCAGCAACTTGTATGGAACTGGAACCATTATACTAAGTGAAGTATCTTAGCATGGAAAAATACATACCACATGTTCTCACTTATAAGGGGAAGCTAAATGAGGGATATGTATGGTCATAAAGTGGTATAATGAATATGGAAAACTAAGAAATAGGAGGTTTGGAGGGGGTAAGGGATAAACATCTACCTCTCCTGGTGACAGGTACACTGAAAGCCCTGACTTCAGCATGATGCAATTCATCCATGTAACAAAAAAACACTTTCACTCCATAAATATTTTGAAAAAGAAATAATTTTAAGACTAGGAAATATTCCATTTTGTTTTATTTTACTGTTACCCTACCCACCATCCTGTCCAGCTTAATGTCGACAATCACAGTCGGGCCACCCTAAATATTTGTTAAATTGGCTTAAATTGAAATGTTTCCAAATTAGTAGAAATTAGTAATAATCTCTTATAGCATTGTGAAAAAAAGAAAGATCAGTTTATCTTAGAAGACCTCTAGCAAGATACACTGGAAAAAGGACATATATACATGTAATGGGTAAAACACGATACAGCAATTCTTCCTCCATACCAGTGGGCAGCAAAGTTTTTCTTTACAGGGCCAGATAGTGAACATTTCAGCCCACATAGGCCGTATGGCTCTGTTACAACTGTTCGACTCTACCATTGTAACTTGAAAGCAGTCAAGGACAAGACATAAATAAATGAGTGTGGCTGCCTTCCAATGAAAATTTATTTACAAAAGCTTTTGACCTGCAGGCTACAGTTTGGCAAACCTGCTCTACATCATAGAGCTACAAATATAGCACAAGGTTAAAAAAGTATATCTTTTTAACCACAAACTTTTAATAGAGTCAAATCATATAAGGAGGACTTTTAAAGAGCAATGGGAAATTTGGTAAACAAATAATGAATTTTTATTTCTTTTAATAGAGTAACTAATAAACTGTTGGGAAAAAAATCATAAAATAAAGAAAAGTAATCCCTGCTTCTAGAAGGAACAAAATATTTTGTCAGATTTGCCCTTGATCTTTATCTTGTGCATGTTTTATGGTATACATACTTAAAATACATAATAAATACAATTTTGTGGCGTTTCTAAAATCAAAATTTTAACATGAATATTTTCTTATCATTAAAAACTCTTCATTATTTCTAATGACTACATAATATTTCAACACATGGATTCCATGATTTACTTAACCTTTCCCTAATTTCCAACGGACATTTAGGAATTTTCTCTTTTATAAAAGCAAATTACACTATGGAGACTATACACAAGTAAGTATCCATGATCCTAAAAATAAAATCAGTAAGAAGAACTCTGGTCTTCCCTTTAAACATGGGATATGAATACGCCTTGCTGTCTCGTGTCCGGGACATCCAGGAGACAGCCATGACTCACTGTCTGCCTGAATAGACTACCTGGCCACAATGTTTTGGCAATGTTCTATCTTTTTACAAGTACAAAAGACTACAAACAAGATCTCTACTGCTAGTGAAGCACTGAAAAGTAGAGAGAAAGTTGTTTGGACTGGTCTGAGAGACACACACACACAGACATAGGCAGAGACAGACAGACAACTAAATATTATTTTATCTGAATATTCATCTTTCCTACAGTTTTGGTGTTAAAATAATCCCTCGCTTATGAAATGATGATGTCAGTAGATATAATTATGGTTTTTATTATAGGTTTCAAAAAAAAGGTAAAGTGAACTATCCTCTGTTATCTATAATTTTTAAAAATTTTACTGTTTAATAAAATTCCACATCCTGAGGGGACTGCAGAGAGATAGATAATTCAAATTGTTCCTGTGTGGAAGGAAGTTTGATTCAAGATTTCTTTTTAGTTGCCCAATATTTTGCATGATGATGAGATATTTAGTCTCATATATACTGTGCCTGTTTTCTCTAAATGTCCTTACCACAGTGCTATTATATTTTGATTGACTTCCATTTGAGGCAAATATGAGTAAAGAGAATTATAAACTAGTTTACATTGCCTAATATTGTCCCATATTTTGGGCCTCACCCACCTTTATAGTATGGAATAATTAAACATAGTAAATTAAGGGTCTGCTATGATTTTCTTCCTTCCTTCTTTCCTTTTCTTCCATCCTTCCTTTCTTTTTGTCCCAGGATAGAATTTACTTTTCTGAGACTTTTTTTTTCAAATTAATTTTATACTACAAAACAAATGTAATTAAAGCTACCTCGTGGATGGGTGATGGTAGGTGGTGGATAGCAATGGAGAGACTGGATTGAACAGAGTGGGTCATCGCCAGCTGAGTCCTGTAAGACAGTCCTTGGGACATGACACCTGAAGCCTACCTTGAAAAAAATCACTGCCTTAGGTCAATGTACTGCCATGGTGCTTTGATTGCTTTTTCCCCTCCTTCATTTCTAAAAGGTACAATTCCTGAATGGTTTTATCATAAGAATTGCCTTTTAGTAAATGACTAAAAGATTTTAAGTGTAGGGAATTTCTGGTTTTATTCCCAAATGATCAGTTATTTTAATATCATTTGCCTCTAAACTAATGCTATTAAATATAGTTAAAGAGGCCTTCACTCTCCGCCACAGATACAGGATTTATTATAATAGTTCATTGTTCCCTAAAGACAGCAATACACACATATTGTAATTGTTGCAAATCACGTAGTTATCATCTTTCCTGTTTTCTTCATACTAAAACCTTATTTCACACAATCAGAGTTTAGAGACTTCATTAAGTGCATTGCCTGATGCACCTGTTTGGACGCTGGGTATCATTTTCTTTTCTCTCACACATTTTTATTCAAGATGTGTTGAATTTTCCAGAGGCTTTCTGAGGACTTTGAGACAGCTGTACATAGCAGTTTGCTTAAACCAACAAAAAGTGTTGAAGGAAAAATCAAACTTTGGTGCATCAATTTAACCATTCTTTTTCAAGTATCCTGAATTGATGAAACATGCTGGCCCTGAGACATCCACCACCACTATTTACTAATTAGAATAACTATTAAAGCAAAACTGCCTGCTCTCTAATGAAAGCTGTCACTAGGAGTGAGGAACATGAAAGGAAAACAATTTAGGGAATATTATGAAAACCTCTGACTAGAATAGAGTGATGGTGAGGAAAACAGTTCGAATCCTGTAAATAGCATCATATGAACATAACTTAATTTATACAAGTAATTGCATGGAAGTGATTAAGCCTATTAACAAAGAAGCAAGCATCAAAGAGGAGGGGACGCAAGATCAAGCCTTTACATTCCTGGCAAATAATTCAGTTCTAAGATTGCAATGTTCTGAACATTTCCTTTTATCACATGTGAATCAGCAGTGATCATTTTACTCTCTTCAATGAGCTTATGAATTTAGATTTGAAGAACTTGTGTATAACCGAAAGAAATAGACCTATCAAGGTGGCCAAAGAAGAGGAAGTACGACTAACAAATGAAAATTAATTTTTCTAATCTTGATGAACCATAGGAGCCAATTTTCGGCCTCTGAGTCTCATATTTCTAGTAGCAGATTTTTTTACAAGGTGTGTTGGAGTCAGGGAAAGCAGGTGAGAAAAATCAACACAAAATGTCATGGCCATCAGGGGATAGGCTGGTTGAATATTTACATTAAGCATTTACGAGGCCTTCAAATGTGTTTTCATAGACCCTGTGACAGATTGATTGCTATATCCATTGCCCTTTGCAATTTGGCACTGATGTTCTTCCCACCTAGAAATAGAGATTATTTCCACACCTCTTGAATGTGAGCTAATCTTATGACTTGCTTTTGCCATTAAAATATAGTGGTAAAGGGCGGTGCCTGTGGCTCAGTCGGTAAGGCACCAGCCCCATATACCGAGGGTGGCAGGTTCAAACCCGGCCCCAGCCAAAATGCAACCAAAAAATAGCCGGGCGCCTGTAGTCCCAGCTACTCGGGAGGCTGAGGCAAGAGAATCGCTTAAGCCCAGGAGTTGGAGGTTGCTGTGAGCTGTGTGAGGCCACGGCACTCTACCGAGGGCCATAAAGTGAGACTGTCTCTATAAAAAAAAAAATATATATAGTGGTAAAAAATAAATAAATAAAAATAAAATATAGTGATAGTGATGTTGTCTGGTCCCGAGCCAAAGATTCAAGTGGTGCTTGCTAACTCTCTTGGAGCCCTTCCACTACTGTATGAAGCAAGCTCAGCCTAGCCTGACCAGATGGGTAAGGCCATCCTAACGAAGCCAGACTCCAGGTGACCAGCCAGCTGACCACCAGAACACAGTGAGCCTGACCAAGATCGGTCACATATGGCACAGACCAGGACTGCGCAGTCAGTCCACAGATTTCACTAGTCCTGAAACTAGATCAGTAATCCCGAATCTATTTTACATGAATAACAGGGTTTAACAAATAAAGAAATGTAAGATAGGCATTAGGAGCTGGGTTTCTCACTGTCAAAGAAGAAGTTATAAAGGAAAAAGGCTTTAGCATGACCTCGTGGTGCCAAATCAGTATTAGTATAAGCTCATGCTTCTTTTTAAAATATATGACAGAAAGATGTAAAAATAAATATAGATATCCGTGTATGGGTGTTATACATACATATATTTACTAAATGAGTGGGCTGTGAAGGGCTGCAAGCAGTGACACTCCAGTAGAAACAAGCACACTTGGCATCCACTTCTTGGTTTCTAAATATCATTCTCTAATAAAAAGAATGATGGCTTCTTGGAAAAGTGGTTAATTATAAGGCTGAAGCAGATTAAATACAAGCTGAGCCCTGGGGCATCTTGTTAGAAAACAAGGAAGTACACACAAAAAATGATGAAAGCATGTGGAAAAGTTACAAAAGTCAACCTGAAAGTATCCCAATTGGTCAATTTAGAGCAACAAAATAAATAATATTGGCTTATAATCATGTCTTGCACCGGACTTTGCCTAACAATTGCAATCAATGTAACCTGGCTTATTGTACCCTCAATGAATCCCCAACAATAAAAAAAAAATAATAATAATAATATTGGCTTATACTCCGAAGAACAAAACAAGTTCCCTGTTTCTAGAATTTTATTTATTTAAAAACGTTTATTAGCTAATAAATAAATGGAGCAGCAGGGACATCTTTTCTTACTCACTTTTTTTCCAATTAATATACCAGAGTGCCAAAAAAGTATACAAATTTTAAGAGCTCTTGCTGGGAGTAAAACTAATCATTCCCAAAAAGTGTATGAAGTGCAGGTAAATTGGATGTGCCTCGCGTGTCTAGGTTCACTTGCCAGTACCGGCCCCTTCAATTCAACTTCCAAAAGCAATGCATAGGTAACATCTCTTAAAACGTGTGTACATATGTATATGCCCATGGAATGAGAGAAATAGAAAATAACCATTTCTTTTTTTCCTTTTAAGTAAACAAAATCTGTACATAAACAGTGCAAGTTCTTTGGAAGACTCCACAGTCAGAGACCCAGGTTCTTGATACCTAACGTGTCTTCTCCCTCATGGTCTGTGATGGTCACTCAAGTTCTAGCCATCATGTCTGCATTCCAGTCAATAGGAAGGAAAAAAAGAGCAAGAAGGGGTTACACCCTCTCTATTTAAGAACATTTCCTGAAAGGTATATACAAATTATTTATATCCTTCAGCCAGGACTTTGTCTAAACTCAGCAGAAGGGAGGCAGGAAAATATATCTTTGTTCCAGGAAATCATGCATCTAGTTAATGATCAGAGTTCTACCACTGAAAATGGAAAAGGAGAACAGACATTGGGGAACCTCCGGCAGCCTCTGCCACACAAATGCTAAATCAGTGTAAGAAAACATTTTCTAACCAATAGCTTCAAAATGGCACGGTTTCTTGAAAATGCAAATGTTCCATCACTAGAGTAGTCTCAGCACAAGTGGGGTGGCCACCTGCCAGGAATGCCAAATCAAAACCTAAGCCTCTTCACAGGTTTTGTCTAAGTCACTTCTAAAATTCCAGTAAACCGCAAGACATTAAGCTACAGATAAAACAGAACTACACCCCCCCTGAATAAATCATGGTACTTACATCCAGTTCCTGGCCTAGATTTTGCAAAAAATTCATTTATCCACAAGCGTACTAATTCATTTCAGTCTTTTATCCTTGTATTGGTCTGCTGAAGGTGCCATAACAAAATATGACGGACTGGGTGGCTTAAACAATACAAATTCATTTTCTCACATTCTGGAGGCCAAAAGGCTGTGACCAGGTGTCAGCTGGCTTAGTTTCTCCTGATGGCGCTCTCCTCGGCTCACAGTGGCGGGCTGCTTGCTCTGTCCTCGCATGGCCTTTCCTCCGGTATGGGCACACCTGGTGTTTTTTCTTTATTTTATGAAGACCCCATGCATATTGGGTTAGATTCCCACCTGTAGGACTTCATCTAACTCTGATAAACTCTTTAAAGTCTCTTTCTCCATGAACAGCTCCCATCTAAAAGTATCAGGGGTTAGAGTTTTACCCTATGAGTTTTGGAGGAACCCCATTCAGTTTATAACACACTCATTCTTCTCCATCACACTCTGTTGTAGGGAAGTCAATGAACCCCGAATAGAAAGTAGGAAGTAAGTGTGAGATGGAAATTCAAAGTTCTGATAAGTCCTATTCGTTAGTCAGCATTTAGCTGTGTTAATGTAATAAGAGGTAATAAGAGGCATCCCCCCAAAAATTAGTAATATAGATGGAGAAGACAGGAGAGAATAGCCTCTTTCTAAATTCAATTGCATACTCTTTTTTCTTTAAGCCAATATCTATTTCTGCATCTATTTCTAAAGCTCAAATGTTACAAAGCTGACTGATACACCTAGCTTGGAAGAACACTTAGACAGTACACTAATTACCTCCATTTGGTTCAAAATACTTGTATTTTGTTCAATAACTAAATATTCACTTAGCTAAGAGATTGTAATATAATTGTAACAATGATATCTGAGAGTTTTTAAATTTCATAAACATATTTAAATTTCATAATTCTGTCTTTACAAAACTTGTACATTCAATTTCTGTGCAAATTTTTCTAATTGGGGTATATCTGCTGTCATCATTTATGGATTCCTGAATTCAAAGCTATAAAATTTTATTTTTTAAAAATAAACTCATGCTGTAATCCTAGCACTCTGGGAGGCCAAGGCAGGTAGATCGCTTGAGCTCAGGAGTTGGAGACTACTCTGAGCAAAAGGGTGAGACCTCATCTCTAAAAATAGCTGGGCAGGGCGGCACCTGTGGCTCAAAGGAGTAGGGCGCTGGCCCCATATGCTGGAGGTGGTGGCTTCAAACCCAGCCCTGGCCAAAAACTGCAAAAAAAAAAAAAGAAAAATAGCTGGGCATCATAGAGGGTGTCTATAGTCCCAGTTACTCGGGAGGATGAAGCAAGAGGATCACTTGAGCCCAGGAGTTTGAGGTAGCTGTGAGCTATGATGCCACAGCACTCTAACCAGGGTGACAAAGTGAAACTCCATATCTCAAAAAAAAATATCATAACTCAAAAGGGTTACAGACTTAAGCATAAGACTCCAAACGATGAAACTATTAGAAGAAAATGTAACAGAAATATTTCATGACATTAGTGTGGGCAAGAATTTATAGATGAAACCTCAAAAGCACAGACAACAAAATCAAAAATAGATAACTGGGATTACATCATTTCGTTTTTACTAAACACTAAAAAGCTTCTGCACAGCAAAGGAAACAATCAACAGAGTGAACAGACAACCTGGAGAAAATATTAGCAGACTGCACATCTGATAAGGGGTTAATATCAGAATACATAAGAAACTCGAACTCAAAAGCAAAAAATTAAAAAATATATTAAAAATAGGCAAAAGATCTGAACAGAAATTTCTCAAAAGAAGACATATCAATGGCCAACAGGAATAACACATATTAAAAAATATGTTCCCCATTGCTAATCAGGGGAAATGCAAAAACCACAATGAGCTATCACCTCAGTCCAGCTAGAATGGCTATTATCAAAAAGGCAATGAGGGCAATGATGTGAAGAGAGAGAGACCCCTGCACACTGTTGGCGGGAATGTAAACTGGTCCAGCCACTATGGAAAACAGTATGGAGGTTTCTCAAAAAATTAAAAACAGAATGACCATGTAATCCCACGGCCCCACTGCTGAGTATCCGTCCAGAGAAAACAAAATCGACGTGTCAAGGGGATAGTCGCCCTGCCCTGTTTACTGTAGCATTGCTGACGATGGCTAAGACGTAGAAGGAACTTGAGTGTCCAACAGAAGATGAACTGGATAAAGAAACTGACGGAATACTCTTCAGCCATAAAAAGAATGAGATCCTGCCATTGGTGACAATAGAGGGGAGCCTAGAGGACATTTGAAAATAGGCCAGGCCCAGAAAGACAAGTGCTGAGTGATCTTACTCATGTGGGTGGTAGAAAGTGGATCTCACAGGAATGGAGAGCAGAGCAGTGGTCAGCAGAGGCCAGGAGGGGAAGCAGGGGCGAAGGGAAAGGGGGCGGGTGGTCAGTGGGCACAAAGTTATAGTCACACAGGAGGAGTACGTTCTGGGGTTCCACTGCATAGGAGGTTGGCTTGTGATGATCTGCACATTTCAAAATAGCCAGAAGGGAGGATCGTGAATGTTCTCACCACAATAAAATGATAAATGTTTGAGGTGATGGATATGCTACTTGTCCCGATCATTATACAGTGTGTGTGTATCAAAACATATTGTACCCTGTAAATACATATAATTATTATGTGTCAGTTAAGAATAAATACAACTTTTTAAAAAGGAGAGAACACACAGAAATAGCCACAGGGCAGAAAAGCCATGTGAAAGGTAAATAAATTGTATTTCTTTCACCTAAGTTCACTAATTTGTTAACAGTTTGCCTCATTTGTTCAATCTCTCTTTTTCTCTCTGTCCACACAAGCAAACATACACAAGCATTTTTCCTGAACCATCTCAAACTCAGTTGCCTGTATTATGATACCATAAGCACGTCACTCTCCTGATTCCAAAATACTTACCTCTCAGTCCCCCCAACCACCCTCTCAAATTCACTCTGTAAAAAGTGATAGCCACAAAAGGACAGGGCCACCACCTGCACACTGTTGAGAAGGGCTAGCAACTGTGCCCTGGCCCAGACATAACTTCCAAGGGTGTAAGAAACTCAAGGAATTCTGCACCACTGGACACCCCTGCTTGTGAATTCCAGCCTGCCCCAGGGCCTGCCAGAGCCTTCCACATGACACACACCCACTAGAGTGAACTCATTGGTAGCATTTGTGGGGGATTTTGTATTGAGCCTAGTACAGTGCCCAAAATACAATGGATCCTTGATTGATGTTTGCTGAATGGGTAAATAACAAATGAATTTATCCTCCTCCAAATGACTCTATGGACTGGTGCTGCCGGCCAATAACAAAGTGTGAGTTCAGAGGTATTTCTGAATTTGCAACCTAGTACAGGCATGCCGTTGTAACACCAGTGAAGTTCTTCCATCCCAGCTGATGGGGAATAAAATGCCAGTGTGTTTTCACTGCCTCCCTGCACATGTTAGTAGCAAAAATATTCACGACTTAGAGAATTATGCAGTGTGTTTTCAACAGCAGCTTTTGAAAGCCACTTTTTCCATTAAAACTGTCAGTTTGGTAATACAGCCATGATTTCAGAGCAAAGGAGCATTATGGCACAAATCAAAGATAGATTACATATTTTATGTTTACATATTCTAGGACCTTCACAGAGTAAAGTTGTTCAATTTTTTTTTTTTTAGACTTTATATAAGTCTCATCCATTTTGGAATTGGAATGTATCACCTTTATTATAAGCCAAATAAAACCAGTGTATAATATATGTGGTATCAGTAGATATTATACCTGCTCTACTCACCAGCAACTGCCAGGGAAGAGTGTCAGTGAGAACTGGAGAAAGCCCTTCCATATTGCTTTATTTTTTAGTAAACAGACTCCTGGGTATTATCTAGCATCCTTACATTTTGGAAAAATACACAGATATCCCCCAAATGTCTGTAATTATAACTAGCTGCTTGTTGAAAAACCAAACTAGCAAACTCGTAACCAGGGCTTCAAAGTGAGAGGAAGCACTGATGCTATTTTTCTTAATTAGGAGAAAATACATTAATATCTCTGACGATTAGCTGCAATAGAAAACTATTACTGAGTTTGCAGTGAGAAAAAGAATGTCTTGGCAAGAAGACAGCTTGTATCTTAATTATAGGTTACACTGCACACTTGGGCATGCTCAGTTTGCAGGGGGGAGAAAATAAAAGGAATTAACACTCTTAAAATAACAGTTTTTGTCCATAAGTGGTGAGATTCTTCAACAACACATGAAAGTGACAAGATGATAGCCTGTTTAAATACAGTTAGATAATATGCTGCAGAGATTTCCATCTCTAGCAATATGGTGGTAAATCAGGGCTGTATAAATTAAACTAATATTGAAACAGTACTGTAGCCCTAGATTGAAATTATATGAGAACTATTTTATTAAGCATCTCTTTTGGTGACCCTCTGTAAGTGGGGAAGAACGATCTAAAGAAATACAGAGATTCTTGGAGAGAGTACAGAGGAAACACTTGAAGAAATTGGTCTGGGAGAAAACTTTATGAGGAGGACCCCCACCCCCAGGCAATTGAAGCAACACCAAAAATACATTACTGGGATCAAACTAAAAAGCTTCTGCACAGCCAAGAACATAGTAAGTAAAGCAAGCAGACAGCCCTCAGAACGGGAGAAGATAGTTGCAGGTTATGTTTCTGACAAAGGTTTGATAACCGGAATCCACAAAGAACTCAAACTTATTAATGAGAAAAGAACAAGTGATCCCATTTCATTGTGGGCCAGAGACTTGAACTGAAGCTCTCTGCCAAAGACAGGCGCATGGCCTACAGACACATGAAAAAATGCTCATCATCTTTAATCATCAGAGAAATGCAAATCGAAACCACTTTGAGATATCATCTAACTCCAGTAAGATTAGCCCACATCACAAAATCCCAAAACTACAGATGTTGCTGTGGATGTGAAGTGAAGGGAACACTTCTGCACTTCTAATAGGAATGCAAACTAACATGTCCCTTCTGGAAAGAAGTTTAGAGAACACTTAGGGAACTAAAAGTAGACCTGCCACTTGATTCTGCAATTCCTCTACTAGGTGTATATCCAAACAACCAAACATCACTTTAGAACAAAGACATTTGCACAAGAATATTCATTGCAGCCCAACTCATAATTGCCAAGTTATGGAAGCAGCCCAAGTGCCCATCAACCCATGAATGGATTAACAGACGGTGGTATATGTACACCATGGAATACTGCACAGCCATAAAAAAAAAGATGGAGACTTTACCTCTTTTATGTTTACATGGATGGAGCTGGAACACATTCTTCCTAGTAAAGTGTCTCACGAATGGAAAAATATATATACAGTGTACTCAATACAATTATGAAATCAATATATAATCACGTACACTTTCATATGAAAGATAAAACACAATTATAGCACAGAAAGAAGGAGAGAAGAGAAGGGTAAGAGGAGGGGAGGGGAAAATTGGTGGGACCTCACCTAGTGTGCATATTGCAAGGGTACATGTCAAATACATTAATAGTAGAGTATAAATGTCTAACACAGCAATTAAATAAGTGAGGTGAACCAGCTGGATGTAAACATTCCAAATTGTATATAAAATCAGCACGTTATACCCCATAAATGCAGTAATGTTCACAGTTATGATCTAATAAAAAAATAACAATAAAGAAATACAGACAGCAGTACAGCCTCAGGATGAAGAATATGGGCAGTGGAGTCAAACCGTCTGAGATCAAACCCAGGCACTGCCACTCACCAGCTCCTGAAGGAGTAGACAGTTAACCCAACTGCACCTTGCTTGTCTGATCTCTAGGCAGGAACAGCAAACCTATGGCTAACCCAATGCCATGTTCCCTTACCTTAGAAGGTAAAAGAGCTAAGAATTTGCTTTCTAGGGTAGCGCCTGTGGCTCAGTAGGTAGGGCCCTGGCCCCATATACCAAGGGTGGCAGGTTCAAACCTGGCCCCGGCTGAACTGCAACAAAAAAATAACCAGGCGTTGTGGTGGGCACCTGTGGTCCCAGCTACTTGGGAGGCTGAGGCAAGAGAATTGCCTTCAGCCCAGGAGTTGGAGGTTGCTATGAGCTGTGTGACGCCACGGCACTCTACTGAGGGCGATAAAGTGAGACTCTGTTTCTACAAAAAAAAAAAAGAAAAGAATTTGCTTTCTAGACCCCCTCTTGCTAGGAGGTCACCCTATGTCATTCTGGCTACTGAGATATAATCAATGGTCTGGTGGGAGAAACTAGGAAATGACTCGTTTCCCTATAAAAGTGACAGTGGTAGGTCTCTGTCCCTCTGCCTCTGTCTTGCTTCGAATGTGGAGATGTCTTCCATTGTGGCAAGATGGTTGAGGGAAAGGCCTAGACAATCCCAGAGATGCTGACCCTGGCATCACTGAGCTACAGAATAATCATCCACAGCCTCCTGTCTCCAAACTGCTTTTTATGGAACAAAAATGAACACCTGTGTTTAAGCTAACTCGCGCTCTCAGTTGCTTGCCGCTGTAAGCATTTCTAACTGATTCAATGAGAGTAGCAATGATACCTACTTCATAAAGTTGTTTGTAAAGGTTAAAGGAAATAATTCACAAAGAGCACTTAGCACACAGAGGGAACTGCATGAACCATTATGAGCTGGTGGTGGTGGCCGCAGTCATGGTATCTCCATCATTATTATTATACTCTGAAACCTGCTAGGAAAAAGAATAGGCCTCCAACGGGATACCCCATGTGTGCTGCCTTTGGAGTCATAAATCTATATACCTGTGGGATATTCAAGCATTGCTCAGGTTTAGTTAGCTCCAAAGAGAATCTAACGTCCAAAAGAATTTAAGTGGCTGCCAAAGAGGCATTGTCTACAACCATGGGTTACCCCAGGCATTGAAGAATCTGGGTCAGCACTAAAATCCATTGCAAAAGAAACAAAAATAAGTTAAAGGAACATATGCAATGTGGAGTGATAATAAATACCATTTATATAAAACACAGATTTAAAGAATGTGAAAATAAAATGAATGTATTAAAAATAAGGCAAATTATAGTGACAGATCAAGCAGAAAATGACATGTAGTTTATCATTTTATTTTTTAAAAGTGTGTTCTAGAAAACCACTTGTTCAAGAATTATTAATTTAAAAATGCTTATGTTCCCTCACCTTGCTGTTACAAAAAAAAAAAACAAACATTTGCTTCTCAACCACCACCACCACCACCACCCCTTCCCCCACCATCCCCACTGTAATGCACGCTCATCATCAGAAGTCCACTGCTGGTTTCACTTTGGCAAAAGACAGAGAAAAAAAAGCAGATGGTCACCAAGTAGCCAAATGGAAAACTCTGGGAGAGCAAAGCAAACGAAGAAAAAGAAAAAGCCATCAAAACGTGGCCCTTGGTTTCAGAGCAGTGAGCCATCTCTGAATGACAAAGCACCTGATCCCCTGACTACCCTCACTGCAGTGTTTCTAAGATGATGTTCAGGTTCCTGTTATTTCTGCAGACAAGGGAAATAGGCCACAGCACCTAAGCTGCAGGGTGGCAAGAACAGCTGGTGACGATGTGCCTGGTCCTTCCCACACAGTCCCATATTAACTACTTCCACTGACCGGCAGGATACTGGATGTGGGTTTGTTCCAAACAGTTACATTCAAGTGGACAGTGTGCAATGGGAAATAAACAATATTATGTAATTCCCCAATTTATTTAGCTGGCCTTTCTGGAGCAGAATAGATGTACTTCCTGCTTTCCGGGTAAACAGTATGCAGTTCAAAGCTCAGTGCCACACTGGCCCATTAGACGGAGTTAGCCCAGTTTGCTGGCAGCACAGCTATCACTAACACAGTGCCCCTTTCTCCTCCCTTCTTATTCATAGTGATGTAAGGATGAATTGTTAGCTTTAACTTTGAGCTTCCTGGCATTGGTCCATTTGTATCACCACCCTGGCATTATTTAACGCAACGTGCTTCATATTTATGAGCTTACAAAATTTCTGGTCTCCTGCTTCTGCCATTCTTAAGAACCATCAAGGGGAAAGGGTGTGACCATAAAAGCTAGTGTGTGACAAACCTCATTCAAATGCAAGCAGTGTATTAGGAATCTTAATTCTATTAGAGCATGGACAATGAGTGTATTTGTGTTAGTTACTTTCCCACTTTGAGGTTAAACAAACCAGTGAATGGGAGTCTGGGTGGCAGCAGAAAGAGATGCTGCAGGCAGACAAATGCCAGCGAGCATTTTCAAAAACAAGTCTCCTTCCTGCCTTCCCATGACTTTTCAGCAATTCGGATTCTGTAAATGGAAATGAATAGCTTAGTATCCAATATCTTCATTCAGCAGTTTGGTTCTGAGGTTCATGGTGATGCATTTATCTCTACGGCTGTTTCTAAGAAAATGCACCTCATTCAAAGAAGGTCTGAACTAACCATGGTAAATGTCTTCCACCCACTCCAAAATTGATATCCCTTCCTAGATAGTAAGTTCTGACTTGCAATAGTTACGGGACTGAATAACTGGCTGCAGACCTCCTACCAAGGCCACCACAAGACTTGTTTCCCACCAATGTGATTAATGGAATACAGTTGTGTTTGAAACACCACACACACACACACACACACACACACACACACACCCGGTACTACCTCCCCAAAACTTTCACTTCACATACAGTTACCTAATACCACTGGGATCCATCATGATTTTTAAGTAAAACTGGAGGACTGTGGATTCAATTTGCTTATTATTTTGAACATTAATCTCTTAGAGGATCTGGTATGGGATATAGAAGCAAAATATTAGGACACTAGAAATGTGGGCAGCGTCCCTTACCACACTGTTACAGCATCTTGCCCTGTGGGCCTGAATCTGTATCAGCCACAGTAAGCATCATCTGAAATATCAGAGAAGCAATAAGAATTACATCCTTCCAAATTAGGCAGGTGTTGACTGATCAGACTAAATTTCAACAAGAACTATCAGAATAAAAGCAAGAGGTTAACACGGAAGACATGGTGCCTTAGGGTTCCCACGTGTCAGGGTTTGACATGCCCTCAAATCCAGCAGAACTCACTAGCAGATAAATTTGTCTCTTTTGTTTAAAGAACCTCCATGCAAAACAAAAGGATACGCCTTCTATTCTTATAATCTCACTAAAGAAAGGGAATATGATACAAATAATCCTAATTACCTGTCAGAGTAAAAGATGTCATAATTTTTTTTTCTAAGACTCCTGGCCCTCACTTGTTCTTAATATTGGCATTTAATAAATATTCATGGTATTTCTGATACTTCAAAAAGTTCAGTGGTTATTTGCATTAATAAAGTTTGTCTTCTAAAGAAGAAAAAATTAACTATTTAGGTATTATCAGAGTTCGAGTGAAATATTTATCCTTCACATTTACTAATCACTCACAATATCATGAAGACATAGAGAAAAACACCAATAGATTGCTTGTCTATAGATCATCCAATGGGAAGGAATTTTGCCACTTAAAACTTAGAAAAACGTATGATATTCTAAATAGACCTAAGAGAAACAAATATAAAAGTAAGACAAGAAAACTGGGCAAAGGTATGAAAACATATTTCTCAAAAAGAACCTTTAGTTTCCTATCAGACCTTAGGGTGCTAGCTTGGTATCATTTTCAAGTTTCTAAAAACTATAGCACCAGAATATGTGAGTAAGAGAGAATGTGTGATGAGCTGTCTGGCAATTTTTAATCACAATGAGAGATGCAGGCTTAAAAATATGTGAGGAGGCCCAGGATGCGTAAGATTGATTTAAAGTCCACCAGTCAATCCAGTCACTTTTAATAAGTTAGAAATGTATTTAGCAATAAACTTCAATGTGACAGAAAATAAGGTAACATAAGCTGATAGTCTCTTTTTTTTTTTCTTTTCTTTTTTTTTTGCAGTTTTTGGCCGGGGCCAGGTTTGAACCCACCACCTCCGGTATATGGGACCAGTGCCCTACTCCGAGCTACAGGCGCCACCCAATACTCTCTTTCTTAAGTGAATAGAGACCAGGTCTTCAGAAGCAAGTGAAGGAGAGCTGCAGCTACATATTATCTGAAGTGTCCAATTTACGTAGGAAACCACATCACACATCAGCGGTGGGAACCCTCAAAAGTTCAGGGCTAAAATATGCGAGTTCTCTGGCTTCTGGCCTTAATCAGTCACTCTAGGCCATAGACTTTTCCAGATGCTAGTAAACATAAACCCATATTTATTTAATGGTGAAAATTATAGAACAAAAGTATTTAAAGTAATTTTAAATGAAAGCAGCTTATGTCCGCTTTATAAAGAAAGACTTTTCTTCCTATCTTCTTTTCCCTCCCATCTCAAAGAGAGCTGTTCTTCTAGCCAAAAAGTTCACATAATGTTCAGCTACTGGGTCTTCTAACTGCCAGCTGTAGCACTGAGGTTTTGGAGCCCATATCCCTATTCTCCTGTGTCAGCGAGTTAAAACCAGATGCTAATGCTTTCTCAGTAGGATACGTCCCTGCTACAGTTAAACAAATAAATTTAAATTTTAATGCCCTTTGGTTCTGGGAGTGTATTTAGGCACCCCTCTTTTCATGATATGTAACAATAAAAGCATGTACCTTCAAGGACATAATTTTTCATTATGATAGAAGTCCTAAAGGATAAAATCTTCTCACATGGGAAGTAGGCAGAGCATGAACCGAGACTAGGGCAGTTTTCGTTTCCAACCAAGTCAACCAACAAAGGAAGGCCTGTGCTCATCAGAATGAGAAAGTATTTCGGCCTCAGTTCCTATTTAGCCCTTGACCTCCAATGTGACTGACAAGTGGAGTCGTGATTTGGGAATGTGAGCAGACACCTGTCCGCTGAGGAATGGACTGGAGCCAAGAGCTCATTACAGAGAAAACTACTAAACAGCCATTGTAGAACAACGACTTTTCATCACCTGGGTCAGATAGAAACCAATAACCTAGAGGTGAAAGGCTGTCCATCAAATTCTGGTTCCCACTTCCCAGATCCATTCAATTCCATCTATTCAATTTTGAGGACTCTCTTCTATAGGTTTGTGCAAAAGAGGCCATGTGATTCAATAGAGTTCAGACTGTTATTATTTATGGGATGAACTGAAAGGATTATAGATTCGATCACAATTAAGTTCTCCCCTAATGAATCTGCAGGCTTTAAATAATCTTCTCAAAGTGCACATCACTTTTCTTTTCTCCTTAGATACTCTTGAGAGAAGGCCCACTGGGTGATTTCAATGGTAGATACTCTCAGCCCTGAAGTGGATTTGACATGTAGATGGGACTGTTAAGCCCAAGACTGTGAAGTCCACACTAGTTGCAGTGTTCCTGATGTCTGGACACGTATTCATGAATTAGCCACCCAAGTGTTTAATTTTCATGCAAGTACTTACGTGTTTACTAAAGATTAGCATTTTAATTAGTCTATATTTTTTCTCTGAGACAATTGACACGAATAGTATTTGCAGATACCTGACTAAGAGGATGCAAAGTAAAAAAAAAAAAAAGAAAAAGAAAAAAAAGAGTCATACAGTTTTATTCAAAAATTCTAATTAGCTAGTCATTCCTTTAGTGTGAAGCAAAATGACACGAAATTTAAGTTAGGTAACCATTGAGTTTTTGTATGGTTGGTTTGGTCCAAGATTTTATTTTTTTATTTTACTTTATATATAGGTTATTTTTTGGTTTATTGGGGATTTTTCTCCTCCATTATAGCTCTCTACAGAGATTTCGGCGAAAGTCTTTTCTCTCCGATCTCTTTACACTGAGATTTGGGTCATGATTAGAATATTAAGCATTTTGTCTCTTCCATTTTCAGTTTTGATAGTGTAAAACTATGAAGTGGCTTTAATTTAGCTAATTCTGAAAGACATCAGAAGAAAATGAGGTATTTCCATTCTGTTATAAGGATTTCTGCTACAAATGGGTGAAATCTTTATAGTGAGATTTTTTTTACGAAACACCTGAAAAAAATATAAAGGTTTTTAAAAAACATAGTACAAGAATCCAGAAAGAAACTAAAGGGCCTCAGATAGCAAAGCCCACAACAATGACTGTTAAACAAAATTTAGTCACTTAGGATTCTTTCTAAAGTCATTCCATAGATCCAAATGCAATAGTCAGAGCCTGGTTGTGGTCATTAGGAAACTGGAGCAAATCAAACCACAGTTACTCCACTTTTATCTCCCCTGTTATCAGCTCATTAACTCGGAAAACTTTTTTAAATTCTTCTACTTCTCTGTTTTTCCCAGGTACAACTTTTTCTTCTATTTCTTGCTTCACAGTTTTTTTTTGTTTTGTTTAATATTATTTCCTACATTAATATATATATAGTATGCTTTGATACTACACTCTCCTAAGATAATAGTGTGAGATTTGTACTTGTTTTGTAAATCCTTTCTTGCAAATTTTCTTATATAACGTGCTTAAGAAGCATTACTTTATGCTCCCAAGTAAGTTGCTTCAGATGGCCTAGAATTTATACACTGATCAGTGTTTAATACCAAAAATTTGTCATTTTAAAAAATGGATCATCAAACATAATTTTTGCTTTGTATTATCTTTTTTCCAAGCAATGGTTAATCTGAAAGAAAAAAGAAGGATGATTTTAAAAATTACCACCACAGAAATAAACATGGAAGTAGCCCAGGATGTAAATGTCATAAAGACTTTTTAAAATGTATAATAGAATCTGATCATTATCACTGGTGTGGTTATGACTAGCGGTCACATCCACATATTTTACGGCGTTCTATATAACCATGTGGTGTTATTATAACACGTAACATGACATTTGACAGACATGAAACGGCTCACTGAAGAGAGGAGGGCAAGGAAACAAGAGACATCAAAATTTTCATGAAAAATAAAACAAAACAAAACAAATGAAAGGGCAAATGATTAAAAAGGGAATAGCTATTACGATCTCTCTTTTCTTTTATAGAATCACTCAGAAAATGAAGCTCCAAATTTGGGCTCTTCATTAATAGTTTAAAAAATTTAAGAGTCTGGGGAAAATTCCAACCCCCATGATGAAAACCCTGGCTGCTTTAACAAATACTGTGATCCCTCATTTAACTGGCCTTGATAGTGAATAAGCTCTTCCACACAGGTGAAAGTTAATATCAAAACTTTATTTGTTGTTGATTTTAATTCTTTTTACACAACTTCTTCTAAGATGTACTTCATACTTTCTTGCCTTCTCAAATTGATTATACTGATCTAATCATCATTTTATTGATGACTTGGGTTCATCATAATAAACATCAACTGTAATGCAGAAAGACGTTTATTAGCAGTTAAAAGTAAGTTTATTTGGTCTGAAAAGAAATTCTTCCATATGACTTTAAAAAAATTTTTTGTACATAGTATCTGATAATTATTTTTATAATATCTCTTCAGACGTTCACTATTTTTGTTTCCTGCTATCAATAATCCTATGTCTAATAGTCAATTTAAAATTCCAATTTCAAGTTCTAATTGGCTAGAACACCAGGTAACCTGATGTTGGAATTACGTGAATAAGGCATTATCCTTATCTTTAATACATAAAATATAATGCAAAAGCATTTTGGCATCTGTTTGCTTCTTTAAAAAAAAATATATTTTTTAACCTACTTTCTTACACCCAGCTGCATCCCCCATAGATTCTGTTGCTGAAGGTGTGAACTCTAAATAAAAAAGATGTTACTGTATTCAAACTTCTAACTGAGTCTATAGGCCAAAAAGACCCGAGACAGTTAAATTTAATACACTATATTCCGACCCACTTGATCTGGTCATTTTTAAGCCCAGACGAAAAGGTCAACCATACCCTGATCCCTTTTCCCTGCCACATTTTTAGACAATCATTAATTAACAACAGATTCCTCTCTTATTATTAGGAAAAAAATGGGCTCTGATTAAGATCGTGCTCTTGCTATCACTGCCAAGACGCTGAAGAACTGGGAAGGCGGCTAAGAACATGCAAAGACACCACCAGTGATAAAACAGTCTGCACCTGCGTATGATACTAGACTGGAAATAGTCACAAATCTTAAACATCTTGAACCATCTCTGTAAATGAATATCAAAGTTCCAGGGACTCAAAATTCAAACCCATACCAGGCAGCCTTTCTTTCTTAGGCACTTTGTGGTCAGCAAAGTAAAGCATAAATTATTATTTCTTTAAGCACAAATAATTTCTCACATAAGATGACCAAGAGCAATTCACTAGGCTCTTTACAATGAACTACTTATCCGGTAAAGAAATCTGCCAAATTTACATAAGAAACAAAATGAATAAATGTTTAGTAATCCAAAAATAGCTAAGTGCCCTACATAATACCACTTTGTGGCCAGACTAATTACGTGTCATCTTTTTGACTCAGTTTCTTCGTAATCTGTGGAGTTGGGGCTACTTAGCAAAGGACAATACTGGTATTGTCAACTTTCCATGTCTGTTTGAAGAGTTCATGACTGATACTGTTTGAAAATGTTGTGAATTTATCATACGAAATGACATAATATATGCAAATGGGCTGTGAAAACCTGTCAAGCATTATACTAATGATTAAAATCAGTATAAAACAAATTATCTGTCTATAAAATTTACTTTGATGACGACACATGCCAGACATAAATATTTCACTGCTTTATACCACACGCATAAATTTTTAATTTTAAATGTTACAGACATTAATTTTTCACAAAATAGTTTTACCCCCCTCAAAATGGATAAATATTTGAAAATGAATCCTAATAATTACAGCAATAAGAATGTGAAAGCAATAAAATGTGTACTAAATGAAACCCCTCAATCATGTCTCCAAAACCCTCATGAAACCTCAAAAATAAATTCAACAATTTTAACAATTCAAAAGAAACTGCTTCTAAGTAGAGGAAAAGGAATATTTCTGTAGAAATAAGGTGGTCGGGTTGCTGTTTCCTCCAGGAACAGGTGAATTCTTCCAATGCGTCTTCAGGCCCCTTTCCACTAACACCTGCTTATTCTTCAGATCTCAAAATAGGCATCCCTCCCTCAAGAAACCTTCCCAGGTGCCCTCCAAGAACAACCTGCATCTCTTCTAACATAATGTTCCTCCTGTCTTAATGGCAATTGCTTCTTGCCTCCTCCACCCCCCAGTAGACTACACAAGCTGTGGTGCCAAAGAAATACTTGCTGAATTCATAAACACTAGAGCCCATGCTAGAAAACAGGAATGCAAAGAGTCTAGCATGGTCCCTTGACCTCTAGGGGTTCACCATCCAGTCAATAAACGGGGCCCACACTGGAACAATGGGAATAGCCCAGGCAAGTGAAATGAAGACAGGTTTCCTCGGGCAGGGTGAGATTTCAAAGAAACCTTTCTGGGCAAAGTAATGAAGAAGAGAACACCCAAAGCAACTAGCAAGTCACAGAATACATCTGGATTCTATGTAATATTCTCCTCACAACAGAAGCCTGGGAAATTTGAAATGGAAATAATAAATGCCAGCATAAACATTCATGATTCGGTACACGGCAAACTAAGTTTCAGAAAAACTGATGGGGAAGTTTTAGAACTACAGTTTGTGAGTTGTGTTTCTCAAAACATGGGCCTTTTGGTGGAAGAGTTATGCAGGGGAGAAAAAAAAATTTAAAAAAGAGTACCATGGGCAAATATATTTGGGAAATATTATGTAGTTTACCCCAACAGGGAGGCTCATGGTGCTTATCGGATTATTACTGTCTCTACGTCGTCCCCCAGGAAAGATCTCACTAAACTTTCTTTAAAAACAAATGCTCCAGATATTAAAATAAGTAAATAAAACAGGTTTCCAAACTTATTTCTTTTCTTCACAGACCACCACAGCCATCTCCATGGACACGGTTTGAAAACGCTGATCTAGACCTGCAGAGAGACATATGGATGTGCTATCGGTTACCTTCTTCATCAACAATGTCATCTAAGTTATCGTTTTTATTACAGTCTAAGATTTCACAAGATGCCGATGCCATCACGAGAATCACCTCGGAAACCATAGCTAGTGATAATTAGATCTAACCCAGTGGTCACTTTCTCATGTCCTTATAAAAGGAAGGGTTAATTATGGTTTTCCCTACATGGAAAACATAAAAAGGATCGAGCAATTTGCCAAAGTGGGACACACCTCCCAAACTTCATTTTCACTTCAAATAAGAGAAGCGTGTTCTAGCGACTTCCTGTGGAACCCCGTCCCTCATCTGGGAAAATGGAAGGGCTGATTCAGGGGTCTCCCAGTGCTCTAGCATCATAATAATCCTGCATTTACGCTTTAATATACATTTTCTAAATGGGCTGGTAACAGAGTAGTGATCATGGCTGCCTTTCAGGATACACTGTCCTCTTACACAGATGATTTTAATAACCAAAAATATGATGTTAATTGTTAATTGCTTCTTTTTATTCTAATCACCTCTTCAATGTTAACAAAAGTCTTCCGTGGATAAGAATGTTTAAAAGGAGCTTTTCATCCTCTAAATTGATTGCCTACTCCTGTGAAATAAGCATGTTCCAAGTGTCAATTCACAGTGGGCTGCTGTTTTTACTCATGTAGAAAAGCATTTTTTTTTTTTTAATTTCTAAATTTAAAAAGTGATTTGGGCCAAATCACTAAGCAGTTTTAGTTCCACATCACTTCAGTTCTGGAAAAACTGTACTTGTTCCATTGTAAACTTTAAGAGTAGAGCATATAATTTCTTCCTAAATTAAGTTACAAGTTGAACATCAAATCACAGAAAACTGGGACCCTTTAATGGTCCTTTAGCAGAAAAGACCATTAAAAAGAGCCCTTTAAGTGTAGGTTTTCACCATCCAAAGGACAGCATTTAGTTTCTCAGACCTATGCCTGTATTTCAGGAAACACTATTAAATGACAAAAGATATGAGGGCTGCAGAAATTCCAAAAGCTGAAAATGTGAAAACTTCAGAAAGCCAAGACAAAATCTGAAGAAACAGAACATGCCAGTGTAGCTGAGAGTAATTAACTGCATGAGAAGAACGTTTCTCATTATCCACTCAACCGACAGCCAGCATGACAAACTCATGTTTAGGCAAACCGAGATAACAGGGATTCGTGAATATTTATAAATCATGAGTCTCAAAGGTGAAAAAGTTTGAGTTAATGCCCATAAATGAACATTACTGGCTGTTGCACTCCTGTGTAGGCAGTTAAGTTCCCACCGTTGCGCCCCTGTGTGGGCAGGGCGGGTAAGTTCCCACTGTTGCGCTCCTGAGTGGGCAAGGCGGGTAAGTTCCCATATGCACCCCCCACCTTTTTTTTTTTTGAGAGTTCCACGCTTGGAGAAGAAATAAAATTTTGATTCTGGCCCATAAATCCAAAGTGGTTTTTCAAGGTTTGAAAATCTTACTCTTTTTGAATTACAACTCTGCCCTGCTATGGCATTGGAAGGCATTCATGACTGCTATCAAGGTAAAATAGAAATTGATGGGTTGAAAGACCATGTTTCTTTAGCCTGTGTCATTCAGAGTTTGCTGGAGAGAACTAGGATTTATGATGTGTTCATTAGTTCTAGGACTGTAGGGCTATGGTTGGTGCCTTTTATGTTAATGAATCCCTTGATTCACGTCTGTGGCATTAGAGGTGAGAAAACCAATGCGGCCTGGCTAACCCTCACTGTAACCGAAATAATCTGTGTCCTGCCAGCGCCCTCTTTAAAAAGTAGCATCGCTTACAGTTTGAATTTTTCCACCCGGGCCATATGCAGAAATAATACAATAATAAAAAATGCCCAGAGTTGTTAGTCTCAAGAAAAAAGTTAATAAAAACAAAAAGTAGGATATTGACAATGTAAGGAAAAATAAATGTTCTAAGAGTAAATCACGGTCTTTTGGAACGAATTTACCCTACAAGAAGATTAGGAGAAGGCTGTATCCACTTTTGTGGAAAGACTCATCTGACAGGTAAAAATCCCAAAGGGAAGAGTCCACTAATGACTGGCCATAGGCCAAGAAAGGCAGTAAAGCCTAGGAGGTTGCATGTAAGAGACGGAAGGAAAGAGACACCTGCCCGTGGTACATTTATACAGGCACCAGAGCCTGGCTCAGGGACAAAGGTTTAATGGTGGAGAAAATTTCTTGGTGAGTTTATCTTAAAGATGTGAGAGTTGCAAATTATAAAGAAACTGGGATGTGATGAAGCTATTAAAGGTAAAGATGTGTTATCAAGCTCTTAAAAGTCTTGGTAAATTATAGCCTAAGGCTAATCTTCTAGCCAGTAATACCCTGAGAGCTTCCGTATAATTTAAAATAGCCTGAATACAAGAAAAAAGAATTCTGGAGGGGAGTTAGAGACTATACAGAAAACAGGAGACAGATCAAATGACATGGTTCCTAACAGTGTCTCTCGACCTTGGCTGCCATTTAAATCACCTGAGACTCTTTCAATATAGACGCAAGCCCTACCCACAGAAATTTGGATTTTGGATACAGCTTGGGACCCAGGCATGCATCCCTGCTTTTTAAATGCTCTCAAGTGATTCCAAAGGGTTGCTAGGGCTGAGAATCCCTGGGTTGTAGCAGAAGATTCTTTGAATTGAAATAGCATCATTTGCAGAAATTACCAACACATGGCAAAGTGGTTGTCCTAAATATTCAGAGCCGAGAACAAGCTCTCACCTACCTTTCTAGCCTGTTTTTGCCACCACTGCTCACTCCAAAAGCCATATATCCCACTGGTATCCAAATATACATACAGTTTGTTCAGGCCTCTGCCTTCTTTCATGATGACTCTTCTGCCTTAGATATAGTTTCCCTACCCTGCTTCTCTTTAAAGTCCAGCAATATACCACCTTTTCTGCAACGTTTCCTCAGGAGCCCTTTCACCCTTCTCCATGACGCCATAGCATTTTATTCATTCCGAAGCCTCGCACTTCTCCTGCATCCTACTCCACGGTACAGCTTCCCATGCCTCGGAGACTTACTGCTACACGGGCAGCTCCTGCTGAAGGCCTCCCCTTAGGCAGAAGAATGCATGGCCCTGCTTCCTCAGCCACATGGGATTGGATCAGGGCAAGTGCCAAGCCAAAGCACCATCGTCCCATAGGATAACAATGACCTGTAAAACAGGATTCAAGAACATGTCCAGGTTACAAAATCTGTTCTCTTTCTGCTATATTTCACTGCCAGCTTCTTATTTGCAGTAACAAGATCTGCCACAGTGGTCAGAAGAATCGTTAAAAATAGCACATTCGGTGTGTTCCCTACAGAGATATTAAAAGTACATACCCATATTTATATATCCTTATTTATATTTATTTTTATTATACCTATATCAATAGAAATACTGAACCAAAACAGAGTGATTGTGGGGGCTGGGGTAGTATCACCTGTGTAAAATTAAAAAAAAAACAATTTAATAAAGTGCTTTGATCATAAAGCCAAATTGTTTTGGTATGTTTAGACCCTTCCTATTCATTAAAAAAAATCAAATTAATCTCATTAACTGAGATGTGGATGAATAATGCTATTGGTGAAGTAGACGGAACTCTGAGAATTCTTCTCCCAGTTATCAGGTCAAACGCCAACCTAGGTGCTGCTTGGAAGGGTTTTTACAGCATGATTAGGTCCCAAATCAATTGGCTCTAACAGAGATAGCACTGCGTCAAGCTGTCCTAATTTGGTCAGGCCTTAGAAGGGACAGGGCTTTTTCTAGAAAAAAATATTCAGTGTGGGAGAGGAATTTGACACGAGGGAGATTCTCTGTTGCTGGTTTGAAGACAGAACCATAAGGCAGGGAATGTGGGCCCCGTAAGAGTTTAGAACACACTCAGCTGAGAGCTAGTGAGGAAATGGAATCTTCAGTTCTGTAACCACAGGAACTGAATCCTGCTGTAACTATGGCGCTCAGGAGAACGCAGCCTGAAAACACCTTGGTTTTGGCCTTATAAAACCCTGGGCAGAGAACACCGTTGTGCAGTGCTAGACCTCTGACCTACAGAATTGTGAGCTAAAAAAAAAAATGGGTGTTGTTTTAAAATACTAAGTTTATGGTCATTTCTTATGCAGCAATAGGAAACTAATATATCGGAATGCACCTGGACTCACACTTCATGTTTACCCCACATCTAAAGGTAACAATGTTACTTAAGTCTACAGATAAGCTATTCCCCTTTTGATCAGGCAAGTCTTGGTTCTATGTCAAGTATCACTATCAGAGTATTTGAAGTGAGACAAAGTGCACTAGGCTAGGGGAGACTCGGCCACATGACCATCACAACAGCAGTATGTGTCACTGGGACCCATCACATTCTAATATATATATATATATATATATTTTTTTTTTTTTTTTTTTTCCAGTTTCTGGCCCGGGGCTGGGTTTGAACCTACCACCTCTGGCATATGGGGCCGGTGCCCTACACCTTTGAGCCACAGGCACCGCCCCACATTCTAATATTTTTAAAAATAAAAGGCCATGTTTGAGCGTCTTTAAAAGTTTCTATGTGTTCAGCACCTAGCCAAGGCTTTGGTAGTTAAATGTTTTGAGGTGATAGCTACACTTTGTACCTCACCACAATCTACCTTATCCTCTAACGCAATTTCTAGAACAAACACCAGGAAACCACAAGTTACGCTGAATGTAAAATCTGTTTCTAGAATAGTGACATACCAGTGGCTCCTTTAGCCTTTCCAAACATGTGATTGACAAAAGCCGTTCTTCAGGTAGGTTCTCAGCTGTTCCACTTTAGATACAGAATAATACCTTAAGGCAGTAAAAACAGCTTCGTCTCTGTTCAGAGAATAAAAGTGTTTTTAAGGTTATCATCTTGATTAAGTAATTTTGGCCTTTCTATATGAGAAAATGGAAAAGCCAGTATGCTAACACACAGGTAGCCCAGAGTCCCGGAGGGAAGCGGGCCGTTCTACCACTGAAGTAGACAAGCATCTCTTGTGCCTAAATACAGGGCATGTCCACACACCCACCCGGCAGCCCAACAGAACCTATGCAAAAGGGAGTGAATGGCTGAGGAAGACGCGGGCACAGGAGCAGTATTTGCTTCCCACAAAGCATGCTTCATTCTTTTGGGACTCCTGTGAAAAATAAAGCCATCTCTTCTATTGGCTTGGTTGTGTATCAAACAAGGTTATTTTTCACAGTGGCAAGTTCATGCTTTCTCCTTTGGTAAAAGTAGCTCTGAAAAATAAAAAGAACTTTGTTTAGCCAATATCCCCTCTATCAGTGAAGAACAGTGTGGCTTCCAGTCAATGACCTTCACCCATCTTCCTCATTTGCCAGCCTTTTATGGGGATTAGTGGTTCCCCGAGTTTCGTCTCTGTGGTAGCTTATCACCTCTGACAACGGGAAATCAGGGCTTAGAATCCTCTTTTGAAAGGATGAATACAAATATCATCTTTATGGTCAAGTTCAGCAGATGGGTATAGCCTGATGTGTGCAAGGAGTCTCTTAAACCTCTGTACCCTTTCATGCAAGCTCCTGGGATAGAAAGTGACTTTACCCTGGCTTTCCACTAAATTGAAACTACAGGGGCTAGACTGATAACGAAGACCAGATCAGCCAGGGAAGTGTCCTGTTGTATGCAGACTGACCTTACAGGTATTTCAGCGAGATAAGTGAAAGGAAGAAAAAGCAGTCCCATGTCTACCCTGTAAATTCTCCTTCTTTTGCCAGGGAACCAACGGGGCCTGCCCAAATACCCTTCAAATGTCTCCTAATCTATGTTGAATCATGAAATTCTTGTAAACTCAAAGTAGGACACTGGAGCCACCCTAAACATAAACTTTTAAAAACCCATCATACTATAATAATGCCCTTAACTACATGCTTAAATAAGTAACAAAAGAAAGAAAAAGGGACTGGGGCAGGAATTTTTTGTATTTTTTTTTTTAAATCTAAATTGAACTTAAACCATATAGTCCTATGGACATGGATTTTAATCCAAATGAAAATTTGAAACATTCTTTATATTAAATACTTGTTAATTTAAAAAAAAAAAAAAGGAAATAGGAAAAGGGGCTGATTTCCTTTTCTCCAAAATCCTTACTGGAAGAATGGTTAGAGTGATGTGCAGCCAAGGTAATGGGAAAGATAGCAAAGGTAGTACAGTGATCTCTTTGAAAATCTACCACTGAGCATTACAAACTTGAAGAGGCTATGAGAGCCTCACAAAAGCTCTCAGAGAAATCCAGGAAGGCTGTGTGAGATTCAAGACTGTTCCCTTTCGTTCCTTTTAAATATAATGAAAACATGCCTATTCTGTGCTCATGACCATTTCACTGAAATTCCGGGGGAACTCTGTGCTTTTGACCAGACATTGACTTCAGTAACATTGCTTCATGATGGAACTTAGAAAAATGCCTCCACATCTCCTGGATATTCTAAGGCAATGTCTGGAACAATGGACTTTATTCTGGAAAAGGAGAATTAGAAGTAAACCATCACGGGGATGGTGATTCCCTAAAGAACTGGATAATTGCACTGACAAAGTGAAGGATGAAGTATAACAATATCACCCCACAGAGATCAACCTCTTTAAAAGAATAGTCTTAAGTGAAATAATACAAAACAAGGGATTATCTATATTTATCGTTTCTCTGGGCCAGGTCTGTGTATATACGATCTCATTTAATTCTCACCATATCCCGGAAACATAAGTAGTGCATATAATCCCACTTTATAGAAAGGGAAACTGAGGCTCAGGGAGGTTAAATAACTTGTACAAAGTCATACAGCCTGTAAATGGCAGTTGCAAAGGTTTAGCCCTTCAGCTCTTGCTCTTGACTTTACAACATGAGAACATCCAGAATAAAGGTTTCACCCAAGTCAGGACTAATGTCTGTAAGAGAGGGCTAGGCACTAGTACTTCACAAAGTCAGGGAACTGGAGGACTCTGTCTGTTTTCAAGTCAGATAGGAAGAAGTGCCCAAAGTGAAATAAATTATACCAAAAAACATAGCAATGATGTGTAAAGAATCAGAAAGACCAATTAAGAGAAATGAGGACTATAGCAATAAATATGCAATAAGTAAATATAGGAATAAATAAAATAATAAATTATTTTTAAAAAGCAATAAATGCAACATTTTATCTTAACTTCCTTTTCTGTATTTTCTCTGCCCTACCATGTTACGTACCTGAAAGTAGAACAATCATATGTTATATTAAACCAGAATACTCAGGAAAGTGAAAAGAGGCTTTATTAAAAATTGTCTTAGTTCAACATGTGTAAGCCAGGACTTCTAAACACTGTGACAATTAAGAATGATGAGAGGTTTTATTCTATGGCAAATAGTTTCTTTTTTAGTAGGGCTGTATAAGCAAAACACAAATTTCTTATATCTTTAGTACTAACTTCCCTACTTTTTCTAATTTCCTCCCTAAAGTTGGCTTCCTCTAGTTACCAAAATGTATCTTTTAGTGGAAAGGATATTATTGTGAGTCATTAATAAGTGAATATATCATCCTCCAGGAGGATTTATATTTTAACACAAAACTGTGTCTCAAGACAAAGGAATATCTTTTTTTTTTTTTTTTTTGTAGAGACAGAGTCTCACTGTACCGCCCTTGGGTAGAGTGCTGTGGCGTCACACGGCTTACAGCAACCTCTAACTCTTGGGCTTACGCGATTCTCTTGCCTCAGCCTCCCAAGCAGCTGGGACTACAGGCGCCCGCCACAACGCCCGGCGATTTTTTTTTGTTGTTGTTGCAGTTTGGCCAGGGCTGGGTTTGAACCCGCCACCCTCGGCATATGGGGCCGGCGCCCTACTCACTGAGCCACAGGCGCCGCCCGACAAAGGAATATCTTACTACAGAGTATCAAGTGTACTTCCTCAGCACCTGCAAAAACACACCATTTACAAATAAGAGAAACCCTACTTACCAACTCACCTCCAGCTATAAAGACAACTGAGACTAACTCCAGGGAAACATCTTTATGAACAACTCAGTTATGTAGAAACAGACATTGGCCAATTCAATTCAAGTTGTAAAGAATAAACCAGAGGAAACTGTGCAGGTCTCAATATTTTTTCCTATTGACAGCTTGAAAAGTTTTCATCAGGAAAATGGTCATGGACCATGGATTGTCCTTCTTGTGAAAGAAAGCCTGAGTGCCCCCGCTCCCCAAAATGAATTAGCCATTGTAGAAAAGGGTTATTTTAAATGAAGGATTCTGAGATCAGGCTACTGACAGGCATAAGTGAACAGGCATTTACCTAGATCCAACGTGGCACAGAGTAGACTTTGAGACACGTTTGATTAAACTCAGGAGTTACTGAATAAGTGAGTAAATCAACGAACCAAAGTGAGTCTAATACTAGAGACTGAGTCAGATCTGAGACTGATCTACCTGGGCCATCTGATTCCATGTTATATACCCTCCCTCTGTGCAATATCAATCTCAAGCTTTGAAAAGTGGTATCACTTTACAGAAGAGAAAAGCTATTGAAGCAAAACAAACAAAAAATACAATCAATGAAATGAAACTAGAAAAGAGAAAAATATTTATAAAAAGAGAAGTGGTACAAAGAAATTGGGATTTAGAAATGGATACATTCATGAAATAGACACCAAAAATTACTCCTGAAAGTAGAAAGATGAATAAAAAGATTAAATACTTTAAAAATGGGGTAAAAACATTGACAAGATTGAGTAGAAAATGGAGAAGACAAAAAGAATGTCTGGGGTTTTATTTTTGTGTAGTAACTATGAAATGCATGCTTCTTTCAAAAATAATTTTTAAAAACCATATAACAAAGAAAGAGTTATAGACAATAGCATTTAGGAAAAGAGGAGCTTCAATGCTAAGGGATAAAAATGTACAAAGTTAGAACAGTTAGGGGCAAGAGATATGACTTCAAAATATATGAAGATTGATAAATACAGAATCAGCAAAGGAAATATGACTTGAAGTAACAGATAAGCAACAGAATCTATCGGAGAGAAAAATCCAAGCATGACATTTTAAAATTAAGTATAATTAGATAGAAGGAAAGTAAAAACATCCGGAAGGATAAAGGCAAATACACAAGACCATGCCCAAAAAAGAACGATGATAAAATAACAAAGGGCAGAAAGGAGGAAACAACAAGGCCAAAAGAAATACAAAGAAAACAAAGTAATTTTGTTTTTTATTCAGAAAATTCTACCCTAAAACTTGCCATTTCTATACACACACTCTGCAAAGAACCAGACACACAACTCTTTTTCCCAGGCATTGAAAATGTCTTTGCCCCCAGACGTCACCCCTAAGCCCCCCTTAAAAAAAATTCTCCTCTGTGTGCGACCATCTCCTGGGAAAAGCGAGCGTTCAGGCAGCAGGGCCCGGGTCGGCCCTTCATTAGAATAGTTCCCACAGGCATGTGTACTGATAGTCATACACAGGAATCCCATATGGCACAATCTGGATCTCGTGGAGGTGAAATCTGCATAAAGTAGGACAAGGCCGGGGCCAGCACAAAAGCAGAGACATGCATGTAAGGACACTGGCGTCACGCCCTCTGACCCAGCTCTGCGCCTGTTCCCACACTTGGTGCAAACCCTGGCGAGTGTGTCCGAGGGCCTGGAGGTAGCAGCAGTCTGTCACGGGATGAGGACGGGGCTGAGAGGAAGCCCAGAATTAGTCTCCTGACAGTGTGGGGATCAATTTTAAGGCAGTGGCCTGTCATCCAAAAAGAAAACCTACATGTGGCTGCAATTAACCCTGTTAGCGTGTGCCTACCATTGTCCTCCTGCCAAGCAAATGGCCCTGTAGGGAGATGAGCAGAGCGGAGCAGTCCTCTGACTGCAGATCACAGATTAGCTCAGTGGTCTGCTCTCTGGGACTGAACTAATGGAATTAAAGGTTTCATCATATATGTGTGCCTGTGTGTGTGTGTGTGTGTGTAGTGGACTAGTCTTTATTGTTGATTATTATCTTTTTTTGTCATTGTCATTATGTTAAGTGAACTCACCTTGCAATAAAGCTTTGCTTACACTGCAATGCCTGGAAAAATAAACAGTTAAGGGTTATAAATCAGTACATATTATAAATCGTTTTTAAATATTCATAAACTTAAACATATTAACTAACAAGTTAATGGAAGCCATATGAAAACACACACACACCCTGGACTCCACTTCTCACTGCTGGGCGTAGGAGAGTGAGGCCAAAGCTTCCCTCCGGACTTGGAAGGCAGATCCCCAGCTGGTGCCAGTGTCTGTGTGCTGCTGGGTGCTCCTCGAGGGAAAGAAACTAGAAACATTAAAAAAGTGTGAATTAATCAGTTCTTAGTATCAGCCAATTACTCCATAGTTGACACTTCTATAATTACACTTCAAAAACACAAGAAAAATTATGACTGACGCTCATGTTTTAATTCAGGGGTGGTGGGCGTTTTATTTTTTTGAAACAAAAATCCCTCTTAAATTTTCCTACCTACATTTTAAGTACTTCAATGCAGGGAAGTACTTTCAAACTTCCCTATTCAACTATTTTTCCTCTGCTGGCTTAAAAATTTACATGATTATTTCAGAGTCTTTATTTTGATAGGAATAAGAAATCTTAAACCTTCCCCAGAAAGCTTTCCGATGGCCACTGCGTGCTTGAAAAGCAGTAAGATCTCCCGGGAAGGACCTTATTCGGGAACAGCAGAAACAGCCATCCCTTCTTGCCGTGCATGAAGGAACCAATGGCATAGCGAGGGTCCCCCAACTCACACGCCCTCTCTTGGGGCTCTGGATTCTCTTCTCACAGTTTTCCGAGTACTACCCAGTCTCCATTTGCGGTGTAGCCTCAAACGTGACGAAATCCAGACAGACCCGCACTTCAATTTCAAGACGCCACTCACAACGTGACCACAGAGAGCTGCTGCCTGGGACTCTCGGCTGCGCTGTGTTAGGAAGCTGCGAGCGCAGTTACCGTGAGCGCCCAGGCTGCGGGCCCTGAGCGGCTGCGCACTGGGCATCACTGCTGACCGCGCGTCCTGCGCCCACCCGCCTGCCGCGCTTCCTGCTGCCCTGGGAGTGCTGTTTTGCCAGAATATGTCTGACCCATTCCACTGTGGGGTGGAGGACGGAAGCAGAAAATGAGGAAAGACAGGGGCGGGGAGTGAAAGATGATGAGGTCTATTGATTTTCAATATACTTAATAATAATATCTTTTGAATGTTTTGGTTGGTTGTTGGTTGTTTGGTTCACATAATCATATTCGTAAGCAAGAAATATTGCGTAAGCATTGTATTATTTTTAAAAAAAATTTAAGTATATTACCCACTAACTCATGCTAATGCTTTTCGAGAATATTATAGTGGGGTGGCACCTGTGGCTCAAAGTGGTAAGGCGCTGGCCCCATATGCCAGAGGTGGCGGGTTCAAACCCAGCCCCGGCCAAAAACTGCAAAAAAAACAAAAGAATATTATAGTGACTTCTAATTAGGTTAAGATTATACCACATATAGATTGCCTGTCATCCTCTTTATCAGGAGTTTCACAGGATGTGAAATATTGCATAAGCATTGTATTATTTTACTAAAAATGGCTTATAACCTAATATTGTCCTCTTTTTATCAGGTAACTTAAATTTAAAACATAACAAGATAGGCTCTATAAATCATCAAAATTCTATACCTAGGACTATATACATTTTTGCTCAATTGGAGGTTCTGATAAAAAGTTGGGATACATCTAATGTGTAGTAAGGGCTTTGGCGCTCAGTTGAAAGATGGAGTATGATTATACCTGTAGGCAGTTTACCAGCATGGAATAATTTGAGGAATCTTAGGATCGTCCTTCATGAAAATAAACCTCCTTCACTGGGGATGCCCAGAATTACTCTATCCTTAATATTGCATTTCTTTGGGCAAAATGGTGCCAACTCCGAGTGTCTGCTTTTAAGGTATAAATACCCAACAGAGAAGGCTCTGGATGACCCTAGAACACCTTTGTTAATGAGTGGCTGGAGTGCGCTGTGTATCCAGAATGAGATGGATCCATGGCAGAAGAGAGCAGGACCCAGCCCTGGAAATTATGAACCCCACCCTTCTACTTCGGACATATTACCAAGTTCTTTGGGTGAAACTGCAGGGCCACGCTGGGTCCCCAGCAGTGGCAAGAAGGCTCCTTCCTGTGAGGAGCACATTTCGATCTGTGTATGATGTATGATTCTGAAGGACTTTTTTTTTTTTTTTGGTAGTTATTTGTCACTTTATATCTTTTACCATATAAAACTGGCGATGTTCAAGTTAGATTTTCAAAGCCACTCTTTCCTAGACAGACATCACTCAGTTCTCAGCTGCTTTCAGATGAGAACAAGGGCCTCCGTGGTCTCCTCACTGACACAGCTTTCCCATCCCTGACCATCCTGGCACTGAAACTGGGAGCATTTCCCTCAATTATCTTCATGATCTGTCCTAAGACTTCTCAGTTCTGCTCTTGATATATTTTCATTCTATCATCTTTATTTTAATAGAAAATATTTTATTTATTTAATTTTGAGACAGAGACTCACTCTGTCACCCTAGAGTATCACGGCATCTCAGTAACCTCAAACTCTTGCGCTCAACCCATCCTCCTGCCTCAGCCTCCCAAGTAGCTGGGGCTACAGAGCCCACCACAACACCTGGCTCGTTTTTTTATTTTTAGTAGAGAGGGAGTCTCACTCTTGCTTGGGCTGGTCTCGAACTTCTGATCTCAGGCGGTCTACCCGCCTTGGCCTCCCGGAGTGCTAGGATTACAGGCGTAAGCCACTGCACCTAGCCACAGAAAATATTTTAGAAGAGAGAAAATAAAAGTTCACTTCTTTTGGACTCACCCTTCCTAAAACCCCACACCTGAAACAATTAACAGATGGATTCTAATGCACAGAAGGGTCCTCCTCTCTGTGCCATGCCCTGAGGGCTCTTGCAAATTCAGAAAGCAGCCCTCTCTCCCAGCCTCCCACCCATCACCTCAGCAACGGAAACCCTCGGATGCACAGGTCCCTCCACTGAGGCTCTGACAAGGACACATTCCCCATGGGTGGTCTGGCTTTTACAAGTGTTTGGGCACAAATACATTAACATGGCCTTTTTTTAAAGCAGCTTATCTTTCTGTGCATCACTCCAGGTCTCTCCTCTCTAAAATGCTATTCTTAAAATCTAGCAAATCCCAGCACCACACAATTTCAGGCTGTTTTGGCTCCTGGATTCCCATCACCCTTCTGCCACCAGTCAAAAACTTATGCATTGCATTCATGATTTCAGCCCTGCTGTTCCTGGAGCATCTCCATGCTTTGCTGCACTGCAATGATATTTCGTGTCCTGTCAGTTCCCCGGTGGCAAGGAGCGCAACCAAATGGTTTGCCACCTAATCGGCACAAACTGCAAGCACTTAGAAACCAGGCACAGAAGGGCGGCTCCTGACGGCAATAGCAAAATGCATTTCCAAATTAAGCAGAATTGCCGAGCCTATGGACAAGCAAAATGTGCTCTTGAACTTTTTTTCTAAATATTCTTTAAAAAAAAAAAAATATTTCAAGAACCCACTTTATACTGATTTCTACAAATGAAGCTAATTCAATCTAGATGAGACTCCGGGCACATTCTTCATATAACCGGTTGTTCAGAGTCTCAGAAAGTATTAAAATATTTTCTTCATGATTGGAAGGAAACATTATTTCCAACAGCTGTAACCTGAAGGCGAAAATGCCTAATTCACTGGTAGATTATTAAAAAGCAGCAGGACGTACTCAAAATGAAAGGCCCATAGTTCTTCAGATTGAGGTGACTAGTTAAGGAGAGAAACAGCAGGACTTTTCAAGGGGTTCTTTTTTGAGGTCTGAGTTCTAAGAAAGTTGCAAAAGCGTCTTAAAGTTCTAGTGGTTCGGGAAAGAAGATACCAAATTAAATTGATTGCTTTTAAAGGGAAAGAAAGAAGAAAAGAGTGAACAGTGAATTATTCACAAGGCCTCCTTAATGAAAATGTGTGTGTGTTTTCAACTAAGTCACTGATTTCCACAAATTACAAATAAGCCGGTTTCAGGTACCTACTAGCCAACTCTTGAACTTCCTGTCTGTTCCCACGGAATAGCCCACCCACCTCCTGTCTCCTGATGCCGCGTGTGTTTCATGCTCTTCTTCCTTGTTCCTGGAGATGTCTTTTTCCCCTTCTTTGTTCTAGCCAGCCTGTTTTTACTCTTTCTTCTCTTCCCTGTAACCTCTGCCATTCTTCAGCAGACTCTTGCTCTGTGCTGTGACCTTCCCCATGTTCCCTCAGGTCAGAGCTCCTTGAACTTCTCCCTGACCCTGACTCTTGTTCGGCTCTATTCTTGTCCTGGGCTTCCTTGCTTGGCAGGCTTTGTGGAGGACTGGGGGCAGTGTCAGTCTAGCTAACCAGCCTGATCTGTGCACTTAAGCCCCTTACTGACAGCATCTTCCCAGAGATGGGAAGCGTGAGTCAATTTCAAACTCGAAAATTTTGCATGGTTTCCAAATGTCCTGAATGTATTCTGCTGTTTCATGTGATCATCACTTTGCAGCATGCTGCTGGCTACCTAAATCCCATGCAAATCGCTTGCAAGATGTAGGCTCGGCAAGAAACACTCTCCCACACGTACAATTAGAACCAAGCATTATTCCCTACAAATCTAGCTCTAAGAAATGAAAAAGGGAGGTTATTATTATTTTTAATATTAATAGCGACTATTAACCGTTAATTTAGCCTAAATCATCTGCAAGGGAAATCTGTGCTGCTTGCTTGTTAGTTGGATGCAGCGCATGATAATGTTCTGTTGTGTGCTGTGTGGCATACTCAGTTGCTAGGTTACCCAGAGCATCAGGAATTCAGGGAACAATGTACTTATATCTTTTTCAATTTTGAAAAATAAAATAGGTATTGACATAAAATACAGTGTGGCACTGAAGTAATTTTGTAGTGGAGAGATCAGAGGAAGGGGGCCTTTCATCTCGGTGACAGCAGTTTACTCCTCGTTGTGACTTACTGAGGGCAGTGGCAGGACAGCACAACAGGATGTCAGTCTCTGGCAGAATGCTTGTGGTCCCTGTACCCCAGCAACTGTTTCTGGAGTCAGGCTCCCCAAAGCCATCCAGCAGCTGCTGTTCTGAGCTATGTCAACTGGTCCTACAGAAACCCATGACAGGTCCCGTGATGTATGAGCCTGCAAGGGAACAGCCAAGCCTTTCATGTTAAGAACAAATATGACAGATCTGGCTAAGGTCCTCAGCCAGCCAGGGCTATGCCGGGAGCTTTTTTTTATGATTAGTATTATTATCACCTTCCTACTCAGAGATAATGTCATAATTTACAGTCAGCCATTGTGTGACCCAAATGATTGATGCCACTTGGACATGAATTGGTGGGGTTAATGATGGTTTTTCAGGGGGGCCCAGCATGGGAGGAAGCGCTCAGAAAGGCTGCCTTCACTTTGATATTCTGCTCAAGACAGAAAGGTGGACTTCTGGGAGTCAACACTCCATCATGCTCTACTTCTGAAAGCATCCCCTGGGCCCTGTTGAAAACTAGGGATGGGGAAACCTCAAAAGATCCTTTCTGTTCTTTCCAAAAGTGTTATACTTTTGATTGGTTTAACCTCAGCAGTGGATGTCACCACAGAAGCCTCACTGAGGATGTGCAGCCTTAATTCTCTGATGAATCGAAAGCTGCCCTTAGAAGGTGTTTCCAGACTCCAGACAGGGACTCTGCCCCATTCCCAGCAGCATTATTCAGTAGAAACTCAAACTGGAGTGGGTTCCTTCCACAGTCTCTAATCCATCCATCATGGCCTTATCCTGAGGATCTGTAGTTAGACATTGTGCTAAATGCTGGAGAAAGCCAACAATGATTAAGATAATATCCTTGTTTTAAAGGTGATTAAAACCAATTGGGGATGCTGTACTAAATTTAAAGAAAGAAAAAGCAGGATGGAAAATAGTGGCCTTATTTTATTTCTCTGTGATAGGTACTACAATACAATTTTGCAAAGTTTGGAGAAATTGAAATTGAATCTAAGAGAATCCAGTTAAGTTTCTTGCCCAAGATCACATAATGAGTAGCGAACCAGGATTAGAACCTAGATCCCTCTGACTCTTTCTCCTACTCGACATCCCAGTGTAGATTAACCACACATGATGAGAACAGTTTTTCAAAACTAATGCAAAGTACTATAAAAATTAAGAGAAGAGGCCTTCAGAGAAGGCACAAGAAAGACCTAGTGAAAATGTGAGGCCTGGAATGAGAGAATTTCTAATGAGGGGAGAGCATATTCAGTGCCATAAAAATTGTTGTAAGCTATTTTTTTCTGTTTGGAGAGTCACTATACCTTCGTTTTAGCACTGCCGAAAAGGAAAACTACTCTTTAAAATGATTAAACTTAGACAGCTTGCACCATTAAGTACCAACATCCATTTTTCTCAAACACTGCAGTTCACCTGTCCCTCTGAAACACATTATTAAGCTATCACCATATAAGCATCATTCATCTTGAATTTCCTTTTTAACTTTATACCTACATCCAGTAATACCTTTCCTCCAAAGGCCCCTAAGCACTTTAAAAACAGACGATATTATTACAATTTTACTGACAAGGACACTGAATTGTACCATATCTAACGCTCTCTATCCCTGAAATTATCAACTTGTACTGGTGATAAAGATTATTCTTCATGAACAATAACAAAAAAAAAAAAGTGCAGCGAACCTTCTTAGATAATGAAATCCGTCAGAATTGCTTTATAAATACACAGTAGGTATGCAATAAATAGTGAATAAAATCAACTCTAACAACAAATCAACATCCTCAAAAGCAACTTAGTTGAGGGTGCTACTTTCAAGTTTGAGCCTATGAATCTTGTCAATCTTCAGCTGTCTTATCCATGGCCACAGAAAAGCCCAAATTCATCATGGCACCTAGCATCCCTATACAATTGGACACTAATCTGGACTGACATTTCCAAAGTCTCTTCCCTGGATGAGTGCGGGTTAGGTGGCTATAAGAAAAAGTTACCAAGGAACTTGCCAAGGAAGCCGAAAGTGAAACAGGACCCATTATGCTATGAAAGTTCATGGGTGCTGGGAGCCAGGCTCCACTGTCGCTCACACACACTGTTGTTGATCTGCTGGGCCAACTTACTCACCTGCGGGTTACTCACACCAAGGTTAAAGGTGATGATAGATGCAGGTTCCAATTTGTCCTCATGAGTTTTTACTTGTTTGCTCCCTCTCTCTCTCTTCTTTCCTGGATTGCCGACCCTGCTGACCTTTAGGTCCAGTTCCAGGAGCAGAGGCAATAACCTTCCATAGACTCCTTCCACAGCTCCCACAATCATGTTTTGTCTCATTTCTGTAATAAATCCTTTCTTTCATATCACTCCTACTGTGTCTCCTTCTTTGAGCTCACTCTAATGAATATACTAACCTATACACCTGCAATGGACTGAATGTTTGTACACCTCAAAAATGCATGTGTTAAATTTCTGACCCTCAATGTGACAATGTTAGGAGGTAGGGCCTTTTGGAGGTTACTAGGTCATAAAAATGGAGTCCTCATGAATAGGAATAGTGTCCTTATAAAAGGGACTCAAGAGAGCTCACTGATCCTCTTTTCACCATGTGAGGACACAAGAAATCACTCTGCAATCTGCAAGCCTGGAGAGGTTCCACACCAGAGCCTGACCGTACTGGTGCCCTGGTGTCAGACTTCCAGCCTCCAGAAAATAATTACTGTTGTTTGTAAGTCACCCAACCTATGATATCATATTATAGAAGCCTAAACTAATACAATACCCTGAACACCTTTATATCCCTCCTTGTGAACACCATACCTCAAAGAAAACTTATCATCCCATTTCATTCCACTCCTTCCCTCTCAGATGCCATTCCTTCTTTTTCTACTGCTGTGGTTTGAATGTGTTCCCCAAATTCATGTGCTGGAAGCTTAATGCAACAGTGCCAGGAGGTGGGGCCTGGTGAGACAGGATTGGTTCATGAGGGCAGAGTCCTCGTGAGGGGATTGATATCATTTCATTATCCTGGAAGCGAGTTAGTTGTCACAAAAGCAGATTGTTATGAAAGGGAGTTTACCCCTCATGCTCTGTCTCTAGGGTTTGTGTCCATCTCTCACTAGTCACCAGCACTGTGCTTTTGGACTTCCCAGCCTCCAGAGCTGTGAGCCAAATAAACTTCTATTCTTTATAAATTACCCAGTCTGTGGCCTTCTGTTATAGTAACAGAAAATAGACTAAGACAACCAGACCTCAGATGACAATAATAATAGCCATTGTTTGCATAGAACTTACAATGAACTAGAAACTGTTGTAAGTGCTTTACATATTAAGTTATGTAATCCTTACAGGAACACTAGGAAATAAGGTACTATTTCTACCTTGATTTTAGAGATGAGGTGTTAAGATTAGCTTGCTCAAGACCTCACAACTAGTAAGTGGTAACAGAAGATTTTAAACCAAATCAGTCTAATTGCAGAATCCCTGCCTTTCGTCACTATTCTGCGCTACTTCATACATCCCACATGGCTTATCTCCAAGGTGTTCTGTGTTAACAAATAAAGCCCTGAGTTAACAAATAAAGCCACAAGATGGCTTATTTCTCACTTATGAAAAGTGAAATGTGTGTCAGGTATACGGCCCCTATAGTTGCTGCTGCAGAGAAAAATGAGTACAGGATTTTTCAGGCCTCTTTTAAGGACCAGGCCTGCAAATGACTTGTAACTCTTCCACCCACATTGCTTTAACAACATCCCATTCCCATAGGCCTGGTCTAAACTGCAAGAGAGCCTGCAAATGGACAGAGGTACGTGGATGCTTACCAAACCAACCGTCTCTGCCAGGATCTTCCTTAAAAATTCATTCAGTGACTGTGGGGATGGTGCTAACAGAGCTGTATGTCTCAGATCAAGAGGGAAAATCTGTGATGGGAGACAGAACCAAGGAAAACCATTTAGAACAGGTCTCAAGGCTTTGATGGCAGCAAGCAGACAATAATTTCCTAATATTTATGTAGGTTCACAAAAAGAAGCTGAGAGGTAAGGTGTTATTTCTAAATCACAGATGAACAACTTAATAAAAATGTGGCATAAGGAACAGATAAAGAGTGAATCCAGGGAAAAGAATGAGGCAGAATGTGAAAGAGAAAAGAACCTAGAAGAAGGAAAAAAAAAAAAAAGATTGCCATTAAAACTGATCCAAGTCTTCCAGAGGCAAAATCTGTGAATAGAAGGATGTAGAGGCTAAAGAGTGGACATGTTGGGCTGGGTCCACATGCTGCATAGTCAGGGAAGAATGTAATGTTTCTGGTGTTCCCGATGGTACAGGTTATCTTCAGAGTGTCTTGTCAGGTGATTGTGTCTGTTTGTGATGGAGTGGTCTTGTCTACTGAGATTGGTGTCACAGTGTAGGAGACACTAAATCTTACCCCCAAAGGGCAAGTACATGCCAGGGGACCAAGAGCTGAGTTGTAACTTCTGTGAGCTATTTGGGTTGGTCCCTTCTGGAGGAGCTCATAACTTGATCAATGAAGAGCCCAACGTTGACGCCCAGCTCAACAACAGACACATGATGAACCAAGAAGAAAACATATTTAAAGTCCTAAAAGCACACTCCGTGGTTGCCAGGTACTTGAGAGATCACTTCTTTGAAGTTACGCCTCTGACATTAGTGCAAGCACAAGTAGAAAATGGCGCTACAGTCTCCAAGCTTCACTGTTGGGGACAAGAGCCATTTTTGAGTCTGTCTTCTCCATTGTACCCGGAGACATGCCTTACAGCTGTGGGATATGCTTTTGTATGTCACACAGTCATACAGAGCAGAACAATCCAGAACATGAAGGCATCTGGCTGAGTACACTTATGTGGAAGCTGAGTGCCCTTTTCTGACTTTTGAGGACCTCCTGAGCCAATTGGAGGACTTGGTCTGTGATGTAGTATAAAGAGTCTTTACATGCAGTGGGTATAGTGTATGACCTCAACCCGAACTTTAACCCCCTAAACAGTCTTCCAAGTGGACGTACTATTCAGACACTATTGTGTAGATAAAAGAACACAATTAAAAACAGAAGATGAAATTTTCTAGAAATTTGGAGAAGATATCCCAGGAGCTTCCCAAAGACCGAAGATAGACACCATTAATAAACCAATCCATCTGTGTCAATTTCCCGTGGAGACCAAGGCCTTCTCTTTGCAGCAATGTCCTGAAGATTCCCATCTTCCTGAGTCTGTCGTCGTCTTGATGCCCGATGTTGGTGAGATGGTGGGAGGCTCAATGCCTATCTGGGATAGAGAAGAAATGCTGGCAGGTTCTATCATCAAGGAGGATATTTGCTTGGGCCAAGAATGAGTCTTAACTTTAGTCCTGAATAGGTATCACATCCCAGATGTGTGCTAATATCCCCGAAAGCACTGAAAGCCATGTGCTAATACCCCATGGTACTAAAAGCCATGAGTGATATCTTCTAAAGCATGAAGAAAAACAGACAATTCACGAAAAGAATAACCTGTCTCTTAAAAACAAAGCAAAACAAAACAAAATCTTCTCGTTTTGTTCCATTGGTATATAACTGTTTCTGGTCTCTAGGCATTTTATTCCTGCTGCCATAAAAAGTAGCCCAAATTACTTGAGCATCAAGTGATACTGACACTATCATTTTAAGAAAAACATTCATTACAAAGTTTGGGGAAAATCTATAGCAGGTAACTCTGTATTTATGGATATATTATAGCATTGTAACTAAATAGGTCATAATTTGTGGGTTATATACATAATTAAACAGGTTTAATTTACAGTCTAAGACATTCTAGTAACTTAATTTTCCTGTCCTTTTATGTATAACTGGAATTCTCTAAGGTATTGCATCATTGAGTTAAAACAAAAATCTCAGGGGGGAGTTGGCAATATGGTGTCGAAATCTGCTGTATTAGAACAGGGTGTTATCCAGAAGTAGATACCAGAATCAAATAAATGCAAGTCTTTTTCATCAGTTATTAACCTTTTCTAAGTCTGCATAGCTGCTTATAATTGTGAAGCATACAAATTGATATGGAAGAATTTGTAAAATAGAATTTGCTTAAAGAATTTGAAGTAAAAGAATAATGGGGGGATACAAAAATGATTCACGGCATGCCTCTTAGCATTAGTTTAAGCTAAAGAGGCGGACTGATCTCTCTTTCCTGTTAATTCCTAAGTAATGAAGAATAAATAAGTTAAAATACAACAACAAGAAAAATTCATCTTCCCCCCTGAAAGTTGCCCTCCAGGCAGAATGAATCTCTACTACTTCAATAGTCAAAGTACTATGTCCGAAAATCTACTTGGTAGCATATAACGTCTTTTTAAAAACACTTATTTAGCTTTATTTTTCACCAAAATAAGAAGAAAGAATGTACACATGGTTTACATTGTACATTGTAAATTGATCATGCTTCCTAAGAATGAAAAACAGCAATCTCTTATCATGGCTCCTCCAGAGCCCTCCCCTCCCTGTTCCACTTGGGACTGTCCTATAGTCCTGCAATTCAGTTGTCGGCCCAATTCTTCCCACCGCTTCTCTCCCATGTGTAATTGCTGCATCCTCGTCTATCCTGTTCTTTGTCTTAGTTATGCCTTTATTTTGCTGCAGCAAATCTCAATTGGCTTCTACAAAGATCAGAAGAATTGGAAGCAAATTTTCTAAGGTCCTAGTGGCTCACACCTATAATCCCAGCACTCTGGGAGGCTGAGACAGGTGGATTTCCTGAGCTCACAAGTTCAAGACCAGCCTGAGGTAGAGCAAGACTTCATCTCTAAAAACATCCAGGTGTTGTGGTAGGCGCCTGTAGTCCCAGCTACTCAGGAGACTGAGGCAAGAGAATTGCTTGAGCCCAAGAGTCTTAGGTTACTGTGAACTGTAATGCCACAGCACTCTGCCAAGGGTGACAAAGTGAGACTCTGCCTCAGAAAAAATTCTAAAGTCTTGTATACAAAATGCATTCATTCTCCTGTATAATTAATGTATACTTAGAATGGATATAAAATCCTGAGCTTTCACTGTTGATACTGAGAAGTTTGATGCCATTATTATGACCCTTTGCAAGTGAGCTATTTTTCCCCTCTCTCATTTAAAGAATCTTGTTTATATCCCTGTCATCCTGAAATTTCCTTGCAAAATGTCATGCTATAGCTCCTTCATCAGTCCTCAGGCTGGCCATTCAGTGGGCTCTTCCAATGCAGAAGTCATGCCATTTAGTTGGAAAATTTTCTTACGTGATTTGCCTTTTTTGTTGTTGTTATTGTTTTTCATTCTCTTTCAGAAAATTTTAGAAGTCAGATACTGCCCCTTCTAGACTGGCCTCTTGATGTTTTTGTCTTTTCTTGACTTGTATGCATCTGTCTTTTTTCCACCACTTTCTAGAAAATAGCCTTAACTTCTAACCTTTCCATTGTTTTTTTAATTATTATTTTGGCTATCTTATGTTTAATTTCCATGAGTTCTTTTATTGTTGTTTTCTGAGTATTCTTTCTAATGATTCTTAATTCACAAATATAGTTATGTTCCCTCAGCTCTCTAAGGATTTTATTAATGGCTTCAAGGTAAAAGGGTGCATTTCTTTCTGTTTCCTGCCTTATGTACATATATTTTCCTCTAAGTTCTTTTTGGTTTTCTCCCCCTCTTTCTCTACCCTCCACCTTGTTTTCTTGTTGGAGGCTTCTCTCAGATATCTGCTGACTCGTTGTTCATTCTCATTCAGTAGAGAAACATGAAAAAGCTGTTTGGAAACCATGTATGGAGGCGGAACTTGTAAACTGGTGGGTTTCACCGCTGGCTAGAGACATGGTCCTTTAGATTGTTGACACTCAAATATCAGTCTCTGTAGACAGATATAGACAGATATCCTACAACAGTTCAGTGCCTCCAGAGAAAACTCTCTAATTTTCCACCTGGAGGACAGAAACCTGATTGCAAGTCCTCTTACAATTGCACAGCTTAAGGAGAGCAGTGTCTTACCATTAAGCATAAAGATTTTTCTTGTGTTCTCCTGTTTCCCGTAAATAGTATCTTCTCTCCCACCATTCCTTTTAGCCTCTCTAGCTCAAATGGTTCACAAAATGAAACCCTTGCTTCCTGTTAACGTTGGAGAGGAAAAGAGCCAACGAGGTGCTTGTTACAAAAACGTACAACCTCTTCTCCCCACTTTTAATTCTAAACCTTATTCCTGTCTTTAGTGATACCAAGTGTCTTCAACTTCTGAGACTTTCTGAGATTTTGTAGCAAAGTCTGACTCATTTCTCATTACCATTACCTTCTGTGGGTATTTAGAATCAGCTTTTCACCTCTGCTATCTTTTCTATCCATTTCTATCTTCTAAAATGTCTTGCTCTAATGTTGTATATGCTGTCTTTCTGCTTACGTTCATCAGTTCATACCTCTTTAATTCCTTCACTCTCATTTTAGTGCTACTAAAAGAGGGTGCAGTGTAAACATATGTATTCAGTTCACTAAGTTTAAACAGTACATGTTCTAACCATGCACAGTATAAATTCCATGAAGGCTGGTGCTGCCTTTTATTCTGCAATTTATTCTGTCTTGCATCTTTCATGGTGTCTTGCACATAGCAAGAACTCAATAAATGTCTACTTTTTTCAACAATTGGAAAACAATGGGAAATTCTATCCAGAAGCCAACAAAACCTACTCCCCATTAAGGTATTCAAATAACTTATTTAGGAAAAAAATGTTTAGAGAGAAGCCTACTATCCCCAATCCTGAAACTGTGTAGTCCAGCCTTTATGTCACCTCGTCTCATTGTTCAGATATTTAATTGACTACTCAACCTCTACATTTTAACCAAAACCCCCAAACAATATAAGTTGCAGTGAAACAAAAGGCAAAAAGATCTCTGGTTATTTCAAAACATTAAAGACAAAACCAGTCAAAATTTCAGGGCAAACAGAATTCTACACTGTAACAGAAAAAAAAATGTAGTTCTCTCCATAAAGGATTTCACCCTCAGTCTTTGAGTTTGTGCTGACATCCTCCTGTTGTAATCAGAACATTCCTGCCATCAGAAATACTTAGAAGATAGTGACCAAATCACTCGGTAATCTTTTTAACAATGATATGAATATTGACTGCTTATACAACTAGGAATGAGATAGTGCACCCAAAATAAAGAATGATTTAAAAGGGCAAAGTATATATGCACATGTGTTTTCTATGACACAAACAAATATTTTTAAATCATCAACCATTTCTTCTTCATAGCTGCTTCTGTATGTATATATCTTTTTTAATTGCCCTTATCATTTTAAGCCAAGATTTTTCAAATATGTTATTTTAACTGCTGCTGTTTTGTTTATGTATTTTAATTGAGGTTTTAAATTTTGTGCTTGCACCCCGTGGAGTAATAGCCACAAAGGGTAGAATTTTGTTAATTGAAAAAATAAATTTGAAAACACTGCCCTAAATAAGTTAAACAACTAGGTTATAGATGGACTTCCAAAAGATATATGGCTATAAGTATGTCAGTGCCTGGGTACGTACTTAAATACATGCGAATCTTTTCATATAAAAACAGAATGCTAAAATAAAAAATCTAAACAACTTCCCAGAAAAGAAAGCAATATATTCTTGGACTAGTTGAGTTATAAGGTGTTTCTAAATGGATGATTTCACAAAGGTTAATATGCCATTATTTGTTCAGAATCATTAAGTAACCACTATAAGTCACATACTATGCTAGCCACTAGAGAAAAAAAAACCATCATCCCCCAAAAATAATTATTTGCCTTCAAGGAGTTTACAATCAGTAGACACACAAACCCTTGCAAAACAATGTGAAAACCGCTTAAGAATGGCAAGACATGGAGTTCTACAGGAACAGAGAAGAGGAAACCTTTGAGCAAGATTATCAACGTAGGTAGACATGATCCAGGAAAGGAAGTGCTAAGATGGGTGTTCTGGAAGGAGAGCCAGGTATGCAGAGAGCCCAGGAAGGAGCCCTTCAGTGCAGCTGGGAGCCCACTGGAGAGCAGAGTGTGCAGATTAAGAGACGGAGAAGAAAAGACCAGCCAGGCAGGCAGAGGCCAGACTATGGAAGACCTTGTTTGTCATGCTGAGCTTGGGCAACAGCCAACAGGAAATACCTAGAGAATTTGATGGGATGGAGTAACAAAACCGAGTCCACATTTTAGAGGAGTGGCAGTGATATGAAGGATGATCAGCAAAGGAACAAAAGGAAGTGGAGGGGTGGCTCAGGAGAGAAATGATAAGAGCCTGAGATGACGCAGTGGCAGAGAGGCTGGAAAACAAACTTAGACTATATTTAGGAGATGGAACTGGCCAGAATTGGTAACTAATTAGACGAAGAAAGGCATGAAGAAAAGGGAGGAGTTGCAGATGACCACGAGAGTTCTGGCTTGGTTGCCTATAGGGATGGTGGTTCCCTTTGCTGAGACAGAAAATGGAGAGAGGTTGGTGGTATGAGGAAAAGTCAGGAGATTCAGTTTTAGATATGTTCTGTTGAATGTGATGATGTCATCCCCAGGTAAAATTCCAACAGGTGGTTGTCTCTGTGTGATCTGGCCATGTTTTACCTCTCTGAGATCCCTATTTTCTCCCATTTACCTGTGCCCCAATTACACTAAACTTCCACTAGTACTGGGACACTCCAAGTCTGTTTCGGCTGTAGGGCTATTGTGCTTTATGTTTCCTACCTGAGAACTTACATGGCTGATTCTTTTGCTTCATCCAAATCTCTATTCAAAGGGCTCTCAAAAGCAACTTTTCTTGCCACCCAATATAGAAATTTCCAACCCATATGTCACTCTCCAAGCCCATCCCCTGGAATACTTTCTTTGTAACGTTTATCACAGTTTGAAATTACATGATTCATTCATCTGCCTTCTTTCATTTCCTGATACTCTCTAGGAGTGTTCGATATTTTAGACGCAAAAAAGGTGAGTTGAACTGATCCAAAGCATATAATGTGGCTGTATATCTGTGTAAGAGAAAAGAGGGAGATGGAAGAAATGGCCAAAATAGCATTCAACAACATCTGCATTAGACGGAAAGGAAGTGAATTAGGACCCTGACCCAATCTGGCTCAGGAAAAGGAAAGGGGAAGGGGAGGGGGAAAGAAAGGAAAGGGAAGGGAAGGAAAGAGAAAAGGAAAGGAAAAAGAAAGGAATTTACTGGTCCATGAAACAGAAAATTACAGAAATAAATTTAGGTACATCTGGTCTTGGACTTAGTTGACACCTAACTTTATCTCTCAGCCCTGTTTCTCTCTCATATAAAAACGGATAGAATGCTAAAATAAAAAATCTAAACAACTTTCCAGAAAAGAAAGCAATATATTCTTGGACTAGTTGAGTTATAAGGTGTTTCTAAATGGATGGGCTCGGTTCCTGACAGACTCTCCCTATATAGTATTCAAATGATCAGCAGCTTCAGTAAACTCAAAGAAAGTGGATGCCTCTTTTTCAAGAATACCAACAAATCTGGATTGACAAGTCCACCACTGACCCAGTCACTGTGGCTGAAGAAATGCAATGTTATGTTTGGAGAGGCTTGGGTGCCCATCCCTGGATGCAGGTGGTGAGATCAGTCCCACCAATCCATACGACTGAGAGCAGCCTAGAAATGATTCCTTCAAGGAATATTGAGCAAAGAACACATGTGCACTGCAGAAAATAGAGGACCGAGGAACTAGGAAGTGACATGAACTGGATGGCAAATTCAGGGGTTTAAAGACGTCAGTGAGACCAAAGGACAGTGATGGTAGGGGAATGAGGAATTGAACTTACTAGCAGGATGTCAATTGTAGACAGACAGTGGGAACACCAAATAAATGTAAAAAAGTAATCTGTAGGGGGGTGGGGGAAAAAAAAAAGTAATCTGTAGGTCAATATATAACAGCATAAAAAAGGGCAGAGGATGGTAAAACTGGGTACTAGAAACCAAAAAGTTTAAAGTAAAGCCCAAATACATTTAAGATGACCACTATTAAAACAAACAAACAGAAAATAATAGGTGTTGGCTGAGATGTACTGTTGATAGGATTGTAAAATGGTACAACCACTATGGAAAACAGTATGGTATTTCCTCCAAAAAAAAAAAATAAAAATAGAACTGTCATATGATTCAGCCATCCCACTTCAATGTACATATCTAAAAGAATTGAAAACAGGGTTTCAAGAGGACATTTGAATACCCATATTCATAGCAGCATTATTTTCTTTTTTTTTTTATTGTTGGGGATTCATTGAGGGTACAATATGCCAGTTACACTGATTGCAATTGTTAGGTAAAGTCCCTCTTGCAATCATGTCTTGCCCCCATAAAGTGTGACGCACACTAAGGCCCCACACCCTCCCTACATCCCTCTTTCTGCTTCCCCCCCCATAACCATAATTGTCATTAATTGTCCTCATATCAAAATTGAGTACATAGGATTCATGCTTCTCCATTCTTGTGATGCTTTACTAAGAATAATGTCTTCCACGTCCATCCAGGTTAATACGAAGGATGTAAAGTCTCCATTTTTTTTAAGGCTGAATAGTATTCCGTGGTATACATATACCACAGCTTGTTAATCCATTCCTGGGTTGGTGGGCATTTAGGCTGTTTCCACATTTTGGCGATTGTAAATTGAGCTGCAATAAACAGTCTAGTACAAGTGTCCTTATGATAAAAGGATTTCTTTCCTTCTGGGTAGATGCCTAGTAATGGGATTGCAGGATCGAATAGGAGGTCTAGCTTGAGTGCTTTGAGGTTTCTCCATACTTCCTTCCACAAAGGTTGTACTAGTTTGCAGTCCTACCAGCAGTGTAAAAGTGTTCCCTTCTCTCCACATCCACGCCAGCATCTGCAGTTTTGAGATTTTGTGATGTGGGCCATTCTCACTGGGGTTAGATGATATCTCAGGGTTGTTTTGATTTGCATTTCTCTAATATATAGAGATGATGAACATTTTTTCATGTGTTTGTTAGCCATTCGTCTGTCATCTTTAGAGAAAGTTCTATTCATGTCTCTTGCCCATTGATCTATGGGATTGTTGGCTTTTTTCATGTGGATTAATTTGAGTTCTCTATAGATCCTAGTTATCAAGCTTTGGCTCATTGAAAATATGCAAATATCCTTTCCCATTGTGTAGGTTGTCTCTTTGCTTTGGTTATTGTCTCCTTAGCTGTACAGAAGCTTTTCAGTTTAATGAAGTCCCATTTGTTTATTTTTGTTGTTGTTGCAATTGCCATGGCAGTCTTCTTCATGAAGTCTTCCCCCAGGCCAATGTCTTCCAGTGTTTTTCCTATGCTTTCTTTGAGGATTTTTATTGTTTCATGCCTTAAATTTAAGTCCTTTATTCATCTTGAATCAATTTTTGTGACTGGGGAAAGGTGTGGGTCCAGTTTCAGTCTTTTACATGTACACATCCAGTTCTCCCAACACCATTTATTGAATAGGGAGTCTTTCCCCCAAGGTAAGTTCTTGTTTGGTTCATCGAAGATTAGGTGGTTGTAAGATGTTAGTTTCATTTCTTGGTTTTCAATTCGATTCCAAGTGTCTATGTCTCTGTTTTTGTGCCAGTACCATGCTGTCTTGACCACTATGGCTTTGTAGTACAGACTAAAATCTGGTAAGCTGATGCCCCCAGCTTTATTTTTATTACTAAGAACTGCCTTAGCTATACGGGGTTTTTTCCGGTTCCATACAAAACGCAGAATTATTTTTTCCAAATCTTGAAAGCACGATATAGGTACTTTGATAGGAATGGCATTGAATAGGTAGATTGCTTTGGGAAGTATAGACATTTTAACAATGTTGATTCTTCCCATCCATGAGCATGGTATGTTCTTCCATTTGTTAATATCCTCTGCTATTTCCTTTCTGAGGATTTCATAGTTTTCTTTATAGAGGTCCTTCGACTCCTTCGTTAGGTATATTCTTAGGTATTTCATTTTCTTTGAAACTATGGTGAAGGGAGTTGTGTCCTTAATTAGCTTCTCATTTTGACTGTTATTGGTATATACAAAGGCTACTGACTTGTGGACATTGATTTTATATCGTGAAACATTACTGTATTTTTTGATGACTTCTAGGAGTCTTGTGGTTGAGTCTTTGGGGTTCTCTAAGTATAAGATCATGTCGTCAGCAAAGAGGTAGTGTTTGACCTCCTCTGCTCCCATTTGGATTCCCTTTATTTCCTTGTCTTGCCTAATTGTATTGGCTAGAATTTCCAGCACTATGTTGAATAGTAAAGGTGACAAAGGACAACCTTGTCTGGTTCCAGTTCTAAGAGGAAAAGCTTTCAGTTTTACTCCATTCAGTAAAATATTGGCTGTGGGTTTGTCATAGATAGCTTCAATCAGTTTTAGAAATGTGCCACCTATGCCTATACTCTTCAGTGTTCTAATGAGAAAAGGATGCTGGATTTTATCAAATGCTTTTTCTGCATCTATTGAGAGGATCATGTGATCTTTATTTTTGCCTCTGTTAATATGGTGGATAACGTTTATGGACTTGCGTATGTTAAACCAGCCTTGCATCCCTGGGATAAAGCCTACTTGATCATGATGAATGACTTTTTTGATGATAAGCTGTAATCTATTGGCTAGGATTTTGTTGAGAATTTTTCCATCTATATTCATGAGTGAGATTGGTCTGAAATTCTCCTTTTTGTTTGGGTCTTTTCCTGGTTTTGGTATCAGGGTGATGGTTGCTTCATAGAATGTGTTGGGGAAGATTCCTTCTTCCTCAGTTTTTTGGAATAATTTCTGCAGTACAGGAATAAGCTCTTCCTTGAAGGTTTGATAGAATTCTGGAGTGAAGCCATCTGGACCAGGGCATTTTTTAGTTGGAAGCTTTTTTATTGTTTCTTTGATCTCAGTGCTTGAAATTGGCCTGTTCAGGAGGTCTATTTCTTCCTGGCTAAGTCTAGGGAGAGGGTGTGATTCCAAATATTGATCCATTTCCTTCACATTGTCAAATTTCTGGGCATAGAGTTTCTGGTAGCATTCAGAGATGATCTCTTGTATCTCTGTGGGATCAGTTGTTATTTCCCCTTTATCGTTTCTGATTGAGGTTACTAGAGATTTTACTTTTCTATTTCTAGTTAGTCTGGCCAATGGTTTATCTATTTTATTTATTTTTTCAAAAAACCAACTCCTTGTTTCATTAATTTTCTGAATGATTCTTTTGTTTTCAATTTCATTGATCTCTGATTTGATTTTGGAGATTTCTTTTCTTCTACTGAGTTTAGGCTTAGATTGTTCTTCTTTTTCCAATTCCATAAGATCTCTTGTGAGATTGTTGATGTGCTCTCTTTCTGTTTTTCGAATGTAGGCATCTAAAGCGATGAATTTTCCTCTCAAAACTGCTTTTGCAGTATCCCACAGGTTTTGGTAGCTTGTGTCTTCATTGTTGTTATGCTCAAGGAAGTTAATGATTTCCTGTTTTATTTCTTCCTTCACCCATCTGTTATTCAACAGAAGATTGTTTAATTTCCACGGCTTTGGGTGGGGTCGAGCGTTTTTGTTAGAGTTGAGTTCCACCTTTAGTGCCTTATGGTCTGAAAAGATACAAGGTAAAATTTCAATTCTTTTGATTCTGTTGATATTTTTTTTGTGTCCCAGGATATGATCAATTTTGGAGAATGTTCCATGGGGTGATGAGAAGAATGTATATTCTTTATTTTGGGGGTGGAGTGTTCTATATGCGTCTATCAAACATAGTTGTTCTAGGGTCTCATTTAAATCTCTTATATCTTTGTTTATTTTCTGTTTAGAGGATCTGTCCAGCTCTGTAAGAGAGTGTTAAAGTCCCCTGTTATGATGGTATTATCAGATATCATATTGCTCAGACTGAGTAAGGTCTGCTTCAAGAATCTGGGAGCATTTAAATTGGGTGCATAAATATTTAGAATTGAAATGTCTTCTTGTTGTAGTTTTCCCTTGACCAATAAAAAGTGACCATCTTTGTCTTTTTTGACTTTAGTTGCTTTAAATGCACATGTATCTGAAAATAAGATTGCAACTCCTTTTTTCTTCTGAATTCCATTTGCCTGAAAAATTGTCTTCCAACCCTTGACTCGGAGCTTTAATTTGTCTTTTGAAGCCAGGTGTGTTTCTTGCAGACAGCAAATTGGATGGCTTGTGTTTTTTAATCCAGTCAGCCAATCTATGTCTCTTCAGTGGGGAATTCAAGCCATTAACATTTATGGAGATAATTGATAAGTGTGGTAATATTCTATTCATCTTATTTGGTGAGAGTCCATTGCTTAGTTTTATCTTTTGCTTCATTGTGGAGGTTAGGTTCTGTCCTTTGATTTGTGAGTTCTTACTTTGCTGCTGATCCATTGTGGTGGTCAGTGTGCAGAACAGGTTGAAGTATTTCCTGTAGAGCTGGTCTTGTTGTGGCGAATTTCCTCAATGTTTGTATATCCGTAAATGATTTGATTTCTCCATCAATTTTGAAGCTTAGCTTAGCAGGGTACAGAATTCTTGGCTGAAAATTGTTCTGTTTAAGTAGATTAAAGGTAGATGACCATTGTCTTCTTGCTTGGAAAGTTTCATTAGAGAAGTCTGCAGTGACTCTGATGGATTTGCCCCTGTAGGTCAACTGGTGCTTACTCCTGGCAGCTTGCAGAATCTTTTCTTTTGTCTTGACTTTGGACAGGTTCATCACAATGTGTCTTGGAGAAGCTCGGTTAGAGTTGAGGCGACCTGGGGTCCGATAGCCCTCTGAAAGCAGTGTGTCAGACTCTTTGGTGATGTTTGGGAAATTTTCTTTTATAATATTCTCTAGTATGGCTTCCATTCCTCTGGGGCATTCTTCTTCCCCTTCTGGAATTCCTATAACTCGTATGTTGGAACGCTTCATAAAGTCCCATAATTCTGACAGTGAACGTTCTGCTTTCTCTCTCTTCTTTTCTGCCTCTTTTACTGTCTGAGTTATCTCAAGAACTTTGTCTTCTACCTCTGAAATTCTTTCTTCTGCATGGTCTAACCTGTTGCTGATACTTTCCATTGCATCTTTAAGTTCCCTGATTGACTGTTTCAGTTCCTTCAGCTCTGCTGTATCCTTTTTATATTCTTCATATCGTTCATCTCTTATTTGATTCTGTTTTTGGATTTCCTTTTGGTTATTTTCCACTTTATTAGCAATTTCCTTCATTGTTTCCATCATTTCTTTCATTGTTTTCAACATGTGAATTCTAAATTCCCTTTCTGTCATTCCTAACATTACTTTACAGGTGGAATCATCTGCAGTAGCTACCTCATGGTCCCTTGGTGGGGTTGTTCTAGACTGGTTCTTCATGTTGCCTGGAGTTTTCTGCTGATTCTTCCTCATGAGTGATTTCTTTTATCTGTTTCCTTGCCCTAATTTTCCTTTCGCTTCCTCTTGCTCTATAAGTTCTTGTGCCTGTGGACTAAGGGTTACAAGACCAGAAGGGTGAGAAGGTTGAAGAGCAAAAAAGGGATGAAAGAAAGGAGGACCGAGTGATAAGAAAAAAAAGAAAGATAGAGAAAGGAGAGGGGGTGGGTATAAGGAATATTGACAAAAAGAAGAGAGGCACAGAAAGAGGGAGACAGGGCAATATAGGTGTACAGTAGGGTACTTTGACACAACCTTAAAAAACCCCACCTTCTGGGGGTGCCCAGTTGGGTAGTTCCCTTGAGGTCAGCAGCTCTTTGCTAACCTGATCAGACACAGTACCCCACCTCCACCAAGTAGAGAGGAAAGACAAAAATGCAATAAATCAAACCAAAACAAGCAAACAGAAAACTTTACGGGGATAAAATTGGGTGAAAAACCAAATGATAGCGGTAGAAACACTAGCAAAAATGAAGTTCTAGTTATTAAAAAAGGCAGAATGGGAAATTATAATTAAACTGGAAAAATTGAGAAAGAAAAAGGGATCTGTATGGAAAAGATTGAAATTAAAAAACAAAAGAACATCCACAACATCAAAATAAATAAAGAAAAACAACCAAACAAAAAAAAAAAAGAAAAAAATACACAACCAAAAACATAGCAGTTTGTGTTATTGAATATTGTCTGGGCAACACGTGGTCTTCTGCGGTATGAGATGTTAATCACAGTTCTGATACGACTGGAGGCTGCTGATTTCTCAAACCCCAGCAGGTAGACACCCTAAATCTCTCTTCAGCCTACTTAAAAGGCACTTTGAACTTGTAAACTTGCTAGCAGAAGCTTTCCCAGCTTTCTCGCTGGAATCACTGCTGAAGTGGCTATCCACTTACCCAGTGTGCCAAAACCGGTCTCACTCTGCCCCTGAGGGTTAGGGCTGCAAGGCGGCTCAGACCCCACCCTTAGGCTACTTGGTTGCTGGGTTACCAGCTCCCACCTGTTTCTAGCTCTGCGACCCTGAGGGCGGAGTTTGCCGGGGCAGATCACTGACAATGGTCACAACGGTGTGACCCACCGCCAAACACTATTAGCTCCGTCTGGCTCAGTGGCTCAGACTGGGGCCCTAGACAACGGCCAAAGTTCTCCGCACTCCCGCTCAGGCCCTCCCCAAGGCAGTTCAACTCAGTGCCAAGTCCAAGGACACCAAAACAGTTCACAGGTAAGGCCTTTCTGGTTTGCAGTCTCGCTGCTACTGAACTTACAGTTGTGGGCGGGTTTAGACGGATTGAACACACGCGACCACTTGCCGGTTTTCCACTGTTTTAGTCCTCCTCTTGGGGTCCAGAAGTCTCTTGCTGACTCCCTGTATCCTCATAGGAGTGATGATAGGCAGATCCCACCAGCCAGAGATGCCTGGAGTCCTATCTCCCCAGACTCACGGTGCCCAGATGCAAGGAAGCTGTTACTCGGCTGCCATCTTGCTCCGCCTCCGGTAGAATTTCATAGCAGCATTATTTACAATATCCACGAGGTGGGAGTAATCCAAATGTTTATAGACGGAGAAATTAGTAACAAAATGCAGTATATACAGACAAATAATGGAATATTATTCAGCCTTAACAAGAAGAAAATCTTAGCATGGACTACAACATGGATGGAACTTGAAGATTTATATTATATTATGTTAATTATATTATATTATGTAGAATAAGCCAGTCACAGAAAGATAAATACTATATGATTCTATCAATACTTACATGAGACATCTAAAGTGGTCAGATTCATAGAATGGTGATTACCAGGGGCTGTAAGGGAGGAGAAATGGGAAATCATTGTTTAATAGATACATAGACAGTTTTACAAGATGAAAAAGTTTTAGAGATTTGTTGCACAATAAATGTTGACATACTTAATACTTCTCAGCCATATGCTTACTTAAACATGATTAAGGTGGTAGATTAAACTTTATGTTATGTATTTTTTACCACAATTAAAAATAAAAGTAAAAGTAAAGCCTGTGCAACAGTGAATTCAGGAAACAATTTTTTGTTAACTGAACCATCAAAGCACTTCTTTCCCTCAATCTACCAGTTGTTTAATCAATTGAGCTGGCCAATTAATAGTGCTAAAATAAATGATTAAATGTATATAAACACACACTTTAGCCTGAATATTTGTGTTCCCCCAAAATTCATTTGTTCAAATCCTAACCCCCAGAGTGATAGTATTAGGAGGTGGACTCCTTGGGAATTGATTAGGTCATGAGGGTAACCCCCTCCTGAATGAGATTAGTGCCCTTAAAACAGCCCCAATGACCTCTTCCTGCATTGTCCCCTCTACTATGTGAGGACATGGTTAAAAGTCTCCAGCTATGAACCAGGAAATGGGCCCTCACCAGACAGAAATCTCAGACTTCCCAATCTCCAGAACTGTGAGAAATAAATTTCTGTTATTTATAAACCACCTAGTATACTATTTTAGCAGCCCAAACAAAAATATATATTTCAAAAAACAGAGTAAAGTAGAAGAGGGATTTTTTTCGAGAATAAAAATTATGTATATGTACTCTTAAAAGTTTTAGGGAAGGTGCCTACTATGGGCCAAAAGATGCCTGCGTATGTTTGGTCTGGCTAAATTTCTTCTATTGGCATTAATTTCTCATCAGTAAGGTATTCAGTTTACATGGTGGCACTATGTAGTTCCCAAAATAATTGCTATTTAACTATTCATATTAGGAATTGTTACCATTCTCACATGGTATATGGTTGATCCTGGTAAAGTAATAATGTGCATCAATTTGTTTTAGCTAAGACGTTAATTGTTTTTAACTTAATTTTTATCTATTAGTAATGTCTAATAAAAGTTATGAATAATTATACCATTTGGTCAATATTAGAAGAATCGTCAGAGGTGGAAGTGGCTACTTTGCTCATCATTGATGACCCTCCCTCATCCTCTTGCACACATCATATCATCATGCTCAGGAGTACTAGAGAGGAATGCTTTCATCCCACTTCTTTGGTTTCCATGAGGAGGTATTTTTTGCATGGAAGCTCCACTTCACTCTTCATAGTTAGCAGACACAGAGCAAGGTCAGAGACAGGGGCGTGTCCTGTTTCCCATGGGAAGCTGTCACTCTTCACTGCCCTTCCCTGCTGGCAGTTGTACAGGGGTGGGCCCCACGTGGGAGGCCTGCTCTGACCCAGTGCTGCCTGGGACTGGATGACAAGATTTAATTCTGCAGAAGGATCGGAAGAATCCCACTGTTGCCCAGATTGTCCAATATTAACTTTACCAGTAATAAAGTAGACACTTGGGCTCTGCATATGGCAATCTTTTGCCTTATTTCTTAAATCATTCCCTACCAGCTGGGATAAGGGGTTACATGCAACTCCCAGAAAGGTAGTATCTGCTTTAAACAAAATATATTTCAGGATAGCAGGACTTAAGCCAGTTTGCTATGAGACAAAATAATACACATAAGTTATGTTTTTATTGATTTAGGTATTAAATAGATGAATAAAAATGAAAAGAAATTAAATACAGGTCTTAATTAACCAGCATAAAGAGCAACTACAGAATTCAAGAGCATTACATGAAATAGTGCTCTCTCACCAAGCTTTTTACCACCCCTTATGTTAAATCTATCAGTAATAGCATCCAAAACTACAACTGTTACATTAAAATTAAAAAAATAAAAAATAGATGACAATTTCTTATCTTTAATATTCATTTTACTCCCTTCTAGAGAAATAAATTAAAAAAAAAACTCTCCAGACAATTTACTGACATTTCTTTCCCACCAAATTCACCAAACATCTACGAAGCCCAGAGGTCAAGGCACTTTCTATCACCACTATGAATACAAACCATCCCAGTTTGGGTGTTAAGGAACGTAAACAAAACTGGAGAGACGGAACATGTGTACAGATACCTTGAATATGGAAGTATTTGCTATGTCTCATAAAAGGTAATAAAAATCACACGGATATTTACAACAAATGCAGGTCTCTTTTGGAGGAGAAAAGCCTGTGTAAATTAGGTGGCATCTTCTTTTCACTGGAATGTGTAAAACGGTGAGCAAATATGTGACATCTGGCAAGCACACAGTAAAGAGCCTTGGGAAAGAAATGAGAGATAAAACAGGAAACTATTTGGGGGCCATATCTGGAGCGGGGCTTGAATCCTAAAAAGAGTTAACAATGACTGGGAAAAGTGCTGTGTGGGTTGAGCAGTGAGTCAGCAAGAGCTGGATAAAAAAAGTGCTGAGCAGAAATGATGGCCTCGGTTAAAGGGAAGGAGCCTGAATCTGCGGCAGACTCAACCTGCATGTTCTCTCCAGCAACTCTTCACCCCAGCAGGAAGCATTTGAAAGTTGAAGGTCAGTGGGGAGTTTTAGGGAATAAGTGACTGCACTGCTGAGTTGGCTGACCACAGAAAACAGGATAAATAGGGAAGAAGTGCAGTCAGAAGGAAGTTAACAGACAAGAGGAAAAAGGGCAGAGTCAGAGGTCTGAGAAGGAAGCCCAGGATCAGTATGAGTAAGAAACTCAGAATGAGTGACATTGAAGAGATAAGGGGAGAGGCAAGATACTCAGAATTAAAGATTTTAGAGACAGATGATGAGGCCCGAGGATGGAGTGAAGCTGGGAGTCACAGGTGGCGGGGAGGTGAGGACCCCTGAGTCCCTGCCATGCCAATCTGGGTTAGGTTAAATTCATTAAGTACGAAAAGAAGCAGCATGGTGTTTGTCTGCCACAGCAGCCAGGAGAAAAGGAAGGTGGCGTAAGACAGCTGGACAGAGGAGAGAATGCTGAATTTCAACAGCTGGAACACTCAACTGGAATGGGCAAAGGAGAATAAAGGAGGCTGGGCTTTTTTCTCTCTCCTCTATGTTGGTGATGAAAAGGAAAGAAAAGGCTATATTGGGAAAAAGTTCATGGGAAGTAACATCCCTAATAATTAAAAAAAAAAGCCCGGCTCACTTAGAGAAGTGAGGTAGAAAGAGCATTTGTAAAAAAAGAAACAAAAGACAGAGGAATGATTCATAGAAATAGAAAATAACAGAGCACAACCACAAAGACAAAGGCCACCTCCAGGACCCATTGGGCCTATCCACAAATATTCTGGTTCACAAAACAGACAAAAGCATAGACTGGCTTTGGCCAATTGAACATGATCAAGTGATGTGCGTCATTTCTGGTGGAAGCTTTGCAGCTGATGCACGATTCTCCACATCTCTTGATCTAAGGCAATCTGTTAACAGAAGTGTGTGTCATGATGAAATTTCAATCATCTGGGTCCCTGAGCACGTCTAAAGAACCAACACCCCCTTGCCAACCCATATTTTGCACACATGAAAAATAGACCTTGATTGATTTGAGCTGCTGAGACTTCAGGGTGTTTGTTACTACAGCCAAACTTATCCTGACTAATAGGCAACCGAGTAACTAGAGCAGGGAGGCTTTTTAAGAAAGTACTTGAAGTGTTTTCCAGTCACGATTCTACTTATTTGATAATATTTTTAAAATCATAAAATTTTCTTCAAGATAGAAAAAAGATCTATGAGAGTTTAGGTATGAATACTCCACGGTTAGGACACCCTAATGCTTGTTGATGGTTTAGGACCATCAACAGCAAACCTGGGGACTTTGCTCTCCCTCCCCAAAGCACAGCCCATCCCAGGCCACCAGCAGCTCTAGGCCTACACCACAGGCTCCATGGAGAACACAGCTGAAAGGGATCCCTCTGGAAAAAAGGCCTGGTCAGAGCTGGAGATAGAAGAGATAGCAGGCAGAAACAGTTTGTGCCTCGGTAGTGTGCAGAGAATAGAGGGAAAGTTAGTCAGAGTTTTGAACAGGGGTTCACTAGACATTGAATCTAGAATCTCAGGGTGAGGAAGTTAACCAGCACTCACCGAACCAATATTCAGCAATTTGGCAGACTTGAGTGACTGGGAGATTTTGAGAGCTTATAGGATCAAACAATTCCAACACAGGATGAGTAATCTGCTGTTTATTATTTGTTAGCTTTGGTTTTGTTTTTGTCTTCTTTGGCTTTCCACAGACGGAGAGACATGCGGAGCAGGATTTAGTGGCCTGCAAGAACTTCAGTTATACCTGCCACCGTCCATAAAAATTTTCATCGGTTTACAGAATTTTAATTGTTTTTAAATAGCCTGGCAGTGATGATACTGAATAAAGGATCTTGTTTCCTGAATCAAGGAAGCACAAAATAGGTGTATCTTCCTTGGCCCATTGTTAATCAATTTCTAGGCCCGTGTACTCCTGCTCAGCTACCAAACAGATGTTTGATGATGTGTTGGTTCCCTCCTGCCATAGGGTGGGCGACTCCACAGGAACTGGCAGACACCCAAGCAGGGTTGTCTCACTCAGCACTGCCATGTGTGGCTTATAATATACTGTACACTAATGACTTTGTGACATCATTATTCCTTTTCTTAGCTTCTCAAAGGACACCTGGCTCAACTGAACGACTAGCTTATTTTGTCACAAGTGTAGGTCATCCCGACCTTAGAAACAGAACTGAAGAGATAAAGGAGCGCCAAGCAATTGTCATGCCATTACTCCTAGCCCTAGAAATGCAATGATAGAGTTCAGAAATGCAAAAGAGAGTTCTGGGAAGGTTGGCCGCTTTCTTAGATCTGACAAAAGATAATTCCAGAGCCTATGGCTTCTAGTAATAAGGTTTCAAATTGACAATATTTAAATGTATGTATGTTATTGACAGAATTTTCTTTAGGTTACACTAAAGGCTCTCAGGAGTTAACTAGAGGCCACAGTCTAGAAGGTAAAATGAGACTCATTTATGCATTCTAGGGAGATGTGCCTCAATGAGGGAAAAAAAAAAGAGGTAGATAGAAAAGTTTTCATTTGAAGATTCTGAATAAGCGTCATATACTGTTATGGTTATCATTAGACTATTTTCCATGTATTTATCACTTTCAAAGCTGACATTATTCCACAGGTTTCTTTTGTTGACTTTATATCCTCTTTTTTTAATAAATGAGTGGGGACTGCCGCCTTAATTATATAGAATGATATTTCTTTTCCCTTTTCGTTTAAATTCTCTTTAAGCCAGGCATGAGATACTAGTTCCATTTGAACAAATTAGGTTAATGAAGTTTTGATAACTCAGCCACTTTTATTTCGAATAGGCCTAAATTAGACATCAGTGCAGCCAACTCAAAAAGGAGTTTTATTTAGAAATTATGGCTTTGGATAGAGAAGCTTTTTTTCACCTCTTACATAATACTTGCTTTTCACTTAAAATCACTTGTTACATGCATTTTGTATAAAACCTGGGCTATGGTTAGGTTTTGCCACACGAGATTTTACACAGTACAAATTATTTGTCCAAGTTTTCCCCACGGTAAGGAGTCTTTTCTCTTTTATCATCAAATATGCACCAGGAAGCGCTTGGGCATGAAACATACTCAGTAATTCCAGCAGTGCCATAAAAAACAAGGAAGGATACCAAGAATTCCAGGACACAATTATGTGGCAGAACACAAGTATTCTCTTTTCATGCAAAAATACAGTTGCTTTGTTTACCTTTCTCCTACTTTTGCATTTTAGAAGGATAAAATATCCATTTCTATTCTCCTCCAAAGGATATTTGAAAATTAAACCCTCCATGAATTTGAGGAAGGAAAACAACTCCTGCAGTTGACTCTGGTTCTAAGGCTTTTGGGTCATGCAAGTCTATTGAGGGGAAAAAAGGAAGTAAAAATCTTCACGTCAGGAGCAGTGGCTCACACCTGTAATCCTAGCACTCTGAGAGGCCCAGGCAGGTGGATTGCTTGAGCTCAGGAGTTCAAAACCAGACTGAGCAAGACCAAGACCCTGTCTCCAGAAAAAATAGCCAGGTGTTATGTCAGGTGTCTATAGTCCCAGCTACTCAGGAGGCTTCAAGCCTAAGAGTTTGAAGTTGCTGTGAGCTATGATTCCAGAGCATTCTACTGAAGGCAACAAAGTGAGAGTCTGTCTCAAAACAAACAAACAAACAAAAAAATCCCAAAACGAAAAAACCTATCCTTCAAGAGTGAAGAGACAGGATTTGGAGGACATTCTCCTAAATAAAATATCTCAAAAATGGTAAAACAAGCACCCCATTACTCAATACTAATCTGAAAATAGTAGACCAACAAATACAGGTGCATATAAAAGTAAAACACAAATTCATAAAGGGAGAAAGGCGAAGTGGGAAGGGGGCTTGGTAAGCTCCCACCTATTGGATACACTGTAAGGGTATATGGCACACGTCCTGGGTGAAAGACTCAACTACAACTGGGACTTTGGACTTTACCTTACAAATACAAATAATGTAACTAATTGATGTACCCTCATATTAACTCACAATAATAATTTTTTTTTAAGAGTGAAGAGATAGAATCCTAGCACTATGGGAGGCCAAGGTGAGTAAATTGCCTGAGCTCATGAGTTTGAGACCAGCCTGAGCAAGAGCGAGATCCCATCTCTAAAAATAGCTGGTGCTACCGTGGGTTCCTATAGTCTCAGCTACTTGGGAGGCTGAAGCAAGAGAATCACTTGAGCCTGCCCGGGGCAACAAAAAAAAAAAAAAAAAAAGTGAAGAGATAGAGAAGAGAAAGAAGAGAGAAGGATGGGGTTCACCAGATGGGTTCTGGACAACTGGGGACTGACTCTAGTAAAGTTAGCCTGGAGGGAGAAAGCCCAAGAGGAGCCAGTGAAGAGAATGAAATGGGAGCCTCTGCTTGTGGCCTTGTGTAAACACCCTAGATGGTGAAGGGAGAAGAGCCCCCGACTGCCAGCCACACAGAGCCACTTAACCCACTCAAGCCAGGACCACCCGTACCAGTTTCTCATTGCTACAGTAACCTGTGACCACAAATGTAGTGGCTTGAAACAACACAAATTGAATCTTGCACAGTTCTGGGGGTCAAGCATCCAAAATAAGTCTTCCTTAGTGGTCAGCAGAGCTGGCTGCTGCTGGAGGGTCTAAGACAGTGGTTTCCAACTGGCGTGCTATGAGAGGATCTTAGGTGTGCCATGAAAATTTTAATGATCATTAATTAAATGATTTTCAAAAGAAGTTCAAAGCACAGTAAATATATAGGCTTTTTTACTCTTTTTTTTAATCAAAATAATTTAAGTGTAGAAGTTTAAACTGTGAAAGTTTAACTATAGGTTTAAGTGTGTGGTGAGATTAAAAAAAAAGGTTGGAAAACATTGCTCTAAGGAGAATTTGTTCCTTACCTTTTCAGGCTTTTAGGAGCTTTCATCCTTGCCACTGTCATCACAACACTTCCACCCTTACCATCTACTGCCCTGGTGTAAAGTCTCCTGTGATTACATTTAAGGCCCACCTAGACAATCCAGGATAACTTCTCCATCGTAAAAAACTTAAACACACCTACAAAATCTCTTTTGTCATGGCCTATATTGGCAGGTTCCAGGGGTTAGGACGTTGACATCTTTGGAAGGCCATTGTTCAGCTTGTGACACCACCCATGTTTCTCCATCCTCTGGTGCCCAGGAAACCACACCCTCTCTTATAGAGTGCCTTGCCCAGGGACAGCCCAGCTGAAATAAGGTCTGCCTGTGTCAAAAGACTGATTCATTCTTCTAATATCTGCCCTGTGGCCACCCTCAAGTATATACAATGCTCTTGAGTATTCCTAAGCTCAAAAATGCAGGAAACTGGGACATATAGCTGAGCTGCAAAGAGAAAGCTGCACCCCTGTATTTGTCAGTGAGCTAAGAATACAGAACAGGGCAAGTTTTAGATTCCTGAGTAGAGTCAAGAGTTAATGACCCCACTGACATAGTACATAAAAAGCCAGTATTATTGGAATAATGTCCAACATGAAGACAACTCTGAGTAGGAGTGGAACTACAAGAGAATCATCTTCATGTACAGTTCCAGGATCTTCCTAGGCTAATAGTTGGTGATTGATTTAAACACCTGAAAATTATTTAACTGGAATAGTGCCTGTTCTCCAGAAGAAATCATTCTTTTTCTACAATTGATTATAGGAAAAACTAAGCCCTTTAATGCACATCCAGTCCAGATCGTGACACTGTTGCATGTTGAGCATGGGGCTTAGCAGCTGTGTGAGGCCATTCCCAAGTCCCCATGGTTCTCAAGTCCCTCTCTAGCCAGGAAGCAGCAGCTTGTTCTTACCTACAAGCGGGGTGAAGCACAGTGAGCTAGTACTCCAATAATGCCAGACCCTTTTAAAGGCTCGACGCTCAAGAAAAATGCAGAAAAGACAATACGCGGCACAGGCATCTTATGGTAAATTTTATTAGGTTTTTAAAGAGAATTATAGATGATAATGGATCTGTGGGATGATAGATTGTCCCGGAGGAACTACAAAGCTGCGAGTGCGTGAGGGGGCCCACTCATCCTGTAAACAGTGAAAGTGAAGGCCCAGGAGCTTATGAATAGTCAATGTACTCAGAGAAGAAATTCGGCTTCATATTAAAGTTGATGTAATCTACTGATATTTAATTCTCAGTAATGATCTTCAGTGATTTTCATATTTTAGTAATGTAAGCAAATAAAATGCCTTAGAACCTCAGAGACACTATTATAAAAAGAAAAGTATTTTTTTCTTATAAGTAGGTTGTCATGATAGCTCTTCATTCATTCATTCATTTTTTTCATTCATTAAATAAATCTTTTCTGAGTACTTGCTCTCAGTTAGGTGTTGTAGGGATACTGGTAATGGTAGTCACTCACCCATCCACAGTTTTACAGTTCACAAGGCACTTTCCCAGGTATTATTCCACTTCACAGCTTTGAGGTGGGTGTTTTTACCTTCACTTTATGGAAGGAGAAACTAAAGACTCACATTATCGAGTATCTTCCCAAAGGTCACAGAGTCCGGAGGAAGAGCAGAGCACTGATTTAATCTCAGTTCTCTGTTCCTGGAGGCACCGCCTCACACTGTATGATTTGCTTCCTGCCTTACGCAGTTTTACTGTCTGCCAAGGGGTCTCACAATACAAAGCAAGAAACCTCTGTACCACAATCTCAAGGATATACAAGTATTTTTCCAGGCTCCTGATTTTTTACAAATCACATTTTCTGGAGAATTACCCCTTTCAGGGGCTTCTCCTCAAACCTAATGTTAACTACCTTTTCAACCTTCATCTAAAGTTTTATCTCTCGATTAACAGCCATGTTTCACAACAGAGCACAGCTTGTAATGAGTTCACAAAACTCACTGCCTGTATCACATCCAGGAAGGAACAGTGCGGCCTCCTAAGGTCTGACTCCTACACGCACTGCCTGACTCACTCCCTGCTGAGAATATTCACTCCTGCACCCCTGCTCGGCAGCAGACAAGATGTAGCCGGCACCTCAACAACGTAAAAAATGCCTTCGAATTGCGCCTGTGTGTGGTCATGTAAGTAATCAAAATTCAAATGTTAAACCCATAAGTGTCAGACTCTATAGTACAGAACAGTGTTTTTTAGCCTTTTTTAAATCTCACTGCACACTCAAACCAATGGTTAAACTTCCATAGCATACTTAAATGATGTTGATCCAAAAAAAAAAAAGAGTAAATAAAAGAATATACTTACTGTGCTTTGAAATTCTTTTGAAAATCATTTAATTAATAATTTTTGCCAAGTTATGGAAGAAGCCCAAGTGGCCATTGGCCAATGAATGGACTAATAAATTGTGGTATATGTACACCATGGAATACTATGCAGCCTTAAAGAAAAGATGGAGACTTTACTTTTTTTATGTTTACATGGATGGAGCTAGAACATATTCTTCTTAGTAAAGTATCTCAGGAATGGAAAAAAAGTATCCAGTGTACTCAGTACTTTTATGAAACCAATTTATAACTACTCACACTTTGTTATGAAAGATAGATCACAACTATAGCTCAGGATGAAGGAGAGAAATGGAAGGGGATGCAAGGGGAGAGGAGAGGTCCGATAGAGGGAGGGTAAACAGTGGGACCACATCTATGGAGCATATTGCAGGGGTACAAGTCAAATCTATCAAGAATAGAACATAAATGTCTTAACACAATAATTAAATGAGGTGAAAGCTATGTTGATTAGTTTGATGCAAACACTCCAAATTGTATAAAAAACAACACATTGTACCCCACAAATGCATAAATGTATTCATGATCTATGTGTACACGGTTTAAAGTAAAAATAAATAAATCTACTAGAAAAAAATAATTTAAAAAAAAACCTTTGTGGAGGAGGCGGAGCAAGATGGCAGCCGAGTAACAGCTTCCTTGCATCTGGGCACCGTGAGTCTGGGGAGATAGGACTCCAGGCATCTCTGGCTGGTGGGAACTGCCTATCATCACTCCTATGAAGATACAGGGAGTCAGCGAGAGACTTCTGGACCCCAAGAGGAGGACTAAAACAGTGGAAAACCGGCAAGTGGTCGCGTGTGTTCAATCCGTCTAAACCCGCCCAGAACTGTAAGTTCAGTAGCAGTGAGACTGCAAACCAGAAAGGCCTTACCTGTGAACTGTTTTGATGTCCTTGGACTTGGCACTGAGTTGAACTGCCTTGGGGAAGGCCTGAGCGGGAGTGCGGAGAACTTTGGCCGTTGTCTAGAGCCCCAGTCTGAGCCGCTGAGCCAGAGGGAGCTAATAGTGTTTGGCGGTGGGTCACACGGATCCATTGTCAGTGATCTGCCCCGGCAAGCTCCGCCCTCAGGGTCGCAGAGCTAGAAACGGGTGGGAGCTGGTAACCCAGCAACCAAGTAGCCTAAGGGTGGGGTTTGAGCCGCCTTGCAGCCCTAACCCTCAGGGGCAGAGTGAGACCGGTTTTGGCACACTGAGTAAGTGGATAGCCACTTCAGCAGCGATTCCAGCGAGAAAGCTGGGAAAGCTTCTGCTCAGCAAGTTTACAAGTTCAAAGTGCCTTTTAAGTAGGCTGAAGAGAGATTTAGGGTGTCTACCTGCTGGGGTTTGAGAAATCAGCAGCCTCCAGTTGTATCAGAACTGTGACAAACATCTCATACCCCAGAAGACCACGTGTTGCCCAGACAATATTCAATAACATATACAAACTGCTTTGTTTTTGGTTGTGTATTTTTTTCTTCTTTTTTTTTGGTTTGGTTGTTTTTTTTGTTTGTTTATTTTGATGTTGCTGATGTTCTTTTGTTTTTTTAATTTCAATCTTTTCCACACAGATCCCTTTTTCTTTCTCAATTTTCCTAGTTTAATTATAATTTCCCATTGCTGCCTTTTTTAATAACTTCAACTTCATTTTTGCTAGTGTTTCTACCGATATAATTTGGTTTTTCACCCAATTTTATCCCGGTAAAGTTTTCTGTTTGCTTCTTTTGGTTTGATATAGCATTTTTGTCTCTCCTCTCTACTTGGTGAAGGTGGGGTACTGTGTCTGTTCAGGTTAGCAAAGAGCTGCTGACCTCAAGGGAACCACACAACTGGGCACCCCCAGAAGGTGGGGTTTTTTAAGGTTGTGTCAAAGTACCCTACTGTACATCTATATTGCCCTGTCTCCCTCTTTCTGTGCCTCTCTTCTTTTTGTCAATATTCCTTATACCCACCCACTCTCCTTTCTCTATCTTTCTTTTTTTCTTATCACTCGGTCCTCCTTTCTTTCATCCCCTTTTTTTTGCTCTTCAACCTTCTCACCCTTCTGGTCCTGTAACCCTTAGTCCACAGGCACAAGAACTTAAAGAGCAAGAGGAAGTGAAAGGAAAATTAGGGCAAGGAAACAGATAAAAGAAATCACTCATGAGGAAGAATCAGCAGAAAACTCCAGGCAACATGAAGAACCAGTCTAGAACAACCCCACCAAGGGACCATGAGGTAGCTACTGCAGATGATTCCACCAGGATTGAAATGTTAGGAATGACAGAAAGGGAATTTAGAATACACATGTTGAAAACAATGAAAGAAATGATGGAAACAATGAAGGAAATTGCTAATAAAGTGGAAAATAACCAAAAGGAAATCCAAAAACAGAATCAAATAAGAGATGAACGATATGAAGAATATAAAAAGGATATAGCAGACCTGAAGGAACTGAAACAGTCAATTAGGGAACTTAAAGATACAATGGAAAGTATCAGCAACAGGTTAGACCATGCAGAAGAAAGAATTTCAGAGGTAGAAGACAAAGTTCTTGAGATAACTCAGACAGTAAAAGAGGCAGAAAAGAAGAGAGAGAAAGCAGAACGTTCACTGTCAGAATTATGGGACTTTATGAAGCGTTCCAACATACGAATTATAGGAATTCCAGAAGGGGAAGAAGAATGCCCCAGAGGAATGGAAGCCATACTAGAGAATATTATAAAAGAAAATTTCCCAAACATCACCAAAGAGTCTGACACACTGCTTTCAGAGGGATATCGGTCCCCAGGTCGCCTCAACTCTAACCGAGCTTCTCCAAGACACATTGTGATGAACCTGTCCAAAGTCAAGACAAAAGAAAAGATTCTGCAAGCTGCCAGGAGTAAGCACCAGTTGACCTACAGGGGCAAATCCATCAGAGTTACCGCAGACTTTTCTAATGAAACTTTCCAAGCAAGAAGACAATGGTCATCTACCTTTAACCTACTTAAACAGAACAATTTTCAGCCCAGAATTCTGTACCCTGCTAAGCTAAGCTTCAGAATTGACGGAGAAATCAAATCATTTACGGACATACAAACATTGAGGAAATTCGCCACAACAAGACCAGCTCTACAGGAAATACTTCAACCTGTTCTGCACACTGACCACCACAATGGATCAGCAGCAAAGTAAGAACTCAGAAATCAAAGGACAAAACCTAACCTCCACACTGAGGCAAAAGATAAAACTAAGCAATGGACTCTCACCAAATAAGATGAATAGAATACTACCACACTTATCAATTATCTCAATAAATGTTAATGGCTTGAATTCCCCACTGAAGAGACATAGATTGGCTGACTGGATTAAAAAACACAAGCCATCCATTTGCTGTCTGCAAGAAACACACCTGGCCTCAAAAGACAAATTAAAGCTCCGAGTCAAGGGTTGGAAGACAATTTTTCAGGCAAACGGAATTCAGAAGAAAAGAGGAGTTGCAATCTTATTTTCAGATACATGTGGATTTAAAGCAACTAAAGTCAAAAAAGACAAAGATGGTCACTTTATATTGGTCAAGGGAAAACTACAACAAGAAGACATTTCCATTCTAAATATTTATGCACCCAATTTAAATGCTCCCAGATTCTTGAAGCAGACCTTACTCAGTCTGAGCAATATGATATCTGATAATACCATCATAACAGGGGACTTTAACACACCTCTTACAGAGCTGGACAGATCCTCTAAACAGAAATTAAACAAAGATGTAAGAGATTTAAATGAGACCCTAGAACAACTATGCTTGATAGATGCATATAGAACACTCCACCCCAAAGATAAAGAATATACATTCTTCTCATCACCCCATGGAACATTCTTCAAAATTGATCATATCCTGGGACACAAAACAAATATCAACAGAATCAAAAGAATTGAAATTTTACCTTGTATCTTTTCAGACCATAAGGCACTAAAGGTGGAACTCAACTCTAACAAAAATGCTCAAGCCCACCCAAAGCCATGGAAATTAAACAATCTTCTGTTGAATAACAGATGGGTGAAGGAAGAAATAAAACAGGAAATCATTAACTTCCTTGAGCATAACAACAATGAAGACACAAGCTACCAAAACCTGTGGGATACTGCAAAAGCAGTTTTGAGAGGAAAATTCATCGCTTTAGATGCCTACATTCGAAAAACAGAAAGAGAGCACATCGACAATCTCACAAGAGATCTTATGGAATTGGAAAAAGAAGAACAATCTAAGCCTAAACTCAGTAGAAGAAAAGAAATATCCAAAATCAAATCAGAGATCAATGAAATTGAAAACAAAAGAATCATTCAGAAAATTAATGAAACAAGGAGTTGGTTTTTTGAAAAAATAAATAAAATAGATAAACCATTGGCCAGACTAACTAGAAATAGAAAAGTAAAATCTCTAGTAACCTCAATCAGAAACGATAAAGGGGAAATAACAACTGATCCCACAGAGATACAAGAGATCATCTCTGAATACTACCAGAAACTCTATGCCCAGAAATTTGACAATGTGAAGGAAATGGATCAATATTTGGAATCACACCCTCTCCCTAGACTTAGCCAGGAAGAAATAGACCTCCTGAACAGGCCAATTTCAAGCACTGAGATCAAAGAAACAATAAAAAAGCTTCCAACTAAAAAATGCCCTGGTCCAGATGGCTTCACTCCAGAATTCTATCAAACCTTCAAGGAAGAGCTTATTCCTGTACTGCAGAAATTATTCCAAAAAACTGAGGAAGAAGGAATCTTCCCCAACACATTCTATGAAGCAAACATCACCCTGATACCAAAACCAGGAAAAGACCCAAACAAAAGGAGAATTTCAGACCAATCTCACTCATGAACATAGACGCAAAAATTCTCAACAAAATCCTAGCCAATAGATTACAGCTTATCATCAAAAAAGTCATTCATCATGATCAAGTAGGCTTCATCCCAGGGATGCAAGGCTAGTTTAACATACGCAAGTCTATAAACGTTATCCACCATATTAACAGAGGCAAAAATAAAGATCACATGATCCTCTCAATAGATGCAGAAAAAGCATTTGATAAAATCCAGCATCCTTTTCTAATTAGAACTCTGAAGAGTATAGGCATAGGTGGCACATTTCTAAAACTGATTGAAGCTATCTATGACAAACCCACAGCCAATATTTTACTGAATGGAGTAAAACTGAAAGCTTTTCCTCTTAGAACTGGAACCAGACAAGGTTGTCCTCTGTCACCTTTACTATTCAACGTAGTGCTGGAAGTTCTAGCCAATACAATTAGGCAAGACAAGGAAATAAAGGGAATCCAAATGGGAGCAGAGGAGGTCAAACTCTCCCTCTTTGCTGACGACATGATCTTATACTTAGAGAACCCCAAAGACTCAACCACAAGACTCCTAGAAGTCATCAAAAAATACAGTAATGTTTCAGGATATAAAATCAATGTCCACAAGTCAGTAGCCTTTGTATACACCAATAACAGTCAAGATGAGAAGCTAATTAAGGACACAACTCCCTTCACCATAGTTTCAAAGAAAATGAAATACCTAGGAATATACCTAACGAAGGAGGGGAAGGACCTCTATAAAGAAAACTATGAAATCCTCAGAAAGGAAATAGCAGAGGATATTAACAAATGGAAGAACATACCATGCTCATGGATGGGAAGAATCAACATTGTTAAAATGTCTATGCTTCCCAAAGCTATCTACCTATTCAATGCCATTCCTATCAAAGTACCTACATCGTACTTTCAAGATTTGGAAAAAATGATTCTGCGTTTTGTATGGAACCGGAAAAAACCCCGTATAGCTAAGGCAGTTCTTAGTAACAAAAATAAAGCTGGGGGCATCAGCATACCAGATTTTAGTCTGTACTACAAAGCCATAGTGGTCAAGACAGCATGGTACTGGCACAAAAACAGAGACATAGACACTTGGAATCGAATTGAACACCAAGAAATGAAACTAACATCTTACAACCACCTAATCTTTGATAAACCAAACAAGAACTTACCTTGGGGGAAAGACTCCCTATTCAATAAATGGTGTTGGGAGAACTGGATGTCTATATGTAAAAGACTGAAACTGGACCCACACCTTTCCCCACTCACAAAAATTGATTCAAGATGGATAAAGGACTTAAATTTAAGGCATGAAACAATAAAAATCCTCCAAGAAAGCATAGGAAAAACACTGGAAGATATTGGCCTGGGGGAAGACTTCATGAAGAAGACTGCCATGGCAATTGCAACAACATCAAAAATAAACAAATGGGACTTCATTAAACTGAAAAGCTTCTGTACAGCTAAGGACACAATAACCAAAGCAAAGAGACAACCTACACAATGGGAAAGGATATTTGCATATTTTCAATCAGACAAAAGCTTGATAACCAGGATCTATAGAGAACTCAAATTAATCCACATGAAAAAAGCCAACAATCCCTTATATCAATGGGCAAGAGACATGAATAGAACTTTCTCTAAAGATGACAGACGAATGGCTAACAAACACATGAAAAAATGTTCATCATCTCTATATATTAGAGAAATGCAAATCAAAACAACCCTGAGATATCATCTAACCCCAGTGAGAATGGCCCACATCACAAAATCTCAAAACTGCAGATGCTGGCGTGGATGTGGAGAGAAGGGAACACTTTTACACTGCTGGTGGGACTGCAAACTAGTACAACATTTCTGGAAGGAAGTATGGAGAAACCTCAAAGCACTCAACCTAGACCTCCCATTCGATCCTGCAATCCCATTACTGGGCATCTACCCAGAAGGAAAAAAATCCTTTTATCATAAGGACACTTGTACTAGACTGTTTATGGCAGCTCAATTTACCATTGCCAAAATGTGGAAACAGCCTAAATGCCCACCAACCCAGGAATGGATTAACAAGCTGTGGTATATGTATACCATGGAATACTATTCAGCTATTAAAAAAAATGGAGACTTTACATCCTTCGTATTAACCTGGATGGAAGTGGAAGACATTATTCTTAGTAAAGCATCACAAAAATGGAGAAGCTTGAATCCTATGTACTCAATCTTGATATGAGGACAATTAATGACAATTAAGTTTATGGGGGGGGAAGCAGAAAGAGGGATGGAGGGAGGAGGGTGGGGCCTTAGTGTGTGTCACACTTTATGGGTGCAAGACATGATTGCAAGAGGGACTTTACCTAACAATTGCAATCAGTGTAACTGGCTTATTGTACCCTCAATGAATCCCCAACAATAAAAAAAAAAAAAAACCTTTGTGGCACACCTAAGATCCTCTCAGGGCACACCAGTGTGTTGTAGCCCACCGGTTGAAAATCACCAGTATACAGAAAATGCAACAGAAGTTTGAAGGAAAGAGAAATCATGGGTGATGGCAGAGAACAAGAAAGGCTCCGTGAAGAAGGCTGCCGTGGAGCTGAGCACTGACGTCTAAGTTGGCCATCAGCAGGAGGTTGTGGAGAAGAGACTCCAACAGCAGGAATTGCCAGGAGCAAAGAGCAACATGACACAGGGAGGATCTGGGTCTGTTCTGGTTCACCAAATAGCACAGGAAAGAGTGAAATAGGAGATGAACTAAGAGAGCTGGATTGAGCTGGATTCACCAACAACAGAAGTTACTGAAAGTTGAGACAATAGTGATGATATTTCCTTCAGTAATGTACTCAATGAAGCCAGCTCCCTGTAACCTCAAACTCCTGGCTCAAGCCATCCTTCTGCCTCAGCCTCCCAAGTAGCTGGGACTACAGGTGCCTGCCACCACACCTGCTTCATTTTTTTTATTTTTTGTAGAGATGGGAGTCCCATTATGTTATCCAGGCTATTCTTGACCTCCTGCGTACAGCAATCCTCCTGCCTCAGTTTCCCAAAGTGCTGGGATTAGAGGCCTGAATCACAGCAGCCCTGTCCTTATTTTAATTTTTATCATTCCAAAGTTATTCTTATAAGATTCAAAGTACAAATAAGGCTTTGTATAAATTGCTTAGATCCAGTGTTATATATGGGGAAACATACAGAGACTCATATACAAAACCATTCAGTGAGTTATGAATCCAATGCTAACATTTGAATAAATGTTGTTGACATCTTACTATGTGTGGGGAATGAAAGCTACTAGGAGTCCAGACTCCCTCAACAGTTTACTATTTGTTGAGCGCATCTGGTATTATGCACATATACATACATACATACATGCATACATACATACATACATGTATGTGTGTGTGTTTATGAAAAATAACAATACCAAATAGTATGTGATACACTATTAGAGTCAGATAGTTACTTTTAAAAATAATTATCTTCCCAACATACCACTTTAGCATTTAGATTGCTTACTTTAAATGAATCACTGAAGACCAAAATGTCTTATACTATGTAGGTAACTTCTCTAAGCAAACATATTTAAATCAAAATTATTTTCCCATGCAATACTGCCACAATAATGGTCTAATACATGGAGAGAATTAGTAGGTTTTTGAGGAGTGCTTGCTTTCCCCATTATTTACCTAAACATGCCTATTGACTGTCACAGTGCCATTGACCCCACAGGTCTGGAGTACACACCTGCGGTACACTAAGCCTTGTGCTGGGCTCTGGAGAGGGAAGAAGAATAGCTCATTGTCCTTCACTCCAAAGGGGCTCAGAGCATCACAGCAGAACAGTCCAGTCAGGTAATGCATTGCTCACTGGAAACCCTCTGTACTTTCAAGCAGTGATTTCTAACCACTGTGCTGCTACACACTGGTGGTGTGCCCTGAGAGGATCTTAGGTGTGCCACAAAAATTTTTAAAGATTATCAATTAAATGATTTTTGAAAGAAGTTGAAAGCACAGTAAGTATATTCTTTTTTTTTTTTTTTTACTCTTTTTTTGTATCAACATCATTTAAGTGTGCCTTGAAGTTTAACTGCAGGTTCAAGTGTGCTGTGCAATACAAAAGGTTGAAAAACACTGCTTTAGAGTAAAAAGTACATTTCCACTAAACACACATTTCAACTTTTTTTTTTTTTTTTGAAGGAGTAGGCTCATTGACCCAGGGAAATTGCAGACTTCCATTTGGAATCAGTATTAATAAGATGTTAAATTCTTCCCTTTGCAGAAAGTTAAAATTCTTTGGCATATTCTCCACCAAACCAAGATAAAAATACTTATATAAAAATAAAAATTTGGCATCTTTATATAATGTTTTGAATGAATCTTTAATGAATGTGGTGGTATTTTCTGATTGGAATGCATCCACTTATCAACTTTTAAAGATAAGAACAAACACTCAACTGTGTACAAATGTGATATCAAAGATCTGAAACACAGAAATTAGAAAACAAGTAAGTCAACAATAACAAAAAAGTTTAGAGGTCAGACAAGAGCAGGGTTCTATGAACATATTCATTTTGCTAATACCTTCAAGTTATTGACAAATACTCCATAGACACACATAGTTCACATTAAATGTAGTCTTCATCCACACTGTTAAATAAAAACTCTTTACACTTCAGTAAGAGAGAAAAGAGTCGATATAGTAACAGGAAAACAAATGTCCTATCATTAACTCACGCTCATTGTAAATTGGTTGTAGCACCATTATTAAGTGTGTTTTGAAGAGAAAACCAATACGGGTTCTCATATAAGTATTTGAAGCATTTATATAGTAAAGCAATATGATAAATATTTCTCCTTTTTCTCCTTTCGGTGTCTTCTCCTTTCCTCTTTCGCTAGACTGACTGCCTTGAATATCTATGATATTTATTGAATCTGTTCAAAATAGAGATAAAGAAATCTGACAAAAACTATTCACACTGAGTTGTTAAGAGAGGACAACAGAAGAGAAAAATGTGGTTAACATTAGAAAATGAATCATGTAGCCAGGTGCAGTGACTGAGGTGGGTGGACTGCTTGATCTGAGGAGTTCAAGACCACCTGAGCAAGAGTGAGACCCCATCTCTAATAAAACAAACAAACAAACTAGCTAGGCATTGTGGCAGGTACGTATAGTCCCAGCTTCTCAGGAGGCTGAGGCAAAAGGACCACTGAGCCCAGGAGTTTGAGGTTGCAATGAAGCAATGATGCCACTGTACTCTACCCAGGATGACAGACTGTCTCAGAAAAAGAAAAAAAGAAAGAAAATGAATCATGTATGTAAGGTGTGGAGCTTAAGAAAACAGTAGGCAAAATCTCTTTGTCCAGACACTTTAGAATACCCCCTAAGTCAAACCCACACTTGTATGAGGTTTTTTATGCCACCTTTTATGAAAATAAACAAGGACTATCCTCCTCCAAAAATATAAAATGTTGAAAAATGAAATGGGATAACAACAAGCTGTGTTTATGCAACACATCAAAAAGATCCAGATAGAAAAATTGAATCAGCATGATTACGACTGTCGTATTTCTTGGATTTCCTAGAACAGTCCCAATAATAAATATTCTGCCCCATTGTTGTTTAAAAAAAAAAAGATATAAGTGCCCAGGAAATGTCAGTGTGTTGGCCAGTTTCCCAGACTACTCTCATACCTGAACAAAAAGATTTTCTGTCATCCCAGGTATTTCAAGAGGGACTTGAGAAAATTTCTCACCATATGTGAGCTACACAATAAAAACTACAGTTAAGAAAACTAAAGAAAAATTGAGCTAGCCACATCATGGTCCTGTCTTTGACTCATGATATTCAGATAGCTTTACCACAAACTAGCAGTTCCAGAATTCCACCTGAAGAACAATGGCAATACTATAACACATTTAAATTTCAGATCTTTACGAGGTCTATCTTGAATTATTACAGTGAATTATGGTGAATGCATGCTAAATAACTAAAGTGCAAAGCTGAATGAAAAATCATAAGTCAGGGACACAAATGAGAAAGCATGGTATGGTCAGCATATACCCAACATTATGACACTCAGAGAGTGTCCAGTTTAACTTCCCCCAATGGCCTGATTAAAAAAAAAAAAAAAAAAAAAAAAAGATAAGTAGAATAAATTGACAACTCAACTGAAAGACATTACAAGAAGCTGGCACCTCACATAATCTCATTTATAAGCAGAATCTAAGAGTTGAACTTACAGAAATAGGGAGTAGAATGATGGTTACCAGAGGCTGGGAGGTGCTGAAGAGGAAGGGAAAGGGGAGTTGTCAGTCAAAGTTTCAGATAGGAGGAATAGGTTTTGAGATTTGCTGCATAGCAGGGTGACTATAGTCAACAATACTGTATTGTATATTTCAAAATAACAGTAAATTTCAAATGTCTCACTATAAAAAATGATAAGTAATCAAGGAGATACGTTAATTAAATTGATTTAATCATATCACATTGTATGCATATTTATGAAAACATCACAATATACCCAATAAATGTGTACAATTATGATTTACCAATCAAAAATAATACTAACATGAAAACAAAATTAGTAACTAAAGCAAAGAGAGAGAAAGAGAAAATTGAGATATCCAGAAGAAAAAAAGGATTTTTAAAGAGATTAGCCTGGCACAGTGGCTCACGCCTATAATCCTACACTCTGGTAGGTCAAGGAGGGAGAATCACTTAAACTCAGGAGTTTGAGACCAGCCTAAGCAAAAGTGAGAGCCCATCTCTAATAAAAAGAGAAAAATTAGCTGGGTGTTATGGCAGACATCTGTAGTCCCAGCTACTTGGGAGGCCAAGGCAAAAGTATCACTAGAGCCCAAGAATTTGAGGTTGCTGTGAGTTATGATGATGCCACAGCCCTCTACCCAAGGTGATAGAATGAGACTGTGTTTCAAAAACAACAAATAAATAGCAGATTAAATCTAACACATTAGCAGCAGCGACAAAAAATGTCCACCAAGGCTATTCTAAAGAGATGGAAAGGCAGAAAACAATGCACTGTTAAATGAGCTTCTTGGGCTAACAAACCACGACCAATTCCTTTTCCTTCTCCAACTCATTTAATTTTTTACTGACTTTTGGAGAATGCTCAGCACCATGTCAAGTGAAGTTGTGTTTTCCACTTCTTTTTCATTCTATCATTTTAAAAGAGAAAGAGAGGAATGGGAAAAGAAGAGTATCAGAAATTAAATTTTATGAGATTCTTACTTAGTAAAATCACATGAAAAGATGAGTGTTAAGCTGTCCCTCCATAATGCAAAGTCACCATTTGGAAAATAAAAACTCTAGTCCATCAGCGTTTGATCTGCATAGTACCAAACTCAGGTAAAAAGCATGACTTTCCTCCATGACACTTAGGGGATATGTGTGCACATGTATGTGTCATCGGATTAATATGGCTCTGCCCAAATCTGCTGAAGGTGAGGGAAGATTCAAACTAAATCCTTCCCAGGAGTCCTTCCCGGGGCCAAATGACAATATAAGAGTATAGCCCAGAAAGTCTCAGAAAAGACCACCAATCTTGAGGGTGCTAATGTTCACCAGGCCAACATCATATATTCTAAAGCAACCTCCAAAGCTTGGGACAGGGATACATAGCCCCTGAGACTTCATAGCCCCTGAGACTCCTGAACCTGAAGCCCCATTCACCATGGCCTGAAGGTTTCCACCCCTTCACAGGGCACCGTGTGGGAGGACAGCCCCATCTGCTCACTCATACATCATGCTGCCCATGACCCTTTGCTCTATTCTAGCAAAACCCCTGCTAGTGCCAAGAAAATCTGCTAATCCCCTCTTGAAATCAACACAAACATCAGCTTTTATTCTTCCCTCCTGTCCGATGTTGGTAGATCTGAAAAACATAAGCAGAAAACTCAATTAAGAGAAAGCCAGTAAGGACACCTAAGATCTTTAGAAACACTATGCCACATTCTTCTTCTAGGAATGTAAAAAAAAAGGGCAGCTTCTGTGACTCAAAGAGATAGGGGACCGACCCCATATGCCGGGGGTGGTGGGTTCAAACTCAGCCCCAGCCAAAAACTGCAAAAAAAAAAAAAAGAAGAAGAAGAAAAAGAAGCACCTTTACTTCCCTCTTTGGTAAAACTACAATAGGTACAATAAGTTAAATAAAAATGGAGTAGGAGGGGAGAGTTCAAGAGACCAGTTATATGCCATATGTTAGCTTGGCGTGTACAACATTGCTGTTGTCTTTGTTCAAGATATTGAAATATCAGCAATTTAATGTGGTTCAACCTAATATTTTCTTCTTATTAACTTTTCCTGTTTTGTTTCACTAATTTTCATTAAATTGATTTTTTAATTCATCAATTATTTGAGGTTCCACCTCTACATCAACCCCTCCCCAGAAGTCATTATTATAAATGAGTACCTACAGGTACTCATAAGATCAAACTAACACTTATTCCAGAACCCTTTCCCCAGAATGCTACAACTGGACTCTCACGTATGTGTTAGCATTCTTTTACAAAAAGCTCAAGGGGGGTCAGCACCTGTAGCTCAGCAGCTAGGGTGCCAGCCACATATGCCGGAGCTGGCGGGTTTGAATCCAGCCTGGACCTGCCAAACAACAATGACAACTACAACCAAAAAATGGCCAGTTGTTGTGGTGGGTGCCTGTAGTCCCAGCTACTTGGGAGGCCCAGGCAAGAGAATCACTTAAAGCCCAAGAGTTGGAAGTTGCTGTGAGCTGTGATGCCACAGCACTCTACTGAGGGTGACATAGTGAGACTCTGTCTCAAAAAAAAAGGGTGGCACTTTGACAGATCAGTGAGTAGGGCGCTGGCCCCATATACCGAGGGTAGTGGGTTCAAACCCAGCCTCGGCCAAACTGCAACCAAAAAATAGCCGGGTGTTGTGGCGGGCCCCTGTAGTCCCAGCTGCTCAGGAGGCTGAGGCAGGAGAATCGCGTAAGTCCAAAAAAGCTGGAGGTTGCTGTGAGCTGTGTGACATCATGGCACTCTACCAAGGGTGGTAAAGTGAGACTCTGTCTCTACAAAAAAAAAAAAAAAAAAAGAAAGCTCAAGGGGTGTTGTTCCAAAACAGTGCAGGATCTAAAACTTAAGGGTCACTAATGTCTATACTTAGCAACAATGGTAGCACCAGGAGGGGCGAGATTTCCTGATTAGGCCACTGTCTCCTTCCTCCCAATCATCCTCAGCTTCCCTTAGTCATCTTCTCTTTAGACCCTCTCTGCATAGGACACACCTCTCTTCCCCTCGGGAGACCTGAGTCCCAGGCCAGGTCTCATCTGTTTTGTGAACTCTGCTACTTCAGACATCACCAGGAATTCAGAGAGGTCCATCTCTGCCTAACCTTCCTCTGAGCCAGTGGTCCAGGGAAAGGGTGGGTATTTACAGGTCAGCTAGAACTTTTTCCTAAGCAATGTTGCAATTCATTTTCCTCCTGAACACTTGATGATTTACACCTCTTATCACAGAGACAGTTTATTTCCTTTCAAAGACACCATGGTCTGGTTTCCCCAGCACAGTCAGACCTCATCTTCATGAAGAATGTGTATGTCACCTATAAACACGACTTTGACACCAAGCTCCATGAAGTAATAATACCTCTAATCCTATGATATTTAAATCTTTCTTGGGCTAGTTTGTGCTACAAAGAGTCCTCACATTAATTGAAAATGCTCCTGCCTGAGCTGGTCAAGATGAACCTTGCAAGGCTCAAAGAGTAACCCTCTGACACTCTACTTTTTCCAATGACAGCATTTACCTGATCCAGCTGACCTCTAGAAATCAAGTCTAAATTAATTCTATTTAGAAATAAATACCAAAAAAAAAAAAAAGCAGGAGCTGCTTTACATGATCCAAGCACATCTTCCATCCACATCACATTTCCTGTTACCATGTTAACAATGTTACCTGATACCATACTTATCCATAGTCACTTTAGTACCTGAAGAAAAGCACGATCAGCAGTCTGGAAAATTATTAATCTAAATAAGAGGTCAACACATTTTTTCTAAAATGGTTCAGGTAGTAATGCAGCCTTTGTCACAACTACTCAAACCTGCCATGGTAGCTTGAAGGCAGCATAAACAGTATATAAATGAATAGATGTGGCTGTGTTCCAGTAACATTTTATTTACAAAAATAGGCAGTGGGCCAAATTCACCCTGCAGGCAATACTTTGCCAATCCCTATTCTAGATTTGAGATTTTAAAAGAGACTTTAGTTTTAACGTTGATTCAAAGGCTATTATCCTGGGTACTTACCAGGATAGATCTATTTACTTGCAAAAACATGAATTTAAATTAAAAAACAGAATTTCAAAACTTCAAGAAAACTTCAAAAACATGTCGTTCATGTACCTTATTTTATAGATGAGCAAAATGTGCAACAGAATTCAGTAAGAACCCAATACACTCATCCCCAGTCCAAAAACTTTATCACAAAACTGAGGAAGTAAACACACCTGCACATGAGTAACTCTGGTGATACAACTCAGTAATATAAAAGGCATCAGCTCCATGAATACCTACAAAGTTAGATGGAATACCCAGCTACTTTTTCGGTTCCTTACTGTGGTCTAAAGACGGCTTCGAATATTAGAAAAGGACTGATCCAGAAGAAAATCCCATTTCCCACCCTAAAGACACACATGTATGTGCACACACATACCCACACACACAGTTACTGTAGGTTTCCAAACTTCAGCTCGGGCCAATATAGGCATAAAAATTCAACTGAAATATATCTTAACACTGGTCAGAAAGAGTTATTTGCATAGTGTAGGGAAGAGGAGGGGACAGGTAAAATCATACCTAATGGCTACAATGTGCTCTCTCTGGGTTGTGGTCACACTTAAAGCTTTGACTCAAACTGTACAAAAACAATTCATGTAACCAAAACATTTGTACCCCTGTAATATTCTGAAAGATTTTTTTTTAAGTACACCAAAAGTAGGCTGGGCACGGTGGCTCACACATGTAATCCCATCACTTAGAAGGCTGAGGCAGGTGAATTGCCTGAGCTCAGGTTGGAGACTAGCCTGAGCAAGAGTGAGACCTCATCTCTAAAGATAGCTGGGCATTATGATGGGTGCCTGCAGTCCCAGCTACTTGGGAGGCTGAGGCAAGAGAATCACTTAAGCTTAAGAATTTGAGGTTGCTGTGAGCTGTGACGCCATAGCACTCTACCAAGGGCAACAAAGTGAGACTCTATCTCAATCAATCAATCAATAAATAAATAAATAAATAATAAAAGTACACCAAAGTGCCAGACATACTAATACTTAGAATTAGGTCAATGATAACTTCAAATACAACATTAAAATGTTAACAGTGGTGTGCTTTTTAATGCATATTTTACCTATTAATTTTTTCTATGTTTTCTATTATTTCTCTAATTTATATGTGCTAGTTTTATAGTATTAAAAGAATTAACTCAAAACCTTACCTGAGACAGAATATATTATGTAACAAAAAAAATCTTTTAAAATAAATGACTTAATATCGCATTCGCTTCTATATCACTATTTTCTAGAAAGAAACACACACTAGGCATACAATAAAAGCACATGTGGTGGTGTAACCTGACAATGTTTGCAATTAAACAGGTAACATTAAACTCTAAAAAATTCTAACAAAGTCATTCTCATCTTTATTTGTAATATCCATTATTAGCATACAAAGCTATTTGGCTTTATTAACTCCAAAGTTATGTTTCACAGCTGTGCTTTTGTCGCTGTGAAATTTAGTTCTCCGACTATATCTTAGCTGTTTATGTTTCAGCTGTGAAATAGGATTTTGTATTTTGTTTTTAGCTAGCTAGAAAGAGAACTTTCACTGCAGGGTTTCAAAAATTGTCAAATCAGAAACAGCAGCTTTAAATATATCAAAATGCACTTGGATATTTTTCAAGCGATAATATCTGCCATGTAATAATTAGTTAGGTTGAACATTTTAGCTACTTTTTTGTTCTTCCACAGAAATTTCTGTTATGTTCTGAATAAAGAAAACATCCAATATAAGGAAAATGGCACAGGGTCATTGTTGCTTCTTCATCAATAAAGTACACAAAAAATTCTCTATTCTGAGGCCAAGTTCATATGTACATAAGCACAAACAAATATTTTGCTAAGGAACAAACCGGCTCATGTGTAGCATAATGTGGGTGGCAACATCCACGTGTAAACTAAGGCTTCACTTGCTTAACAGGGCTATTCAGGTCAGGTGGGATGGCTCATGCCTGTAATCCCAACACTCTGGGAGGCCTGGGGTATTGCTTGAACTCAAGAGTTCAAGACCAGCTTGAGCAAGAGTGAGACCCCATCGCTACTAAAAATACAAAAATAATAATAATAACTAGCCAGGTGTTGTGGCAGGCACCTCAGTCCTAGCTACTCAGGAGGCTGTGGTAAAAGGATCACTTGAGCCCAAGAGTTTGAGGTTTCTTTGAGCCATGACGCCATGGCATTCTACCCCGGGTGATAGAATGAGACTCTGTCTAAATAAATAAATAAATAAATCAGAGCTACTCAGAGAGTCCAAGGCAGTGATACTCAGCTCCCAGGGCATCACCAATGTGGATTCTCAGAACCCATGCTGGTGTTCTTGAAATGGAATCTGATTTTAACAATAACCTCAAGGGATTCATGTACACAATGAATTTGAGAAGTAGCTCAACAGCTAGATATTTTCAACAAGAATTTTGGGCATAATATGCAAGCTGCATCTTCATAGAGGCAATGAGATTAGCTGAGAATATTTGTATTCAAATTATCATTCTGGGAGTTACATACTTCTCACCCCAATACTCCCTTGCTGGCACTACATTTGGAAATCCCCATTTGGGCTCACTAAGAATCACAAAATCAGTATCAATTACTTTATAGTTTCACCTCTTTTTTAGCAAAAACAGCCTTTCGTGCTGATTTCATTCACAAGACTAAGCCAAATAACACTGGGCTCTTTCCAAAATCAAATCCATTTTCAAGTATAAATATTTGCTCTCTTTGAGAGTAATAAAATGATTGGGCTTGTAGGCTCTGAAAACCTGAAAAAAAAAATTCAAAACCCATTTGAAGAATGGCAGCATAATTGTAATATATCAAGTGACTCCTTAAAAGAAAGAGAAACTCTCACTTGGGTGTATAATTAAGTTCTAGAACGTTGGTTTTTTACCCCGCTTCCCACTGAAGACTTAACTAATTAACAGGATGACCAACCAAAGACTTAAATGGTGCTTTGTTATTGTCACTTTAGTGAGAAGAAGCCATGAAGTTTTCTATTCTGTCCTTCAGTGAAGGCATCTTCATGAAGAAAGGGAAATGTTTTCTTGACCAGATCATGCAAGTAAATAGATGCCACATTAGTGAGGTGGGGATGCTTCAATAAAAAAATAAACTTTACTGATGGTGGAAGGAGGCAAACAGATCCTTTGGGGCTAAGGGAAGGGAAGACTATTGACTCCCATGGATGAATCTCTAGGGGACAAATGTGAGACAGGGGATTCTTAGGTGAGAATACCCTCTAACATGGGACATCATCTGTGGGTCCTTGGATAGTACCTGAAATAAAAAGATGGGCACCAGGATCTGAGTCGTGGCTAATCACCCTCATTCAGAGGATCATCTGGCCTAGAGCTCTGTGCAGTGCAATGTAGTGACAGGAAGCAAGACCCCAGAGGACATGAGCCACCAGGGCTCTTCCAGGTGCAGGGTGATCAGGGGACTTCCTTTGGGGGATCTGTCAACCTGCAGAATTCTTGGATAATCCAGAAGAGGGGGTTACTCTGAGAGTGGGATATTAAAGGGTATGCCTATCAAAAAGATAAGATTCAAGTCAGTTCTGATTTAACTTGGAAATATAAAAACAAAAATGACAGTCCCGGCAACCTAAGTGTTGTAGAGTAGACTATACCTATGACATTGTTCTCTAATCATTCCTTAAAAAGTGTTACACACTCTTCCAGGCAACATTTGTCAAGATGACAATTTTATGAATAGCCTCTTTAGAAGTCAACAATGTGGGAGAATAGAGTGAAATCTTATGATTAATAATAACCTGTGGCATGAAATTTGGTAGGTCAGGTGAGGGATATGCAGCCCAGGGTCTAGGGATTGTGTGATTATCATTCAGTCTTCTGAGTTTACATAGCTCTTTCAGCAGTATAAACATTGTGCTAGGCATAAAGCATGCAAAAGCAAATGACTATTTCTCTGGAGTCTGTATTATTAAAGACAGAGAGATAAGTAATCATGTGACCTTATATATGGTATCGATGAAAGAAACTAAAGTAAAATGCCTAAGGATTTGAGTTTGGGAGTGAGACACATATGTCTAAAAATTTACCACCTAAGTGATCTCGAGAAAGTCACATAAAGCCTCTGTATCTCATTTTCTTCATCAATAATAACAAAATTATTATTACTGTTTGATTTTCATCTTTTCTTATTCTATATACCCTACCCAACTGACATTTCTTCCTCCAGTCCAGGCTCCACATGATACTACAATTATTTTTCTAAAACACATTTTCTTTTGAGACAGAGTCTCACTCTGTAGCCTAGACTAAAGTCCAGTGGCACCATCGTAGCTCAAAGCAACCTCAACTCCCAGACTCCAGTGATCTTCCTGCCTCCAACTCCCAAGTAGCTGAGATGGACTATAGTCATGTGCCACGACATCTGGTTAACTTTTCTTTCTTTCTTTTTTTTTTTTTTTTGTACGGATGGGGTCTTGCTCTTGCTCTTGCTCAGGCTGGTCGTGAACTCCTGGCCTCAAGCAGTCCTCCCACCTTAGCCTCTCAAAGGGCTATGATTATAGGTGTGAGTCATCACACCCAGCCTAAAATACTTTTTCTGATCCTACTCTTTGATTTAAAATATTTGATGGTTCATATTGTTGTTATTTAATTCAAGTATAGCTGATCCTTGAACAACTCAAGGGTTAGGGGCTCTACTCTCCCTTCAGCACACAGTCAAAACTCCTAATATAACTTTTTTTGACTCCCCTAAACCTTAAAGACTCCTAGCCTACTGCTGTCTGGAAGCCTTACCAATAACATAAACAGTTGGTTAACTCATATTTTGTATGTTATGTGTATTACATACTCTATTCTTACAATAAAGCAATTTAGAGAAGAGAAAATGTTAAGAAAATCATAAGGAAAATATTAATGTTTACTGCTCACTAAGTGAAAGTAGATCATCACATTTTCATTTTCATTGTCCTCACCTTGAGTAGGCTGAGGAGAAGGAAGAATGCAAAGGTTGGTCTTGCTATCTCAGGGGTGGTAGAAAATTTGCACCTAAGTAAACGCACCTGAGCAGTTCAAATCGGTACTGTTCAAGGGTCAACTGTATGTATTAATGGGGCGATATCTTAATTCTATCTATGGGGTCATAAAAGGCTCCAATAAGAAATGCAAATTTCCCAGGGTAAGTTGCTAACCCTGGGCTAGGCAGAGAGGTGTGATGGTTGGGCACATGGGTCCAGATTAGACTGAGTGGACCCCCACCACACTTCACATTGACTCAATGTGCATCTTTGGCAGGTTACCTCACTCCTCTGTTCCTCTGTAGTGTAATCTCTACAATGAAGATGTTAATAATACTATCCACTTCTTACAGCTGTTATGGCGACCAAATGAATCGAAACATGTAAAGTGCTTTGAACGCTGTTTGGCACAAAGCAAGCACTCCATAAACTGTTAGCTATTTTAAATATTTCTAAACCTTAGTACCCTTCACCATAAAATGAGGATACTAATTATAATCAACAATCTATACAATTGTTGTGAGATAATTTACATGGAATGAAATTTCACTTCGTGCTTTGTCAATTGTGGAGTATATAATATACAAATGTATAATAATACCAGTAGGTAATAGACAATTCCTTCTCAGGTTTCCTTTGGCCAGCTTGTAGATGGAACCTTCATGTGGAATCCTTCCTAAATGCATCAAAACTAAAATGCAACTTGCAGTTCTATTTGCTGGAATTCTAATCAATGGGAAATTGGGGCAATGAAGGAAATAACAAAAAGCGCAATTGGTTGTTTTTTAAATAATCATTTGAATGGGTTATTGTAACAGATGAACCTGTAGGCATTGATGTCCACATTTTTACCATGATATTAGAGTAAATACAGAATATAAAAATCTTTTTAAATGTTATTCACTTGGGATGTCTGTTGACATTTTGCAAAGCAAACCATAAACGTACTTAAACCAATGAGTAAAACATTAAAATTAAAAATCAGCCTATCTGTTCTCCAAGTACCATTTTTAAATGGCACAGAGAACTTTACACAAGCTCCAGGCACCTCTATATTTAATTCCTGGGTGCAATGTATTCATGAGTGCATTAAGCAGCCTGGTCAGGTACTGCTGAGTCAACCTCGTTCTGAGACTCTTTTTGCTTGTGAATGCCGCACACAGGCCTTGAGATGTCATTATTCCCACATTATGATAAGGCACTCACTTATGCCGCTTTACAGGAGAAAGAACCAAAGTTTAAAAAGCCAGAGTCACCAATTTATATTGTGCTACTATAACACTCTTGAACAGAATTTAATTTTAAAAGACAGTGCCTGGATGAGAAAAAGCTTTACTAGCTTAATCCATGATCATGGAATTGATGGGCATTTGAAAGGTGTCTCTTTTCTTTGTTTAACCAGCAATGGTTTCATTTTCATTAGAAATCATAGTCTTGGTACTGAGGCAACACCCATTTATTTGTAGCACAAAGCACAAAGGTGATCTCTTATGGTAGAACTACCACAGTACTGGTAAGCCTCACAAGCTAGCACTTCTTAGCTTGGGCATGTTTACTAAATAAAATTGCAGCAGTAAAGACAAAAATTATACGGTCGTGCTTCCAAATGACCTTATTTGAATAAGGAGCCATAAATTAGCTTATGTAGGAGAAACGACCAGTTTCTCAAAATCTTCAAAGTGCACCAAGTAACATGAAGCATGGATGTGTTGTAATTAACTTAACCAAGAAAACGGTAGAAGCCTCTGTTGATGCACTGTGGCGTGATTAATGAAAGATGCCTAACAGCAAAGCCTGGGGTTCATAATGTGCTTCTTTCTGGGGGAATCTTAAAATCATAAATAGCAACATGTTTATTCCTCTGCCCTTTATCAATGATAAAACTGTAGTATAAATAAAGTAAACATTTTTCTAAGGTGGCACTGGGTCTTAACAAAGTTAAAGTGTGGCACTTACATCCCTTGATTTATAACCTTTATAACCTTTACTTAAGCATGTGTCCAAAGTAATTCTATTTTACCAATTATTCCTTTAGTTGAATAGTTTATTTTACCAATTATTCCTTTAGTTGAATAGTTAGCTGAAACTTTTTTTATAGAGTCATTTGCCAGGGGGTGATGCTGATTATTAGAATGAAAACAAGGACGTGACATGCAGGGTCTCGAGTACAGCAATTGGATACAATTTAAAGTTCAAAAAACAACCTATTCTACCAGCATAACTAGATTAGACAACAGAAGTCCTATGATACCAATACTGTTTTCACTGTTTATAGCTAGGGCTGTCCTCTTGGCTCTTAAGCAACTACCCAGAAGGTAGTGAGTGCGGGGGGACATTTATTTACATCTCTCTTTATCATCTTACAAGTTATTACTGAGATAGCTGCCTTTGAAAGGGAGTTTTCAAAAAGCTGTAGAGACTGGAGATTTTTAAAATAAATAAATAAGGCCCTAAATAGTAGGTAATTCACACACAGTTGATATTTGACCTTGGAGCTCTGAGGCATACAGTTAAGAAATACCTATCTATGCACAGGCTTACTTACTATGTGACTGAACTCAGCTCCCAATCTGTACAGCCCAGCTGTCTGCTTCTCCAGGCCCTAATGAGAAACAAACAAGAGGAAACCAAATTCTTGAGGGCTGACAGTATAGATCATGATCTGAAACAACCAAGTATCTTTATAAAAGCCGGGTGCAGTGGCTCATGCTTGTAATCCTAGCACTTTGGGAGGCAAAGGTGGATGGATTGCTTGAGCTCAGGAATTCAAGACCAGCCTGAGCAACTCCAAGACCCCCATCTGTACTGAAAACAGAAAAAAATTAGCTAGGCATGGTGGCGGATACCTGTAGTTCCAGCTACTTAGGAGTCTGAGGCAAAAGGACCACTTGAGCCCAGGAGTTTGAGGTTGCTGTGAGCTATGATGTCACAGCACATTACCCAGGGCAACAGAGTGAGACTGTCTCAAAAAAAAAAAAACTTTACAAGCATAGAACCCCTTCACCTGGTGATGTGAAGTTATCCTGGATCAGACATGTGAAAACTTTGCCTGCCACTGAAGTTCAACTTGGACCTTGGAGAGCTCCAAGTTGAACTTGGAGAGCAAAGGTCAATTGTTCAATAACTTAGGAAATAATTAGAAACAAGTTATCATTCACACTAGGAAATATACTGATGCTCAAAGAGTTCAGGTCCTTAGCCACACACATGTAGACTCCCACATGCTGACCAGCAGCCAGCAGCATCTCCAGCTGGTCTCTTCTTCATTTTTTTTTTTTTTTTTGTAGAGACAGAGTCTCACTGTACCGCCCTCATGTAGAGTGCCGTGGCGTCACACGGCTCACAACAACCTCTAACTCTTGGGCTTACGCGATTCTCCTGCCTCAGCCTCCCAAGCAGCTGGGACCACAGGTGCCCGCCACAACGCCCGGCTATTTTTTTGTTGCAGTTTGGCCAGGGCTGGGTTTGAACCCGCCACCCCGGCATATGGGGCCGGCACCCTACTCAGTGAGCCACAGGCGCCGCCTCCAGCTGGTCTCTTCTGCTGAATCTACTATGATTAAATTAGCTGAAGGGCAACTTCCAAAAGATTGTGAACATGTGTGTTTTTCTATTCATTTGGCTGGGTAGGTTTTGCCTATTTCAACACTACACAGTATTTAACATCAAACTAAAGATTTAACCTCTCGGGAGAAATAAGCAAACACATTTATCATATAAAATACAACAATTAGGTGGTGCCTGCAGCTCAGTGGATAGGGTGCCAGCCACATACAACGAGGCTGGCAGGTTTGAACCCAGCCCAGGCCAGCTAAACAACAATGACAACTGCAACAAAAAAATAGCCACGCATTGTGATGGGTGCCTGTAGTCCCAGCTACTTGGAAGGCTGAGGCAAGAAAATCGCTTAAGGCCAAGAGTTTGAGGTTGCTATGAACTGTGACACCATGGCACTCTACCAAGGACAACATAGTGAGATTCTGTCTTAAAAAAAAAAAAATACAATAATCATTCACAGAAGATCTACATTATATGTGACAACACCCTGGACAACAATGAATCTAGTCCCTGGAATGAAGAAACTATACATTGGAAACAATTCAAATGGCCTTCAAATGATAAAAGGATAAACAATCTGTGGTATAGCCACACCAAGAAATACTATGTAGCAATCAAAAGGAACAAACTGTTGGTACCCCTAACAAGTTAGATGAAGGTTAAATGCATTATGCTGTGTTAAGGAAGCTAAACCAAAACATGCTACCTACTCTTTGTTTACATGACATTCTGGAAAAGACAAAACTACAGCAGTTGAGAATAGATCAGTGGTTTCTGGAGTTTAAAGATATGGGAGGAGTTGGCTACAGGGCAGCAAAAAATGAATTTGGGGGATGATGAAACTGTTACTGCTCCTGATGACAGTGACATGACTCTACACAGTTGTAAAGATCAAAGAATTGTATATGCCAAAGTAAGTAAAGTAAAACTTAAATTAAAATTGTAAAATCTTGACACAGTCTGTATTTCTTTTTGTTATGCACTCTGGAAGAGAGAATTGTCTTTTGAATATTCCTGTCAAATTCCTGCTTATCACTTTCAAGAAATCAGCTTCAATGCCAGCTCTTTTGTAAAGCCTTCCCATACCTCTCTCTGTTCCCAATATATTTCTAATTTCTCTTTTTTCTTAAGGAAATAAAAATTACTCATATAGCTAATACCCATATGGCTAAACTATTCCTCCCTCCCAGGGCTCACTTCCATACTAGATTTGGCATCCATCCTTTCCCAACACGTTTGTTTTTAGAGAAGGGATCTGACTATGTTGCCCAGGCTGGAGTGTAGTGGCTATTCACACAGTCACCACACACTACAGCCTGGAATTCCTGGGCTCAAGCAATCTCCCTGCCTCAGATTCTCCTGCTACAGTCTCCTAAGTAACTGGAACTATGAGTCGGTGCCACTTCAAGGACTTCCAACATGTTTTTTATGCTTTTTCTCCATAGCTGCATACCAACAGCTTTTGCAAATGTCTCAGGGTTTTTAATTTTATGTTAATAGATATTACTATCACATGTATTCTTTTGCATTTTACCATTTTCACCCAACAGTCCATTTTTAATTGCTTTAGAGTATTTCACTTCAGGAATATGCCAACACATTAATTCAATGCACTCCTGCCAGATACCTACGCTGTTGCCATGCTCCACCTTACACCGTGCCACATTTATCTGTTATATCTCTTCTTCCTGCAAGACGAAGAGCAAATCTGGGGCAGAAACCCTCTAGAATTCCTTTTCTTTTCCTTACCTTCCGGTACACCTGCAAATCACTGTAAAGGTAATGTGCTTTGCAGGGAAGATGATACTGTGTACTAGCACACAATAATCACTCCATGAAAATGTCTTGCGTGAATAAATGCTGACAAAACATTATTTAGATTTGGTGCTCTCTACTTACTTCTCCACGGCGTAGGATTTGAGGGGGAACTGACTCTATTCCCACTATAAAGTCCCTCAGTATGCCGGTGTCGAGTAGAAATCTACGAAACAAGGTCACTTCACAGCTCTCCTGCTTTCTCATCAGAGGATCTCAAAGCACTGCACGACCGCGATTTTCTCCAGCGATTTTTCCCCTTACAGGGCCTCAAGGTCAGCTCAGAGCTGTACGCAAAGCTTGAATACCCTTTACTGGCAGCTGTAAAGGGCTGGGAAGCCCCTGTCTGGGTATAAATAACAGTAACCAACTATTCTCCAGTCCTGTTTTTTTGTTTGTTTTGCTTCTGTTTTTCTCTGAGGAGGAATTGGTTTTTCCTTCGGTGGGTCTCCACTTGTACCCTCAACCTGCTTACCTGTCTCTTCACCGGGGCTGACATGTAACCGCCCACCTTTCGTGGGTCTGGAGCCCCCACGCGCCCCTCCCCCGTCTCCACTCCCCTCTGCCTCTCCCAGCTACTGCTAAGTAGATCTAACGCTGTTTGACCTGCTCCCATTCTTTGTGGCTTAAGGAGCTGTTGTAGCCTTTATGTACAAGACAAATACACACTGTAGCTCTGGGCTTACAAAACCATCTATCATCATCCCGCCTTTGGACGTGACCCGTACGTTGTGTGTTTCAGAGAAATTAATCTGGTGTTTAGGGGGAGAGAGGCATTTCAAAATCAGTCTCCATACAGAACCTTCGCGCAGAGGCATTTTCGACGCCTTTCGCTCCTGCTTAGCACGCCTCAAACTTGACCTTCGAAAGGATTTTAAGAGTAGAGCCTTCTTCCCTTTGCCTCGCCTGCTCCTGGAGCGCAAGTAGGCCTCCTTCTGGGAAACAGACGCCCGGGACCAGAGCTCCGAGATCTGCTCGTCGAGGCTCGCGGACGCGGCAGGGAAATGGGAGGAGGCGGCGGCGGGGGTGGGGGGATGGGAGGAGGCGGCAGGAGGGGGGCCGCAGAGGGTGGAAGGAGGAGCTGTCTGAATATGCATGAGGCACCCAGCACTGCCCTCTTCCCCGGCAGCTGCTCGGGCGGGGGCAAAGGAGGGGAGGGGAGGGGAGGAAATGAGACGGGGGCGGGGCGGCAAGAGCTGCGGCCAGAGGGGACGCGGGTTTGGAAAACGGAAAAGGTGATTTGCATGGCGCCTGGTGATTGGCCGATGGCCGGGGGCCGGGCCTGAAAGGCCGCCACTGAATGGTTTAACAGAGGAAATTACAGGATTCATTCCGCTTGAGAAAGCCCAGACGGGCTGGGCCGCTGCGATATGAAGCCAGGCCGCAAGGGGGCGCGATGTCCTATCTTTGTTCTGGTTAAAGGCTCCTTTTCCCTCCTCCCCCCTTCCCGCCCCCACCCCCCTCGCACAGACACACAAGCAGAAAGTGCAGAGAAACCCTGTGATCCAGTCAACTGGCTCTGCCCCGTCTATTAAGAAAGATGAACACTCCTTTCTCTTCCATCTCCTTCATGGGAGACCACTTTTCATTTCAGATTATCACATCAATAAATATTCTTCGAGGAATAAAAAAGGCACTTTGCCAAAAGAGAAGAGAATGCATATGAAATGTGTGGACTGTAGAGAAAGACAATACATGAAGGCAGGAGAATAGACGCACGTGTGTAAAATATGCACAAAATCACCCCAAGAACACGAAACGCGGGGGGCGGGGGCAGAGACAAGCAGGACCTCGGGAGAGGACACACACCACTCACGAGGTCCCCACCGACTTGGCGCGCTGTCCCGGGCACCGGGGCACACACCCACAGGGCAGGACACAACCTCCCCCCGCCACACACACACACACACACACACACACACACACACACACACACACACACACACACACACACACAGGCATGTACACCCAGGACCTCAGAAAGGGGCGTCCGAGTGGATTCACACTCAGCGGGAAGACCGCTGAGAAAATGCTGGAGAAGAATTAAAATGATTCATCCCCTCCCCCTCCAAAAATACTCAAGTGAAATGATTCTGTTTGCATAATACTGATATAAGCAGGACTCCGACACGGGCAAAAAAAATGGCTCCATTGGAGGCACACACCCGAGAATGCGTGTAAATACACACAGAGAGAAAGGCGCACACGCACGCACGCGCGCCTGTGGGCGGGACACACCCACAGCTGGTCCCCCGCCCCTGGGCACCCGCAGGGACCCGTGCCATCCCCGGCGCCCAGCACAGGGGTCCAGAAAACACTAACGCGAGAAAAACGAAGGAAACCCACCCCACTGAGCCACGGAAGCACCGCTGGAGAATCCAGGTTTTCTCAACACACTCGCATCCACACTCACGCACGCACACAAACAGCCGTGGTGGGCAAGAAGAGTTGGGATTAAAGAAACGAGACACGCACAGTAGGTAACGGAGAGCTGGAGGATGTCACAGCTTAACACCATTTTAAATTCAGCCTGAAAACAGCTTTCCGAAATACTCCCTGAAAAAAAAAAATAGCTAAAAAAAAAAACTTTTCATTTATTGTTTTTCTTTTACTTTCTTTCTTTCTTTCTTTTTCCTTCTCATTTTAAAGACATTCAAAAGGTAGAATTCTTCATCCTCCAAAGGAGGGTAGCCCTGTTTTTGTTTTGTGAGCCCCAGAGCTTTCCAGCTGATTTCCCAGGGAAGAAGGTGCCAGGAGCGGGCCTCTCCGCAGCCTTCCAGCCAGACAGCACCACAAAAGGCATTATTACACATCCCAAATAACAAGGGCTGTCTATATATTTACAAATCTGTTCAAATATTTAACCTCTTAACTTGCTAAATATCCCCCTCTTCGCTCTTTCTCGCGCGCGCTCTCCGCTGCCTCCCCCCTCCTGCCCTCGCTCTTCCTACCCCTTCCGATTTCTACACGTAAAAGGGGTCGCGACCAGAAGCTTCTTTCTAGAGCCCAAAATATAGCCAGGGGCTCTGGGCTTCACCTGACCCTATTTGAATGACAATTTCGTTTCCAAGCAATTGCTTCTTTGCTAGCCAAAAGAGTGAGTTAGAATCACTAGGGCTACCTTTTTTAAAGTAGAAGCTTTGATATTGCCCCTTAGTTGTTCGACTGTAGCAGAAAAGCATCCCTTAAGTGGGAGGGATTTTCCTGATCCTTTGGAAGTTGCCAGTCCCCCCAGTCCCCTCCCCCGCCCACCTCCCCTGGCCTTGAGCCTCTTGTCCACCAAGGAAATTGTTAATAGCGGGGCAACTGTACTACGTATAAGTGGGGACCTATCTTATTCTGCAGATAGCCAGAAAGTTTCAGCCGTGTTTGGAGACCCAGCCAAGGCCAGGGGTGATGCACATGCCCAACTGCAGGGACCATTTTGGAATGCCATCCTTGAGAACTTCTGAATGCCCTAATCTTTATTTATAGGCTAATAAAGTCATTCTGAGGACTAATGTAAAATGTAAACCTATATAGCAGTGGGCCTTTAATACGTTAGAAGCGTTAGATTTCTCAACTATTGAGGTGCTCTTACTCTGATGCTTAAAGGAAAAGAAAAGTTGTCTGAGCATGGCAGAAAGGTAGAAGCGGCCGGCTACAGACACCTGTGCTGCCAGGCGCCCTGGGTATGCTTACACCCTTACCCAGGGTGTTCCCACTTGGCCTAAAACTCTGCCAAGATGCAATTTAAAGCGGCTTGGAGGGGCTTCCCTTCCCTGTGCCAGGCTGGGGTTGCCTTTTCGTTTTAAAAAAGGAGGGAGCAAGAAAATCCGGTCCCTTTAGAGTTGACAACAGAAAGGAAGACTTCCTCTTGGCACATTTCCTGTGGCCTAAAAAAATAACTTCAAGCATTTATTTGTTTGTTTGTTTTGATGTAGTGAGAAAAAAAAAAAAAGAATCCGCAGTTTGGCTAGACAATGAGATATGTGTCTCCATATCAGATTTGTTCAGTTGTCCATAATATTTCAGCTTCCACTGGCTTCAGTTGTCTGTTAGCCTCGAAGGTGACCCGCCCTGTCATCGGCCAGAAAGCATCTTAGAAAAACCAGTCCTCACCTCGCAAGCTTACCCTGAGCTAACTCAGGTTGAAGTTACACCTCTCAGTGATCCAAGAACCCCGGGCCCTTCCAGTTGCTGACTCTCCCTATTTGGTGAAACTCACCAGTCTGCTTGATAATGACCTTTACTCCCGGGCTGGCACGCTGAGCCAAGGGCGCTCAGGGTTGCCCAAAACTTTGGCAAGGGGAAGGAAAAATAGATAACGTATATGTTTTAGAAAGGTTTACTGAAAACTTGTACAGATGCCAAATAAGAGAGAGAAGAAAGGCTAAGTTAGAAAAAATAAAGCACGTGTATTCTTTGTGCCATGACAGATACGGGAGGAACACGTTGGCACTAGATTATTAGGAAGGGCATTCTGTAAAATGCCATCATGACTGTATGATTGTCAGGAAACTTTCCCCTCACTGCACAAACCCCTTATGAAAACTGCAGGCAGTTCAAGAGTTTTCTAGTTTTTCCTGATCAGAAAAGATATTCATCCAGAGACATTATCTAAATCTGCGGAAGAATGAAGGCTGCTTGTCACGCATCCTCCTCTCCAGTAATGTGTGCCACCCAATTAGAAGCAATTTAAGCAATCAAGGCCGTTATGAGAGAAGGGGGTGTTAAAAATAGGTTTCTATAGCCTCAGAACTCTAATTCGGAAGAAAATCTAAAATTACATATGTATCATTTCCTTATATAAAATAAATATATAATCTGAGTGTCTTCTGTTCGCGCTTCTTTTTTCATCCATGGACCCTCCCCCATTGTCTGGCCTCCCTTGGGGAATTCATAACAGACGTGATGTCTAAAGCTCAGATAAAAAGACACTAGGGTCCCTAAAAAAGTCTTTCTAAGCTCAAACCAGAAGATCCGGGTGGGGCTTACTTAGCCCAACCTTTCCTGGGCTTCTGGCTGCTGTGTCGCCCCTGACAGAGATTGTTATCCGACTTTCATCCTCAGTGGGAGGGAAAGTCCCAAGAGTTGTGTCCGGAGATGAAAGGACTACAGGAATTGAGTCTATGACCCCGGGACCCTGGGGGGCTGGGGGAGCCAGCGACGAGCTGACGGGACGGTGGGCTCTGGTCACCCAAGGCGAGTCAGGATAGCCGCTGGCGTGTGCGTTCATCGCGGGCGGTTAGGGGTGCAAAAAAAAGAGCAAACAAGGTGTTTTGGGGGAAATGGGAGTGAATAAAACATGTTTCCAAACAGAACGGGAAAGGTGAAAATCAAAAAGTCTAAAACAAAAGAAACGTAGACCCACCCCCACCCCAGGCAAAGTTTTCTAGCAGAAGCTGGAACTCAGAACGCGCAGTGTCACGTTTCACCCGCTCCCCGCGGTTCCCTGAGCCGAGCGTGGCGTGGACAGAGGCCCGGCCCTGGGCCTGGGCGCGCTAGCGGCCGGCTCAGAAGCCTCTTCTTTGCACCAAATTCGTCTCTCTTGACTTTGCTGTTTGAGAGGCGACTTTGTCCTCCAGCGCTCTCCATAGAGAGTTGAAGAGAGGAGATTGGGAAACTGACTTGAGGAAAGTTAGCAAAACTTCCGGGAAGTGCAGGACCAGCATCTGCGCTTCCTGCAAGCGACGGAGCCAGAGCCAAAACCCGGCCCCGATCCTTGGCCTCACCGGTCCAGGTTTTCTGGAAGTGAGCTGTACTCAAAGCCAAACGCCTAAAACCTGAACCCTGAAAGCCCTGGTAGGGCGAGAGGGGCGGAAAGCCGAGCTCTGGGCCCAGAGTGACGGCTCTGCGCTCCACCGGGGGACACCAGCCGTCCCTAGAAGACCCAAGACCTCCAGAGTGAGGCTTAATCAGCTGCAAGAACCCAGTGGTCTGGACGAGTTTAAGGTCTAAACAACATTCCCTCCCCAAAGCTTCTGAGGGTCGAAGAGGAGTCCAAAGGTAGGCAACGTTCTCATCCGACACAGCCACTGTTGGTTCAAAGCAATAGCGGTTCCAGAGGAGGCAGCGACGCTGCCACAGGACAAGCTGAGGACCCGCGTCTGGGTTTCTCAGAGCGCCCAGCCGCAGGCCAGCTGCCACCAAAGCACCGGCAGATGCCCCCCGCCCCGCCCCAGGTGATTCTTCACAGAAGTTCCTTGTACACAACTACAATAATTTTGCAATACCTAGTATTAAAATCCTCCATAATACCACCTAATTTAGTTCCTATTTGTTCTGACTCCTTACATTTGATTCGTGAACTGACATCATTTAATTGTTAACAAATGTATTAATGTAACAATTCATAAAGTATTCCCATTTTCAAATAATCTTCCCTGGAAAGTAATGTTGAAATTTCTTCTCGAATTTAAAGCTTCATGAAAATTAACTGCTTCCAAAATTCTTTGAAGAAGTGAATACAGTGTATTTTTACCCAATTAAGTTAGTTAACAGGTGACATTTTTAAAACATAAGAGATATGAAGAATATGTATGCTAATGAGGTTTTCTGATTTAGTGAATATGGAGATATGCATTTATAAAATTGATTTCCTTTTACTTCATAATGTCCCAGTATGTTGGGGTAGAAAGCAGAATGGATATTGACAAGCAACATACCCTTTTAAAGGTTAAATCTGTTGCCTGGCATGGGTAGCTTTTATCTGTAATCCTGGCACTCTGGGAGGCCAAGGTAGGAGGATCCCTTGAGCTCAGCAGTTCAGAGATCAGCCTTGCTCAGTGAGATCCATCTCTACTAAAAATAGAAAAATTAGTCAGTGTTGTGGCAGATGCTTGTAGTCCCATCTTCTCTGGAGGCTGAGGCAGGAGGATTGCTTGAGCCCAGGAGTGTGAGGCTGTTATGGGCTCCACTGATGGCATGGAAATTTAGCCTGGGTAAGAGAATGTCACTCTGCCTTTTATCTTTAATAGTTCTCAACTTTGTTAACTATGCAGTTACTTAAAAAATAAGGTAATAATAGTATCAAAATTAAATATTGGAATATTTTATGTAATTAGCACCAATAATATTCTGTGTTTTAGCTGTTTACAAAGACTTTCTAACCTGATTCATCACTCCTAACAGTTTCAGAGTCTGTGAATCTACAGTAAGGATTAAAAAGAATTGTCTATCTTTATGTAAAAAAGAATGCATTTTTCATTTTTGCATTTTTTAATTGTTTATTTACCAAGGGAAACTATTCCTCAGCCCACATATTCATAGCTCAGGAGCACAGGTCAATAACAAACTTCTAAGTAAATCAACCCAAAGAAATACTTCCAAAATCACTTTGCACTCTGAAAGGTATCAGCTTTCCTCATCTCTTCAAACTCTTTCATAGATTCTTAATTTCTATAGAAATATGTATATGTCTTCTTTCTTGGTTTAGCCACAGCCAACTTATAGAAAGAAAGCAGCAACCCCCAAGGATATAATGAATGCTCCAACAATATTAAACCTCGGACATCTGGCCAGGAGGCTGTGCAGCTGAGGTTTTATCAAAGTCCTGGAAGCCATGGTCATTACTGTCTTTGATGGGTATGCCAACCTCAACACCTCCTTCTGGGCTGATGGTTAAATAAACTGCCACGAGATCGTATATTTCACTAGATTCCCAATGAGATCCATGATTCAAAGAGTTGAAGAACCATGAGTCTATACTTAAAACATACCTAAGTGAGAACACAACAGCAACCACAACAATCATTGCATTTACATTTTGGAGGTAATAATTTTTATAGACATCCAGGAAAGCACAGTATTTGAAAGATCATTAAGCTAATTATAAAGAGATTTTAATTCTGGATCTTCCTTTAAATATTTAGTGACCTTGGAGGTGAAATCTTATTGGTCTGGGCCATAATTTAGCCATACAAGAGAGAAATTGAATCAGATGAGTTCCCCAAATCCAACTAGTCTTAACAGCCCACAAAGTTTTGGACACTGTGCAGAGTCACTGGGTCTGTGGTTACTCGGTGTGTTTCCAAAAAATCATAAGATCATACTTTAAGCAGAAGTCTGTGGCACAAGCTCACTTATTTGTGATCTGTTTTGCTCTTCATTCACACGGATGAAATTGTTGGTGCTTAAAATAATTTAAGGGTGCCAAATATGTGAATTTCTCCAATGGTGCTACGTATAGTTGCAGGAAATGAAGTTCTCAGGAATGGTGCTATCTATAAGAATTTTATGCCCCTAAAACAAGCTTCCACTTTTCCTTCAGCTATTGAAGTTGGTGAATTTAATACCTTTGATAACATTACAACTTTCTCTCTCTACAAGACAGCTGGTTCATTTCAGCAATTATAAGAATTAAGAACTACAAAAATATGCTCTCTGATAGGATCCTTAAAGTTGTCTTTTTCTCTGGTAACAAAGACTCTTTGCTCAATTCTCTTATTTCTGCCCCCAATTCCACCTTTATTTCCAACACCCAGTCCTCACCTAGGCCTATTCTCCAGAATGACTTTATTTACTCTGAGCAACATTTTCAGAAATCATCATCAGATTGCAACAATGAATAATTCTTTTTCAGTTCAGCCTATGTCTATGAATTTAATTTTTTGATAGTCACAAAACTTCCCTTGGAAATATCAGTGACTGCACAAGTCATAGACGGATCAAGTGTAGGTGCTCCATCATCTGAATAGGGCTGGGCTGTGTTTTCAATCGGAACAAAGTATTAAGTGATTAAACTGTGCCAGCAGATGTAGCACTTTTATCAAGCCCCTTTCTATCCAAGCAGGCACAAGGATAGTCAATCCCTGGCCCTGGATGTCTCCAAGGAAAACTTGGAATGCTTCATGAAATCATGTTTGCAATTAAAGCACTGGCATTTTTTTTTGCCATCACAGAATAAAGGCTGAATATCATTTTTGCAACTTTATCTTTTTTTCTTCCAATAAGCTGCTTAGGATTCTCTTGCATTCTTAGACAGGATTTTGGGCCCATTTGCTATAATAGTCCACAGCTACTTAATTGTTAAATGTTAACAGATGACAAGTGCCTTATGGCATATTCTGAATTCTAGACACCATTATCTTAATTCCTACCATAGCTAACATGCACACAAAATAGAAAAGCAAGTAACATTTTGGACATCATATTTTGTCTGCCTTTTTGTAGATATAGTTAGAACACTGGTGTATCATCACTTTATTCCTATCAGCATACCTGCCACAAGTCTGAGAAAATGAGTGAATTAAATGAATGAATAAATACGCAGGGTACCCAATGTCTACTTGACTATTTTGGACCGGTGGGAGAAGAGGCAGCTTTTTAGTGATTACTAGCATGGGTTCTATACTATAAGTGCTCTTAAATAAAAAATACAAAATGAACACAATAAAATACTAAATACATGTCATAAATCTGAAATAAATTTGTTAAGCAGTCCATTATCATAAAATTCTTTTTAGCAGTCTTCCAACTGAGGGAAATGGGAGGGAGGAAGTAAAAACCAAACTTACTGAGAAGGCCAGAAGGTTATATTGTCAGGCACTGTTCTTAACGCTCTATGGGGACTGTGTATCTCATTCAATCCCTCTAAGTCATAGACTATAGTGAGCATTTCACAGGGAAGGACACCAACGTCCAGAGACGTCAACTAACTGCTCAGCATCACATGATGCTCATGACTGACATGTGGTGAAGCTGGGATTGAGGCAATTTGGCTCCACGGACAGAATTCTAGCCATTAGGACATACACACAGAACAGTGTTAAACTGATGTTCACATAATTTGTTGAAAGAAATAGAAGAACGTGGAATTAAAGAAAACTTCAAAAAATTAGCAGGTGCTTCAAGAATCCAAAGACTACTCTCAGTATTGCTAGGGCTTAAAATATAATATATATATATATATTTTCCCTTAATTTCCACTTCCTTAATTTCCCATTTATTAACTGAGAGACCTTGGGCAAGTTACTTAACCTCTCTGAGTTTCAATTCTTCAAATGTAATTGGGCACTAAAACTGTTAACCCCAAGGAATTGTAACAAATAAATAAAATGAATACAAAGCATTTGACATATAAGTACATAATAAATATCAGTTACTATGTGGGACATAGGTTATAGGACTGAATATCACAATTGCTATCTGAGGTATCATTGAATTTATTTTGAAAATTCCAGGATTTAGTTAGGTTAGGCTTTGCAAAGTGATTCCGCAACATCCCACTTCTGTTTTTCACATCCTGATATTTTCAGAGAATTTTCTGTTACCCTTCATATGAAACAAAATGTTACATTCTTTTGTATTTCAGAGGTAAACTTGCAAACAATTTCCCTGTCCCTGTGGAAAGTACTGTCTTGGAGGTGTTAAGAATGTCTCATCTGGAGACGACCAGTAGGAGGAAGACCAGTGTAGTCATATGAGGGAGCTTGAAATGTGAGCAGAATGTTAAATTTGATCATTGATTTTTTAGTAAGAGAAGTTCTTTCTGTTCATAACATTTTTTAAATATTTATCAAAGTAAAGCATATACATGGTTTTATATATATATATATATATTTTTTTTTTTTTTTTGCAGTTTTTGGCCAGGGCTGGGTTTGAACCCACCACCTCTGACATATGGGGCCAGAGCTCTATTCCTTTGAGCCACAGGTGCCACCCGCATACACATGGTTTTAAAAAACAGTATAGGATGGTTGGATGGAAAGCTAGTCTTTTACCCCAACTTTTTCCACCTCTGTTACAGTGCCTCATTTTTTAAAAAGTCAGTTTTTCAGTGTTGTAAACCACTCCTAATTTTTCCTTTTCTGAGGATACAACTGTATTAACTAAAAAATATAATTATACATCTTTGGGGGGTTGATTACATTTGGACATTGTTATAAAGTTCTGCTGTGGCGAATGCAGATATCATTTACCTATACCACTTTCTACATCTTTTCCCAATATATTTACATCACTATTTTTACTTCCTACATTGCTTTTTAAATTTTAAATAATACATATTCACATGTATTTCTTGTTCCATTAATCATAAATAATCTCTCTAGGTTATATACTTTAGCTTTCCCACCATTTGTCACCATCTAAAAAAATATTTTGGGGTGGCGCCTGTGGCTCAATGAGTAGGGTGCCTGCCCCATATACCCAGGGTGGCCGGCCCCGGCCAAACTGCAACAAAAAAATAGAGAAGGCTGAAGCAAGAAAATCACCTAAGCCCAAGAGCTGGAGGTTGCTGTAAGCTGTGAGGCCTGGGCATTCTACCAAGGGCAACATTATATATATTTTGTTTATCTTATCAAAATGAAGTTACTTTCTGCTTTTTTAATTCATATGATGAAGATTTCTATACTTTTTAAAAGCTCAATATAAAATTGAAAATTAAGAAAGTTTTTATATTGTCATGACAAAGTTAATATTATTTATTTTCTTGTATTTACCATATACTTCTGCTTGTGCAGCTTTTCATTTTTCCTGGAGTTTCCTATGGTCTTTTTTTGACCTTTGAATTATCTGTCATTATTGCCCCACACATTTTTCAGATTCTCAAGAATAGTATCAAATCTTTGGATCTGTTATTTATTTAAATACCTCTCTTCATAGGCCATGCACACTTTTGCTCCAGTCCTGGCAAATTGTGCTCCAAGTTTTCTGCCCAACACAACACACAGGTTATGACATCACAACACACAGACTATGACATCCTTCTGTTACTTTTCTGGGTTCCAGCCAATGTCTTCTGCATGGAACCTGGTGTCATTCTTATATCACTTCCTTTCTCCTCCCCCAATGTTACTCAAGTAACTTCTCAAGGCTAAACGTGAGGTGAATTCTTCTAAGCACTTTCTTATCTAAAAGTGTCCTTTATTCTACTTTCAAATTTTATTGATAATTTGACTAGGTGTAGAATTCTTGGTTTCAAGTATTTTTTTCTGAGAAATTTTAAGACATTGACTCTTTTGCTATGGCTGAGAAAACTGATCCAATCTGATTTTCATTGCTTTGTGAAAGTTCAGGCTTTCTTCCCCCCTGGAAGCTCCATATTTTTAGTGTTCTGCAATTTGAAATAATGTAATGTTGGTCTGCATTTTTCATTATTCTGAATATTCAATAGATCTTCTCGATCTAATTCCACATGCTCTTCAACTCTAGGAAAAACTTTGGTATTTTGTCTAATTTCATTCTTTAGTTATCTTTATTCTCTCTTTCTGAAATTCCTATTAGTTGAAGTTGCCCTCCAAGATTAATTCTCCTTCACCTTTGCATTCCATTATATTTTCCATTTATTTTTCTATTTGTTTTAATTTATTTGAAATTTACTTAATTTTATTGTCCAACCATTCAAATGATATATTTTTCGTTTGATAATCACATTTTTAAATGCTAAGAGAACTTTCTTGGTTTATAATTTCTTTTTCATGGCATATATATACATGTATGCATACATATATATACACACACACATATAATCCTGTTCTTGTTTTACTGATGCACCGTGTTTTTTTAATGTCTCTGTGGTATGAATTAGAATTTTTAAGTTTTGTTTGTTCTTGAATTGTCTGTTTCCTGTAGGATAACGCTGTGTTACTGCCTCTTTCTCTTGCTTTAATGACTTTTTTTTTCCTTTGCTTTTCTCATTCATATTTCTGGCTCTCCTCAAATGGCTAGAGATAATTGGCTTGTGTTTATAATTAGAAAATAGTAAAATGGCTGGCTGATAGCATCCTGAATGTGGGTGAGGTCTTACATAGAAGCAATTTAATTAATGAAATGTGACTGAGAAGCTGGCCTTGTGCTGAAGAACAAATACTTGTGGTAATTCCAAGGTCTCTGCTCGGGGATGTCCATCCCTGCATGAGCTTCCCTGGACCCATTCTGGCAATTTCTCTAGAAAAGACCTTCATTATATTAGTCTGGGAAGTAGTACAATTTCCTGTATACTGCACACTGCTACAAGTGCTTTGACAGTTCTATATGCAATCAGATATCTGCTTTTCACATATGTCATCCTGTGTTCCTGTGCCTCTGGTATGTCTGAGTTGTAAGCCTTTCAGCATTATAGGGGTACACTGCCCTGTCTTGGCTACAGTCATTAATACCCATATCTGAAGGGGTGGTGGTTCATCAGTTGCCACTGTTCCCTTCCAGAACTTTTAAAACATCTCTCTTTTGCTATTAGCCTCTTCCTGTGCTTTGCTTTATACATTCAAATACAGTTTTCTATAATTTATTAATGTTCTGGGAGGGTCAGGCTGCCATATTGAACCAGAAGCTTATGTTGAAAAAATTTAAGGGCTAGGCCTGTTCCTCAAAGGAGTAGGGCACCGGCCCTGGCCCCATATACCAGAGGTGGTGGGTTCAAACCCAGCCCTGGCCAAACCCCCCACCCCAAAAAAAAATACTAAAAAAAAAAAAAGGAAACAGAAAACAAATTAAAAAACCTTTTACATTGTTATGTTTAAAAATCTTTTACATATTCAAAACAATAGCCAACTTATTGCTTTTTACTTGGCACCTATATTATAATTAATCAAGAACCTTAGCCTAATTTAATGTCTAAATTGGAAAGAAAGTTGTTAGTTCTAAGATAATCTTTGATTATTTGAATGTCCTAATATAACTCTTATTCAAACTTGTGCTTTGTAATGTGAAATAAATAGGGCACCTTATACTAGCGTGAAAAGCCTAGCAAAGACAACTTCATATTTATTGAAATTTATTTATACAACACCTCTTTTCAAAAGCTACTTGAAGAAACTAGAAAATATTACTCTGTAGCAAAAGCGCACCCAACAACAACTAGCATTCCGTTACTAGATGGAAATTTGCTTACCAGCAAAAATGGAATCTTAGATCCTTTTCAAATGTATTTTCTATATACTTTTCATAATGGCCTAAGTGGTATACCTGATAGCAAAAATAGTACAGATTCTTTGACTCTAATTCACATATTCACTTCCTAGACCAGCCCCTTGGGGGCTGTGGTCATGTCTGTGATGCTCACCACTGCATCTCCATCGCCTGCATAACTCTCGCATTTTGTGGTTAATCAATAAACATGTGTCTAGTGAATACTGAATGAACGGTGTGTCCCAGTAAGGCGCTGAAACAGACAATCAGGTGCGGGAAATTAGATGTATTCAGATGTGTTAGGAATAAGAGTTTGTGGCATGTGATAAATGTCACAGGGGTCACCTAAACAAGTGCACCAATAGCCATTCAGAGGAGGAGAGATTGGTTTAAGCCAAGATGGTTGAAACATCCAGCAGAAAATAAGGGATAGGGTGTTCATAGGTAGAAATGAGAAGACAAGAGCTTTACATGGCATAAAGTGTTTAAGCCAAATTCATACCAAGCTTACAAAATTTTTGTGCTCATTTAATACATTTAACTTGAAATCAGAAGCCTACCTTACAGAATTCACAGGTAAGCATTTCCTAAAGTATCATTGAAGGCAGTTCTGCTCCTCTTTCTTAGATTAACTCTATAAAGTCTACTGACTGGACATTCAGGCATAATCACCATGGTTTGTAAAATCACATTCTTGAAGTTAAGAGTGAAAGAGTTTCATACCATATCTCCTGGGCTTTGGAGTGGAATTAAGATATACTACTACTCAATATGAAAATTCCCCTTGTTTAGTCAATTGTCTGCTTAGGAAGTAGGGATGTCTCTCTCTCATTCCTGATTATTTTTCTAAGTTTTAACAATTTCAACTCATAGCTCTCAGATTTTCTTAATGAAAACAGAATGCTTGGATATTTTCATAGTCTATTGATAAATATCCAGGTGCTTTCACTTTAATCAAATAAACCATAGAGTAGTTCAGGCAGAAGGAAATACTGGCTAAAATTCCCTAGCACCACCCTACTGGGACAGATGGGGACACTCAGTGGAGGGTCAGCACACACCCTTGCAATGGTATTATCGGGGGCCTCCTTTAGAGTAGAGAGTTGGAAGTCACCATCAACTCCAATTTTCCTGACAAAAGAAAGCAAGATTTCAGCAAAGGCAGGGATACCCATGAGTATTTGAAGAAAGAATGTAAGCAGGCAGAGAAAGGAAAGAAATAATAATTTAAAAAGATAAAATGATAATAACCAAGCACTCTAGAGGTAGTTAAAGGAGTTAAAAAAAAAATAGGAATGCAGAGAAGTGGGCAAAAAATTAATTTTCTTAAGTTCTGATCTTAAAATAACATATAGTCCTCCCACAGTTGACCTTGAAGAAGTATGACGAGCTGGTCTGTCTCTGCATCTTACCAGATTGTGGCTCTGAAGTCTTGGGTCTGGTGAGGAATTAGCCTTGCTTCACATTTTAGGGTAATAAAACAAGATGTTCACTATTTGTTACAAAACCCAACAAGACAACCAAATGGAAAGAAATGCTTAGTGTCTTCAAATGTTTGGGTGATGGGCACTCTAACTATATTAATAAATCTTAGCCAGGAACAGTGGCTCACAGCTGTAATCCTAGTACATTTGGAGGCCATGGTGGGAGAATCACTTGAGGCCAGGTATTCAAGACTAGCCTAAGCAATATAGCAACACCCTATTTCTACAAAAATTAAAAAAAAAAAAAAATTAGCCAGGGATAGTAGTGCATGCCTGTAGTCCCAGCAACTTGGGAGGCTGCAGCAACAGGATTGCTTGAGCTCATGCGTTTAAGACCTGAAAAAGAAAACCAAATAAATATATAATAAATCTCAAAGCAAATGGCATGTTTCTCTTGCATGAAAAGTAGGATAACATGTTGTTTCTAAAGTTCCTTATAAGCTGCATTATAAATTCTCCTCTAAAGTAGTGCATTGTGCCTTTAAATGAAATGAACGATCAACAGCCTGGCAGTAAAAAGTATTGGTGAGACACGAGTCTTGGAAGTGCAGACTTCCCTTGCACCTTAGGCGAGAATCACCCACAGACCCAAGTTTTCTGGACACAACCAGAGCTGCCAGGTACTTACATACCAGAGGCCTGGTAAGTCCCTCCCAGAATTGGTCACGTCTTTGAACTGACTTTTATACACGTAGTTGTATTCTCATTTGAGACCCACCTCTCCTTAATGAACTAGCTGAGTTCTAAAGAAATAAGATAAAAATAAAATAAAATAAAAAAGAAATAAGATGTGCCATTTACAGCCATCACACCATTCAGGATACATCTCAACTGAGTAAATTCATTTATAAGGCAAAAATTGTACCTGCGCTTTAGTAGAACCCTACATTGCAAGCCAATATCTAAACCACCTAGGTATTTCAAATTTCAAAAATGATGCCTTATTTTTCTTGCTTTTCATAAGCAGAGTTTGCTGTCACTCTAAAACATGTAAATCAAAGACATTAAAATAAAGCAAGCAGATAGCAAAATTGAAAGAAATCATTAAAACCCACTTTTACAAAGTTTCAGCCTTTCAGCACGAACTCCCAAAGGGACAGAAAAGCCATCTGCTTATTTGCCTGTGTCCAAGCTACATTGCCCACTTTTATCCCACCTGTTTCCACTCCCCACATGCCTACACCCATCCAGATACCAAATTAATTGCTCAATGGTCCAGTAGTTTTTTTTTTTTTTCAGACTGACAGAGTTTTCCTCCAGCAAACCAAAGAACAGTAAAAGACTGCTGTGGGGTGTGCAGTGTTGCTCAAACAATTCTGTGTGTGAGCTCTGCATTGTGGCATGCAGGCCTCCCGGCAGAGGCTCTACCACTGCCAGTGCTGCGGAGTCTCTGGGCTGGACCATTCTGAGCCCCCATGAGCAGAAGAGCAACACTCGGGAAGATTATGAGAGCATTTGCAGGCTGTGCATAGTACTAAAAGCTCTGCCAAATCGTTCCACTGCTGCTCTAGTCGCTAACAAATTGAAGCACTTTATAAAATTTGTAGCTCTTCAATAATTTTGAATCACTTTAAAGTGCTCATGCTCCAAACCATAAAGTCTTTCTTAACCACTGCAAACGTGTAAAAGGCACATCATCAAAATGACAGTAATCAGCTCCTTCAATTTTAGGTATGAAATTGTTCTGTGTTTTTTCTCCTTGTTTTTGTTGTTCACCAAATGCAAAAAAAAAAAAAAAAATGGTCATAAGGACACAATGCACAAAGTCTTCCAGCAGCACCAAATAATCAGATTCTAAAAAGTTCTCAAACGAACAACTATTTTATTTTAGATAAGATATCCTAAGGTAGGCATGTGCCTGTGTGTGTGTGTGTGTGCGCACCTGTGTGTGTGTGTGTGTGTGTATTACAATTGTCCAGGATCCTAAATGAACTGAAAGAGGCCATTCAAAGGTACAAAGAAGACTCTGCTGATGCCACTTTTTGGGAATGTCCCTGAAATAGTAAGTACCATGTTGTCAGGAAAAGGAAGAGTAGGGATGGAGAAAGAAATGGATTATGCACTTAAAACAGCAGGAGCTTCTTTCTGAGTTAGAATAAATTTCCTATGGTTTAAGCCACTAACTCAGGAGCAATGAAACATTGTCAGGTTGACACTGTTTCCCAGGTGGCTTTGGTCTTTAAACTATTGAATCAATCCCATTCAGATTAAGTCCTTTAAGCTAATGGATTACATTAACTCTGGTTCAAACTTGTTCACAACTAAACCAAATTAAAACCAAACACTGGTTTCCAAACAAGGTGTCACACCAAACTAGTGCAATAATGTCTTCCATGTCCTCGGACAGCTGAAATTACCTGAAACTTTCAGGAAACATTCTGTGTCTAGTTTCAGCACAACTCAAATTTAGTTTACTTGAAAGGATGCCTGAGAGTGAACATGTCGTTACAACGGAGGGTCTGCAGTGATACCATCACTTCTGCTCGCAGCTCCAGCTCATACTCGTTGGCAGAAGCAGCCACATTCCTCCATCTAACTGCAGACTGGGTAGGTGCCCGGGAGCACTCGCAAATTTGCGAAGCAGTAAGTAGTTCTTCCAAAGCTTCTACCCAAACCATCAGATGCACCCTGCTAGTTTGTTTGAATCATACCGTATGTTCATACAGAGTTTACTTTCAAGACTAAGGTGATGATTTTATTTTCAAACATATCATGAGTTGAAATTACCACTCATTCCTATTTGTGTACAGTTGGTGGAAGAAGGAACAGATTTTTTTTCTCCTCTAAATGAGAAACCAAACGTATGAGATAAAGACAAAGTACAAGCAAGCTCCTATTCTTTTTTGGGTTCCAGGGAGAGAGAAACAGATCTCTAGCTGAAGGGTTGGGCTTCTCACCAGTTGACGGTAAAGAAGGGAAATAAAATTGTTTCAGCTGTTGGGAATGGAACACGTGGCCCTTCCTCATCCCATCAGGGGAGAAGCAGCATTGCCTTCAGCATACAGCACGGCTCAGGCTGGCCCCAACAGAGTCTGCTGAGTGCGGCCTTAACTCTTGACTAGACTTGTCCAAATACAAGCAGTCTCCTATTTTTATGAAACCATATAGCTAAGAAGTCAACACGTATTTCATATATGGCACTGGGGCCTTCATTTACACATCTCTAACCTGTTGCCTCAGACAGCTTTGTATTTATGGCTTATATGCTTCAATTAATTTAAGGGACATTTCAGTGACAAAAGATAATCCCTTTACAAAACAGCATTTGGCTTTTTGGGCCTCTGAACCCCAAAGAGAAATCAAAATGGGACATTTATCAAGCCGGGGAGGATGTGCTATTTTCTGACCAACAGAGTACAGATTTTATAAGGTTAACAAACTTAATGCAGAAGAGGGTGGTACTGTTCCATGTTAAAGCTCCACGTGAATGAGTGTGAACCTAAGAGTGCATTAGGAAGTAGCTATTATAAAAACTTCAAAGAACTCCAGGTGTTCTTGAGGAGGGGAGGTTGCTTTCCTGAGAGGCTGTTGGAAATGTGGAGGAGTGCTTTATTGCTGTTTTTGTTTTTTAGTTTTGCCAAGGTTTTAGTGGAGGGCCTCTAGTGGCAACGGTGAATGGGGAGTTAGGGATATCAAGTATCTTATGGCATATGGGACAATCCCACAATAAAGCATTTCCTGCCAAAAATGCCAGCAGTGCTCCCGTAGAAAAATACTGAGCTGAACTAATTCGCATTAGGCTGGGCAAGGTGGCTCAACCTGTAATCCTAGCCCATTGGAAGGCCGAGCTGGGTGGATCGTCTGATCCCGTGAGTTTGAGATCAGCCTGAGCCAGAGCAAGACCCTGTCTCTAAAAATAGCGTTGTGGTGGGCACTTGTAGTTCCAGCTACTTGGGAGGCTGAGGCAAGAGGATCACTTGAGCCTAAGAGTTTGCGGTTGCTGTGAGCTATGATGCCAGGGCATTCTATTCAGGGCGCCAGAGTGATACTCTGTCTCAAAAAAAAAAAATAAAATAAAATAAAATACTGATCTAAACAAATACAAAAGCTTACAGTAAAAACAAGAAAGCATAGATTCTTTTTTGTATTCCTCTTCTGATGAAGTAGAACTCTTCTATCACATACCCAGAAAAATGCAGATTAGCCTGGAAAAAAAAGAAAACATAAAACTCATCTGGAGGTTGGAGAAACTTGAAACAAAGTCAATAATGTTTTAGTTAGTTTTTATTTGGACATTTAAAAGTAATCTCTGGCCCTTTCATCTTTCTGAACAATGCAGGCCTCAAGACAAGGGGGGCTGAGCAAGGCAGATATCCAAGCTGGCAGAGGGGGGCCCCTGCTGTGGTTTAAATGTGTATCCCCAAATTCATATGTTGGACCTGAAACCAGTGTGGTAATATTAGAGGTGCTACCTTTATGTAATTAGGCCGCACCTAATGGGATTTTTGCCTTATAAAAGGGCTACAGGGAACTAGCTAGGTCGTCCGGTCCCTGTGTCTCTTCTGCCATGTAAAAAGACAGTATCTGTCCCCTCCAGAGGATGCAGCAACAAAGAGCCACCTTGGAAACAGAGACCAGCTCTTCACCAGCACTGAACTTGCCAGCACTCTGATCCTGGACTTGCAGCCTCTAGAACCGTGAGAAATGAATTTTTATTCTTTATAAATTACTCAGTCTGTGGCATGTGTGGACGGAGACGGCTTCATGGTACAGAGCAGGGGGTTGGAGGCCAAAGTGGGTGAGGAGGCATCCAGGTGGGGCATGGTCCAGCACTGCTGCAGGAGCTGGCCTGGGGTCAGGAGCTCTACCTAGAGGGTCAGTAGTGCCAGCCCCGTGCAGGGAGTTGCAGCTGGAGCATCCATATTGGGGACTGCTTGGTGCTGGTGACACAAGATTAGTTACAAACAGGCAGATTAACCAAGTAAGTAAATGAATGAAGGATAATGGGATTAGATTTCTCACTCTCAACAAAGGGAGTTACACATTTTGTAAAATGAGATGGAATGGTGTCTGCTGTTCAACGTGAAAGTCTAGGAACATGACAACCCCATAGAAAAAAACGAACCTAAGTGTTCAACTTATGCCTTCTAAATACCATTCTCCACTAAACGAAACCAGAGTTTCTTGGAGAAATGGTTGATTCCAGTGTTCAGAAAGCACAAGATGAGTCTGGAACGCTTTGCGCTGTGCCTGGAAGTAAGAAGCTCTCAAAAGATGATAAGCACATGTCAAAGGTGCTTCCGCTGGATAAATATGGGACAATTTGAGCAATAAAATAAATAATTATCATGACAGATAATAGCCTGTTGAATAAACACAAGTTTATATAAACAAATTTATTCATTTATACAAAGGACCAAAATACTTATATTGTTTTAAGGTACCTCACCATAAAATACGTACCGATAACAGAGGGATAAAGATGATATTTACAGAGACAAACCCAACCTAGATCAAAAAATGAAACTGAACCTCATCAGTAATTATGCCAGCTGATAGAACACAATGAGAAAAGTTTGGTGTCATTTGTGTGATAAACCTGCTAAAGTTGTATAACCTGAGTTTACTTGTGAGAAAACATCTCGTAAGTCCAAACTGAGGGTCAACTTGGTTTGTTTGCCTATAGTCTGCAGAATGGTTAAGGTCATAAAAACCAAGACAATATTTAGGAGTTGTTTCAGATGGAGGGCTGGAATAGTATAGAGACATGAGACTAAATTAAATTCTGCACCAAATCACTATAAAGGATGTTGTTACTGGGACAACTGATGACACTTGACTGTAATCTAGAGTTTAGATGGAAGTCACGCATCAGTATATTGTGATTATATCAGAGAATGTCCTTGTTTGCCAAGAGAACACCTTATGGTATGAATGGGTGAAGGGGCATCTTGTGAGCAATTTACTATGAAATGGTTCACCAAATTAAAACAAAAAAAGTCCTTTAGACATTTGCACTAGACTATTTATCGCAGCTCAATTTACATCACCAAAATGTGGAAACAACCTAAATGCCCACCAACCCAGGAATGGATTGATAAGCTGTGGTATAGGTATACTATGGAATACTATTCAGCCATTTAAAAAGATGGAGACTTTACATCCTTTGTATTAACCCAGACAGAGGTGGAACACCGTCTTCTCTGTAAAGTACTACAATAGTGGAGAAGCAAGAATCCAATGTATTCACTTATAATAGATGCGCTAATACAAGGTGGGAGGCAGGGGAATGGGGGAGAGGTTGGGGGCTACGGTGTATGACACACCTCTTGGGGGAGGGACACAATTATAAGACGCTCTTTACCTAACAAATCAGTGTAACCTAATTCTTTGTACCCTCAGTGATTCCCAAACAATAAAAAAAAGAAAAAATTCTCTCCAAAAAACCAAAAACAAACAAAATTGAAAATTTACTGTAAGCTTAAGATAGTTTCAAAATTACTAAAGATAATTTTTTTTTTTTTTGAGGCCTTGCAAGGCCCTTGGCAGCAGAGGACACAGGGCCATGTTGAGTGGCACGTCCAGGGTTTGACTCTACCTGTCTCGCCTTCCCTCAGTCTTTTTCCTAAATGTTCTTCCTCCCTATTCATCTAAAGCTGGAGTCTTACATTCAGCTCTATCCTTCTAATCAGCTTCCTCCATGTGCCAAATCATTTAACTATTTTTCTACCCATCTAAGAAAAATTAAGTCTAGGAAACCTGCCAACCCCCCGCAGGATGCTCATGGAATTATTATTTTACTGTGTGGTCTCTGGAGGCAACTTCCAAAAAAAAGCCCCTCTGGCTTCTAGAGTTGCTGGAAGCTAATTTTACAAGTTTCCCAGGGAAGAAGGGTTCCTTTGTCCACCACACCTCTATTTGTGACTATCAGGCTGATGATAAATAGGGGCTTCACACACATGGATTTTTAAGTTTCTGCCCTTCTTTTTCTGGACTGTTCACCACCTTGGTGACAGTGCAGCCTTCTCAATAGACTCGTCCTATTGCCTTTCCTCTTCCTTTGATATTAAACAAAGAACTGTATGTTAGTCACATAGAGTTTTGAGATAACTAGTTACACATAACTGAAATTCGACCTCCATCAGGCAGTTACTTTCAAAGATTTGTATGTCCAAATGTGAAATAAAAATTTCACCCTCTTGTATTTCTACGTATTAGCAGATAGATGGACAAGATTACTGTTGTTTTTTATTTGACTGATGATTAGAGCAAGAAGGAGAATGAGTTAAAGTCCCATTAGATGAATTAAGCATGTATGCAGGGGGTATTTTTGTTTTTTTGAGACAGAGCTTTGCTTTGTCACCCAGACTAGAGTGACCTTAGCCTAGCTCACAGCAACCTCAGACTCCTGGGTTCAACAATCCTCCCGCTTCAGCCTCCCTCCAAAGTAGCTGGGACTACAGGCAGGCACCACAGTGCCTCACTAATTTTTCTATTTTTAGTAGAGACAGGGTCTTGTTCTTGCTTAGGTTTGTCTCAAATTCCTAAGCTGAAGTAATCTTCCTGCCTGGGCCTCCCAGAGTGCTAGGATTACAGCTGTGAGCTTGACCCAGATTCAGGTTTTATGGAGTCTGAAGCATAAACAATTTTGAGTATCCTCTTGAAAAAAATATATAATTATGCATACAAATTTAGGTTAAAAAGCAAATATTTAGAATAAATGATTGCATCAAAGTACAATTATTATTATAACACAAATATCACAAAATCCACAAAATAATAATATTTTCATTAGGTGACCCAGGTCTAACCTACCATCTTGTAATACTGGATAAGTCAGTATAGTGGGAATTAGGAATATTCTATAAGTCAGTTCTATACTTAAATGGCCAGCAGTAACTTAACGATACATACTAGTGACACAACCCCACAGAAACATACTCCACTAAGCCCCACTGACAGTTCTGAGCAACTCAACTTCCATTGGCTGGACACCCAGCTCCTCCAACCAATATCACCCAGGGGTCTTACAACCAGGGGAAGGGTCAGGGAAGAGTCAACCATCTCAAACAGCTTTGAATGTTTCAGATAATGTTTAAATTGGAAGAGACACAGGAAAACAGCTGGTACAGCTTTTTTCAGTTTGCCTAGCAGCAAATAATTGTCTTTTCTGAGACTAGTACATGGTTTGTGTTGGCATTGAACATGGAAGGACATTCTGCTGGAAGATGGCCTCTTTGAAGGACAAACTTTGATTCCATGTCTTCTACTCTAAACCTTACCTCTACGCTTCTCGAGCTTGATTTCTGGATAAATACATGCTTTATATACTTAACATTTTGTGTTTTATTAGCAGCTACAAGGATAAAGAGTTTTAGGAAAGAAACTCTGAGATAGTTACCTTTTACTTCATCTTATGGATAAGGAACCTTGTTCAAAACAAGTTTATGATTTAGATTCCCAGAGTTCTAAAATAGTGTTTCAAATAATGTTTTACACTGCTACTCTTGTGTCTGTGATTCTTACATATTATTTTTTTCGGTATTATTGCAACCGCTAAGTTTAAGATTTCTGCTTTGAATGCTCTGTCTTTTCTTAACATTCAGCCATTTGCCACACACACTTCAATTTTCAAGACAGCTTCCTAAAAGTCAAATTTGTATTAGTCCTTAATGAAGCACTTACCATTCTGTATTATAAGCGTGTCTCTCAACTGGATTATGAGCCACTTCAGGCACGAGACTTTCTTGTTCGCATTCACATACACAGCACACATTATGGTGGCATAGTAACCGCTAAATGTTTGCTGGACAAATTCATGCATATTTGAATGAAGGATACACATTACTAAATAAAACACACAACCTTATAGAGCTATGACTATTGATGTGAACACTTGGAAGTTTGCCTTGCTTTCTTCGTTTAACTCTTAACCACCCAAGGCAATAATTGTAGAAGTTGATAGAGGTTTTATTTCCAGATAACCTCAAGATGTTAGTCAATGGGACTTTCAACTCTTATATAAATTCCTCAGCTCACTGCATCCTAAATATAAAAACCCACGACTAACCTATTTGGGTTCCATTATGGGCAGATCCGGCCCCCACCTTCTGACTCCACACTCTCCAGCATATTCCTTTCCTCCTTCCTGGAGAAGAGTTGATAAAGGAGTTCTTTTCTTGGATTTTGACCTTTGGAAGAGCCTGAAATTTCCTCCCTCCCCTGGATGCCCAGGCCACATCTTGGCTCTTGTTTTACTTGGTTCTTATGCTTTGATTTCCTTTGCTCAAGAGCGGTGGAAGTTTAAGACCCATCTAGACTCTGAATAGGTAGAGGGAGATGTAAGAGAAACACCATAAAACAATACTATTTTGGCTCTGCCCAGAGGGAGAAGTAAATCTCTAGAAGAGTTTTTTGGAATTGAATTGGTGAAGAATGTGTATGTCAGACATTTTTTTCAATCTCAGACTTTTTGATTTCAGGGACCAATAACCGACTTTTGATAGTACTACTATAATACCAAACCAAATAGACCATTCGCATCTCTTGAAAGCAAAAGATATTTTAACATTGCAAACTCTGGAACTAACTCAGAATAAAGAATAGTCCTTTAAATTGTATCAATTTAACTTCATATGACATTGTCCTCATCTCCTTTATCTTGCTACAGAAGAGGAAACATTCCATTCCATTTGGAAACCCTACTGTGAACTCTGTTCTTACTCTTATATTTATGTAATTTATATAATATTATTTTTTCAGTTCATAAGTCTCTGCTCTAAGAGTATTTATATAATTTTAACAAACTTTTAGATAAACCATATGAATGTTTTTTAAATAATATTTTTAGTTCAGAATAGCTTTAGATTTACAGTTAGTACCCCCTTATCCATGAGGGATACATCCCAAGACCCCAAGTAGATACCTGAAATGATGGATAATACAAAAGTACAAAACCCTACATAGACCGTTTTTTCCCAATACACACGTGCTTACAATGAAACTTAATTTATAAATTAGTCACAGTAAGAGATTAACAACAATAACTAATAAAATGGAACAATTGTAACAATATACTAAAGTTATGTGTGTGTGGTCTCTCTCTCGAAATTAGTAGCATGCTGTTCTCGTACTTCTTCTTGTGATCTGTTGATCTGAAAACCGAGATAACTAAATAACGAAGATGGGGAAGCATATACACCCTGGACGTGCTGGAGAACGGGAAGATTCAACTCCCAGAGTGGCTTAGAAGAAGATTTCATCTCTCTCTTCAAAGTGGCATGCAACTGCAAATTTATAAAATGTTTATTTTCTGAAATTTCCCGTTTAATATTTTCAGACCAGAATTGATGATGGTAACAGAAATCACAAAAAGCAAAAGTGGGACAGAGGTGGTGGCTCACATGTGTAATCCCAGCACTTTGGGAGGCCAGGGTGCGAGGATTGCTTGAGGCCAGGAGTTCATGACTGGCCTGGGCACAATATTTGAAAACCCGTTTCTACAAAAAAAAATTTGTTTAAGTTAGACAGGTATAGTTGTGCAGACCTGAAGTCCCAGCTACTCGGAAGGCTGACCCAGGAGGATGTCTCCGGCCCGGGAGTCCAGCTGGGTGACCTAGAGAGACCCAGTCTCTTAAACAAAAAAGTGAAACTGCAGACAAAAGGGGAGTATCATACAGAATAATTGCAAAATAGTACAGAGAACTCCAAACTCAGTTGTCCCTGTTATCATTAACATATTAGTATGGTACATTTATCACAACTAATGAACCAATCTGATACATTAGCATTACCTGAAGTCATTTTTTCATTCAGATCTCAGATCAGGCCTGGGAAGCGCAGTGTGTTTAGTTGCCATGTCTCCTCTGTGGGATTTAAGTTTTTCTGAATTTCCTTGTTTTTACCATTCTTGAAAGTTCTGAGGAGTTAGGTATTTTGTAGAATGTCCCTCAATTTGTATTTTTCTGATGTTTTTCTCATGATCAGATAGACTGGTTTTATTGGGTTTTGGGAGAAAAATCAAAGTAAAGTGTTGTTCTCTTCACATATCAGGGATACATACTATTAACATAGTCATCCTTGGGCCAGGATGTAATCGCCTGTAATCCTGGCACTCTGGGAGGCTGAGGCTCAGGCGGATGGATCACCTGAGCTCACAAGTTCAAGACCAGCCTGAGCAAGAGCAAGACCCTGTCTCTACTAAAATAGAAAAATTTAGCCTGGCATTGTGGCAGGAGCCTCACGTCCCAGCTACTTGGGAGGCTGAGGCAAGAGGATTGCTTGAGCCCAAGAGATTGAGGTTGCTGTGAGCTGATGCTGGGACGCTGTACCCAGGAGGACAGGGTGAGACCCTGACTCTCTTCTCAAAACGACGACAACAACAAAAAACATCATCATTGTGGAAGTTTGGCAAAAGATATTTTAGGCAAAAGGTTAAAATATCTAAGGTTTTGTTATAATTAAGGTTTTGTTTTTTTCAGGTTTCTCCACTGTAAAGTTCTTTTTTCCCGTTTCCATACTCAACCTTTTGTAAGGAAGTCACTATACACATCCCACATTTAAGCAACGGGGAGTTATGTACCCCCTGCTCAATGGTGGTATATCTCTACAAACTATTTTGAACTTTTCTGTATTGGGAATTTGTCTATTTTACCCACTTATTTACTTACTCAATATTCATTTGTATCAGTATGAACTCATGGATATTTACCTCGTGCTTTGGGCTATATCTTAACACCACTTTATTTACTGCACTGCTCAAATGGTTCCACGTTGGCCCTGGGAGCACGGTCATTCAGTTGGCTGCTGTGTCCCTTTGACACATCATTGTTTTTTCTGATGCTTTTGTTTGGTTTTGGTTCTGACGTTTTGGTTATTGCTGTTGGTGCTGGTGGTTTTTTGTTTGTTTTGAGCACTTCTTTACATTTGGCACAAGATGCCCCATGCCCATCTTGTGTATTTCCTGCTCCAGTTCTAGAATTAGCCATTTCTCCACAGAGCCCTGCTTCATTGTAATGAAGAATGGTACAGGAAACCAAGGTACAGGTGTTAGGAATAATAGACTACGTAACTTTTTCAGATTGTCTTCTTTTATTTAGCAATATGCAATTAAGATTCACTCAAGTCTTTGCAGGGCTTGATAACGGGTTCATTTCCATGCTGAACCGTCTCCGCTGTGTGGACGGATGAACTATCTCTATTGTGTGGATGGATGCACCACCATTTGTTTATTTGTTCACCTATTGAGGAACATCTTGTTGGTCCCAGGTTTGCTGATTATGAATAAAGCTGCTATAAATATTTGCATGCAGGTTTTTGCGTTCGTGTAAGTTTTTATAACAGATAAATTCCTAGAAGTACGACTGAATGGTAAGAAAGAACTAATGAATCATTTCATGAGTTAACATCATGGTGCACAAGCAGAGGCAGCAATAGCCTCGTTCTTGCTCCCACCTCTGACTCCATTAGGAAAGCCTGAATGTTAAGGCAGTAGGAATGTACTTCAGAGTAACAGATAACTTCCACATTGTCTGGATAGATGTAAGAACTAAAAATTCTAGGCAGGCACGGTGGCTCATGCCTGTAATTCCAGCACTTTGGAAGGCCTCGCCGGGAGGATTTCCTGAGGCCAGGAGCTCGTGGCTGCAATGAGTTATGACGGTGCCACTGCACCCCAGCCTGGGCAGCAGAATGAGATCCTGTCTCTAAATAAAATAAAACTACTAAAAGGCTGATCGAAAAATGTGTGACAATACCAAGTAATAACAAATCCTTCAATTAGATACTGATATAGGTAGTAGCTTAATAATAGCTGCTTAGGAGCTATTTGTCTTATTATTAAAAATAGCATATGCATTCCCCACATAGCAAGTAATCAATCAAGGATTGAGTTCCATGCTTTAAAAAAGTAGGGATTACATCAGGTTACGTTTGGTCCACGATACGTGAGGAGCTAAGAAGGCCTGGGTTATATACTACTTCGAACAATGTAAGCAAACACCCAACTAAAAGGTTAAAATAATTATTGATCTTTGATCTTACAATTGCTCTATGATTTAGTTGACATCTCTTAAAGCTAAAGTTATTAATCATACCACATTTAAGAGCAAGCAACATAAATTTCAAAGTTTAAAGCTGATTGATATAAGAATGTTGAAAAATAATTCTTAAAACACTGATTGAAACATCATTTTGTACACTTGTGAGTCCCTTTTTCACTATTTCTTTGGTAATCCCAATCAGTATGATTAAGCTTTTACATACCTAAACATTAATGCAAAATACTATTACTAAAATTCTAAAAACTTCTATTGTATCCATTTTGGGCTTCCAAATTCAGCTATTAGACATCACATTACCTTTGATTTTTTTTTTTTTTCTTTTAGGAGTGGCTGAGGATAAAATTAAGATTTTAAAATAGATTGGCAGGAATATATGTTCATGCATGATTTCATAACATGAAATCATATAAATACATCATCTCAGTAGCATCATTAATTTAAACTTTCTCTGAACCATAATTTTCATACAGCAGTGGTTCTCAACCTGTGGGTCGCAACCCACAGGAACTGTATTAAAAGGCCACATCATAAGGAAGGTTGAGAACCACCATATAGGAAACTGCATTTATTATAATTTTCACAAATAGAACACAATCCCATAGCTAGTTTTTAGATCTAGAAGTAACACAGTTCCATTACCTCATAAGCCCGTCAAGCTACTTCACAATCATTGTACCATCTGTACTTCCAGCAGCATGTAATTTTTTTGCCTGTTTTAGTATCTTGGATAAATGAAATTGAAGAGTACCTTTTGCTGCATGTTTTCTTAGTCTGTGTTTGGGGAGTTCATCCTCATTGCTGCACATAGTTACAGACTATGCACTGTACAGCCTTGAGTCCGGGACTCTATCACCATCTATTTATACATTTCAGTGTCGCTCATTGTATACGGTACAGAATTCCATTGTGAAAATACCACAATTTATTCATTGTAATGTTGAAGGGCATTTGAATATTTTTCAGTAGAAGACTATTAGTCTAACACTACAGTTATATATGGTATAGTACAAATCTTTTAAGAACATGTGTATGGAATTTGGGGATTAATACTACCAGTGAAATTTCTGAGTTATAAGGAGTATATGCTTAGCCTTAGAAGAAATGTCTTAAGTTCTTCAAAGTGATTGTACCATTTGCATCTTCATCAGCATATGCGTTTTAATACTCCGCATTCTCGTCAATGCTTGATATTTCCACCTCTTACATTTTAGCCCTTTTGTTACGCATGTGGTGGTATCATGTTCATTGTAGTTTTTCTTAATCCTCCTGGTGACTAATGTAGTTGCAGGCACTTTCACACAATTGACCACCTGGGTGTCCTCATTTGTAAAGTGACATTTTTTGTTTTTTAGTGTCTTTTTAAAAATACATAAATATGATTGATTGTAAATGTACTTTATAGATTCTGGCTGTGCATTCTTTTTGAATATATTATTTTTATCTCATTCTCAGGACTGCTGTTTTATCCTCTTGGTGGTGTTTTTTTGTGAACAGTGATTTTTAATGTAGTCCAATTTAACCATATTATTAGCAGCTTTTTTTTGAGGTCTCATTTAACCAATCTTTGTTTAGTCAAAGCCACATGTAGATTAGATCTTCAATCTGTCTAAAATTAATTTTTACATATGGGTTTATGAGAAATTAAGTGAAAAGATCATTTCTTGTATTTAATTTGCGTGTGACATGTCAATGTATGTATGCATGGGTCAGTTTCTGGACTTCTCTGTTTTATCGGTCACTTTTCTTTTTAGATCAAGATAACATCTCCCTCTATAACCAGGCTGCAGTATAGTAGTACACCCACAGCTCACTGTAACTTTGAACTCCTAGGCTCAGGTAATCCTCCCACCTCAGCCTACCAAGTAGCTGAGACTAGGGACAGGGTCTCACTATGCTGCCTAGGCTAGTCTTGAACTCCTGGCCTCCAGTGATCTTCCCACATCATCCTCACAAGTACCTGGGACTGCAGGTGCATGCCAACATACCTGAGTAGGTCACGTTAAAATAAAAAAAAAAAATAGCAATACCACACCAAGTTTCTTAGAACTTCAGAATGAATCATTTTATCTGATAGTATAAATTTCTGGGTTCCTTTTCAAAACTGTATTAACTATTTTTTGATCTTTTTCATTTCCCATTGAATTTTTGAATCAACTCATCAATTTCCACAAAATAACCTGCTGGGCTTTTTATTGGGATTATACTAAAATTGTAGATTAATTTCAGGGGGGACTGGTATCTTTGCAGTAAGACTTAAACTCATGAATATGCTATATATTACTACATTTATTTAGAAATTCTTCAATTCCTCACAAAAACGGTTTGTGATTCATTAGTGAAGGAGGCTTGACCCATCTTACTAGATTTCCTCCTAACAATTGTGGGCTTTTGTTATTGTCAAAGATAACATTTAAAAATACTTGTTTTCAAATGGTTGCTGGTATGTGAAAATTCAACTGATTTTTTAATACTGACCTATGCACAGGGACCTTGCCAAATACACTGTTTACTTCTCGCATCTTGATGGTGGATTTTAAAATGTATTTTCATAGACTTATGGGGTAAAAGTGAAGTTTTGTTACATGGCTATAACATGCACTGGTGAAGTCTGGGCTTTTAGCACAATCATCACCTCAACAGTGTACACCGTACTCGGTAAGTAATTTTTCATCCCTTAACCCTCTCCTACCCGTCTGAGTCTCCAATGTCTATTATTTCCATTTATATGTGCATGTGTAAACATCATAAATGGTTTTAGGTACACATATGCTATCATATGATAGTTTTGTCCTTTCCAATCTTAATTTCTTTAAGTCTTGCCCTATCTCTACTGGAAGTAGACGACCTCTAGTACAAGATTGGATAGAAATTGTTACAGTAGGAACCCTTGTCTCATTTCTGAGCAAAGAAAAGTCTTTAACAATGTTTCATGATTGATGTTTGCTGTTTTGTTTTTGGTAGACAATTCTTCCTCTAATTAAGGATGCTTTTCTCTATCCCCAATTATCCATAAGCCTTTATTATGAATAGCCATTATATTCTTTCAAATGTTTTTCCTGAATCTTAAGATTTAGCTCTCCACATTTTTTCCTCTTAATTTATGTCATTTGGCTTCCAGATGTCAAAGTCCCCCTGTGAACCTCGAGTACATCTCACTTGGTTGTGATTTATTATCCTATCACTACATTTGATTTGCTAATATTTTTACTAAGGATTTTTATATCTATAATCATGGGTGATTGGTTTTTAAAACATTCCTTTCTTGTAATATCTTTATCAGGTTCTGGAGTCAATACTATTCTAGCTTATAAAAAGATGAAGTAAATATTCACTCTTTTTCTGTTCTCTGGAAGAGTCTGTGCAGCATCAATGTTATTTCTTCAACCGTTGGGCAGAATCTCTGATGGAGCCATCTGGAGAGAAGATGTCTTCATGGGACAGTTTTAAATGGATTTGTTTTCTTTAACAGCTAATAGAACTATTAAGATTCTTCTATTTCTTCTTTTGCTGCTTTGGCAGTTCGACTTTTTAATTCTGTTCATTTTATTTAAATTGTTAAATTTATTGATTTAGGGCTATTTATAACATAGATGAATATCCCTTATCCAAAATGCTTGAAGCATTTTGAATGCTAGAAGCATTCAGGTTTCAGATCTGTTCAGATTTTGGAATGTTTACATTATACTTACTTACTGGTTGAACAAACAAAGTCCAAAAATCTGAAATCCCAAATGCTCCAATAAGCACTTCTTTTGAACATCATGCTGATACTTGACAAATTTTGGAGCATTTTGGATTTCACATTTTCAAATTTGGGACGCTAAACCTGTATATTCTGTAATACTGTAAATATTACAAGCCATAAAATTTTTTGCAAGGTTAAATTATACAATGGACACATATGCGCCCTCCACTTGGATACAGGCAGTCCCCAAGTTACAAACTTCTTACCTACAACTCAAACTTATGAGAAAAGGGAACCCTTCCTTTTCTCGTAAGAGAAATTGAGAATATTATCCTCAATATTTTATTATGTTTTTAAATGTATCCACCTGTACCACTGCCCTGGGGAAACCATTCTTCCGATATTTTTCATTACACTGTATCAAACTGTTCTTGACATTTATGTAAATGGAATTAACTGTGAGCTCTGCTGTATAAAGCTTATTTTAGCATCTTATTTTAAAGATTCATAGAGGTTTTGCATGAATCAACAGTTTGTACCTTTTCATTGCTGAGTATTATTCCATGGCACAAATATACTGGTGTGTTTACATAATCGACTATTGATAGGCTTTTCCCAGTTTGAGGCTGTAAGGAGCAAAGCTGCTATGTTCATTCTTGACTAAGTCTTTTTGTAGAGTGTTATCTTGGGTAAGCACACAAATGTAAAATTGCTTGGTCATAGGGTGGGTGTATGTTTAGTGTTATAATAATAAAATACTAGAACTTTTTTTTAAGTGGTTATAACTCATTTCCAAAGTAGCTATCCCACAAGGGATGAGATCTCTGGTTGCTTCAGATACTTGTCAAAATTTGGTGATGTCAGAATTTCAGCCTTCCAGCAGCTGTGTACTAGCATTTCACAGTGGTTTTAATTAGCATTTCTCTGATTACCAATGATGCTGAGTTCTACATTTTTACAGTATGTGAAAAATCCAGTATGTTTCTGAATGGAGCCTTAATGGGGAAGAAAAAGTCTCTAGCAAGAATTAAAATTGGAAGCTGGGGCCTTCCTCTCCTAACTAAGATAGAATTGGTAGGAGCCAAACTCATTCTTGTATTTTACAAAACTAAAAAACTGAAGGAAATACATGCAGCAAGTTTTCAGACCCTGAACATGCAGCACCTGATGGGAACAGAGTGAGGTGAACCTCTGATTGCTTCAGCTGCCCGACCTGGGTGTCCAGCCACAGTGCGGGAAGGAACCTAAACACAACTCTGTGGTCTCCCTGAGAATCTAGCAAAGGAAAGACAACTAGAGTTCATAGAAATGGAAAGTTGCAAAGCAAGAGAGCTCTCAAAAGGTAGAGGGTTCCCTCACATCTTCAGCTGAGTTCTGATAATACTGGGAGGTGCAGAAATTTCCCAATATTGGGGAAAGAATCACCATAAAGGAACAAGCGGAAGAGGTATACAGGACTCATCTAAGGATCGTATAGTTTAGTTCCTGTTCTCATCAGCCAAAGTGGGAAAACTTTGTAATAGCTGAGGGATTGGCAGAGTACTCAAAAGGGTATTGCCTCAGTAGTGGGTAAAAGTTAGCACCAAATTAAAGAGTGCCTCAAAAGAATCAAAATTATTTCCTAAGCTTCCTAGTAACTTAGCTGCCTTCAAGCACAAAAGTCAAGAATACAGTCATGTGTCGGTAAGCAACGGGGATAGGTTGGGAGAAATAAATGCATCTTAGGCAATTTCCCCACCACGCAAACAGCAAGGTATTCTCAACACAAACCGAGACGGTACAGCCTAGCACACTCCTCAGCTAGATGGGATGGCCTAGCTCACACTTCGGCTAGATGGGATGGTCTAGCTCACACCTCGGCTAGATGGGATGGCCTATCTCACACCTCGGCTAGATGGGATGGCCTAGCTCACACCTCGGCTAGATGGGATGGCCTAGCTCACACCTCAGCTAGATGGTACAGCCTATTGCTGATAGACTACACACCTTTACAACTTGTTATTGTGCTGAATACTGTAAGCAACTATACACAGTGGTATTCATATAAACATATGTAAATACAGAAAAGTATGTAAAATAATAGTATAAAACAAAAAGGGCTCACCTGTATAGGGTACTTAAAATGACTGGAGCTATAGGACTGAAAGGTTTTTGGGGTGAAATCAGTGAGTGGTGAGTGAACATGAAGTCCTATGACATTACTGTCCACTAATGTGAACTTTATAAACACTGTGCACTTAGGCTACACTACATTTATAAAAAAATTTTCTTCACTAATAAATTAACCTTAGTATACTGTAACTTTTTTACTTTATAAACTTTTCACTTTTTTAAATTTTGAGCTCTTTTAATAACTTACCTTAAAACACAAACATATCGCACAGCTGTACAAAAATATTTTTTAATGAAATGCTTTCTCTTTAAAAATTTTCTTTCTTTACATCCTTATTCTATAAACTTTTATTTTTACATTTTTATTTATTTTTCAAAATTTCTGTTGGAAACTAAGACACAAGCACACACATTAGGCTAAGCTTAGGAGGTCACCAATATCACCTCCACATCCTGTCCCACTGGAAGGTCTTCAGTGCAACAAGATGCCATCTCTTTTTTTTTTTTTTGTAGAGACAGAGTCTCACTGTACTGCCCTCGGGTAGAGTGCCGTGGCGACACACGGCTCACAGCAACCTCTAACTCTTGGGCTTACGCAATTCTCTTGCCTCAGCCTCCCGAGCAACTGGGACTACAGGCGCCCACCACAATGCCCGGCTATTTTTTTGTTGCAGTTTGGCCGGGGCTGGGCTTGAACCCGCAACCCTCGGCATATGGGGCTGGCGCCTTACCAACTGAGCCACAGGCGCCGCCCGCCATCTCTTATGATAATAATGCCTTCTTTTGGAAAATCTCCTGAAGGACCAGCCTGAGGCTGTTTTACAGTTAACTTTTTTTTAAGTAGAAGGACTATACTCTAAAATAACAATAAATAATATAGTAAATACATAAAGTAGTAGCATAATGATATTATGACAGTTATGATTACCACTAGGTCACAGGAATTTTTCAGATCCATTATAATCTTATGAGACCACTGTCATATATTCTGTTCATCATTGATCAAATACGCAGCACATGACCATATTTAAAGAAAAAAAATACCCAGCAGTCAATAAGACATTTGGAATCTGGTCAAAGATTTTCAGGAATGCAAATAAGTAAGAACAAAGGACCCACAAAGGAGAAGAAAAGTCAGTAGAAAGACACTAGTTCTAAAATGACAAAGATTAAATTCAGTAAACAATGACATTGGATCTGCTGTTATAACTATATTCTGTATGTTGAACAAAGCAGAGGAAAGCAGAGACATGAAAAAAAATAAAGACTCAAACTGAACTTCGGAGATTTTTAAAACAATGTCGGAGATGAAAAATTCACTGGATGAGTTAAACGCCAGACTATGTGCTGCAAAAAAAGAAAAAGCAAATTGGAATAACTGTGAAAACTATCCAAAGGAAACACAGAAAAGAGGAAAAAAAAATGGAAAAAAAAAACGAACATAGCAACAATGAGTTGTAAAACAAATTCAAACAGACCAAAAAAAAATTTTATTCCTTTATAAGTCAGCAACAAATACAGCTGAATAATTATAAACAAGTGCAACAAATGGAGAGACCAGGAAAGCGTTCTCCCCCTTGAAATGGAAGAAATGTTAAAACTGAAATCCACAACTTCTGCCAAGACCTTTACTAGTCATAGACCAGAATCAATCAATAGTCAAGGAAAAGTATTATCAAGGTTATTCCCCATGTCTGATTAGATGCTTCTCCCAACACTTCACTTGACCATCCTAAGGCCTTTTGCTTTCAACACATTCTCTTACAGAATGAATTGTCAAGAAGACTCTGTACAATCCCACAGTGTGCGGCTGTTACATTTCTACTTTCCCCGATCAGCCTCTGACCTGGCCTCACCTAAAGAACCAGTGGTCCAAGATCCTCCACAAACCTGAGCAAGAAACAAAGAAACTGGGCAGTGCCTGAGGCTCAAAGGAGTAGGGTGCTGGCCCCATATGCCAGAGGTGGCGGGTTCAAACCCAGCCCCAGCCAAAAACTGCAAAAAAAAAAAAAAAAACCTATACCAAGGACCATCATAATCAAACTGCCAGACGCTGAGCACCTTTTCACGTTTTCTTTTCGTCAACTGTGACGTGCCCATTCCCTGCCCATCCTTTAACCTTTTCTTTTTTTGGTAGTTCTTTATGTATCTTAATATCAGTCCTTGGACTTCCGCTGTGCAGATATTTTATATCAAGCTGTAACATGTCTATTTTCTTAGGTTTTCCTGATGAGAAATTTTTATTTTCTATACAATCTGTTTTATCATTTAAAAAAAATTTATGGTTACATTTGTGTCCTAAGAAACCTACGTCCACCACTAAAATTGCCAAACTTATTTTCTTATGCTTGCCTCTGGAAACTTTTATGGTTTTAGCTTTTATATTTGGCTCTTCATTTTTGTATATAATATGAAGTCAAATCAGTATGTAATGGTGGTTTTTTTTTTTTTTTTGAGACAGTCTTACTCTTGTTGCCTGGGCTAACGTGCCATGGTGTCAGCCTACCTCACAGCAACTTCAAACTCTTGGGCTCAAGTGATCCTCCTGCCTCAGGCTCTCGAGTACCTGGGGCTACAGGCACCTGCCACGACGCCCACCTAATTTTTCTATTTTTAGTAGAAAATGGGTCTCACCCGTTTTCAGGCTGCTCTCCAACTCCTGAGCTCAAGGGATCCTCCCCCTTCACCTCCCAGAGCACTGGGATTACAGGCATGAGCCACCATGCACTGCCAGTATCTCCAAGTTTTATATTCTCTTCCATGGATCCATTGTCTATCTTTATGTCAGCACCACAAGGTAGTTTCATGATAAATCTTCAAGTCCTCTTTTCTTTCTTCCTTTTCAAAATACTTTGGACATTGTTACTTCATATTTCCATACAAATTTAGAATCAGTAGCATATTTTTCTTAAAAAGTTTGGATTGTGTTGAATTTATATAACTGAGTCTTTTAATCCATCACTATTTATCTTCACTTACATTTACATAGATCTAAAAAAACAATGGTTTTTAAATTTTAGTGTAAAGGTCTTGTACATTTTGGTAAAGACTAACTTCTAACTTGTTTTCTGACACGATTATAACTGGAACTTTGAATTTTCAGTTGTTTGTTGCTGGTATTCTTAACATCTTTACTTTGAAAGTATAGTATTTCTCCTCAATGACGTCTTTTATCGTGATGAAATATTTCTCTTTAGTAATGCTTAACACACTTTGTTCTCATAGTGTAACTAAATTCGTTTTTAGTGTTTCACCCTTTATTGTTTTCACTTTACTTCACACAGCTGTGTCCTTTTTTACTTTAGATTTGCCTCTTAAAAGCAGCAGCCATACAGTTTTCTTTTCGTTAAGCAATGTAAAATCACTTGAGGCATTTAGCCCACTTACATTTAACCCAACTCCTGATGATAATAGTTGTGTTCCCACGACTCTTGATTTCACACTCTTATGTTTTTTTCCATCTTGTAAATTAATGTTATTCGATTTTCCTCTTATATTGTCAGTATGATTCTTTACTCATCATTTTAGAGATTATAATGTACATTTTTTAACACAAATATAAATTACTTTTGCTGCTGTCATGACACTGCTAAAAATATTCCTTTAACTTCTTTACCCTTTTCCTTTCCATTGTGTTATTGTGAACTTTTACATCAGTTGAATTTTGAAGTACCTTAGAACATCTGATTCTTTTCTTCACACCATATTTATTTGCTCACATATCTATTATGTCTCCCTTTTCAAAATACTTTGGACATTGTAGGTATTTCACCTGGACTTCCGCGTTTTCACCAAGGACTGAGCCCTTCGTCCTGCAGAACTCCCTCATTATATATTTTAGTGCAATCCAGTTGAAAATAAATTCCCTCAGTTTCTCTTTAATAAAAGTCTATTTCAATGTTATATCTAAAGGGCAAAGAATTGAACTAGCAGTTATTTTCTCTTAACATATTAAAGATGTAATTCCAAAATCGGTACTGCCACCAGCGAGATGGCAGAATAGAAGTCCTAGACTCTTCCCCTTAAGGAGACAGCAACTCAACAACACATGAGCATTGGGAGAAATACCAAAGGCTGTTAAGAGGCTCTTGCAACTCAGGTGAACAGGAAGCCAGATGCGTCAAAGCTGGTAGGAAAAGTGGAGGCACTCACTCATCCTTCCCAGCAGGTCAGTAAGAACAAACTGGGAAAAATTCTCAGTTCCCACCTTCTCCTAGAGGAGGGAAAGAACAGACTGAAACATACAAAAACGTGAAGACTGTTCAGGAGGCCGCCCTCGGGGGCTGGTTTCCGTCTCTCCTGACTCAGAGCAGTGACAGGACCTGGCATACTCTGGATAGTCCTTTTTGCCTCTACAGGTCTCTCTCTCATGCCTTTCATTTTTTCTTTTTTTAATTTGACATGACTAATTCTACTTGTTGCAGTGGGATCATTACTGTGCTACAGCCAGAAAGATTCAGTCCAGAAGACTCATCATTTTGTTACAAGACGTGCAAAGCTTTTGTATAAATACATTTAGAACAGGAAGGTGAGAGGCACAGTAAGGCACTGACTAGATTTCCACCACCTCTAATGTCCACCCCTATTAATCACACTACATTGTACAAAGTCTTCACGAATGGTCATACATTAAAATCATACCACATTGGTAGAATTCCTTCAGAATATTCTCTGAGACTTCACTGAATTCTACATAATCTTGTCTTTTCAACCATGTTACACATATCCAACAATAAAACTAAAAACATCAAAATTAAAGACTGGGTAATAGACAGCCTGCGTTCATTTAAAGTAAACTTTCAATTTAATTCCCTAACTATACATCTTCGGTGTGTTGTTTTTAGTATTAACAGCACTACACACATACACTAAACAACAAAACCCAAAACATTGAACTTCACTCAGCAGTATTTTTCCTTAGAAATAAGATTTGTACTGTAATTCTAATTAACTTGTTAAACTAGGGGTAGGGAGAGCCTAGCATTTACAACCTATAGGAGATACCAATTATTGAATGTTAACATTTATATTGCATTGAAGTCCAAAGTTGGCTCTACTGTTTATGAGTCAAAGAACGTCCAAAGATACTTCTTGATTCGATATTTACTTTTAAACTTGTGAATGGTAATAGTATAACCATTTCACTATAGCTTAATGGTGGTAATAATAAAACACACAATATAGGCATTCAACTCAGTTTTTTATTTTTATTTTTTTGAGACAGAGTCTTGCTATGTTGCCATTGGTAGAGTGCCATGGTGTCACAGCTCACAGCAACCTCAAAGTCTTGGGCTTAAGTGATTCTCTTGCTTCAGCCTTCCAACTAGGTGGGACTATGGACTACAGGCACCCGCCACAACACCTGGCTATTTTTTGTTGCAGTTACCATGGTTGTTTTAGCAGGCCTGGGTCAGATTTGAACCCACCACCCTTGGTGCATATGGCTGGCGCAGCAACCACTGTGCTACAGGTGCTGAGCCAATCGCAGGGTTTAAAACCATCACTTTGTGGTAACACATTCTTAACTTCTTTATAACTACTTTATCATTAGAGATTTTACATCCTTCAACCAATATTCTGTACATCTTTGCTGAGATGAACCAATTTTAAATGTACTTTCCTTTTTTGGTACACCAGTTTTTCCAGTTTATACAAACCACATGGGATAGAGCCCTTTTGATATATATTTTTTAAATACAAGTAGTTAAATGTGGTCAGCTGTCAAACTGCATGATGTGAAGAAAACCAGTCAGAAATAAACTGTCACAATCTGCAATAAGAAGGTCTTTAAAGAGTGCAGAGATGCCTTGTTTAAAGTATTATAAGTGCTCATACAATAAAACTGACCTCTGTGCTTGATCCTTTGGGGAAAAGGACCACCGACCAGTACTTGCAGATATTTGGGAATACAGAAAACACTACCGAAAACCTTGATAATGGAAATGTTCTGTATACATACTGTTTAATGGGTAGCCATTTTAAAATACATAAATGCCTCTTGGTTAGTAAGTTTCTGTATTGCTATACAAATATGGATATTTCTTATGACGAAACATTTAAGTTTCTTAAAGACTAAAGATGGTTACTAAATTCTGACATTTCTTCCTTGAGAAAGAAAGAATTCTTCCTCTCTTTTTTTCATCTCAGCTGGTCTTTGACTGGACTAATAGAGCACTGTGCCAGATCCAGGCCCATTTTAGGTGGGCCCACAGGAACAGGTCCTGAAACATGGATTGGGAGGGGAAGCTGGATCAAAGCACCAGGCATGTAAGTGAAATCATACTGGACCCTCCAGCCCAGCCCAGCCCAACACCACTGAGTAACTCTCTACTTTTTGCCTTCACAAAATTAAAAAAGCTCAAAATTTAACAACAATAACAATCTTTAAGATAGGGACCAGAAACAAAAACCTCGCAAAGAACAAACAAAGACAAATACATTCAGAAAAGAAATCAGACAATTGCTGCAACCAATTATTAAGCAATAATAATAATAGTAATGCAAAGAAAGTAACATTCACATTGTCAAATAAGAGTATATCTATTATAGAATGCTTTGACTCTGAGGGTCAGTATGGAGTCATCAATTAACTTATTATTTTTTCCCCAAAGTATCAAAGAATAAACAATATTTATAAATAAAAAGATAATTTCAAAAAACAGATCGTGCCAAATCTTATAGACAATAGAAAAGAAGAAATACTTCAAAATCATTTTACTTAACCAGGCAGAATAGATTTAGCATCATTCTTAAGGGCCCTAGGATTTTTGGAATGGTAAATAAGCACTAGTTCCAACTGGGAAGTTATCAGTTACATTAGCCCCTAAGAAGAAAGCCAGCCTATCCTACACGCCAGGCATTGATTTCTCCTCTCTGGCTGTGCGGGTCTTAGATGGCATCTTCTCTCAACAGAAGGCTGTTTCCTCTATCCTGAAACTCAGTGATCTTAGCTAGATCTTCTGGACTACTTGCTACAGTTTCTCTATCAGCACTTACTGTTTCACCTTGTACTTTTTGGGTCATGGAGATAGCTTCTTTTTAAAATTCTCATGAACTAACCTCTGTTAGCTTCAAACTCTTCTCCTGAAGTTTTCTCATCTCTCTCAGTCTTCAGAGAACTGATGAGTTAGAGCCTTGCTCAGGATTATGCTTTGATTTAAGGCAATGTTATGGCTGGTTTGATCTTCTATCCAGACTACTAAAACTTTCTCCATATCAGCAGTAAGGCTGTTTCACTTTCTTACCATTCGTGTATTCAATGGAGTGGCACTCTTTGTTTCCTTGGAGAACTTTTCTTTTGCATTCACAACTTAGCTAACTGGTACAAGAGATAGCGTCTAGCCTCTTCTGGCTTCTGACATGCCTTCCTCATAAACTTCATGATTTCTAGCTTTCAATTTTAAGTGAGAGATCATGACTCTACCTTTCACTTGACAACTTATCAACCACTGTGGGGTTAGAATTGGCCTAATTTCAATCCTGTTGTGTCTCAGGGAATAGGGAGGGCTGAGGAGCGGGCGAGAGAGGGAAGAATGGTGGGTCGGTGGAAGTTAGAACACACACATTTATTAAGTTCACCCTCTTACATTGACATGATTCATGCTACCCCCAAACAATTACAATAGTAACATCAAAGATCAGTTGTCACACAAATCACCACACATATAAGAATAAAAAAATTTCAGTATGGTGCCCCATTATTGCATTAATGTACACAGCTATGATTTAATAAAAAAAAGAAAAAAATTTTCAATTATTGTTGAAAGCTACCAAAATGTGAGAGAAATAAAATGAGTATGTGCTGTTAGAAAAAAGGCTCCAAAAGACTCGCTCAACTTGGGGTTACTACAAACCTTCAATTTATAAAAATGCCAGTATCTGAACGCGCACTAAAACCAAGGACACCTTCAGGTCCATTTAGGCTGTAAGTCTTCCTTAGGAATTCGTACACATGTGACCATGAACTGTTTTAAAATGTTACTTGATGACTTCAGTATTTTTTCTTTCTTTTTTTTTTTTTTTTTTGTAGAAACAGAGTTTCACTTTGCCGCCCTTGGTAGAGTGCGGTGGTGTCACACAGCTCACAGCAACCTCCACCTCCTGGGCTTAGGCGATTCTCTTGCCTCGGCCTCCCTAGTAGCTGGGACCACAGGCGCCCACCACAACACCCAGCTTGACTTCAGTATTTCAAGCCAGTGAACTCAATTCTAACATGAAGGTAGCAGATTATCTAATGTAAGTAGGGGGTAGAGGAATGATGGAAGGGGAGGAGGGGGGGAGATAGGTGCATTGTGGTATATGACACACCTCTTGGGGGTGGAACACAATTACAAGAGGGACTTTACTTAACAAATACAATCAGTGTAACCTAAATTCTTTGTACCCTTGATGCATCTCAAACAATAATAAAATATATATATATATATATATATATATTTTTAGGAGTAAAAACTTCAAAACATATATAGCATCCATGAGTAATCTCTGATTATTTACTTTGAAATAGAAAGTCACACACGCCCCTGCCCCTGAATCAAATCCCAAACTTTAGCCAGTTTATAGACCAAGATCCCCTGGAATGCAGGGGAGGCCAGGTCCCCTTGAAGAAAGACCTGGAAATGCAACCAGAAGTTTATACTTTTAATCTTTCTCCCTATAGGGACCCATAGTCTTTTTTGTGGAGTAACTGTGTTATTGGGGAAAAGGAAATAATCAGACCTTTTGGGGACTACTGGACACTGGTTCTGAATTGACACTAATTCCAGGGGGCTCGAAATGACCACATGTGGCAGGGACCTATGGCGGTCAGGTGATCAATGGAAGTGTAGCTCAGATGTGTGGGTCCCTGAACCCATCCTGTGGTTATTTCCCCAGTTCCAAAAGACATAATTGGGACAAATATACTCAGCACCTATCAGAGTTCCCACACTGAAAATTCAAGTATATAAAGGAAGGATTCAAGTAATTTCAGAATATAAAGAATACGGGGGGGGGAGGGGAGGAAAATACTTAAAAAAACAAAACAAAACACTTTTGCGGCACTAGTGTTCCTCTTTTTAAATTTTATTACTAATTTAATTGTAATGATTAAAAATGTTTACTGTAGGGCGGCGCCCGTGGCTCAGTCGGTAGGGCGCTGGCCCCATATACTGAGGGTGGCGGGTTCAAGCCCAGCCCCGGCTGAACTGCAACCAAACAATAGCCGGGCGTTGTGGCGGGCGCCTGTAGTCCCGGCTGCTCGGGAGGCTGAGGCAAGAGAATCGCTTAAGCCCAGGAGTTGGAGGTTGCTATGAGCTGTGTGATGCCAACAGCACACTACCGAGGGCCATAAAGTGAGACTCTGTCTCTACAAAAAAAAAAAAAAAAAAATGTTTACTGTAATCCCAGCACTCTGGGAGGCCAAGGTGGGCAGGCTGCCTGAGCTCATGAGCTCAAGACCAGCCTGAGCTAGAGCAAGACCCCTGTCTCGAAAAATAGCCAGGCATTGTGGCGGGCACCTACAATCCCAGCTACTGGGGGGCTGAAGCAAGAGAATCACTTGAGCCCAGGAGTATGAGGTTGCTGTGAGTTATGATACCATAGCACTCTACTGGGGGAGACAAAGTGAGACACTGTCTCCAAAAAAAAAGAAGCAGCTTAAATAATAATTTTTTGGTTTATTGCTATAATTTAGTTGTCCATATTAACTTTAAATATCCAAAAAAAAGAAGCAGCTTAAATAATATTTTTTTCTTTTATTGCTATAATTTAGTTGTCCATATTAACTTTAAATATCTGCTACTTAAAAAAAAATAAATAAATAAATATCTGCTACTTATCCAAAATAGGTACAAGACCACCCATTATAATGACAGAAGTTTAAATACGTAAAAAAACTTACATTCATGCTTGAAGGAATTGATAAAAACAGAAATGAAAGAAGAAGTAAATATACACACAAACACAGTTATAGCAATTCCTCTGTCTCATCATTGCCATCCAAAATAATTCATGTTTTTTTTGTTAGTCTTTCAGAAATTTGTACTCATAGGTAGAAACTGTTTCACTGTAGAGTTACAAGATAAAAAATGTATTCCAAACATGTTAGAACTAATTTTTGTATACCACTATTTAAAAAAAAAACACATCTTTATTAGCAATGGATATATAATATAATCAAACCATATTATACATTTAAAATTATATACATTTTTAAATTGTGATAAGATATACTAATCTAAATTTGTCTCTAGTCATATTACCCTTAGTGTAATTACCTTTGTGTAATAGACTATCTGACAAACTAAAGGACTATGGGTAAAATTTGTCCGCCAAATGGACACGTATTGCTCTAGGGTATAATCCTACAAATCCTCTGAATCTGAGTCTTTAAAAATTCTACTGAAATAAAATGTAAACATATCCAAATTAAGTTAAAAGCACTTGAAAGAGAAATTATAAAAAGTGGACTCAGAAGATTATATTATCAATCACACGCTTTCACTGTTTAATAGGAAATATTCAACATTTGATTCAGTGGCTATATCTTTTCTTGTACAACACACCAATTGAACAGAGAAATAAATTTTTTAGTAAAAAAAAATTTCCTCAGTGACCTCAATGCTAAAAGTCTCAGCAATCAGGGTGTTTCACCTGCCAATGAACACAGGGATGTAAGAAAAAACTACCATGAAGGTCCTCGTTGTCAGGCCCTTGCCTGTAACCCCAGCACTCTGGGAGGCCTAGGCAGGTAGATCCTTTGAGCTCAGGAGTTAGAGGCCCTCTCTCTAAAAATAGCCAGGTAATTGTGGCAGGCGCCTGTAGTCTCAGCTACTTGGGAGGCTAAGGCAAGAAGATCACTTGAAACCAAGAGTTCAGGGTGCTGTGAGCCATGATGCCACAGCATCCTACCAAGGCTGACAAAGTAAGACTCTGTCTCAAAAAAAAAGCTAAAGAAATTCCCATTTTCTTTAAATCATCATCACTCAGAAATCACCATCTCAGTGAGGCTTCCATTAGATACTCCATTTAAAATTTTAACTTTATTTCCACCCTCAAATTTCATATTCCCCTTTTCTTGAATCCTTTTCCTGCCTCGACTCATTTGATCTCAACACTAACATATCCTACATCAGACTCCTCATTTTTGTTTACTGTCTGCATTCCTCCACTAGATACTAAGTTTTGAAGGAAAGGAATTTTGCTGCTTTGCTCCCTGCTGTACGTATCTAGGGCAGGTGGAACAGTCCCTGGCATATTATAAGCACTTAATAAATATTTATTGAACAAATAATTGAGTCCAAACCAAAATATTCCAGAGAAAAAATTCTTAGTGATGTCATCTTCAAATAATAAATACCCTTCCACATGGTCCATAATGGTTCCTGAAGTCAAAAATAGCTCTACATTTTTCTCATGGTAATACAGAGAGAAATCAATTATCAGATTTAGAAATAAACAGCCATACTTTTAATAGAAACTCTTAATTTTAAAGATATTAAAACTGAGTCAACAGTGATGACAATAATTTAGTTCTACTTTAGTATGGATTGAATGCCTAGTTAAATGCAAAAAGTAGCTAATTGCAGGCAGAAATAGAATGAAAAGACATGTTTCCTGATTCTTAGATTAGCATTCTTTCCACAAAATTATGCTGCTACTTTAGAAAATGAACTGCCTTTTGGCAAATCATGGTAAAGAGAGAAATAATCACATGTAGTCATGTCTGTAATCCTAGTACTCTGTGGGGCCAAGGTGGATGGATCACTTGAGGTCAGGAGTTGAAGATCACCAGCCTAAGCCAGGAGTGAGACCAAGTCTCTACAAAAAATTGAAAAATTAGCTGAGTATGGTGGCATGCACCTGTAAGTCCCACCTCCTGGGAGGCTGAGGTGGGAGGATTGCTTGAGCCTAAGAGATTGAGGTTGCAGTAAGCTATGATAATGCCGCTGCACTCTAGCCCAGATGACAAGACCCTGCCCCCCGCAAAAAAAAAAAAAACATGGGAAAAATACTCTGACCCATTAAAAATAAACCTAGCCACCATAAATAGTTTGTAGTTAAAAAAGGGGGGAGGGGGCGGGCAATGATAACAGAAAGAAATACATAAAAAGGCTATACCTTGTTTGGTTTTCTTTTCTCTTAGGAAGTAAAAACAATTAAGTGAAAATGTTTACCACTCCCAAAAAGGAGGTAAAGGTAAACATGATACTAGCTTTCTGACCATCCTCAGTGTCTGTGTCAGAGCTTTCATGGCATATAACCAAGCTCAGCTATAAAGCCAGGTATGAGAAGGGTAGAAGTTAAAAGAGACTCCAGTATCATAAGTGTGTTTAAATCTGATTCTTTAAGCCATCTAAAGTGCTATGAAGACACAAGATGATCTGCACTCAAAAACTCAGTTTTATTTTGCTGAATGGAACCATATACCTTGATAGACCATTTTCAATTACGTGATGGCTCAGAAAATATGTATGAATTCAGAGAATGTTGAGACCTTATGCTTTGCAATACTGAGAATTTAATCTTTCATTTGAAAGAATAAAATCTATCCAATGAAGTTCCAATTATAGATTTCATAATGAATTCTATATATTGCTTCCTGGACCTGTCAATTCCATTAATGGATGAATATCTCTTCTGAATCATAATTCAAGAAGAAATGTCACTATTTTAACAATGATATTTACATCAGAAACAATAAGACAATGAGCCCATTCTATTTGTATCCGTTGGTCATTTTATAAACAGTAATTGGAATTCTAGGGGAAATACCAGAGATAATCAAAACGTACACAGATATTAAGACAAAATTACTTGCTTTTGATTTCAGACAAACCAACAGGGGTAGGAGGGAGAAGCCGGCTCTGATTTTTATAGTGCAGTGGGTGGGGACAGAGGCCCACACATTGTCAGATAAAATTCTACAAATCACGTAAAGCAAGATTATAAGCATTCCTACTTAATGTGGCAAATACATTTAATTAAAATAAGTGAATGTCAGGAGTTTGAGCTGCAGTGAGCTGTGATCATGCCACTGCACTCCACCCTGCGCAACAGAGGGAGACACCATCTCTAAAAAATAAATAAAATAACTGAACTCCACTGTGCAATCTTGGAAACTCAAAATAACTTTAATTTTTAAAATGTAGCTCTTTGGTAAGAACTGTTATAGACACAGGTTGAGATTCTTTTTGAGTGTAATGTGACATGTGACAACTTTCACATACAAAATTAAAGTCGAACTCCTTTGGTATCTACTTGTTATAAGATAACACACTGATTTTGGTGATGCTGATATATCACAAAATATATTTAAAATGTTTTTTCTGGAAATTCATATGAAATATCATTAGGCTATATATTCTCTGGGGTTTTCTCTGGTGTAAGCCCTTATTACTCAATCTTTTAAAAATCAGCTATTTAAGCTGAGGTAGGTGGATCACCCAAGCAATAGCAAGACCCCATCTCTAATAAAAATGGGGGGGGAAGCCCCCAAACTAGCAGGTGTTATGGCCAGTGCCTGTCGTCCCAGCTACTAGGCAGGTAGAGGTAAAAGGATCGCTTGAACCCAGGTGTTTGAGGTTGCTATGCGCTATGATGCCACTGAACTCTACGCAGGGTGACAGAGTGAGATGCTGCCTCAAAAAACAAATAAATAATAAAACCAGCTATTTAAAAAATATTTAATCTACATCAAATGACAGGAATTTGGTATAGTAAAGTTTGAATGTGAAGCTTAAGTTTTGACAGTAATTCCAAAAGGATTTCAAACTTGCTTTCAAAAGTGGGAACAGCACTGATATATATCTATTATATAGAATATAGAAATATATATTATATATAATATCTATACATATATGTATAGATATACATAGATACAGATATAGATATATAGATAAATAGCCTCCTAAGAGAATTATATGGAAAGAAATTATTTGTTAAAAAAAAAAAACAAAGAAAGAAAAACCCTGCTTATCTCGTATAGTCATTTACTTTGTAATCTTAACCCCTCATTTTGATCTTTAGATGTAAAAAGCATCAAAAGGAACTTTACTTTTTTTTTCCATTTCATTTGAATGTTTCATTTAAGTTTGCTCAACTTCAGCCAATAATAAGATAAAACCAATAATATTGTTAATTCTACAAACTACAAATTTAAAACAAGTCTCTTGTAACAGGAGAATATATAATACCTACAGACTTGGCTAGAGAGGGAAAGATTCCAATTTTTTGAAAGCAACAGAAAAAGAATTTTAATTTGGGAGCACCCATAAAACTTTAAGCACTCTCACACTCAGGCAACATTAATAAACCGCTTGCTCCACTAAACTTTCAAAATGTATTTTAATCTCATTCCAAAAAGAAATAAAATTTCTAGATACAACTACATCTCATTCAATCACTTTTTAACATACATTCAGCAATGTAAAATACTATAAGAATTCAATATTTTCATCTTTAATAATCTCAATATATTATATATTTAATATATAATATATATACAATACATACAGGTAGTCAGCAGGATTACAAAGTAATTTTTTTAAAGTCTAATCAATATTGATAAATAGTTTTAGACTATTAAAAGGAACTATTCAGGATCATAGAATAAAATAAAATATGGCAGGCCATACCTAACAGCAATGTTGCAAATGTTTACATGGCCAATCATTAAAAAAGAACTCTCAAGTTGGGTAGTATACATTTTAAAACAATATTCTTGCTACTCTAGCAGCAGTACTTAAACATGTACATCTCCATTAAATTTAAAGTAACGAATATAGCTTCCTTTACTGTAATATACAGTAGCAATCTCTTAGTTTCTGTTGGATTTTATTGTTGGTGTTGTTTGAAGAGTAACTGATACATTACCAACAGAAGTGACGTTAGCTCTTTTCCCTCCACTAAAGCATGGCTCAGGTTGAAGACTGTTCTTTAGGTAACCACTATGACTATAAACAGTACCTTAATACCACTAAGTGCAATTAATCAATAACTGGAGTCATATGAGATGTTGCAAAGACTGCTGGAGGTTTCTGTAAACCAAGGTAACCCTAAGTATTACCCCTGTAGATAGCCCTCGCACATCAGTAAATATAAAGAGTTAAAATTCCGATGCCACAGTGTAACAGTGAACAATCTATTTTGTGATTTTAAATATTATAACATTAATTCACCCTGAGAATACAGAGGAAACATTTAAAACAAGAGATTTTGATATGTTTTTTCTTTTTCCTTTGTATTTGCTTTCTTCTGGTTTTCATCAGCCCTTCAAGGGCACAAATATTTGAATTTAAAGTGAGACTTGTATATCCTTTTAGTTAACTGCAATTCATGCCACAGTCAGATATTGGTGATAAAAAAGTCCAAAAAGGCTTGTAGAAAAGAGGCAAGCAGCTATCCACCAGGTCAAAAAAGACAGAAGTCCTCGAAAAAGGAGAGGAGTAAAAATATTTTTTAAGCTGCTCAGTGCCACTGTTATTTGTGTAACAGTTACCTTCATCTTCCCATCAGCAGATGGTAATTCAGAGTGAACAGAATTGGGGAGTAGGCTATTATCCACTGGCAAAGTAGAGAGAAGTTCTGGATAAATCCCCCAGGAATGATTACCTAGAAAAATCAAGACAAATAAAACTTGAAAAGTAACTAATTCCAAGCTTAATATTAAAACAAAAATTAACCTATATTTGAAATTAACAATAAGAAGTTTACTGACACAATCATTTTATGTTTAAAATAAAGTACAATAATAATCTTTCTATATTCTGAAAATTAACTCGACCAGACTATCTGGCCTCATCTGTAAAGGGATACATAAAAGGCAAAAAGTCTGCTATACTTTTAATTAACTCCACAAAAATCTGGTAAAATAATAAAAACCATTTTTTCCTTGTACAAGACATGAATCAACTACCTCTACTGGAGTGACAGGGAACAATTCAATAATTTCTAAGAATTCTTTTCTACCTCTAGAATATCAGAATAAATTTCATTCTCAGAAACTACCTATTATTTCACTGTAAGAAACTATTAATAACGTCCAGAAATTTTTTCCATCACATACTTTCCTACACCAGACAGGATATGAGTCATATAATTTAGAATTGAGCTACCTATTTCTTTATATTTCATAGACTTCTAAAGGGCATTTACATGTGTGATCGACCCTATGATATCTACTAAGCCCACCTAAATAATACTTTTAGTTCCTTTGGGCTTCTTAAACCCCACATTGACAGAGTGCCTGTCCTACGCAAAAGGAAGTGATCAATGCAGTAACAGACAGTTCTTGAATAATGCCACACAGAAACCTGACAGCTTAGTGAAGAGACTTGTAGGAGAACTCTGTCCTTCCACTGACAAATATTTACCCTCACAATATAAGTTACCTAAATAGAACTCACCAGATGTTTCTATAATTTATGTTCATTTACAACTACCTTGTGATAATTTAAACATTAGGCACTAACGACACTTTAAACCATCCTCTTGTGACCCAAAGGTAAATAACATCAACAGTGTTCATTCAAATCACCTGGTAAATTTGGAAATTAATCTTTAGTAAACAATTCTTAGATATAAAGCATAAAGTTATAAAACTATGTTAAGTTTTCAAAGTCAAGATGATCTACCAACTTCTACAGCTAAAATTTCCCCTGGTTCTTCTTAAAACTTCTAAAGAGAGAAACAATTTTAAGAAGCATTATTTCTTTGTTGGTAATAGAAAGTATTAATTATAGGTAAAAAGTAAAGGATGTTTCCCAATTGTCAGTGCATGCCTACCTAATGTTTTCAAAAGCAGAGTTGTGTGAAGCAGCATTACCAGCGGTGCCACATACTGCAGTGCAATGACACAGAGGTAATAAAAGACTCGAGCCACCTGCAACCAACAACATTCTTCAGTATCGGATACAGTCGACAGGTTATTAGTGAATTAACTTTCCTATAGTTGTCAAACTGGAAAGCTTAAGAGATAAGCAATCCTTTCATGAGACAGAAGCTAAATGTTAGGAAGTTTGCTCTACATTGTAAGAGTCCCCTTTTTGAAAACTGACTTCAGAAAGGCTCCCTTATCTGAAGTTATTAGAATTTAAGAATATTAAAATATATTCTGTAAAATTATTTCTTTATACAAATTAATGTATATGTTAGCTCTATATACACAGAAATTAATCACTAAAATTCAAATAGAATATATTCATTTATATTTCAACGATAAAACAAAATGCTTAAATCTATAAGAAGATCTATCTAAAACATCAAACTCAACAGTAGTGGAGTCATACATAAGCATAAACTCACCATAAGTAAATATTAAACCCCCACTCTACATGAACACTTTTGATTAAAATCAAATATGGGGAATATAAAAATGTATGAAAGATGAAACGAAGTGCTTAAATCTTGATAAATGCTTCTAAGTATAAAAGTGAATCAAAAACAGGTGACTGATACCAAGTCTCTAAAAAAGACATGATCATATTATAGGTCTACTATAGATTTCTATCCCTTTCCTTCTCCAGAATCCTTGTTAAGTCAAACACTTACATTTCATGCATTAAATTTAGCCACTAATATTTCCTATCCTTTAAGCCATAAAGTGTGGACAAAATGTCTGTCAAATCAATTAGGAGTTCCATTTAGCAATGGAAGGCACATCACAGCTCTGTACTACTCAACTGTATGACACTTGAAGAATTTAAGGCAGGAAAATAAATCAAAACCCGTTTTTTACTTAGCACCAAAATCAGATCAAGGTCTCTACACTACCTGTCAGCTTTAGAACAGTAAGTTCATTTACAGTAAGAATACTATGTATTAAAATATTATCTATGAAGGGAAACCAATTTTCTTTTTAGCAATACACATTTTTCTATTTTTCTTTTTTAAGTATGATATAAAACTTACCATTTTCTGTAGCTCAACTGTACTTATTCGCCCTGCTTCTTTTTTCATCTGATCCACACATTTCTGGGCTAAGTTTAAATAAGCTTGCAGGTGACTACGCATCATGGCCAACCGTAAAGCACACAGCAGGATTATTAGCCAGAGTCGCAGAGTATCAAATGTAGCTTCTGTCATTCTACAGATCAAAAAGTTGATAGGGTGCTCTCAAAGATCACAATGTGCTAGCATGTTAGATACATGTTAACGTTCACCATATAAAATGTAAGAAATCTATCCTTAGGTACCGTTGGCGACATAAAAGAACCGCACTCTGCCACAGACTTATCTATGTAATACTTTCCACTTGCATAACAGAACTAGGTTGATAAATGTATCTCGATAGATAAATAGAGGAAAAAGTAGAGCAATACTTAGGATCCTTTTCTCTACTTACCGTTCTCTATGGAAGAAAAACTGGCTGTGACATGAAAATAAGAGGTTGGGTGCTCTTAAACTAGACGCTAGGGGAAAAAAAGAAGAAAAGCACAGGGAGTGCCTGTGTAACAACAAATCAAGTTACTGACCTGTCACTGGCTATAGCTTTGTCTGATTATATACATACTTGGATGTGATCTTTCACTCTGCAGAGTTCTAACTAAGACCACTGTAAAATTAAAAATTCTGATATATTATAAAGAAATCTGATGTCCTGATTCCTCTACAATTCACTGAACCTGCTATGTGCTAAAGCTGACTCAGTTCTAAGCAATTCCTCAAAACCAAGGTGAGGGAGGATTTCAGGTGAAACGATGCACCCGCAGGACATCTTTTCAGAGCCTAGACCAGTGGTGAGAGCTTCTTAAAGGGTTTAGAAAGAAAAGAGAAATCATTTCTGAAATCTTTTGGGGGCTTAATGTTCATAAAAGACCATGGCTTCTACTCTGATAAAAGGCTACTTTGTAATTTGAAAGTAATGACTACACCACCCCTGGCATTTAGTCTAATCTTTAGCACATGCCAGACACCTAATATGACCATTGAAATGCAGATCCATTTGCTACATAGGACCTGGAACTTCGCAGGGGCAGGGTCTCCCTGAAATTCTTAAAAACATGAGGGTAGAACAGATGAACATAAAGAATATGTAGAAAAAGATTTTTTTATTAAAAAAAAAAAAAACACACACACACACACACCTCGTAATACTTCTCCCTCAAACAGGTTCTATTATCAACCAACCTCTGTCCAGCAGAGAGCACCAAGAAAGAACTAAACTACAATAAAAACTGGGGACATGACGTTGAAGAATAACACAAGAGACAGAAAAGGTAGAGAAGACATGAAAGGTTACAATTCTGTTTGTACTGTTTATGAAAGTCGGAAATGGGAATAGGACCAAAGCTTTACTATGTCTGCTCTCTTTTGCTTCCTTTCACAAGGTCATGAGTTGCATATGGACATAAAATTCCGAAGGAAAAGCAGTACTGGCTGGGAAGAATAAAGGCAAAAAATTCTGTCAACCCGTTCCCATTATAATGAACAGTAAGACTGAGGAGCCAGTCATGTGAGAGTGACGGTGCACAAGACACAAGGCTGCTCACAGCCTTCAGTCTTCCCAGGGCTCAATACTGCGTTCCCTGGAGTTTTGCAACAAGTAAAAATGACTGGTAGCAGCCTGAAGACAGCTAACCACAGCCTCTGAGAATAGTAAGTAATGGGATTGAAGAGAACAGAATAAGGCAGTGAATCAGAAAATTATTTGTTATGAGGTTAGGATTTAGGATAATAGCCATTAAACAGCATCTTCTATTCAGATTATTCAAATATCATCATATGTGTCCGATAAGGAGATATGATGGGGCGTATCGAGAAGGATCCCGAGTGGGAACAAACTATACAGGTAGAGAACAGGTAGAAGAGATTCCTAATGCCGTTCTTGCTTTCCTAAATATACTTTTTTGGTTTTTCTTTTTAGGGGGTCATGAGCACAAATAAACTCTGTTTATCCATTTTTTTTGATGCTGTATCAAAAGACATGGATGAATTTAAATACATTTCCAGGTTGAAACTGCATTGTAACCATTTTTGTTTCTAACTAAAACTAAAAACCTTTCCAAACCAATTTGTCCATGTGAAAGAAGAACCTGTTGCTTTTCCTTCACCCCCCTATTTTGGTTGATGGACAACTGCTCTTTCACAATCTAACATGTGAAATTTGAATTTTAAACAAAAATTAAAAATCATCTGTCTCATCACTTAATCACTAACTCATAATTAAAGAAGAAAAATGGAGCAGAGGTCAGATTAATTTTGTTTGAACTGTTTATGGGACGAGGAGGAAGAAAACTAAAGGAAGGGGAAACCTCATGTCTTCATATAAACTTTCCCCTACAATTTAATATACACCAAGGGGAAAGTCCCCTATCCCCATTTCCATTAAGTTTTCACTACTAATAAATCCATACGAAGTTCAGTTAGGCTAAAAGTAGGAAGTGCATAACCACCAAATATTTGATGTATAACAAATATGGCTGAATAACCTTAGCCAATTTATTTAAATTCTGAGTTTGTTATTTCATCTCTAAAATGGGATGAGACCAACCTCAACAGACAATTATTATAAGAATGATCTATAAAATATGCAAAGTTTCAATACCTAGCATAATATCTAGCATGGATGTATCATAAAAGCCAGTTTCCTTGTTTTCCCAATTTTACCAATAAATATAAAATCAGAAACATAGTTACAGGAACATGAAATCCAATTTCTATGACCAAATTTCAAGGAGGGATTAGGAATACTTTCAGCATTAAAGACGTGAATTAGAAGTTTCTCTGAGATTTCGTTTAGAACTCCAGGATCCTTAAAATTACTTTTAAATACTTAGGGTATCTGTCAAGCTAAAATTACCATAAAGGTTTAGTCATGTGGGGAAAAAACATTACTTCTTCATTTGACTATTTTCCTAGTTCAACAGAATTAACTATAAAAAAAAAGTCATGGTTGTCACTGATTTTATACTCCCAAACAAACAAAATTTGTAACCAGGATCTAAAGAAGTATAGAATATAAACTGTGCACTGTGTTATCAATGACCAGTCAAGTTTTTCTACTTTAATTTCGATGAGGCAAAGTGGTGAGAAGAACATTTATTAAGCGCTTATTTCCAGCTGGTTGCATTACATGTGTTTTTTCATTTAACTCTTAAGGATAACCTTGTGAATTAGATACTATTATCTTCATTTTCCAGATGGGGAAACAGAGGCTCAAAGAAGTTAAATATCTACCATAACTGACAGTTTTAGTAAGTGGCAGAGCTGGAGTTTGAACCAGCTTTGTCTGAATCTTTCTATAACCTTAATATAGTTCCACAAGTCTAATGAGTTAACATATCAAGTACAGTTATTAATTCCTTTTAATAAGTTATCTGTTTCCTTACCATCTTCTGCTGTTAAAATATAGTTGCCTAATAGAGAAATATGAACCAGTATTAGCTAATAATGTTAAGGGATTATTTTTAAGTTTTTAAAATGTGATGATAATATTGTTATTATGTAGAAAAATATAATTTTTTGAGATGCAAATTAAAGTATGCACGTCAAATTATGATGTCTCTAATTCAATTGAAAAATATTTCTTCAAAAAACTCCAAAACAAAAAAATGAATGAAGCAAACATGGACAATTTAACAATGTTAAATACAGGGGCTGAACACATGGGTTTCCATTTCTACCATCCTTTTTTCCTTCACAATTTTCACAATTCAAAAAAATATAAAAGAACTGCAGAAGGTATTTAAAGGCACAGTGACAACAGAAAAATGTCAGATGACAACTGGACATTAAGAAGAGAAAAAAACTTAAAAATGTACAAGATAATCTTAGTGCAAGGTAGTAATCATTAATATTCTTTAACAAAGATCACAAAAAGGTCAAATGATAGCCTATAGCTTCAATTTTATAACACATCTTTTAGCATTTCTATTGATGTTTAAAAAATACAGTATCCCAGTTTATTATTAATAAACTTCATAAGTAACATTTAGGAAAATAGTTTTGATTATGTAATGAAACAAAACTTAGCCCTCTAATACTTACAAAGGGACATTTTCTTTACCCAATGGTGGGTTCATAATGTAGTCTTTGGTGATTGGTTTTACCCAGAGCAGAACCATAAATAAAGGTGCCAAGAAGTTGATATGAAGTAGTGTTCTGAAAGTATGTAAGAAATAAACATAAAAATCCAGAAATAACTTGTGCTAATAAACTACAGAAACCTGAGTCTTACTAATACGAAGGCAGGAACTATTCGCAATATTCCATATTACAGTACTACTGTCACGACCATCATTCTATAATTATCGTCATCATTTACCACCAACTTGAGCCTATGAGAAACTGTATCATTATCTTAATTTTTTAGATGAGAACATTTAGATACAGGAAAAGTTAAGTGACTTGCTCATGACAATATAATAGGTTAGGAGCAGATGTAAGACTAAAATCTAAGTTTGTTCATATCTATTACTTTTTAACAATCCTACACTATATCCCAAAGTCAATAAACAGGTATTTTAACAATTCTCTAACTTTAGAGAGTCAATGGATCTAATGGATTGTCAGTATAGAAGAGTCAACTGAAACAAAGCACCTGCTCATTACCTATAAATAAGAGAGAGCAATTAGCAAATTCCAGAATACCAGAAGGCATGTGGTAGATGGAACCTACTCAACAACTTACAAAATGAGGACTCTTTCAAAACGTAACCATCATGTATCATGTTTAAATTACATCGTTAAACTTACAAGTGACTGCACATTCTTATTTCTTTTTCAACTATTATGAGCATACCTGAAATTAATTTCCTTATCCTATACATATCAAGAAAATTTACATTATTCTTAATCAAGGCAATATATCTAACACAGCAAAAGGTTTCAGGTCTGAGCGATAACGTCATTGTTAACTGTTCAAGTTTGTAATCTACAGAGGCAAATGGCTGGTAAAAATTTTTCTTACTTTAGAAACAATGCAAATTCTTCTATTTTATTACCATCTACTGCTTACTTTATCAATCACACTTAAGGGCTAGACTGGAGGATTAAAAACACACAGAGAGACATACATTTTAAAATACCATTACATAGGCAAGTGACAGTGATTTGTGTGAGGAAACAGGCTTGGTCAGGAAGTCATGAACCCCTGGCAGGAAAAGGTGGAACTTTAGTTCTAACCACTAACATTAAAATAGGTCCTAGTGCCTGGCCACAGCGGGTGAGGAGACTGCTTAGTGCCAGTCCTGTTACTTTCCTATAGAACTAGCTCGCCCCATACCCTCGTATCAAGGCAGAGGGCTACAACACAGGGGCTACAGTAAACTGAAAATAAAATCTCAAATACCCCAGGGAAAAATTCTGAATAGAAAGCCACATTTTTACCGAAAAGGACACTAAAATGTGTACCCCCCAACCAACACTAAATGCTTCAAATGTTTTTATATAGTGATTCTTTCATCCCACAGCCTGTGTAAACCATCAGATGTGGGGGAAGAAAGCAGCAGTATTAGGTATGCAGTGTTGCTAGGGAACACTCTAGTACCAAGAAGCAGACCACAGCGGTTCAGTAGCTTGTGAAGGGCTCCCCTCCACCTACCCTTTTCAGCTTATTTAAATCATAACACTGGGGTTAGTGGACTGAAGTGTGTGTGTGTGTGTGTAGACAGGAGGGGGAGAACTGGGTTTTGTCGTAAAAGGAGCCATTAGGGAGATGGGTGGTGGAGAGTGGCAGGATGTAGCCAAAAGCATGCTGAGTAAAAAGAGGGAGAGAAAAAAGCGGGACGAAGGGGTATGTAATGAGAGGTGAGAGTAAGTAAACACACGCACAAAGCTATGTAGAGAAAGGAGGGTGAGGTGAAAATAAAGACTGACAAGATTAAATTAAAGGAAAATGACATTGGTAAGAGAGACAGAATGTGAAAGACTATAGAGACTTGGCATCATTAAAAATAGGGTTTTAAAGAACAGAAGCCTCAGAAAATACAATCACCCAGAGAACTTAATGACTATAAATACGCATATCAAAACGGAATAGTCTCAAGTTGGGCTTCCACTGCAAAACAAAACGATGAGACAGGAACTTTGATCTGACTATGAGCTGAAGCAGATATAAACCTGCCTTTCTGCCAAGATGTCTACATCAACAGAAAATCTCTGACAACCACAAAGAATACAGTCAATGGGCTTTGAACTATGCAGAGAGATTCAATGTAATTTCTTCATTTCAGAACTAAAATAGAATCTGGTAGTTAAAAGTAATCTATAATATGTAACTCTATACCATACTAGCAATCCCACAATAAATAATTTATTAGTCTAACAAGAGCCTAATAAGGAGATCAATAACTTAAGGAAAATAAACATCTCTTATATATGTATAACTTTTAGCTGGAAAATGTTTTAAAATATTTAAATAAGACATTAAATTATTTAAATAAATGTATATAAAATTTAGTTGTTTATAAGTAAAAGAATCTAATTTTTAAAGGGAGATTTCTTTAGATCCCCAACAAATGTAGAGATTGCAATATCGTTAAGTCTGGGTAGTAAAAAGAACTAACAGATTTTGGTATTTCGATTTTTACAGGTATAATACAAATTTAATAATCAATGATATATATTTTTAATGCAAGACTTAAAATTAGAGGCAAATAAAAGAAACTTGCTGACAGTTGAAAGAGGAAATAGTGTGATATCAAATGGTTATTTAATAATGTTCAATACAATAATTTATGATTACATTACAATAATATACCTTCATTAAGATGGAAAACATATATTTATCTGCATGTGCTTATGTACATTTTCCGCTTACTGTGTAATTTTTTCTGTTGCCAAATTCAGGGCATCCAGATGCATTTGAGCCAGCCGTAATCCAGGAAATGTCAAAAAAGCCCCAATGAGTGAACAGAAAATAGCCAGGAAAAATTTGAAAGTAAGTTTTGAAACAGGACCCCTAAAAATAAAAGTTTTTAAAAAGCTGATAAATTTTCATAATTAACTTTCTATGAGTTTCCTTTCTTCTAATCAATTATCTTACAGATCACAGTAGCAACACTGAAACACATTTCTACAAAGGACTGCTATCACTCTAGTACCTATAATGGACCTTGGTGAACTGTAAACTAAACTGTATCACTTTAGTCACAGTCACAACAACCCAACCTACACATTTAATACAGAATCGATAAATGATTTGGATATATGTATAGTTTTAAACAAAAGCAAAACTATTTAAGGATTCTATAAAAGATACTAACTTTACATAGCTGTAAAACTATGAGCATTGATGTTTCTGTAAGTGACAATCCAACTTTAAAAGAACTGATTTAAAACAGCCATTTATAGTAAATACTGCTTTATTAAAAATGGAAAATTTAAATAATGCTTAATTTTCCAAAAACTTACTGAGATTCTAAACCTTGCTTTTCAAGAAACAGCATGGCACTGTCTGAGAAATTTGTAAACCCTGTAGGAAAAAAAGGAGATTACTCTTCTCACTGGGGTAAAATACAGAATCTTTCCTTGGAAATAAAACACTAGAAAACAGAGCATCTTAAATTTTGAAGTGACTAGCTTAGCTCTTTCATGTGTTCATTAGTATGCCATAATGCAACGAAATTTGGTTATTAGCAGGAACAGTCTTTGAAAACATCCCTTTGATATTTGTACATTCCATGAGTGTGCATAAAATTTGCATTAATTCTTTAACTATGTGAGTAAACTTTAGCATTACAGAAACTTATTTAACTGTAAGGAAAAAATGAGGAGACAGTATTTTTGGAAAGAGGTTAATAAAAAACTTACCTAAAACAAAAGCAGAAAAGATCAAGATCATAGAAATCATAAAGGTTAATTATTTAGAACATTGCAGAGTATATACTTCAAACTTAATTTTAACAATTTGCCAGACATAAAACTTAATTAAATACTGAGGTCAAAAATATTAACACTAGATAAAACGAAACTGATTTTTAAAGTTGTATGAAACTATTACCTGTTTCAAGTCCAAACTCCAGATAATTTTCTGTTACAATCAAGACTGCCATAGCTTTAACGAAGAAAAAAAATCCAAAGGT